>NC_046325.1:18511728-19227495 GCF_009819535.1 Lacerta agilis | reverse complement strand
AGCAAAGGACTTCACTGGGTTTGAGACAGAACTGGAGACTCTCATGAGTCAGCCTGATTTGATATCGGAATGTCAGGAAGCCAGCCAGCAATAAATCATACAAATTATAAGCTTAGGGAAGCCAGTCCTAATGAGCACAGCAACTCTTCTGAGTAGGTTTTGTCCCTACTCAGAAGATGCCAAAATCTCCTCCTCTCTGGGTCCTTCCCAAGCAATCTGAGACTCCGCTGGTATGCCTGTCTCTGCTCCTCCCTCTTCATAACCCCTTCTGGTCCTGGGAGAGCAGAGGGGAAGGGAGCTGGTCACAGCAGGAGGGGGAGACCCCCTAACTTCTTTATCTCTGCCTCCCTCCTCTCCTGCTTCTGCTTCTAGACTTCTCTCTGCCACAGACTCTCCTTGCTCACTAATCCTGTTACCTCTTCAGCTTCTGACACTGCCTCCCTCTGATCTCCCATCGTCATCCCACCACCAGTCCCCTGGCTCTGAGCCTTCTTCCCTTGGGGGTTCCCAACTGGTGCCTGCCACCCCTCCTCTGCATCCAGCCAGTCCATGACATGGAGCCTCAGCTGGGACTCCTTACAGTCAGGAAGGTTTTAAAACATTAAGAAGCAGTAGGATTTTACACTTTTACTACCACAATGGGTAAGCTGGGAAAGGTGAACCTGTGGTTTCCCCCCCATGCTGTGGGGGTCCAGCTCCCATCGGCCCCAGCTGGCATGGCCAATAGTCAAGGATGATGGGAGCCAGAGTCCAGCAACATCTGGGGGGCAGCAGGTTCTCCCAATTATCTTCCCTGCCTTTTGTGTCCTGTGTTTAGATTTTATGTCTTTGGACAGGAACACTCTTTGCTTCTAACTTTGGGCAAAGCACTTACATCGTTCTCCATACAGCTAAAGTCTATACAAATTAAATATATTATTCCAAGCCTTCCTGCACCAGATTCTCATAGCTCATGAAGCAGCTTTGACCATCTTTGTCTTTAGGAAGACATTTTACATGAGAAGGATTTTATTAGGTGGTGATCAGGAGGAAAGAGGTGCTTTGTCTCCCCTTGCATAAGTGCCTAAGGAAAACTTCCCGCATGGTTAGACCAACATGGGACCCCAGGGATCAAGAAGGAACTGCAGGATCTTCTCACCTGGAGTATCTGCCTCTCAGCCTCCTGCTGCCTTGCCAAAAAATTCTCAGCCAGGTTCACCGCCTGGGCACAGGTTTCTGGGACTTGCTCCCAAACTTGGCTCTGGACCTCCTCTGGCAAGATGGTCAGGAATTGCTCCAGGATCAGCAGCTCCAGGATCTGCTCTTTGGTTCGGCTCTCCGGCCTCAGCCAACGACGGCACAGCTCCCGGAGCCACCGGCAAGCATCCCTCGGCCCCCTTGACTCCTGGTACTGGAACTGCCGGAAGTGCCTCCTCCGCTTCTCCGACGCCACGGGTTCCCTCTTCAAAATGGCAGCCTTCACTTTCCCATAGTCCCTTCTGTCACTAGTGTCCAAACTGAGGTAAGCCTCTTGGGCTTCCCCGCCCAGGGCTGGCAAAAGCCGGGCCACCAACTCTTCCCTTGGCCACTGGCAGGCGTAGGCCACGTGCTCGAAGGAAGCGAAAAGCGCCAGGATGTCATCCCAAGGTTCGGCCTCAATGGGCCTTGCTCTCCCCCATCCAAAGGAAAGGGGATGTTCTGTCTCTGGGCCTTGGACCTCCCAGCGCTGGGTCCTTCCTGCATCTGGCTCCTCCTTGACCAGTGGAGACACCTTCCATTGCCAGAGCTTCCTGGCACGAAGGACACAAGAAGCCTGCCCTGCTTTTTCTAGGGCTTCTCCCATTCTGAGGGCTGATGGTGCTTGCTCTTCCATTTTAATGCCTTGCAGGCTCAGTGGTGCTTGGGTCACAGCCCCCAGGTCTGCCTCGGCCCCCTCCTCTGTGGCCATCTTCTCTCTCATGGTAGCACCTTCACACTCTCTTCAAACCTGCATTCTTGCTCCCCAAAACTCCCTCTCTCACATCCATCAGTGACTACATGAGGCGGTTTGAGGCAGCCGCGGAAGAATCGTAACAGCAATATTGTTTAAATAGACATCAAATCAGCTAGTTACAAATTATTTTGCACAATAACAGGTGTGAACGAATCAGGTAGCAGATTTTTTCCTTTCTTAAAAAATAATAAAAACAATTTTTAAGGCAAGGAATTACAAACAGCATGTGTGCTGGCAGGCAACCATCTCAGGAAAGGCATTTTCCTTTTCTGTCTTATGTAACAGGGTACGTCTCTTTAAGAAAGTGCCTGCTGCAACATGTGTGTGCATTACTGAAAAATGAAGAGCAAAATAGTTTTTTCTCCAGGGCTGTTGTTTTATGAATGTGCAGATTTGATCAATTAAAACAGTTACCATGGATCAACTAGCATTTCTTGAATCAAGTGAGTGCCCTAATTAGGATATGATGATCTCTAGAGTAATGTGACATCTCTAAGCGATGAGAACCAATTGTGCCTGAAATGATGAGATATGGTTAAAAAAAGAAATATTGGTATAGATTAGGGAGAAGCTAGTGAACCAATGTTGGCCCTCTCTCAACACTCTCAAACTATGCTTTAAAATGAAACCTGTTTAATCTCAGAGTTCCCGCCCAAGGATCTTTCGGTAATGTAGTTCTTGGAAGGAATGAGAGGCTTCTAATGATGTCCTCATCACTCTTTGCATAACCAGTACTTTTCAGAGTCATTTGGGGGGAATCCAGGGCATTTAACCTGGCTTCAAACTGTTTCCAGAAATGGCTCAGGCAAGGGATGGGGTATTTATGAGTCCAGCATTGACTCAGGATCGCACTCAGTTCTGTCCATGGTAGAGATATCCAAGGGGTGTCTGTTTATTATCTAGATGATAAAAGGTCTGTTCTCCTGCCCATTTGTATGCATGAATTGCACAACTTTTCTGAAAGTAAAGCACATCCCTTTCGGCTGCACAGGCTGGAAACTCAAGCAACTAAAGGAGAATTTGGGCTGGGGGGGTGGGATGGTGGAGGAGGGTAACAATGTTGATTAGAAAGCATGTATGGTTGGGAAATTAATAATCGCAGGGGTAGCTGCTAAGCACCCCCCGATCTTTATGGATTTACATTTTCCTTTTCTCTCTACAGCTAAAGGTTTCTCCCTATAGGTGCTGCGTTCTCCATCTTCCAGGCACCTCTTTTTAACTCACCCCCAGGGCTGCCTCGCCTCCACCACAAGCTCCTGATTCTCCTGCTGAAACACTGCCCCCCTCCCACCTCCATCGCCAGAGAGGCGGAGCAGGAAGGTTCCTCTCCGAAGCCCCTCTCTCGCTCCCCTGCTCTATCATATTAACCCTTGGAAAATCTCATTCATCACCACGTTATCAACAGAAAAGAGAAACCGGATCGGCGTCGCCGCAAAGCTGGCTCAAATCATCTAACTTTTCGCGCTCTTTCCATACAATAAAACAAAAGAGAGGGGGTGGGGGGACAGATCTGCCCTTTAAGAAGCGAAAGCAGGTTCAAAAATGCAGCCCAGGCAGAGCCAATGCCTTTGTATGCGCGATAACCTGGCTCTTCGACGCGGAAACACCGGTTTGTGTGCGTGCACGGGAGTCCCCGTTCACACGTTACGTTAGGGTGTTCATGCCCCGAAGACCACAATTTGCCCACAAGCACATTAAATCCAGGCCGAATGTCTGAATGAGCCCAGGACTGCCGTGCGGAAGCGAATGCAACCATAATTCCCACACAGCAGCCCTAAATTATAACAGAATAACGAGGAATGCCAGTGGCGGTTAGTGCCCACCGGGACTGCGAGGGAGGAAGACGGAAAGGTCAATAGTAGTTGGCTCTAGAGCCGATGGGGGGCAAATCACTAATTATAGTTTAGTCCCCACCCGCCTCCTCCACCTCCTCCCTGCTGAATAGTTGTGCTGGGACTAAGGAGGGAGAAAGTGGCAGGCAGTGCCACCCTCTGGGCAAGAGGAAAGTGGCAGGTCGTGGTTGGCTGAGGGCAGGCTGAGGTTAAGGGGGCAAAATGTCATTCCCCCAAGTGGACCATCCCCTCTGCTAAAATCCCAATGCTATTTCCTGAAGGATCTATATTACAGGGCTGTTCCCTGGGAAGAGGGATTGACTGTTAATCCACTCTGGAAATTGTAGAATGGATAGTAGTAGTGGTAGTAGTAGAATAGTAGTAAAGGTAAAGGGACCCCTGACCGTTAAATCCAGTCACGGACGACTCTGGGGTTGCGGTGCGCTCATCTCGCTTTATTGGCTGAGGGAGCCGGCGTTTGTCTGCAGACAGCTTCCAGGTCATGTGGCCAGCAGAGCAGTGCATGGAAACGCCGTTTACCTTCCCGCCAGTGCGGTACCTATTAATCTACTTGCACTTTGACGTGCTTTTGAACCTCTAGGTTGGCAGGAGCTGGGACCGAGCAACAGGAGCTCACCCTGTCGCAGGGATTCGAACTGCCGACCTTCTGATCGGCAAGCCCTGGGCTCTGTGGTTTAGACGCAAGCCCTGGGCTCTGTGGTTTAGACGCGCCACCCACGTCCCGTAGTAGTAGTAATGTATTAGTAGTGGTGGTGGTAGTAGTAGTAGTAGTAGTAGTGATAGTAGTAGTATAGTAGTGGTAGCAGTAGCAGTAATTGTGCTGTAGTACCCTGTTTCTCATAAAATAAGACATAGCCATAAAATAAGCCATAGCAGGATTTCTATGCATTTGCGAAATATAAGCCGTTCCCCAAAAATAAGCCATACCCCGAAAATAAGCCATAGCGACGTGGTACCTCCCATTAAAACAGGCTGGAGAGGCGGGGCTATGCAGCGTACCAATGCGACACGGTTAAAATAAGACATCCCCTGAAAATAAGCCATACTGTGTTTTGTTGGGCGAAAAAAAATATAAGACGGTGTCTTATTTTAGGAGAAACACGGTAGTAGTAGTAGTAATAATAATAATAATAATAATAATAATAATAATCTAGTCTCCTTATGAACACTGGTTTAACTATCAAAGCTTCCTTATCATCAACCTGGGAACTGTTGCTCTATGAGAGTATTGTATGCCTGGGAATTATAGGAATGGGGCAGAAATTTGATTTAGCTTGCCCTTTAATGAAAAGCTACCTAACTGGCACTTCTTGGACCAATACGCGAACCAAAACACAGCTGCCCTTTGAAATTCACACTTCTCTGAATTCTTCAGCCAAAGTGTGTGTGCAAAAATGCTTATGTTGAGGGAAATGCCCATAAAATGCCCATATTAATCAAAATAACACACAAATACAGTATGTGTTATTGGGGGGAAATTGCTGTGTGTGCGCACACAAAAACAGCATACAAAAATATGCTAATTATGAGAAATTCATCCTAAAAATGCTGATAAATTTTGATGAGTTTGGGGGTTTTTTGTTGCAGAAATGCGGGGATTTGAATTTGAGACTGGGAAAATGAGAAACAGAGAAACCAGAACTGACAGGTTCACTCATCCATATATGGGAGCCATGACATTTAAATCAGTATGAATGTGGCTTAAATGTGTTGAGAGGGCTCCTCCAGAAGGCCCCTTTATTGAGCATTCATTGTAATTCACTTGTGGGACATTTATACATCATCCCATACTTCAGTGTTTTTCAACCACTGTTCCGCGGCACACTAGTGTGCCGCGAGATGTTGCCTGGTGTGCCGTGGGAAAAATTGAAAAAATCAAGACAATTACTTTATATATTGTCAATATAGGCACAGAGTTAAATTTTTTAACATTTTCTAATGGTGGTGTGCCTCGTGATTTTTTTCATGAAACAAGTGTGCCTTTGCCCAAAAAAGGTTGAAAAACACTGCCATACTTTTCAGTGCATTTCCGGTCACTTTCCTAATTGCAAAAAATAAATAAATCAAGTTTTCAAGGAAAAAATAGATTATATGACATATTTGCATAGTGATAACTAGCATTAATATCATTTATTTATTTTATTAACTTTCAACTGTTTCCTATAAAAAGCCTTGATTGAAGTTAGTGCCAGCCTGACAGTTTTGCTTGTTTTGAATGTACAGGTTCTGTTCATTTTATTTTAATCATTTTTATTGTGCTGTGTTTGAGTGGTTTCAATCACTGTTACTCTGTGCTAGACCTTTAAAAAAGTTATGTTTCTCCAGCTAGTTAGGGGGGTGGGGGAGGTTGGTGTGTGTGGAGGGGTGGGGGGCTGTGTAAAAGGAGAAATTAACAGAGTGCCTTGTGGCAGCTGAAACGATAACCATTTTTAAAAAATAGCATAAGCTTTTATGGAGTCCATTTAATCAAAAGGTCTGTAGTCCAGAGATGAAAGCTTGTTGTTGTTGTTGTTCAGTCGTTCAGTCGTGTCTGACTCTTCGTGACCCCATGGACCAGAGCATGCCAGGCACGCCTATCTTTCACTGCCTCCCGCAGTTTGGCCAAACTCATGCTAGTCGCTTTGAGAACACTGTCCAACCATCTCATCTTCTGTCGTCCCTTCTCCTTGTTCTCCTTCTCTTTCCCAATATCAGGGTCTTTTCCGGGGAGTCTTCTCTTCTCATGAGGTGGCCAAAGTACTGGAGCCTCAACTTCAGGACCTGTCCTTCCAGTGAGCACTCAGGGCTGATTTCTTTAAGGATGGATAAGTTTGATCTTTTTGCAGTCCATGGGACTCTCAAGAGTCTCCTCCAGCACCATAATTCAAAAGCATCAATGAAAGCTTATGCCATAATAAATTTGTTAAGTCTTCAGGATGCCACAAGACTTTCCTTTGTAGGGTCAGCTGCAACAGACCCACAGCCTGTCCCTCTGGAAATGGTTACAAAGGAAGAAATTGCACGCTTGTGTCCGCACAAAATGAAGTGTGATCTCCATGGGAGGATTATAAAACTCAACGCTGGAGAAAGAATTTCCTGTGAGCAGCGTTGAAAAATATTAGAAGTTAAATGTTATTATTATTATTATTATTATTATTATTATTATTATTATTATTATTTCTAATGCGTAGGGATCATAGCTGTCAAGTCTCCCTTTTTTGCGGGAAACTCCCTTATTCCAAGCCGTTTCCCGCTGCTATCCCTGATTTTTTATATCCCTTAAATTTCCCTTATTTCAAAGGGAATATTCCTCTCCCCAGGCACGTCTTTACCCTGTGGTGCCAATGGCATGGGGAACCAGGGCCGGGCGGCAAGCTGAGTGTCCGGGAAGGAGAGTTGGAATCCGGGGAGAGCAAAGCTTCTCCCCCTCTGCAATCCTAGAGCGCCCATGAGGGAGGAGGAGAAGCCAGAGGAGATTCCACCCCCCACCCACCTCCCCGCCCGCGCAGCTGGAGGACCATGCTAGGGAAAGAGGCCATGCTTCCCAAACTTCCTGCCCCACGTTCCTCAACATCTGGCTGCAGAGCACGCGCCAAGTGTGAGGAGTGAGGAGAGAGCCGCGTCAGAGACCCTTAAACGTTCTCCTGGATCTGAAAGCGTGCAGGAGAAAAACACTGAGAGGTGGGCTCCGTGGGTTGCCCGTGAAGCTGCCTGGACCTTTAACCCCCACCCCACCCCACCCACGCGTGCCTCTTTCTTGCTCCATCGCCCCCATCATCTTCGCAGGGACAGCAAGAGCAAAGCAGGCAGAGACATTGGTTGCAACTCAATGTTCTTCCCTGAGGGGTTGTCCACACTGGAGTTTAATGGGGATTTAAGGTTGCTTATGTCTCTGTTTATTTAGCAATGCCCTCATGATGCCCTTCCCCACTCAGCCCCTATCTCACACATTCTCACTTGTAAATCGGGTTTTCCCAATCTGAGAATAAGCCTAAAAGGGGGAACTGTGTGTGTGTTGCCAAACCAGTCAGGGCCGAAGGGATTTGGATGGTTCTGACAAGAGGAGAGAGGTGAGAAGCCTATTGCAAATTATGGTTCCCCCCAAAATCCTGCTTTATAGGTGTAGCGGTCCCTTATCCCGTAAGAGAGAACCTTTTGGGAATGGCACATGCAGAGAGAGAGGAGCGAAATCCATCCATCCATTTGTCCAAAAATAGCAGATCAAGAATAAATATTTGCTTTCCTTTTTATTGTATTGCCATCTGCTGGCCGTTCCTTGAAACTACAGACTGGGATTTAATCAGTGCCAGATTTATGTATAGGGTAAGTAGGCTGAAGCCTAGGGCCTCTAAATCTAGGGGGCCTCGCCAGCCTGCCTGCTCTCCAGTGCTGCAGTCTCCCCTCTCCCAAAATTGTAAACCCAAGACTTCATGCAAGGGCAGGGCAACTCAGGCCCAGCAACTATTAGACTCAGGGCTACCTAGTGGGGCCCAATTTGAAGCAGTCAGGCGCAACTTGATTTTTTTTTTTTTGGTAGGGCCCCAGTTCACACCCAAAGTCTGCAAAATCTTATAGATATAAATAAAATCCATCTAGATTGCCTTGGTGCAGGGGCCCCCTTAGGAGCGGCCCGCGGGGCCCAAGTTGGCCCAATTGCTGCAATTGCCTTAAGGTCAGCCCTGATGAGACTGTGTAGGGGTTGGACTGACAAGCCCTGCACCTTCTAGGTCCCTGGTGTCACCATTCAGAGTACAGACTCAAAGACGTGTTATGGAAATAAAGGGGGGCACTTATTGGAAATAGTTTTGTCACCTCTTCCCCCCAAACCCCGAGACAAGGAGCCCAGCCACCTTTTATTCACAGTCACATAAGCACTACACTACAGCATGGCCTGCACCCAATTTTATTTTTGTACAGTCTTGTTTGTCCTCAGTAACCAATCCCAGCAGGTATATAAGAGGACGACCCGGCCTGCCCAGGCCAAGCCCATCTCTTTCTATTCCCATACGTTGTCGCCCACGGAGCGCAACTATGCTCAAATTGATAAAGAGGCATGTGCCATTCCCTATGATGCAGATATATATTGGGGGGGGGTTGTACATGTGCCCATCGAGCGGTGTGTGGGTATTATCCCTCCGTGTGTGGTGCTGTCAGGAGGGGGTTGTGCAAATGCTGCATGTTGTGCAAAATGGAAATATTTAGGTGCACTGTTCTATCCACGGATGCAGCTTGCAGAGGGGAAATTCAAGAAGGCGAGGGAGCATGGGTCCGCTGTGGGGAGCGGAGCGCATTTCTTGCGCACGGGTGCCTGGCTGCAGAAAGGATTTTTGCTGCGGAGCTGTTGTGGAAAATGCCTATGTGGTTGTGTTGACAGGTGTGCAAAGGAGGGGTGCAGAAACTAAACGTATCTGTCTATATGGCCTTTCCAAATGCCAGGTTGTGCAGTCAGCTGGGACCTGTAAAAAGCTACCTTATGTTGAGGCTGCATAGGCCTTGTGGTGTATGTGATTCACATTCTATTCAGTTGAACCTCTGGTTACAAAGTTGATTTTTTTTAGCAATGCCCCCTAGTGAGCCGCCTTTTCTTCTTCTTTTTATTTTGAGGCAGTGCACACCTATGTTTGTGGAACTGCAAACCTTTCCAGTCATGTGTTACTCCAAATCCCACATATGAATGTGGGGAAAGATGATGGTGTGTAGCCTGGTGTAAATTAATTTGTAGCCTGGGGGGATTACCGCGGCGTGGACTGTCCCTGAGAACCAGTAGACTGTCCCCGGACGGGTGAGGGTGCTGATCCTTTATTTTCAAATCCGAAACTTGACAGCTATGGTAGGGATTTTATTTCGAAACACGTTTTCCTGCATTAGAAAAGGTGGGGGGTCACCCCCCCCAAAAAAGAATGCCACTTTGCACACTGGTTCGGCTCCTATATATCCACGACAAGAAGAAAATGACCATAAACTGGAGGAACATGCATCTGATTTGCGCGTTGCTGAGCGGCGGGGGCGAGAGCTGGTCGTCCGAAGTGCGCAAAGAGTTAATGCCCTGGCGCCCACGTGGGGAGGGAGGAAGAGGAGGAGGCGCCTTCCTGCTCCGCCTTTTTGGGGGGGAGGAGGGGGGCGAGGAAGAGAGAGAGAGGTTCGGGGTTGCAACACCCCCAAGTATCCGCATCTGGTGCAAGGGGGCGGGAGAGGGAAGACCGGCTCTTCTCGCCGAGGGGTGAGTTGCAGCGGCCGGCCTCCCCATTTTGCAAAGCCACGTGCAAGGCGGGGACGGGGGGGGTGGGGGAGGAGGGGAGGGGACGGGAGGGCGGTGGGTGGGCTGGATTTGGAGGGGGGGCTTTTCCTGCTCCCCCCAAATCCTAGGTAGATGTCACAGATTGGAAGGGGGGTGGGTTGGTTGCTGGGAGCGCAGGGGAGAGCCAGCGAGGAGCGCAATATGAGCCATCTCTTTGCCCCTCCCACCCCCAGCCACATCAAAGAGGCAAAATGGCTGCATTCCCCTTGTCTCGGTTTCGGGGTGGCGGGGGGGGGCGAGTCTAGTGGGAGGGCTGGCAAATGCACCAGGGCCTCTCTCTGCTGCGATGGGGTGGAGAGGCAGGGGGAGCTGCGCGTAAGGGCGAAGGGATGGGCTCGGGGGCGGGGGAAAGGCCGGGCAATGAATGGTCAAGGTCCTTTTTTTTGTTCTTGGGAAGGGTGGTGGTCGCAGGGAGGTGGTCTTTTTCAGCCACATGGGAGGTGGGGGGCAAGACCCTTCTCCTGGGAGAGGGGAAGGGGTTAATCAGGGGAGGGCTGGGCATAAATGTTTATTGTAGGAGAAAAGAGGACAGGAAGCTAAGATGTGGCTGGCTGGTGGGGGGGGGGGGAGTGAGAGGTGGAAAGTTGAGCCATATGGGAAGGAAGGAGGTTTACTGTTAGAAAGATGGAGGTGGGGGGCTGTTTCTCTGCATCCGATGGTGGGGAGCGGGGTACACCCCACTTTGTATAGGGGGTGTGGGTGACTGATTGCCTTATCCTGGTCTTTGGGAAGAGGTGGGTGCTTCCTGTTTAGTGGAAGCAACCTAACAAAAATGACAAGGAGGCTGAACCACCACTTCAGCTCCCCTCCCCCCCTTTTTGTGTTAGCACAGTAATCCTTTTGCCAAATAATTAATTAATAGATCAATCAAGAGATTCGCCCTAATAGTGAAGAAATACAGTAATGGAATGTCTGGTCTAAGTCTTCCTTAGAGTGAGCAGGGAGGCAGTAATAGATCAACTGTGTTCTCTCACCATTAGTAAACATGCTCATTTCCCCCAAGAGGCCGTGGCTCCTCCCCTTGCTGCCCCTCCACTTCTGTGGCTTTCGTGGCATTAGTGTTCATTAGTTAGTGGCCCAGCCATGCAGGGATTGCTTGGATGACTTGCAATGTAGTTTGGGAATCTTTTGGGCATAGATTTGACTCTAAATATTTGTGCTTCAAGTCTGCTATTATAACTCCCAGGTGAAAAGTCTTTGATTCTTCTCAGTGGTTCCAATACTTTGACTCATTTCTTAAAGACCTCTATGAAGATTTGTCCGTGTGAATTTTGCAGCTGATACCCATTGGAAAGATGAGTGGGATTCAGTGCAGTCAATTTCTGTTTTTAAGAATTATCTCCCTTTATGTATAAATTTGTATGTCCAAATGTGCATATAAAAGGTGCTCCTTTTGTAACATCTGCTTTGTTTTCCGAAAGATTATTAGTGCTGATCTTGCTTCTGTTCATGTTTTGAAATTTTTAGGGGGGGGGCAGGCAGATTTGGAAACATCTACGTCAGGCATGTCCAACTTCCAAGAGACTGCGATCTACTCCCGCTATAAATAAACTGGGAGTGATCTACCTATTGGATTGACCAGAGTTGTTGAGTTTTTTGGGGGGAGGGGGGAGATCGCTCAGGATCACGTGATCAACCATGATCGACCACAGACAACACACGGTTGCCCTGTAGATTGCGATCAACCAGTTGGACATGTGTGATCTAGGTGAATCTTTTTAAAGAAATATTGAGGGAAGGGAACCTCCAGTGTTAATATTGATGAATATAGAGTTACTTTAATTGAAAGGGCGCATATGCCACCACTCAATTTTGGAGTAAAAAAACCCCTGTTTTATCAAATTAATAATCACTTGAAGTTGGCCGTGTGAGGTTTGATGAAAACATGTTGATGAACAGTGTTTGAATAATAATAATAATAATAATAATAATAATAATAATAATAATAAACTTTATTACGGTCATGGACCAGCAAAAGAGAAAATAAAACGATAGTACATAATATAAATATTTCTTAAATATCGTTTTTTAACAATACTATTTCAGATCCCATGTTAGATTAAAATTAAGCTAAAATTTAATGGGAGATAATTGCATTTAAGTATTATCTGCTATGGCTTGGTGGACGGCTTTATCGCTGTTGTTGGTTGATGTCATGACGCGTCTCAGTCTTGCCGCATGATAGCAAAATTTAGCTACAGTCATAGTTCGCTCTGGGTTGGTGTCCTCAATTAAGTATCTAGTCAGCATTTCAATTGAACGGCCTGGTAGATTTTTTAGCAGGGGTTCGATTAACTCCTTCCTCAAATCTCGATACAGAGTGCAGTGTAGGAGAACGTGGCTAATAGATTCGATTTCCTTGAGATCACAAGGACATAGCCTCTGTTCTATTGGGATCCGAAGATATCTACCAGTTAGTAACGCCGAGGGTAATGCATTAAAACGAGCCCTAGTAAAGGCCCATCGGTGTCTCGGGTTTTCTAACGTCTTTAGGTAGATAGCTGGGTGGTTTGGGCGGTGCTCATACAGTTGTCTGTACGTTGAGGGAAGACGAGTTAAGGTGTTTTGGCGGGCGATATCAGCGATTCTTTCCCTAATAATCTTTTTCGCCCTATCGCTTCCCATAGATAGAGTAGTCGCCACCGGCAGTCCATACAAGGCTAATTTCTTTTGAATAGTCTGTTCCCAAGTGGATTGAAAACTATCAGTATTGATTAAGGGGAGAAGACCATTTGGGGACGTTTTCACTCTTATCCAATACTGTAGAGCTGATTGCCATACTTTAGTTTCAAGTTTGAAATTAGCCAGGTGTCAGGCACATTTTGCTACTGGCCACTTGCAACACAATCAGAATGAATTTCAGGAACCAAAATGCTTTTTCTGTGCAGCCTGTGCAAGAGCAGCGAACAGTGTTATAGTTAATTGTTGTATCTTGCCCTCACTTAACCCACCCCACTGCCCTGCTCATGGCTGTGAATAATATTCTTACGTTATGAATTGTCCCTGTCACCACTGAGAAAAAGAATTAGGCAATATATATGTGGACTGTCCCTGGATAAAATGACTTTTCTTCTTTAAGTTCTTAGAGTTCTTAACCTAACTCAAGGTTTTCATCTGAACTGGCCAGGTGTTTAACTGATAATCAATAACAGTCAGGCAGTCTTTTGAAAAATAAGACTTTGGATCCATCTTGCCCCAAAATGGCAAGTAGACATTCTGTTTTGATGACTGTTTAAGGAGCCATTTGGCGCCTAGCTTATACACCTGAGGATGAACAACACTTTTTCAACCCTGGTGGGGATAGGGGAAAGAAAGATTGCATTTGTTAAAATGAAAAAAGTATGGTGAGAGGGTGGGAACATTTCCTAGTACTTGTCCTTTAGCTAATTGTAAATGTGGAAAGTTTCCATTTTTGTTGCTTTTTTGGAAGTTAGAATTTGGTACATAGTCATCTGTAAGCACAATGTATCAATTGCTAGTATAAAGTTCCTACATTTCTATACAACTTACCATTGCTGCTTACAGTTGCTTTGTTTATGGAGCTGTGAGACAGACCACATGCAGAGGTGCGTCATAGTTAATAGGAGGGGATATTTGTGAATATTCTTGATACTGAAGGGTGATGGAGGCATCTGTATTTGAGGTAGTTACCAAATGCCAACAGGTGTCACCATCCTAAGGGGAGTAGAAGGGGGGGGGGAATTCATCCGTGGCCTCATTTGCTTGTAACACTAAGCCAAACCGTGGCTAAACATGAATGAATGAGTGTGCAGGTACTTGGGGAGGGGAAAAAGTGGCCACGTCTCTCTTCCAGTGGTCCTCCTCCTGCTGCGCTATACAGAGCTAAGCCATGGTTTGGCTTAGTGTTACAATAAACCCCAGTTCCTCCAGACCAGGCTTTTTCAAACTCGGCCCTCCAGATGTTTTTGGCCTACAACTCCCATGATCCCTAGCTTGCAGGACCAGTGTTCAGGGATGATGGAAATTGTACTCTCAAAACATCTGGAGGGCCGAGTTTGAGGAAGCCTGCTCCAGACTAACCATGGGCCAGTAAGCCAATAACAAACCTTTGGCTACAGCTTTTTGGAGCAAGACAAACCATGAGTCCTAGGTTTGGACGTAATGCTAAGTCACACCAAACGGGGTGTCTGTGTGATCATATGTGACCGAGGACTTAAAACAGAACTGCAAATAAATTTTGCATAATTTTGAAAATCGGGGAAATCACCTGAGGTCAAACCCAGTACTGTACTCTAAAATTTTAATGTTTAATGGAGTGCAGACATTCCAGCCACTGTGCTACATTGGCTTAATAAATGGCCTTGGTAAATTATTATTATTCTTTGTACCACCCTATCAGCACTGTGTATCGCACTGTACAAACAAATGGGAACTTGAGCCTCTGAAAAGGAGAGAGAGAGAGAGAGAGAGAGAGAGAGAGAGAGAGAAGCAACAGCAGCAGAGCCATGAAGTCTGCTGCTTTCGTTGGGCAAGTAGCTAAATGGCAAATGAATGGCACTTCCTGGCCTTGCTATAGCCTCCAGAGTGCTGCACCGTATTTCCAAGCTGGGAAAATACATTGTCTTGTGTTGCAGTAGACGTACTTGCCGTTCTCTTATCCATCTGGCCAGAAGGCACAGAACCTGATCTACATGTTCAGAAAAACAGACCCTGCGAAGGCTGTCCCATTGTGGAATGCTGGGGGTGGAGGTGTTGCATGTTTGAATGCGCACCGTAATAAGAAATTCCCTGTGCACAGAAGGCTAGGCTGTAATAACTCTTCAGTCTAACATTCCATTATCCAGGGACATGGCGTTTTTGGCCCTGGGGAATCACTCCGTAGTATGATTTCCTACCTGCCTCTTGAAGAGGTGCCGTATGTGGGCTAGGTGAAGATTCTAAATGTGCAGAATGGCTCAGAGTGAGAGAGCTATGAGTGAAGCCATGAGAGACAGTGGCTGTGTGTTCTTTTTCTCTCTTCTAGAATCAAACTGGGAGATTATACTGATGGCCATCCTAACAATTTCTCCCTGGGCTTTTTGCGGTGGAGTTAGGGGTGACTGTGTAAGGAAGATTTTCCTCAGCACTGGCTGTTTTCCCCCCTCAACTTCCCCCCTTCCTCTGCCCCCCCTTTTTAATGGACTGCACCGTTTCATTGATGAATCAGTTTCGTTAATCAGTTATAAAAAATATTTTGAAGTATCCCCCATTAATGAAGTGGTAGATTATTATTATATGCAAAACTATATAATTATAAATACAAAAACTGGGCAGCTGGTACCTTCTTGGAAGAGGTTTTCCCTCTTCCCTCACACACAGGAGGGAATGTTTTACCTAAGATGGCCCTTCTCTGGCACGTGCATCGCATCACCTAAAAACAAAAGTATTTTGTTTTTCTTCAAAACTCTTCCTCTTATTCATATATCCAATTCAGGAAAATGACTTTCAGTTGATTTAACCGCTCAGGTTTCTTAAAACTGGGTGATAGCTTTCCTTTTTTTTTTCCTTCCCCCACCCCCTTTCAGGGAGACAACGCCCCTGTAAACACTTCCTAGTTTCCCGCCATGTTTGCGTGTGAGACTTGGGGCCTCGGTGGCCAGACCTCCGTCTACAACTGGGAGAAGTCGGTCTACCTTTTGGAAGACAAAATGGAGCCCGAGCAGGGATCGGGAGAGCTGGATCTCCATTTTAAAGTGCTGCTTGAGCAGGGGGTCTATCCGGAAATCACAATTGAGGAGGAGGAAGAAGAAGAGGAGGAGGAGCCGGAAGCAGAGGCGGAAGTTGTCGTGGAAGCGGAAGGAGAGGAAGAGCAGGAGGAGGAAGAGGAAGAAGTAGAGGGAGAAGAGGAGGAGGAAGAGGAAGAAGAGGAGGAGGAGGAGGAGGAGGAAGAAGAAGAAGGAGGGGAGGAGGAAGAGGAAGATGAGGATGAGGAGAATCCAACTGGGCCTGTACGAGAGGCTGTGGGAGCAGAGGAAGGAGATGACTCCTTACTTGTGGTGTGCACTGGGACTGTGGAGGAACTTCTGGGCTTGGAGGTGCCACCTGCCGCTGAGCCGGAGGCCCTAGAAGAAACCCCACAACCTCAGCGCTGGGAAGTCCAGTGGGAGGAGGTGTCTCAGGCCCCACGAGCTCCACCTCCTGCAACTGTGCAGCCGCCACCACCAACGCAAGATGCTTCCCCAGTGACTGCGGCAGCACCCATAAACGTTGAGTCAGGGGCCTTCTCTACTACGGCGTTAGAGCCAGCGGAGAACCCTGCATCCCCCCCATGGACAGCTCCATACACAGAGGAGAGCCAACAAGAAACACAGCCCAGTACACCAGGCAATGCGGACCGAGGGAGCATCGGGAAGCCACGGACGTCCACCTCGGGAGTGGGCGGCTTCACCCTAGAGACGGCCCGCCGGCGATTCCGGCAGTTCTGCTACCAAGAGACGGAGGGGCCGCGGAAGGCTTGTGGCCAGCTCTGGGAGCTATGCAACCACTGGCTGAAGCCAAAGAACCGCACCAAGGAGCAGATTCTGGACGTCCTGATCCTGGAGCAGTTCCTGGCGGTCCTCCCTCCGGGGATTCGGAGCCGCGTGTGGGAATGCAGCCCGGACACTTGTGCCCGGGCCGTGGCCCTGGCGGAAGAGTTCCTGTCGAGGCAGCAAGAGGCGGAGAGAGCAGAAGAGGAGGTGAGATGGTTTTCGTCCCCCCCACCCCCTTTCTCACCCCAAGGACCATCTTGTGGCTCACGGATGGGACTTGTTTCTTTGTGAGGGCTTGACCTGCTGAGATAGGCCCATAACTATGGCGGAGATGGGAAGGAAATGGCGGTGGGGTGCTAGCAACAGATGGGGGACAGGTGTGACGGGCACATTTTGTCCTTGGGGCATGGGCTCCCTTTACAATATTGTTATTGCTGTGGCCAATGGTTATTTTGTTTATACAATATATATATATATATATATATATATATATATATATATATATATACACACACACACACACACACAACTTGATAAGAAGAACCTCAGCAGTTTGCATAAGATGATATAAAATCTCTGTTTAAAGATGACATATTTGTTTTCCAGCTAAGGCTCTCAAAATCGTGTACAATGAGCCTCACAAACATTTTTTAAAAAGATATAAATAGTATAAAACTACATAACACAACAACAACAACAACAACAACAACAACAACAACAACAACAACAACAATTTTATTATTTGTACCCTGCCTATCTGAACAGGTTGCCCCAGCTAATCTGTGTTGCTTCCAACAAATATAAAAACATAACATTTCTTATAAAGATTGCATGAAACATTTCTTATAAAGGACTGCCTTCAGATGTCTTCTAAAAGTTGTATAGTATTTATGTCCTCGACATCTGACAGGATGGCATTCCGCAGAGCAGATGCCACCACCAAGAAGGCCGTCTGCCTGGTTCCCTGTAACTTCACTTCTCACAGTGAGGGGACCACCAGAAGGCCCTCGGAGCTGGACCTCAGTGTTTGGGCTGAAAGCTCCTATAATAAAACAACCAATCAATGGGAGTATGTATTTTGCACTAAGTCCCCAAAGCACAGCAAAGTCCCCAAAGCTTTTATTTACTTCTGGAATGCCAGGAGGGAGGAGGGACTAAAATATTTAGCTTGTGGAAGGGCGTTTTGGAGCAGTCACTGAAAAACCTCTGCCTTGTGGGTAAACCAGTTTAGTTTCTGGATAATTTGGACCCATCCACAGCATTTTGTCAGCTGAACATAATACTTTGGATAGGTTCATACAGGATGAGGCCCATGACCTGAAAATGCCCAGGATCCAGGTCTTCAGATTCTTAAGTCTGTTATTCTATATTCACCTTACGAAAGATCACAGGGCGGTGACCTGAAAACGAGCTTTTTCCACCATTGCCCTTGCACTGTGGGATATCCTTCCCTCTGCCATTTGTGAGGCATCACCTGTCATCTGCTTCAGATGTCTTGTAAAGAAGATGTGCCTTTTTTGCTCAGGCTTTCTCTGACCCATAGGATTGGATCTTCCTATGACCAAATTCCTGTTCTTATAATACTACAGTTTTACAGCTTTTTATGTTGTATGTTTCTTTTCTGGATACTGTGTTTTTTATGTTTTGTATTTGCGTACTGCCTAGAGATCTTTAAATATTAAGCAGTTTAGAAACGCTTATAAATAAATTTAGGGAGCCCTATTCGAATTCAGAGAGGTTGAGCAGCAGACACGTTTAGCGGGTGTGGGGAACCTCCAGCCCACCAGCCGATGAGGCCATTTCCTCCCACCTGGGTGACGTCAGCTGATAGGCAGGGGGCATGGTTCGATCCTGCTGTTTCTCCAGCATATTCTCTGCAGGGAATGCACAGGTGAAGCAGACCCCTCCCTTCACCCCATCGGTCAGCTTTGACAGGTGGGTGAGACCACACGCCTATCAGCCGCTTGATGCCCTCATGACGCCCCCCCCCTGCCAAAGTTGCCCCAATCCTGTTGTATAGGATTGCACGGTAAAATTACCAAGGCAGTGGCTTCTTCCGTATTAGCTGCATCAAAACCTGGAGCCGAGTTTTCAAAATGAGCCGAAACGCTTGGTAATTGAAACAGAGCAGTAGCTTGGTGCTTTAATTTCTGCCCTTTGGAAGATGTGGAGATGGTTTGGGATATAGGAAAGTGTTATGCACCGTGGCCAGAATATTTGTCAATGTAGCCCGGTATTGTCACCTCTGACTTAGCAGAGGCTCTCTGGGGTCTCAGGTGACAGAGATCTTCTGCATCACTTGCTATGAGGTTCCCCCCCCCCTCCAATCAAGATGCCAGGGAGCTCTTCCACTAAGCTTTTCGTTGCTGTTATTATTACTACTGTGCTTTAAAAATTTTTTGCTTTGTTTTCATTATTTCACATAACACACAATATATCCCATATTTTCTGCCTTGGCTGGTGTAGTTGTCGAATCTTTAGCCTTCTCAGAACTAGTCATTACAGAGGAGTCATGGCTACCTCCAACAGCAACAGCTCTCGTGTCTTGTCTCCCTACTTCTCCTGGTACTGCCTAGCAATACAAAATGGCAGACGTGACGTCACGTCGTTCCACGTTTTCCCACTTGCCCCTAAGTAGCAGCCAGCAGAGTGGAACCCAAACAGGCCAAATTCAAACGGTGTTGATGTCACAAAACAGGCCCTCTGTGGACATCACATTATATTAGGCATTGCAGAGGAATGGAGATTTTTGTAGGGAGAGGGACTGCTGCTTTCTGAGGCACCTAGCGGGTCTCTTCCTTAACAGCAGAGTAATCACAAATAACTGGGATTCCAGGAGTAAGGAATCCAGGTCAAAGGGTGTAAGTGGCAGCGCTATGTTTGTCCTGCTCTTGTTAACATCAAATGCAGCCCTCCCTCCTTAGTGTCCCTCAGGGCTTCCCTTCCATTCATCCATGCAGGGCAGTTTACCTCAAGGAGTGGTGACTTTGCGGGCTACCATCAGGTATTTGGGGAAGCAATTTTTACAGAGAATCCCCCTCCCCATTTTGCAAGTTGATTTGTAAACAATGGGTGCCAGTTGCAAATAAATATTTGCAAGTGTGGCTGTTTAGAAGGTTTTTTTTCTAAAATAAATAAATAAATAAAATAGCTTTGTTTACCAAACACAAGTCAAATAAACATGCTAAATTAGATTGCTCTCTAGGGTATCAGGAAATTTTCTGATGCAAACTGGGAATTCTCCAACACAAATTGCCCTAATTTACAAAGGAAGATATCCCCCCATTTTAAATTTTCTGGAAAATCCGTGTTGCTGGGTGACACTAAAGAGAACAAATAGTCAATAGTTTTGTTTATTTTTATAGTTTTCCATCTTGAGGTTTGTGCGTGAGGCACCAAAATATATTGAATCATCTCTGAAGTCTCACATCTGGCCGTTAAGACTCCTCTTATTTTCAGGACCTCAAGGCATCCTCTACAAACCTAGCTCTCAATTCATAGCTGCGCCTCTTATCTCTTATTCCCAGCTTTCCCTCTTCAGTCCTCCTGGTCTCCTACAAACACTGTTACGGCTGCCTACAAACCCCAGAGGACTTTTGCACCTGCCGCTCGCAGCGGATTCACCAAAATCCACACAAAGGCTTTTGGGAGTTGTAGTCCTGCAGCCCAGAAACAAAGAGTTTCCTCCTAGTAGCTGGCCATCTGCCATTCTCCACAAGCCAACACTGTGGGCAAGATGTCTCCTCTTCCAGGCTGAGGCATATTGGGGTGGGAGAAAAGAGCTGTTTGCTAAGGGAGCCCTCCCCCCACCACCCCCGTTGCAGTCGGGAATTGTGGCTTTGCATCAGAAATGATGGATTTGCACCAGTCATTTGTGTGATTTGACAGAAGGGCACAACTGGCATAATTCTCTCTGTGTGTGTGCAGGTTTCCTGCAGGAAACCAAGAAGCAGATGGAGAGCACACAATAGGCAGAGTTTTGCCTTCCAGTTCTTAGGATATGAAGCAAAGAATTCCCAGCCTTTTCCTCCACCCTTCCAGAGTTCTGGAATCTGCATGGCAATGAAATGCAGAATATGGACTATAACATAGCATCTGTTAGCCCTAGCAAAAATTCCAGGATCTCAATTCTGGCTTGTTCTTTGTGTTCTCTGTGTGTGTATTTATTGTGCTAATCTTATTCTGTGAGCCACTTTGAGGGCAGTTCAGTTCGATGTATCATGTTCAGCTCTAGGCTGAGGAATATTGGTTCATGGGGTGGCTGTCCTATTGTCTCTAAAAACCATCCTAATGAAGCTGCCTTGGCACATCCTAGAAGAGCACTTATAAAATCTACATTTCCAAAAGAGCTCATATGGGTGGAATTGCAGCCAAGCTATGCTGTCAGCAGAATCACATGTTACAATTTGCTGGGTTAATCCTTAGACTGCTGGTAGGGGAATTCATATTTGTTTTTGTTTTTTTAAAGAATTTATTGGCATTTTCATAACAAAACATAAACCCACACCCACACCTACAAATATAAAACAAATACAAACATAGCCAGGATTCTTCTTCTTGTTTACATACATAAATAAAAATTTCTAGTTCCAAATCTTGACGGTTGACTTCCCCTGCCTTTTCACCTTCGGTTTTAAATCCAGAATCTACTTTTAATAACATCATCTCACTAAAAATTAAATTCATTTAAAGAAAATTCAAATCTAAACAATTATCTTAATCCATAATAGTTAATAACAAATCTTTAAATCTTAACACATTATTCTTATATCAAATCTAAACGAACTTCTTCTATCCCTTAAACTGCTGCTAATTACATAAAATTCAAAATATCCCTTTTCTTGTTAAAGATAAAATAAAACTTAAAGTCTTAACCCTCCGATTTCAGATTACCATAACAAACCATTTAAATTTTACATTTAATACTTCACCCTATTCCCCCTCTGTCCATTGTCCATTTCCATCTATCACCGGAACCAATCCTCCAATTGTCCTCTTTTCTTATACGTCCACAGATCCAGACACAGTTCCCAATAGACCTTGCATCGAGCATCAGGGTACGCAGTTCATCTTCTTTCAGCTTCTCCGATTCAATGTTACCTTCTTCTTGTATTTGTAGATATCTTAATTCTTTGCCCCTCACTCCCGAGCTCTCACCTCGGGGGCTGGATATAACAGTTCTTGCCGTCCCGGGGCTGCCACCCCCAAAGGACGTTCCTTTTTCCCGGAGTCGCCAAACCATCTCTCTCCAATCTTCAATCATCCCCTTCAGCTCTTTGCCAAGGTTCTCTTCCATGGTGTAAAAAACTTGGAAGGCCTCCTCTGTGGGAAGTAATTTTTTTTTCATGTCCCCACTCAAAACCTTCAATTTCTGATCAAGCAGTTCCAGCTTCAAGATAACAAATCTTTGTTCATCCGTTAATCCAGAGTTCAAAACGAGTTCAAAAACAAAATCCAACATGTTGGGAAGGGGGATAGGTATCAGATTTCAGTTTCTATTTCTATGTTCTCCCTTTTGTGCCAGTGATTTTCCACTTCAGCTCTAACTTTTCGTAGCCATTTTCCCTGAAACCAGGGCGCAAAGACCAAAACTTTAAAAGGGGATATTTTCCACAGACTTACTCCCCAAAGGGAGATCAAAAGAGTCTCACTTATCAAAATTCAAATACTTTGTAACCATCTCTGTAACAGCAGCCTCTTAAACTGGTTATTTTCTTTCCCCCGAAGGGAGGGAGGCAGGCTTCCTTTCCAAATGTCGTTAAAAAAGCACAAAAACTAGTCCAATCAGATACTCACGACCACCGGGTTTCTTTAGCTCCAAACATAACAGGTAGAACTTTAACGCTCGTCGCGGGGGTGACCGCCGCTCTGCGTCCCGGTTGGGGCATGTCCCCTATAGCCCGGCTCCGTTGTCCCTTCACCCCCACTCCCCCTTTACAGGGGGAGCGAGGGAAGGGTTCAGAGCCATAGTGGGCACAGCCGGGGAGCCCGGGGTGCGGGACGCTCTTCCCGCACCCCACCGGAGCCCCGCTTTGCGGTAGCGGGGCTCCAACCCCCGGGACGGACTGGGTCGCCTCGCAGCCGAGGCAACCCACGACCGCTCCGCGATGGCGTCGCCGCCGGAAGTCAGGGGAATTCATATTTGAGTCAAATGCCTGCTCCCAAATTTCCTGCTCTTCTCTGTACATCATCATCATCATCATCATTAAAATTTGTATACCACCCTTCATCTATCGATCTCAGGGCAGTTCACAGCACAAAAATACAAGATAAAAGCACAAATAATCTGGGGTATCCCCCTGCTTGCAGTGTAAAATGGTGCAGTCTAGTAAGAACTGTACCATAGAGTTCTGCTTTTTGTGCAGCTCTTAATGAATCAAGGCAGAGCTAAAGACATTATTAAAGCCAAATTGTAGTACATGGGATGGCAGCTGGATTTTGTTGCTTTCCTCTCCCCACCCTTCCAAAACAATCACTATTACAGTCGTACCTTGGTTTTCGAACAGCTTAGTTCTCGAACGTTTTGGCTCCCAAACGCTGCAAACCCGGAAATGACTGTTCGGTTTGTGAACTATTTTTGGAAGCCAAACGTCCGGCGGGTCTTCCACAGCTTCCGATTGTCTGCAGGAGCTTCCTGAAGCCAATCAGAAGCTGCTCTTTGGTTTTTGAACATTTTGGAAGTCAAACGGACTTCTGGAACGGATTCTATTTGAATTCTAAGGTACGACTGTACTGATTTATTAATCACTTTCTAAACAGCCATGTCAATGTGATATGCACTACAGATAATTTAAAATGGTGAATTAAAAAAAACATACATATTAGACACTTGTGGCAAAGACCCACTTAGCCAGCTGGGAAAGCCTGTCGGAACAAAGATATCTTCAGCTGTTTCTGGAAAGTGCCGCCAGTGGGCACCTGTCTTACCTGGACAGGAATGCTATTCCACAGAACAGAGGAAGCCATGCTAAAAGCCCTACTTTTTTGTTTGTTCGTTTGCTTAGCTAGCTTAACATTAAAACAGTCTTTGATCGATCTTTTTGTCAAATGTGTCTCTTTGCTTATTTCAGGATTCAGACCTATTTGAGGAGGTGGTTGTGAATTTCCCCGATGATGACCAAGCCTTGTCAGATGCCGAGCAGGGAGATGCATGCATGGAGGCCGAGCAGAGGGGCGATGTGGATATTTGTTTGCTGGGTAAGAATCCTCTCTTCCCTGTGCTTAGCTCAGGCTTCCTCAACTGCAGCCCTCTGGATGTTTTGAGACTACAATTCCCATCATCCTGGACCACTGGTCCTGCTAGCTAGGGATCATGGGAGTTGTAGGCCAGAAACATCTGGAGGGCCGAGGTTGAGGAAGCCTGGCTTAGCTCCTTGACCTCCTTCTCTTTGGTACACAAATGCCTTTACCTATTATGTATGCCAAGGCTGTTGTTGAACTGCAGCTCCCATCATACCTGACAATTCATTATACCCAACTGCTGACCCTGCTGGCTGGGGCTAATGGGAGTTCACAACTTCTTGAAAGCCACAAACACCCCATCTTTGAGCTATACATTTATTCTCACCCTACTTTCAAGGTTAGGGTGATGGCTAGCATCACACCCAGATGGTTGAGATTATCCTCCAAACTATGGCTTGGATGATCAGACATAAGTCTCCTCCCTCCCTCCTTTGTGAGTTTAATTTCACTCTCTAGTTTCGTACAAACCACTTTGCTGTGTCACCCAAATCATCCTAACCGGTTTGTGCAAACCATTGGGCTGCTGCCTGCCAGAACTGAAAACCGTAGTTTGAAGTGAGTTTCTGGTTCGAGAAGGTTTAGCATTAGACCTTCCTACTTGATCTAGGTCTTCGGGCCTTAACTGAACCCCAGTAGAGTTTTTTTAGTAGCCCACAGACCTTCAAATTCCAAAAAAAAAACCCAAATATATAATTCTATACAACTGGTAGAAAAGAAACACAAAAGATACGAGAAAGCATGCTAACTGTACACTTTTCAGTGCTAGGTGTTTAAACAAACGTCAACATTGAAAGCAGTTGTTGTTGTTGTTGTTGTTGTTGTTCAGTCATTGAGTCGTGTCCGACTCTTTGTGACCCCATGGACCAGAGCACGCCAGGCACGCCTATCCTTCACTGCCTCTTGCAGTTTGGCCAGATTCATGTTAGTAGCTTCAAGAACACTGTCCAACCACTGTCCAACCATCTCAGTACCCCACAGCAATTCTTGGAAAGCTGCATATGAATCTCTCTAGCTTTTGCACATTTTGCAACTGGTTCACTTCTATGAGGCTGCTTAAGTGCGTATCTATAACCAGAAAGGTTGTATTGTGTAACACTTGAAGACCTTTCTGGGAAGGAAACAGCCTGGGGACAAATAAGTCTGGGTCTTCTTGTTTCTGTAAAAATGACACAGTAGTAACACGTGGTCAGGGAACTGTCCCCGGCTCAGCGCAGGGTGGCGGAAGGGCTCTTGGGGTGCTACAGAGAGCCTCAGCCCCACCTGACCAGTAGCACCTTCTCGTCCAGCGGAGGGAGCAGCGAGGTCTCCAGTGGGGGGGGGGCAGGCAGCTCAGGAGCTGGAGAGCCGAGGGTCTGGGGATGTTGGAGAGACCCTGCACTCCTCTCGCTCAGCGGGTGAGGAGGAAGACACGCTATTTCCGTCGCCCCATGTACGCAGAGGAGTGAGACGAAAAGAGGGGAGGCGGAGATTTCGTATACCGAAACTCTTACGTTGGGGACAGAACCGGAAGGGGCCACTCCCGGATTCTGCAGACGGTTGATACAGACATGAACTTTTGAGCTCTGCACTGTACATAGTATGCACAATAAAACTACTAAAGAAACGGCTGGAGTTTTGCCTGGTTTCTCATGAGCAACCATCCAAGGACCTTACACATGTGCAGTACACTTTCTACTTTTCACGACCATACAGACAAACACAGTTCTCAAGGTCTCTTGCTTCAGGTGCATTCGAGAGATGCTCTCCAGTTGTCAGTCTGTACTGTAGACCCGTTTCAATGAATTTCTTTTGTAGTTCTGGGGCACTTGTGGGGTGGAGTTAAACGTATCCAGATGAAGGCATATCAGTACTCTGTCCAAAACATCCTGTTACACTGTGTGGATGCATGTCACAGTCGGACCTGACTCTTTTCTCTCCCTGCACAGGTTCTTCTGACACCGAAGCAACGTGGGATTCTTCAGCAGATGAAGGAGGCTCAGGTGGGTCTTGCAGATCTTAGAAGATGCATTTTCTGATGTCGGAGAGGGAAGGGAAAACGTCATGTCACAAATCGTGTCAAAGCAATTAGCATTCTTTATCTCTCCTCCTTCTCCCTCTCTTTCATATGCTGACTTAATCCAGCTACAGGGCAATCTTATTCATGTTTACTGCAAAGTAAATCCTGCGGTACAGTCATACCTTGGTTCTTGAGCGCCTTGGTACGTGTACGTTTTGGCTCCCGAGCACCGCAACCTGGAAGTAAATGTTCCGGTTTGCAAATGTTCTTTGGAACCCGAACATCCAATGCTGCTACTGCGGCATCTGATTGAGTGCAGGAAGCTCCTGCAGCCAATTGGAAGCTGCGCCTTGGTTTTCGAACATTTTTGGAAGACTTCTGGAACGGATTTTGTTTGGGAACCAAGGTACGACTGTATTCAGTGGGACTTGCTGCCAGATAATAGTGAATAGGACTGCAGGCCTTAAACCTCCATCTAAAACACATGCATTCATCGACTATCATTGCTTTAATTGAGTGACAGCTCTAGAATTCATACCTATGAAATTTGTGAATTCTCTCTTGCCTTCCCCCCCCCCACCCCAACCACCCAAACCAGGTGCCAGGACTCCCAGCAGAGCAGACCCCCAGTTCGAATTTGGAGAAAGGCTCAACGGGATGGTGCAACACCTGAACCCAAAGCGGATCCGAGTTAGAGAGAAACGCCACCCCTGCATCGAGTGCGGGAAGCGGTTCCGGTGCCAATCCGAGCTGGCCTTGCACCAGAAAGTTCACACCAGGCCAAAGTCCTACCACTGTGCCGAGTGCGGGAAGCAGTTTGGCCGTTCCTCGCACCTCACCAGGCACCAGAAGACGCACATGGGCGAGGAGTGCCATCTTTGCACGGAGTGCGGCAAGAGGTTCCGGTGGTCGACGGAGCTCGCCATCCACCAGAGGATCCATGCAGGCGAACAGCCGCACTACGCCGTGGATTCCGAGGCGCTGTTCCAGTGGCCGCCAGAATTCACGATGCACCAGAGCCTTTTCACAGGCGAGAAGACCCCTCCAGCTGCCGACTGCACCAAGCCGCACACCGTCAAGAAGCCCCACCTCTGCCCCGAGTGCGGGAAAGGGTTCCGGTGGCCTTCGGAGCTGGCCACGCACCAGAAAACCCACAACAAAAACAAACACTACCTCTGCGCCGAGTGCGGGAAAGGGTTCCAGTGGCCATCGGAGCTGGCGGCACACCAGAGAATCCACACCGGCGACAACTCCCTGCTCGCTGCCGACTGCAGGAACGGCAACGGCCAGCTGCCCCCTCTCAGCGCCTACCTGGGAGGCCACGTGGCCGAGAAGCGCCACGTCTGCGGGGAGTGCGGCAAAGCGTTCCGGTGGCCGTCCGAACTTGCCACGCACCAGAGAATCCACACGGGGGAGAAGCGCTATTTCTGCACCGAGTGCGGCAAAGGGTTCATCTGGCCGTCGGAGCTGGCCGCCCACCAGCGAACCCACACGGAGAAGGAGTCCTACCAGTGCATGGAGTGCGGGAAAATATTCCACGACCTGTACGGGCTCACCAGGCACCAGAAGACCCACCTGGGGAGCAAGGTCTACCCCTGCGCCGAGTGCGGGAAAACGTTCACCCGGCAGTCTCACCTGACCCGCCACCGGATCACGCACACCGGGGAGAGGCCCTACCCGTGCGTCGAGTGTGGGAAAAGGTTTGGCCGGCAGTCTCACTTGACGCGGCACTTGAGAATCCACACCGGGGAGAGACCGTACCAGTGTGGGGAGTGTGGGGTGAGGTTCCGGCGAAGGCACAGCATGATCTACCACCAGAGGATCCACTTGAGAGAGTCCAACGGGGGAGCGGACATGCCAAACATGCCTGACATGCCTGACATGGAGAACCTGGATGACGACCTCCAAAGCCCCATCCATGTAACAATCTGAAATTTGGATGCTAGAGGGGTAGGGGAGGAACCTTTGGATGGATGAGTGGGACGATGCTCACAGGATCTGGCCACCCGAATCCTTTCCATGCAGAGCAGAACGGAGAAAGGTTGCTGCTCGGTGTGGCTGCCCCACCTGGTCAGAGACACAAGTGCCTCAGAGGCTCTTGTGGACAGCCAGCCTTGTTGGATCACGTTGCAAAGGATTCTGGGACAGGGATGCCCACACACCCATCTCTGATCGTGTGCTACTTTCCTGTCGCCCAAAATATGGGGCAACTGTTTGGGATACTTGTGCAGTCAGGTTCGGCCCCGCTGCTCTAACTCTAGATTTTGCCCCCATGTAGCATTTACAGGGAGCACTTAAAACCTGTGGGGAGGTTGCGGGGGGGGGGGGGTCTCCCTAGCTACCTGCAGCAGCTAGAACACTACTGTCCCATTTCCTGAATCATGTGACAGAAGCCTTCCTCCCCGCCTCTCCCAACTAGTTCTGTCCTCCTGTTTGACTGCTTTGCCACACACAGCGAGTTGATTCAGTGGGTCCACACCATGAGAGGACCGTGAAGGGTGACTTCGCATGCTGTGGAGCCAAAGGACGGCTGGGTGTCTGCGTGGCACAAGGCGCCTTTTGCTTTCCGAGCGTTTCATGTGCAAAAGGGAGAGAATTTGGGCAAGCTCTGTTTCTCTGGTTGCAGCACTGCAATACTGGGGGAAACAGCACTTTCCCTGATTCCTCCCAACACCTTTCCACACAGAGCCTGGTTCTGGATGAAATCTGTCAAATTCCCAATAACAGTTTCCCTTTCCTTCCTTCCTTCCCCACCCTTATGGAAAGATTCCAACTAATAAAACTGATTTTTAAAAGAGCCTGAAGCAGGAGTGATCCTTCCTTGTCATCAGCGGTACTTTTCCAGGGCTGGCCCAAGACACTTTGCTGCCCACGGCAATGGAAAAGGTCACCTTCTCCCATGCCAGTTAGGCTGGAGGTTGCATCTTGCTCCAGCGCTGGCAACAGGACAGCATCCTGCATACCTGAGGGCAGCAGATTAGCTTGGGCGTGTGGCGCACAGCGCTGCCAGCTCCCCACCCCTCTTTATCCGCCGCCTGAGGCAGTTTTGTCACACTGCCTAACAGCAGGGCTGGCTGTGTAACTTTCCCCTCCAGAGCACTTTTTGATAGGCACTTCTATTTCCTCCTTCCCTTCCCTTCTTGGAAATCAAGGGGGCAGGTTTTCCTTCTTAGGGGACGGGGGCTATTTTACAGCCACTTACTGTATATAAGTGGCTGTTTTCAAGAGGTTTCAGCAGAAAATCAGTACAACCACCCTGGATTAAATGCTGGAGAGGAAGACAGAGGTATCTTGATCTTCCGGTTACAGGCTTTCCTGAGAAGGTTGAGCAGTGTATTTCTCTCTCTGTTAAATAGGGCTTTTACTCCTCAGTAAGTGCATTTAGGATTGCAGCCTAAGAAAGCAGATCTTTGGAGATGAACAGGGAGGAATTGGGGTGTGCCCTGCCCTGCTGCCTTTTGTGAGCGGGGAGGGACATTTTGAGCTTGAACTTGGCTCTGCCTCACAAATAACCCCACAACGGTTGGAATCTAGGAGAAGACCCATGTCCCATTCTAGGCTTCAGATTCTCTCTTTGTTGACCCCTGGTGAAGGAAAGGGGAAAGTGTATTCCTGCCGCAGCGCACCCCTCCCTCCCACCCACCCCCCCACACAAAAAAAACTTTAGCTGCATCTCTTCTTTTCCTCTTTTGGGTCCACATTTGAGACTCTGAACCTCCTACAGAAGCAAGAACGAACTCATTTTTGGAAATAACTTAAAAATAAATGGTTTCTACAAACGGCTTCTTGTGTGCAATTTTCTGTCTTGGGGAGGAGGAGGAGGGGAGCAGCATCAGGTTTCCCCCCCCCCCCTGCCTCAGAATCCAAACTTAACAGTTGGCACAAGAAGGTGGTCGTCTTATAAAAATCACTAATAGGACTCTGAGCAGCGGGTAGGGAACTTTTTCAGCTGGAGGACTGCATGCTGGGCCAGAGTTAAAGGTGGGAAGAGCAATATAAATGTGAATTCTACCTTTGTACGGTCGGCTGGTTTCTGCACTGGCACTCCCCTCTCTATCTTCGATCCAGGGAAGCGAGGAGCATTATCAGAGTCCAAGGAAACGTTCCAGCCAGGCAATAACACTTGAGGAGGTGGGAAGCTGAGCTGGTAAAGGGTATTGCCTGGGATAATGATGGGGGAGAGCCTGCGCTTGGTCCTTAGGCTCCCCACCCTTGGTTTACAGAGGGTGACTAGTAGGGGAACTGGGGGGCGGGAAACCCCAACAATGGCTCCAAAATAGAACAAGTTCAATAAGATCTGCGAAAGAACAGGTGCTTCCCAGCATTCCCTGTTTATTTAGGTATCTGAAGCTCCGATTGGCTGAGAGCGCCATCTAAGCTTTATGCTGGGTAAAGGTGAGTCTTTGTTATGAATGCACTGCTGATGGGGAAGGGTTGCAAAAAAAGAGAAAAAGCTGCCATTTCTCCCCCTTTTTTTAAAAAAAAAAACACAGCAATGTTCTGCATCCCTACGGATTGTTCCAAATTACCCAGAGCTTTTATCCTGCTAAGTAGGGAGAATTTCAAAGAGCTGTGCAAGGTAAAAGAGACGTCTCATTGCTCTGGGAATCTGGCACACCTCTGGTTTATATGATTGCACCAGGACTGGACTCCCGTAGGCAGCGTGGTCAATGGTCAGGGGTGTAGTCCGGTGTCCACGAAAGGGTCCCAGGTTCCCCCTCCCTGCCTGAACAAGAAATAATAAGACGGGAAAAAGACGAGCTACTCAGAATGCTGGATTTTACACTGCTAATTTAGACACTTGGGTAGTTAGTTTTTGTTTGTTTGAGCTACAACTCAGGGGAGGACCCTCTTTATTTTTTAAAAAAAGTTTATGCAAGAAAACAAACATACCAGCATGTAGAACTGTAGGCAACAAGGTGTCTGTCTCATGTACTGTATTAGTTCTACCAACACAAGGAGAACTAATAATTCCCCATAATTCTGAAGCAGTCAACACCTCCAAGCAAAACTGGTTCGGCTCAGGATGCACAACTCAGTGACTTGCTTAACACACAAGTTCTCAAAGGGTAACATACTAGTGGAATTTGTTGCTGACAAGCACTATAGAAGGCTGGGTTTTTTTGCGGGGGGTGGGGTGGGGTGGGCGGCGGAATTAACATACACAAATTTTCAAACAGAAAGAAAATGGAAATCCAGTCTTTGGGAAATCCCACTGAAGTGACTGGTGTGTGTTTTACTCTTCCATTTATTCCTTCAGCTTTGCTCAGAAAGTCATGAACAGCTCATGTCACAAGGGTCAGTTTCGCAGCAGTCGCTATGCTCAGACGCCTTCCGAGCTCAGCAACCGAGCCAGGGGTCTGAGTGGTTCTTCCACATGAGGAAGTTGATCTTTCAAGCCATTTCCATGTTACAGATCCTCCGGCATGTCTCGTACGCCTCCCGCTGCCTCTTGAGGCAGGGCTTCTCATAATACCATTGGCAATTGGCCTTGTCAGTGATCCCATCCATGGTTAGGACCCTGTTGAGGACTCGATAGGCAGCTTCCACGTTCCTGTTGGGCCTCAACGCTAAGTGACAAATTTCAAGTAACTGGCCATTTAGGTGTAACTGTTCCTAACTCCAGGAACTGGAGGCCATCGGCTTCTGGCCCAAACAAGAGACCCTCTGGCCTAGCCCATGCTCCTGGCCCTCCACTTGGGTAGTTGTTGGCATGTGTCTGTCACAAAAGACAATGGAGTGCACCTCTAGGGGTGAAGTCAAACCAAGGTGGTAGCAACTCTGAAGTGACCTCCTGAGGCGCAAGCCTGGGCAGTGTGTATGGAGGTCCTGGGCTGCCCAGGTGACAAGATCCCTCTCTCGGCCTTGCTGATGTGCTTGGCTGCAGGAGTTGCCAGAAGGAGGCATACAAACTGCCATCCTACCCTCGTTGGGACTCTACTCCAGATTTGTGTAGGGTTCACTCTTTTGCCTTTTCTTTTCCCAAGGATATCCCACAAGGTAGCAGAGATTTATGGTCTGAGTTGTCCTCCTAGATGGGCTACCTTCCCGGGTTACACGAGCCCCATCCACCCCTCAAATGAAGATTAGTAAACAATCTTAATAATAAACTTCTTATTAAGTGTTATTTATAACCTGCTTTCCTACGCGGGTGGCGCTGTGGGTTAAACCACAGAGCCTAGGGCTTGCCAATCAGAAGGTTGGCGGTTCGAATCCCCGTGATGGGGTGAGTTCCCGTTGCACGGTCCCAGCTCCTGCCCACCTAACAGTTCAAAAGCATGTCAAAGTGCAAGTAGATAAATAGGTACCACTCTGGTGGGAAGGTAAACGGGGTTTCCATGTGCTGCTCTGGTTCGCCAGAAGCGGCTTAGTTATGCTGGCCACATAACCCGGAAGCTGTACGCCGGCTTCCTCGGCCAGTAAAGCGAGATGAGCGCACAACCCCAGAGTCATCCGTGACTGGACCTAATGGTCAGGGGTCCCTTTACCTCTTTTCTTACTATAGTATTCAAAATGTGTTCTACAAGAATTGAAACCACATGTGCAAATCATAAGCAGCTCACAAAATCCTAAAAACACTAAATCTATCAAAGAAACATGTACGGTCAATAGGAACGTGCTTAAAAAGGATTGTTGTTGCCTGGTGCCTAAAGCTGTACAGCATATTGAAGGTGCCAGGTGAACCTCTCTGGGGAGAGCATTCCATAAATGGGTAGCTGCTGCAGAAAAGTCCCATGTCTTATGTTGCCACCCTCCAGACCTTTCCTCACTAGGGACCAGAGCTACAGGACTTACAAATAACTTTTGGCAACTTTGTATTCTGTTTTAACAACATTCAGAAGTGACTCCTCCAAGTCTAATATTCTTCACCCATATCCATTTTTAAATTAGAAATAAACCTGTTTATTGCAATAGCATTTTCTTGTGGGTATAGGTGCTTAGGATCACAGCCATAACAACACCACCAACACCAACACCACCACCACCAACAACAACAACAACTTATTTGTTTACCAGTTTGTTTACAATTTATTTACCAGTGTGGTGTAGTGGTTAAGAGCGGTAGTCTCGTAATATGGTGAATCGGGTTCGATTCCCCGCTCCTCCACATGCAGCTGCTGGGTGACCTTGGGCTAGTCACACTTCTCCGAAGTCTCTCAGCCCCACTCACCTCACAGAATGTTTGTTGTGGGGGAGGAAGGAAAAGGAGAATGTTAGCCACTTTGAGACTCTTTAGGGTAGTGATAAAGCGGGATATAAAATCCAAACTCTTCTCTTCTTATATGCCACCCATCTGTCTGGGTTAGCCCAGACTCTGGACGGCTTCTAACAAATTAAAACACAATATGACATCAAATATTATTAATAGTGATTAATAGTATAATATAAATATAATAATAACAACAATAATATAGATATTATTAATAACATTAACATGTTTATTTAGCTTTTCAAACACATGCCTGCCTCTGCTGTTCACTGTCGTCAAGTTCTGGGCCACAAGGGGGAGCCAATGGCTTCAAAACCCTTTTCTCCACATAATTTAGACTTCCTTCAAGTCTAGAACAAATTATGTTTTAATGTATTTAGTTTCGAAATATCTTCCCAGCCCTTCCTTCCAAATGAAAGGCCGAGCAGCTGTCAAAACAACCATAAAAATGCAGCCAAACATCAGGTAAAACGTCACAAAGCTCAATGCGAGGAACATTCCACACGATAAAAGCCAAACTGAACACAGAGATCTGCCCCTAAATCCTTGGCCTAAAAATGTGTGTTGGGAATAAGGATGTTTTATTTGTCTGTGCATGCGGACCTAGCATTTGCTGGCTTTGACTTGGACATAGTCTTCTTCTCAGGGGATGGCATTCCACAGCAGCTGTGTCACAACTGAGAAGGCCCCGCTGCTTCCCAACCTCACACATCTTTACTCACCTGGTCAGAATAGGAGAATGTAAAACTCTAGCTGATACCAGCCAAGACATTTTTCCTGTCAGTACAATCGAGAACAAGCATAGCACAAGGTGCCAGAGGTGGAATTCTGGGCTGGAGCTGGGCAGTCCCACGCCTACGACTAGGGGTAGGCAAATCTGTCAGTTTGGGTTACTCTCAGTTTCGTATTTTTTGAATCTTAAACTCTTCACATTTCCACACCACTCTGCAATTTTTTTAAAAAAAGATGGTACATCACACCAACCAAATTGTATAAACTGTACAAATCGGGTGACAAAAAATGTTGGAAATGTGGTTTGAAGGAGGGAAACTTCATCCACATGTGGTGGAGTTGTGACAAGGTTAAACAATACTGGGAAAATATATATAATGAATTAAAAAAGATTTATAAGTATTCGTTTAGGAAACTGCCCGAAGCTTTTTTGTTGGGTATGGTGGGAGAGGACATCGAGAAAAAGGATGTGAAGGTATTTTTGTATGCAACTACAGGTGCTAGAATTTTGTTAGCACAAGTCTGGAAACAGCAACAGACCCCTACTATAGAGGAATGGGGCAAAAAAAATGGTGGGGTATATGGAAATAGCGAAACTGACAGCTAGAATTCGGCAATCAGGAAGCGAAGCATTTGAAAAAGAATGGGGAAAATTCTGGTCATATTTGAATAGGATGTGTGGAATATGAATTGTGAAACAAAACTCATGGCTTAATATATAATTCTTTATTGGATGTATAAAATGTATAAAGTAAAAAAAGACAATATGTAGATTACAGATTAAGGAAACAATTTAGATCATAAGACAGAAACAATAAAGAAGTGTAAAACCACGAGAACTAATCAAGAGGAAGAATAAAACAGAGGAAGAAGGGGGGAAGCCGGGGGGGGGATGATGTGGGAGGGTTGGGTGTGGGGGGTTTAATTGTTGGTTGGTCTGTATTGTAAGAAGGTTGTGGCATATAAAGTTGAAGGTGAAGTTGTAAATGTAAAGGTAAATCTAAAGTATAAAATATAATGTAATGGTAATGTATAAAAATAAAAAGTCTTCAATAAAATTCGTTATCATCTTCCTGTGAATTTCTCCTAATATACAGTTTTGCCCAATGTGCACATCTTCGACAGTTTTTCCTAATAAAATGTACTTTTGTATGTTATTTTCACTAATATACACAATGTTGTGTGGAGTTTACTTTTCATATAAGCATTTTTCAACAAATTGCATTGCTGGAGAACGGTGCTGCAAATTTCGGAGAAGTGCATTTCGAAGGTTGGCTGTGTTTCGGATAGCATGTTGTTTTGGAAAGTGCAAAAAAAAAAAATGTTTCAAAAAAGCGTACAAAGTCTATTTTCTATGTAATCAAATGACCCCTTAGCTGAGGAAGCTGCTGAAGAGATTACTCTAGCAGTCCTTGCAGAAGTGAATGTGAACTTGCTTTAATTCCTGCATCAAGCAAAGATATATCTGGAGAAAGGCACATAAAACAGGACTATTCCACTCAAGCTCAGTCTTTCAAAAAGGTAAAGAGTCAAGAGGCTTTTCTATGACATCCCCAAATTAATATATAACTACGCTGGTCAGCTGAATCCCCGCAACGGGATGAGCTCCCGTTGCTCAGTCCCTGCTCCTGCCAACCTAGCAGTTTGAAAGCTCCCCCCCCCAAAAAAGTGCAAGTAGATAAATAGGTACTGCTCCGGTGGGAAGGTAAACAGCGTTTCCGTGCGCTGCTCTGGTTCGCCAGAAGCGGCTTTGTCATGCTGGCCACATGACCCAGAAGCTGTATGCCGGAACCCTCGGCCAGTAATGCGAGATGAGCGCTGCAACCCTAGCGTCGTCCATGACTGGACCTAATGGTCAGGGGTCCCTTTACCTTTACCTATGCTGGTCAGCAGACAGCATTATTCAGACATCTTCCTCAATAATATCCATATTATCTGGCTTTTCTTTCCTGAACTCTGCAAGAAAGAAACCACTAGATTATCATTCCTTTCTGAGCATGTAGGTGGTGCCACCTCTCACCAGCCCTTGTCTGGCTGCAGAAGGGAAGAATGCACAGTTAACGCACAACACAAATAACATTGTTATGAATTTTTTGGAGACATCCGGCTGAACATCTAGGTCCCCTTCTATATTTGGGAACAGCCAGGCTAGCTTCCTGATGAGGTGATCACCTGGGTGATGGGCCATTAAAGGGAACAAAGGAAGTGGATCTATGTGAGATAGCAAATGAATCAGGTCCCTCCTTCCTCAACTCATGGTTAGTTAGAAGGACAAATAAAGTGTTAAGGGCAAAGAGTTTGAAGTGATGTGTGTTAGAAGCAAAGCAGAAAACCGGGAACTGAGAGAGACAGAGCAATATTTGATTTCTGTTTGAATTCAAGGCTATGCCTATGGGGGAAGCAAAGGCTTTTTGGGGTGTTCATGCTGTGTACCCTTCCACCATTGCTCAGCTTGTACATATGTGTAAATAAACCATATATCCTAAAGACACCACGGTCTCCACTGGGCCTCATTCCAAAAGGAAACATAAACACCAGGTAAGTGCCTGGAATGGAACCCCTGGAATCTCACACCGCTCAGAGTTTCGGGCGATGTGCAACAACACTAAGAAAGTTTGCAAATTGATTTGAGGTTTTCTATGATAAAGTAGTGTACAGTGGTACCTTGATTCTCAAACGCCTTGGTACTCAAATACCTTGGTTCTCAAACACAAAAACCCTGGAAATATGTGTTCTGGTTTTTGAACGTTTTTCGGAAGCCGAACATCCAATGCAGTTGTCGGCTATTGTTTCCGGGGTACCTGCACCAATCAGAAGCTGCGCCTTGGTTTTTGAACATTTCAGAAGTCAAACAGACTTCCAGAACAGATTAGGTTTGGTGCTTTTGTTTCTGCTATTTATTTTGCGTTTTTGTTTTTGAGGCTTTTTCGGTTAATTTGTTTTTGTGACCGTGTGGAACCCAGTTCAGCTACTGATCAATTGAGTGTGTGAATGGGGACATGGGTAAAAGCCCCCCATCCAAACATTGACTATCATCAGTGCAGGTGAGAAAAAAATTAATTTTAATTTTTATCAGCTACAATACTGTCTTATTTATTTTATAGTACAGTACATTGATTATTGCTTTCATTTTATGGATCATTGCTCTCGTTAAATAGTAAAATTCATGTTAAATTGCTGTTTTTAGGGGTTCTTTTTAAAAGTCTGGAACAGATTACTCCATTTTGCATTACTTTCTATGGGAAAGCGTCCGTTTTGGAACGGACGTACGGAACGGATTAAGTTTGAGAACCAAGGTACCACTGTATAAAATTTATGAAATAAAGGTTACTTTGGCTTTAATCATCTAAATATTGAGAGAACACATGCTGTGCATTAGGTAATACTTCATTGGCTGCAAACTTACATGTGCTGCTTTTGATATACACAGTCTGAAAAATTAGCTGCTTTATTTTGTGATATGTCATTAAGTAATGGCTGGTTTTTGTTTTGTGCTCTGATTATTCCCTCAGGGTCCTCTGCAGGGGCATACCCAGGATCAAAACTAGGGGGGGGGGCAAGTCATGGTCATTCAGGTTCAAAAACAAAAACAGCTTCAAAAAACAAAAACAGCTTCAAAAAACAGAAAAACTCCCCCCCCCAACAGAAAGCCCCAAATGGCTGAAAAACTCAGTTTCCCAGGATCCTCAGTCCTCGCAAAGGAACTACTCACCATGCAAGGGAACTCAGTTTGCCAAGCTCCCTTGCAACGATGAATCCCGGCAACGATGAATTCACCCCCTGACACTGCCCAAGTCTCAGCCTGCATGCCCATTTGACCAAGCAGGGTGCAGGCTAGGATCCGGTCTCTGATAGGCACACCAGCTCTTTGTCGGCATGAGGGAGGGGGAAACAGTCAGTGCAACACACACACACACACACACACACACACACACACACAGTGGCCAACTGCCTCGGCAAGAGCGGAAGAGCTCCATTGTTATTGAGATTTTGGGAGGGGGAGAAAAACCAGTCTTGAGCTTTTTTCCCTTTAGGCTGCCAATAACCATTTAATATATTTTTTTTGCTTCTGGGGGGGGCAGCTGCCCCCCCTGCCCTCCCCGGGTACGCCCATGGTCCTCTGGATAAATGGACCAAGTTTATTTGAATCATCTGTCAGTCTGTGGACTATCTGGGAATCTGTCTCTAATTCAGAGGGAATTTTGAGGCAAGAGTTCAACAGTCTAAAAATCCCTGAACTCTGAGTGTGTGCTGTTTTCTGGCTGGTGGAATGAAGGCCTCAGGTTAAGGTGAATGACTGAGAAGTCAACATAGGGCTCAACCACACAGCTGGGTGCTGAATCATGGAAGATCAAATCACTTTTCATGCAAAGAGGGGGCGGTTGTGGCTCCCTCCAGCCCAATCTACTGATGACCAGAGAAGATGACAGTTCATATTTTTTTGTCAGCGAAAGTAAAGAACGAGATTCACAGCAAAGTTCATTACAGCCTCCCAATCAGGAAACTGCGTTGGTGACAATGCAAATGTGCAACAAGGACACAGGGGTAGCCAATACACTCATGCTAGGGCCACGTCTGTCTCGTTGCCACAGAGAACTAGGCAGTAGCCACAAGAAGAACAGCTGTGGGAGCCCTGTGACACTGTCTGTTAAAGCAAACACAAGCACATTCAGTAAAACAGCTGAGGACGTCAGATCCATCATTCTTCTTCCCAATGGACGGCAGATCTTGCTCAGTATTTAACCCACACTATTTTAGCTGCCAACCAGAAATTAAGTTAAATAAATCTTAAAATTAGTCAATATATTTCTCCCTGAGACATTACAATCATAGAATTGTAGAGTTGGAAGGAATCACAAGATTCATGTGGCCCAACCCCTGCAATGCAGGAATCTTTTGCCCAATGTGGAGCTGGAACCCACAACCTTGAGATTGAGAGATGAAGGGTCTCAGGTTCTACTTGGGTTCTAGGTTCCCATTTACACTGACTCTGGCACACCCTTCTTGAGAAATGCTATTTGCTGCGTTTCCCCCTCAAACCGGTTTACATCCAATTCAGCAACGTAAGCCGTATTCACTTAGCAGTTAAACCGAGTCCACTAAGAACTGTGAGGGAAACAGGGGTGTCCTAAAAAATATTCCTCACCTTTAACAAACTACAGTTCCCATGATTCTTTGAGGGAAGCCACAACTGTTTAAAGTGATATGATACTGCTTTAATTTTAATGTACATGTTGTTGCCAGAAGCTGGGATGTTCATCTTCCCAGCTATGCTCCCAAGCAAGTCATGTGACCTGCGCAATATCACAGAGCTCAAAAAACACACGTTTTGGGGCAAAACATGCGAGATCATGCTCTCACACAAAATCGCAGTGCCCTAAACGGGGATTTTTACTCCTAACTTTTGAAGCAGTACCTTCTTCTGGTTCCTCTGATCTTTGTTTGCTGTTTCACAACCTAACTCCTGTGTCTGCTCTTGGTCCACTTAGGCTCACAGCCAGCTCTCTTGGGTTTCAGAACCCAACAGCCAAGAGCCTAACTCTTGCCAATTCCTCAAAATATCATTGATGTAAGAGTTTCTATGGTGCTGCCTAATGGTAGGAAGCTTCTGGAAAATTCTCAGCTACAGCCTTGTTAAGCCAGAGGTTTCTCAACCCCTTCCACCAACCACCTTGAGCAAAGGAACAAATATGTTATTCTTCCTCCCATCCTCATAAACACATCTGAAACATTTATATACAACTATAAACGTGAAATAAGTTATAACACCATAGAACAAGCATTTTTAATATTTACTCTACCTTGCCTGAACTGGGTGATCCATGATTGTTAAGCCAAATATGGGTGTATACCATAGAGAACCAGAGCCAATCATGTGAGTGCAGTCTGCCATGTTTGCACTTATTCAAAGCCTGTTTAAAGATGTGTGTTTGTGCATTGAAATGCTTTTTTAAAAACCTGTGTGAGACAGGTGCACACTACTAAACATATAACACATTGTACGGACTTTCCAAGTGCTAGCAAATTCCATGGCACCTTTGTAGGACCAGAAATGGGAGGCTAATGGAGACTTTATGGCATGCTTGTGACATCTATGTGCTTCGAAATATACAAGTTGAACAGGTGGGAAGCAAGTACAGTAGTCGGTAGTCAAGCAGGCATGGCAGTTTCAGAGACATATCAGCACCCCTGCGCAGCACACCCAAGTTGCTTCTCTAGCCAGATCAACACATTATAATGGCTTCTTCCATTGCTCAAATTAAAACTACCCAAATTGTTTTTGGGAAGCCTGGTATCAAGAGATCACTAGTGGGCTGGTGGTGGTGCTGGTGAGATGGGAGAGTGTGGCATCATCTTCATCATGTGCACACGGAGGGGCCTCGAAACCATTTCAAACTGCTGTCTATCCGCAGATCTTAAATTGAGTCCATTTTCAGTCCTCACTGATAGGTGAGAACATGCAAAGTTGTCCTCCTGAGCATGTGCAGAGTTTTTCCCCCCTGTAGGAATTGTAGGATATGTCAGTCAAATCCAACATTCTAAGAGAGGACTAAATGCCTCTATGTGACATTCAGGTTGGTCCATTGGTCGGTTAGGCTGCTGCTGATAGAAGTTTTAAGTAGTAGGCTAAATGCTCTGATGGAGTCTTTTTAGGACTCACTAATATCTAATATATAGTTTATGTCTTTTGTAACCTAAGTATGTACTCCATGAATCTGACAGTAAACTAGTTTATTTTGTTATCCTTCAGATTCATGTGTATTTTTCTTTTAAGAGGGACAAAAGGGATTAACAACCAAGAAGGCAGGAAGGTGTTGTTGTTCAGTCATTTAGTCGTGTCCGACTCTTCGTGACCCCATGGACCAGAGCACGCCAGGCACCCCTATCCTCCACTGCCTCCAGCAGTTTGGCCAAACTCATGCCAGTCGCTTCAAGAACACTGTCCGACTCCAACCATCTCATCCTCTGTCGTCCCCTTCTCCTTGTGCCCTCCATCTTTCCCAACATCAGGGTCTTTTCCAGGGAGTCTTCTCTTCTCATGAGGTGGCCAAAGTACTGGAGCCTCAACTTCAGGATCTGCCCTTCCAGTGAGCACTCAGGGCTGATTTCTTTAAGGATGGATAAGTTTGATCTTTTTGCAGTCCATGGGACTCTCAAGAGTCTCCTCCAGCACCATAATTCAAAAGCATCAATTCTTTGGCGATCAGTCTTCTTGATGGTCCAGCTCTCACTTCCATACATTACTACTGGGGAAACCATAGCTTTAACTATACGGACCTTTTGTCGGCAAGGTGATGTCTCTGCTTTTTAAGATGCTGTCTAGGTTTGTCATTGCTTTCCTCCCAAGAAGCAGGCGTCTTTTAATTTCGTGACTGCTGTCATCACCATCTGCAGCGATTATGGAGCCCAGGAAGGTAGAAGACGTAATTATTAAATGGACTCAAACTAGTCAGCAATCCGCTTGCTGCTGTGTAAATTCAAATAAGGAAAAGTTTAACCCTGCTATATTATATATAAACGTTCCTACAGAAATGAGTGGGAAAGCCCAACCCAAACTATGTTGGCTGTTGAACCGTGACTCTGAAGGGGCAGGTTACTTAACAGGTTTGTTGCATAAGATCACTGGCAGCCTTCCGAACAGATACCTGGAAGAGGGATCTATATTCTCTCTTGGGCTAAGCGAAGAGAGGGCAGTTGGGGGTCTGGGTCTGGGTCGCTCTTAAAGAGGCAGCACTCCGTTAATCCACCGTGCTTGAACACAACCTTTAAGCCTTGGTCGGGATGCCAGCACTGTTTTGGGTTCGTGTTTTTTTTCTGGGGGGGGGGATGATGATGTAGGAATTCCCAGCATCAAAGATTGCCATATATATTTAATGTTTCACAATGAAAACCCTTCCCTCTTCTTTGCTGAAGCAGAAGGGTTGCCTTGATGATCGCAGCGGCACCTCGGCAAAGCCACCAGCTCTCCACTGTCCCACCCCGAAATAATCTTCTCCGCCCATTCCTGGTCCACGCCCCACAAACCGGATTCGGGAGCGCTTCAGCTCCCAAATCAGCGCCAGCCGCCGAACCATCACCAGCGCCTCAAGATCAAGGTAAGCGACACCCGCGGAAGCTGAGCTGCCTCCGGACTATGGGCAGTGGAGGAGCGGGGAGCTGTCAGGGCACAAGGCAGGCAGGACTCCTGGTCTCCCTGGGATGATGAGGGCAGAACAAGACCGTCTAGTATCCTGGTGGACGACTAGTATTCAAGGCTGAGAGGGAGCGAGAGCCTGGGTCTTATTTTCCTGCATGCAGGCTTCAATCCCCGTCGACCCATTTCCCAGGCAGAAAGACCGACTGAACTCAGGAGGAGTTGTAGAAAGGGATGGGATTGTGAGGCTGTTTTTTTTAATCCTGGTCCGCCCTGACCGTCGAAAAAGGGCACAGAGAGGACAAATTGATTTGCTTGCAGGTGGCAAATAAGGATTAGGGATGGGGTGAGACTTTCCCTTTTCTTCAGCGGACATTTCAGTTCCCTCGCAGTGAAATCCCAGTTCCTTGCAATTATCTGATCCTATTATTCAGCCCAGCCTCAGAATGAAATCCCTGCCAACTCCGATCAAAGGGGAAGGTAATGCATGCCAGATGTATGTTGCATAACGTTTGGTTGAATTTCAAGCTCAGATTCCACTCATGTATTGTACACCTTCCTTGCATGCGGGGGGAGGGAGGCGCCGTCCAGCATTTGGGGGGGGGGCACTCACTCTGCCCAAGGGTGCAAGCTTCCCACGACTTCGCTTTAACCCCCTTTTTTCTGCCAGGATGAAGCCCTATGCAGAGCCGGAGCGCCCGCCGCTGGTTTACGTCCAGGGGGTTGGCATGATCAAGACGTTTGCTGATGTCTTGGAAGAGGTGAAGGACTTCCAAGTTCATCCGGGGGACTTGCTGATCTCCACGTATCCAAAGTCTGGTGAGTTAATGTCTTGGGCTGCGTCCCACTCAATGGGAAGGAAAGTTGCGATGCCTGCATTTGCAGGGTCTTGTACTGAAATGGCTCATTGGGTCCCTTCCCAACTCCACAATTCTGGGTTTCTGTGAAAAATGGTACACTGTCTAACACGGCCTCCAAATAGCAAAGGATTCCAAGACAGCTTAAAAGGGACCAGGTTCTTTGCAGACTTGTGGCTGTACAAATATGCCGGTTGTCGAGGTGGGATGGAAGCAAGTAATTTCCCTGGTGAAAACAGGGACATGGCTGTGCAGTTGTTGTCAGTGCTGGGTTTAGGTTTGTGCAGGCGGGGCAACAAAATAGAGGAGATCCATTGGAGAGCCGGGGCAAATTTTGGGCTCGCGCAGAGTGCCATATTACGGTTGCAATATATCTCTAATAATCCTTACACCAAGAATTATTTTATTTATTAGATTTATATAATAAGATCTCTGGGCGGTTCATAAGATTAAAACATGAGATAAAAGCACAAATAAATAGTTAAAACAGGACTCCTCCTCCTCCCTCCCCCCCCCCGCGCCAATCTGCCACCACACAGTTCCCAGACTTCTTTGGGGGGGGAGGATATGTACTTTACCTGTATGCATGGGATTTATTTTAGTGGGGGGGCATGCTTTATGCTGGGGGGGGGAGAACCAAGATATCTGTGATGCAATTAGTCAGTTAGTTAAGTATTTCTATTTATTTACTTGATTTGGAGGGCAGCTGTCCCCACCCTGGCTACAGCCATGAGTGTATGGTGTACAGTGGTACCTCAGTTTACGAACTTGATCTGCTCTGGAAGTCCGTTCTTAAACCGAAACTGTTCTTAAACCGAGGCACGCTTTCCCTAATGAGGCCTCCCGCCGCCGGTTCCCTTCCACCATTTGGATTCCTTTCTTAGACCAAGGTAAAGTTCTCAATCCGGGACAATACTTCCGGTTTTGCGGAGTTTGTAAACCAAATAGGACTGTTCTTAAACTGAGGTACCACTGTATATGTACCCTCAGGGGGCATACATACGTTTAAAGCACTGCCCCGCCCCCTTAAAGAGTTCTGGTGAATGTAATTGACCCATTACAAAGTTACAATGCCCAGAAACCCTTAACAAACTACAGCTCCCAGAATTATATGAGGAGTGGGAAACGTAGTTCGCATGTGCTTTAAATGTATGCAGACTCAGCCTTGGGTTTCCCTAACTGCACTGCAATCGAGAATTTATGCAAAACACCCCTTCATGCCCTTTCAGGAACTACCTGGGTGAGCCAGGTCATAGACCTGATCTATAAAGAAGGCAACGTGGAGAAATGCAGCCACGAACCCATCTACCAGCGAGTCCCTTTCTTGGAGTTTGCTGTCGAAGGAGTTCCCAAAGGTAAAAACACCCCCACAAGCCCAGCAATCCAGGAGTCCCTCGCCCTAAGGTATGCTGTGGGGACAGCTCGTGAAAGATGGAGAGAGGAGAAGCCTCTCTATTGACTTCTGTTTCCTCCCTCCCTCCAGGCATTGATCTGCTCAGAAAAGCACCTCGGCCGTGTCTAATTAAAACACACCTTCCGGTGCAATTGCTTCCAAAATCATTCTGGGAAACGGATTGCAAGGTGAGAGGGCGTGGACACCTGACTCTAGCAAGGGCGGGATCTGAAAGAGGTCACTGTGGAAGAAAGTGGCTGGAGGGTTAATCTGAAAGGAGGATCACAAAGTTGCCAGCAGGGCTATGTATTCTATGCAGAAGAAGGTTACTGTTTTCAAAAAACGAATCTAAGTTTCTAGTCTATATATGAAAGATACTTACCGGTAAATACTTTATTAAAAAAATATCTAAGTTACTAGTCCATATGAAAACAGGCTTGAAAATCTATGGGCAATGTAAAAATTTAAAAACCAGAGGTAAGGAAGGGTTTTGCAGCATTTTGTAGTGGCCAAGGGGAGCGGTTTCAAAACCTTTGCATTGCCCCTTGACCTTCTGCCTGACTGGCAGAAGCGGAATAAATTATGCCGATCATCCATTTAATCTGCATGCTACTTTCTGCGCTACAGATGATCTACGTGGCCAGAAACGCCAAAGACGTGGCTGTCTCGTATTATTACTTCTACCAAATGGCAAAAGTGCATCCTGATCCGGGAACGTGGGACGAATTCCTGGAGAAGTTTATGGCTGGAGACAGTAAGGACTGTGGGAGATGAGGCAGAGGCAGAAGGCAAGGACAATGGCCCTGAAAGCCAAGGACAGAAAACTTGTGATCTTCTAGATGTTATTGGACCCACCTGCTATACAGACAATATAGAAATTATGAAATTCCGTATGGAATCATGAGCAAGTGTTTTACATAGATATTACCTGATCTGGAGGAGCTTTGTGGAGGAGCTTTATGGAGAGCCAGTGTGGTGTAGTGGTTAAGAGTGGTAGACTCATAATCTGGTGAACCAGGTTCGTGTCTCCGCTCCTCCACATGCAGCTGCTGGGTGACCTTGGGCTAGTCGCACTTCTTTGAAGTCTCTCAGCCCCACTCACCTCACAGAGTGTTTGTTGTGGGGGAGGAAGGGAAAGGAGAATGTTAGCCGGTTTGAGACTCCTTCGGGTAGTGAAAAGCGGGATATCAAATCCAAACTCTTCTTCTTGTGAGTGTGAGGGTTCATATCCGGGCATTGCTCCTCTGGCTTCTCATTCCTTCTGGGCAGGTAGCGGTAGAATGAGATCAACAAATGATGAAGCTCCCTTATATTGAGTCAGATCATGATAACCTGACTGACAGCAGGTCTTCAAGGTGTCTGTCAGACTTTCCCCAGTTCTGAAGATGGAACCTTGAACTTTACGGGTGTGAAGAATGTGCCGTGTTTTAGATTACCACTTCCATCAGCCCCAGCTGTCCTGACTAATGGTCAGGGAAGATGGGTGTTGCAGTCCAAAAAAAAGGGGGGGGGAGCTATAGTACTGAGTTGCAGCCTTTACCCAGCAGAGGCCAGAATTTCCTTGTTTCTAGAAAGGTTCTCACGGAAGCCCATAATCCCTCTCTCCTCAGTCTCTTTTGGATCCTGGTATGACCATGTCAAAGGCTGGTGGGACAAGAGGAATGAACATAAGATGCTCTACCTTTTCTATGAAGACTTGAAAGAGGCAAGGTTCCCACCCCTCCCAGTATAACCCTTTCAGACAAAGCCACCAAAATGTTCGAAGTGTAAACATAGCACATATAGAATGTATCACGCATGCATGCAGTGTGTCAGAAGGAACTGTGGTCTCTAGAGGGCTGGAGCATCATTGGCCACGTTCAAGAGGTGCACCAGACGAAATGACGGTTCCCAGGTTGGGAGATCGGGAGGTCCACCTGGGCATTGCCATTCTGCACACTGCATCCTTCTCCCCTGCCTCCCTTTCCCAACCCAAGTCCCCCAGCTTCAACCCCTGATCATTGTTTATCTTATAGAATCCTCAACGGGAGATCCGAAAAGTAATGGAATTCCTGGAGAGGCCCCCTGATGACCGCCTGGTCGAGAAGATTGCTCACCACACCTCCTTCAAAGAGATGCGCCAGAACCAAATGGTCAATTACACAAGCATCCCCGCCACGATTATGGACCACAGTATCTCCCCTTTCATGAGGAAAGGTAAGCTGCACTGACACCTGGAGGGATGGGCTGAAGAGAGCTGAGATTCCAGGGGTCCCAGGGGTTCACCCAGGGTCTGTGTTTCCTTTTGGAAATGAGGCACAGCGGAGACTGTGGTATCTTTATGAAATATGGTTTATTTACACATACAGTAATACCCCGGGTTGCGCATGCTCCGTGTTGCGTACGTTCAGGTTGCGTACTCCGCTAACCCGGAAGTGCAACACGAAGCGCGGACGCTTCTCGCATGTCCATGCGGTCCACACATGTGCAGAAGCGCCACCCGGGTTGCACACTGTTCGGGGTGCAAATGGCACCCTGGAACGAATCAAGTGCACAACCCGAGGTACCACTGTATATACAACCTGAGCCTGCGATGGAGGGGTTCACAGCATCGCTACCTCAAAAGGGTATTGTTTCTACCACAGCCACAGGCTTGGATTCAAGCAGAAATCAGCCATGACTCTCTCTCTCTGCCTTTCCAGCCTGCAGCTTTTTCCTCCAGGTCACATCACAGCAAATCCGGCCCCCCAATCTCAGGCTTTGTCCTTCTAACTCTAAGAGCTGGAGAAGGGGCCTGCCCATTTGCTGTCTAGCACAAACCACTTTTCCTTTGTTCTCTTAATGATCCATCAGCCAGATGGTTACTTCATCAGGAAGCTAGCCTGGTTTGATTAGCTTTTAATACTTGCTAGGATTATAGGTGTCTGGCACTCACAAACTCATAACAATACTATTGCTCAGAAGAGGTCTTGAGGCATCATAGGGCTGAAGGAGTGGGCATCACCACTGTCATCGTCATCACATCATCACAAATCACTTCCTCTACTTATGTATTTATTTATTATTGAAAATCCTATTTATTTTTTTGTTTTAAAAATCCAAACAAGTGGAATCTGCAACTGCGTGTTGCTGCATGGAGTACGGGGTGGAAAGGACAGGAACAGGAACTCCCCATTCCTCTTTTATCCATCATATTTGACAGGTCTTTAGGTAGTAATGTTCATGTCTATCTTGTCCCTCTTTAATTGCCAGTGTCTTGACTCCCATTTCAACCCAGGAATCACTGGCGATTGGAAGAACAAGTTCACAGTGGCTCAAAACGAGCGCTTTGATGCTGATTACAAGAGGCAGATGGAAGGAACGACCCTGCACTTCCGGACAGAGATTTGATCTCTCTGACTTCCCTTTTCGGGTGAGTCTCCTTTTATTCCCATTCTATGGAATCTACTACCTTTGCTTCAGATTCTTAATATCAATTCCTCCCACGGGGTTTCTTGTCTGACGAACAGATCTTCAGGTGAGTTAATAGAAAAGAGACAAAATATGGAAGCCGTGATTCTTGGATTCTCTCCCATGTCCACAAATGCTCCTGAGCATGCACAATACTAGCTAGCTTTCTCCCTAGCGGACAACTCTGCCTTGACGTTCCCTGCTGGTGTTTAGGTAGACACTTCCAGAAGACCTGTTTATTGAGCATTTGTGCTGATTTGTTTGCAGAGAGGTTAGACGATCCTGTGTCAAACCAAGTGTTATTCTGCACTTCCCATCACTTTTCTTACTACAAAAAGTGGATTTCTGTATTACTTTTCATATTGCAAAAGTCTGATCTTTGGATAAGTGGTTTTGTTGTTCGAAACTGCCTAATTAACTATAATGGTGCAACCTGTATTTGTTGGTATATGATTGAATCCCACTGAAAAATACCGGTAGCACTGGTGTAGCAGAGCCGTGTGTGTGTGTGTGTGTGTGTGTGTGTGTGTGTGTGAGAGAGAGAGAGAGAGAGAGAGAGAGAGAGAGAGAACACTTTCTATTTTCCTCAGGATTCATCGGTTCACCCATTCCCAAAATCTCAGTCCTGGTGTCAGAGGTCAACATAGTTGGGTACTTCCTGAGGGTCATACCCCAGCAAAGGGCTCACTGCCACTCCTTGGAGCCTCTTGCATTGGTGCTGCTTCTCCTTGCCATTGCTGCCCATTCAGTTGTCCCCTCTTAGCAAGTGAGTAGTGCCAGGAACAAGGAGAAGGTTAAAAGGTAAAGTACCTCTGAGGGACGCTGGTGGTGCTGTGGGTTAAACCACAGTGTCTAGGGCTTGCCGATCAGAAGGTCAGCGGTTCGAATCCCTGCGACGGGGTGAGCTCCTGTTGCTCGGTCCCTGCTCCTGCCAACCTCACATTTCGAAAGCACTTCAAAGTGCAAGTAGATAAATAGGTACCGCTCTGGCGGGAAGGTAAATGGCGTTTCCATGTGCTGCTCTGGTTCATCAGAAGCAGCTTAGTCATGCTGGCCACATGACCCGGAAGCTGTACGCCGGCTCCCTCGGTCTATAGAGCGAGATGAGCACTACAACCCCAGAGTCATCCACAACTGGACCTAATGGTCAGGGGTCCCTTTACCTTTACCTTTAAAGGACCTCTGGACAGTTAAGTCCAGTCAAAGGCGACTATGAGGTGTGGTACTCATCTCGCTTTCAGGCCAAGGGAGCCAGTGTTTGTCCACAGCTTTCTGGGTCACGTGGCCAGCATGACTAAACCGTTTCTGGAGCAACAGGACTCCAGAGCTCACAGAAACACTGTTTACCTTCCCACCACACCAGTACCTATTTATCTACTTGTACTGGTGTGCTTTTAAATTGCTTGGGTGGCAGAAGCTGGGACAGAGTAATGGGAGCTCACCCCGTTGCACAGATTTGAACTGCCGACCTTCCAATCAGCAAGCCCAAGAGGCTCAGTGGTTTACACCACAGCGCCACCCGCTCCCCCAACAAGGAGAGACAGCAGGCTACACTCCCTTACCTGCTCCCTCTGGGCAGTTGTGTGGCTTGAGCAGCGCCCAGAGAAAGAGGACTAGTGAATGGAGAACAGCAACAGCCGTGAAAATGAGCAGGTGGGCTCATTCAAGGAGGGGGCCTTGTAAATATATTGTACCTGCAAAATCTGGAGCTGGCACTATTTCCCCTTCCTTCAAAACCCATATTTCCTTTGGGGCCTTTGTTATATCCTCATAAATCTTCATTCCCTACTGTAACAAATCTTCAACTACAGCTACATCCCCACCAACATTTAAAGCATATGACTCCCCCCCCCCGCAAGTGTCCTGGGAACTGTAGTTTACCAAGAGTGCTCTGAGAGGATTAAACTACAGTTCCCAGAGTTCTTTGGGGCAACAAGTGCCCTTTTAAATGGTATGGATATGAGTGCGATGGCATCTGCCCATATCATTCCCTCCCTTGCTCTCCCCATTGTTTGTTTTAGATTGTAAACTGTTTGGCACCAGGAGAACACCCCATGTTGTCTCTGGAAGATGCCACCATGTGCCTTGATGCTGTGAAGATGAAGATCAAGCCAAGATGCCTTCATGACCCCTTCAGGAAACAGCCCGTTTCCCAAAGTGCTGCAATGTAGTTTTTCCAGCCACTGTGTAGCTTTGGGGCTGTCAATTCTTATCAGCCTGTCTAGAACAACAAACACAAACTAATGTTCAGCTCAATTTATAGCTCAGTAGGCTGTGAATCCTTGACCTCCCTTCCTAGACAGCAGATGCGGGAAAGAGTTCAAGAAAATCTGGTTGTTACATTCCAAAAGGAACGTCTCTCTTTTTTCCTCTCTCTCTCTCTCTCTCTCTCCTCTCTATGTCCTGCTTTGACCCTGGAGAGGCTTTTTAAAAATAGAACGACCTGGTCTCAAAGAAGCCCACTTTTTATAGAATTTTAGCAAAGACATATATTTTGCATTACTTAAGCAAAGTGCACGATGTGCACTTAAAAAAACACGTCCTAAATCATCAGGTTTATACTCTGCTCATATCTCGTATTCCCACCAATAATAAATACCTTTATTGAAAAGCTTTCTCATTCTCGTCCTTTATTAATTTAACAACATTAGTATTGAGTGTTAGCAAATGATTTCCTGCATCAGCAGGGGGTTAGGCCGAATGAGCTTTGTGGGACCTTCCTTCTCTAAGCAAAGTTTCAAGGGTAAGTACGTAGGTATATCTTTGAGCTGATGGCTAAAATCAAGAAAAAGCACATGAAGCCAGACATCTGGAACGTGCAGTTTCATCTGGAAATAATTATCATCGTACCCTGAGAGAACTGCAGCCTTCCAGCCAGAACCTATGTTTCCTCCAAGTAGGTGGTGCTCTGTAAATTGGACTGCTGAGCACCCCAAGGGGCAAAGGAGTCCGATGAGCTGAATTTCCCTGCCTTCTGCTCTTCCTACTTTCATTTGGGGAATGAGCGTAACAAGAAACAAAACCCAGCACCAACGGCACTAACCGCCTCACACTGAAACAGCCTTAGAGCACTAAGCATTGCCAAACTTTTTAGTTTTTTAAATAATACTTTAAATATTGTATTCCATCAAAACTATTCAAAGGCTGTTGAAACACGTACACAGGCAGCAAAACATAACCCCCTAATTAAACCATTAACTTCAGTGTGGGGAAAACTTAAGGAAGCTATGGATTAAACAGACACTAGTGTAGAAAGTCAGAAACAGCACACCAGTTGCATTCATCTAAATGGCCCTGTAAAGAAAAAGCAAAGGATTAGTAAGGTTTGTAAATGTTATGAAATAAATAATATTTACATCAGACTTGGACCCAGCAGCTATTCAAATAGAGAAAAATAGAGGGTTCCCTCTCTAATGTAGGACACATGGCCACCCTGCTGTGATCTTGATTATTGAGAAATGGAATTTAAGGGGTGTGTGAGAGAGAGGGGGGGCGAGAGAGAGAGAGAAGGGGTGTGTGGAATCCTGCTAGGAGGTTGAAAATGAGTTAGCAGACCGGTATACTGCAGAGCTGGAATTGAACTTGATGTGGGCTTTCAGATGAAGCTGAGGACCTGCAAGAACAGATTTGATGTAGGAGATCTCACCACACACTTTCATAAAGTGGGTGCCAATGGGATGGTCTTGGGTTTTGATCAAAGCAGTGGCAGGCAGAGGAGGAAATATTTACCGGTAGTCTGTTCCTACCCAATTTTCCATGGACCTCTATGGTCTACAATGGGGGTGAGGAGGAGCACAGATAGGAACTGCAACTGTCTTATTCCCCTCTGCTCCCCTCAGAGATATAGCTTCAGTCAAAATTGAGGAGGGGGGCAAATAGGCTGTTTCAAAGCGTACGTGTAGGGAAACAACTGATCTCACACCCTGTTTTGGCCCTCTGCTAAGTTTTAGAGCTACGGTTTTCAGCACATGATCTGAGAGGATTTGGTTGGAACTACCTTAATACTTCACCCTTCCCATCAGATGATGCAAAGAATTCACCAGAGGATTACTGGATTTTCCCCTTTGAGGATTACAATGATGTGCTTCAACATGTGATGGGGTTTTTTTTTTTTTTTAAAGTCATAAACTTGTTGCAAGTACAGAGGCGGTTAGGTGACATTGAAATATACTGTGCTTTTGCAATACGCCTTACTTCATCATATATTTATTTGGTGGAAAGCGCTGAATGCCACCCCCACCCTTCTGTTTCAACACTTCCCGGGACAGTTTATAATGAATAGTTAACAACAACACAACCTCTTGCTTCTGTTCAGAAGTTTTAAATCCCATTGAGTTCAGTGGAACTTAATGCCAAGTTGCTGATTATAGGATTGCAATCCAAATAAATAAAAATAACCAAAAAAACAACACTGCAACGTATTTCACAGGACAGCAATCAAACATACCAGAAGCATGGAAACAGGCCCAGAAAAGACATTAAAAAAAAAAGTCTGAGTAAATCGAGAAGTCTCAGAAAGATTGTTCCAGTGGGAAGCCTCAATTTCCGCTTCAGTCTGGCTGTCAGCCACCTCCTTTCAGCAAAACAGTCCATGATTGGAATTGAGCGACAAATAGGTGTCTGTTTATGCATTGCCAGAAAAGAGGAAACACATCGTTTCAAGAGAGGACACGGGCATGAGTAAAATTTGGATCACTGCCTTGTCATGGCGAAGGGGCTTGAATAACTCAGAGAAGCTATGAGCTATGCCAGGGGTCAGCCACCTTTCTCAGCCGTGGGCCGGTCCACTGTACCTCAGGCTCAGACCATGTGGTGGGCTGGACTATATTTTTTGGGGGAGGAAAGAATGAATTCCTATGCCCCACAAATAACCCAGAGATGCATTTTAAATAAAAGCACACATGTAAAAACACCAGGCAGGCTCCACAAATAACCCAGAGATGCATTTTAAATAAAAGGACACATTCTACTCATGTAAAAACGTGCTGATTCCTGGACTGTCCATGGGCCAGATTGAGAAGGCGATTGGGCCACATCCAGCCCATGGGCCTTAGGTTGCCTACCCCTGAGCTATGCCGTGCAGGGCCATCCAAGATGGACAGGTCATAGTGGAGAGTTTTGACTAAACATGATCCACCTGGAACAACTGATTGGTTCAAAATTGGGAAAGGAGTACGACAAGGATGTATATTGCCTCCCTGCTTATTTAACTTATATGCAGAATTCATCAGGCTGGACTGGATGAATCCTAAACCGGAATTAAGATTACCGGAAGAAATATCAACAACCTCAGATATGCTGATGACACAACCTTGATGGCAGAAAGTGAGGAGGAATTAAAGAACCTTTTAATGAGGGTGAAAGAGGAAAGCGCAAAATATGGTCTGAAGCTCAACATCAAAAAAACTAAGATCATGGCCACTGGTCCCATCACCTCCTGGCAAACAGAAGGGGAAGAAATGGAGGCAGTGAGAGATTTTACCTTCTTCGGTTCCATGATCACTGCAGATGGTGATAGCAGTCATTAAATTAAAAGACGCCTGCTTCTTGGGAGAAAAGCAATGACAAACCTAGACAGCATCTTAAAAAGCAGAGACATCACCGTATAGTTAAAGCTATGGTTTTCCCAGTAGTAATGTATGGAAGTGAGAGCTGGACCATAAAGAAGACTGATCGCCATAGAATTGATGCTTTTGAATTATGGTGCTGGAGGAGACTCTTGAGACTGCAAAAAGATCAAACTTATCCATCCTTAAAGAAATCAGCCCTGAGTGCTCACTGGAAGGGCATATCCTGAAGTTGAGGCTCCAGTACTTTGGCCACCTCATGAGAAGAGAAGACTCCCTGGAAAAGACCCTGATGTTGGGAAAGATTGAGGGCACAAGGAGAAAGGGATGACAGAGGACGAGATGGTTGGACAGTGTTCTCGAAGCTACCAATGTGAGTCTGACCAAACTGCAGGAAACAGTGGAAGACAGGAGTGCCTGGTGTGCTCTGGTCCCTGGGGTCACGAAGAGCCGGACATGACTAAACGACTAAACAACAATTTATAGGCATTGATGCAATCTTAAGGAGGATTACTATACAGTGATACCTCAGTTTAAGAACAGGCCTGTTTACGAACGATTCCATTTACAAACTCCACAAAACTGAAAGTAGTGTCCCAGTTTGCGAACTTTACCTCAGTCTAAGAACAGAAGCCGAATGGTGGAAGGGCACTGGCGGCGGGAGGCCTCATTAGGGAAAGCATGCCTCAGTTTAAGAACGGTTTTGGTTTAAGAACTGACTTCCGGAACGGATTAAGTTCATAAACTGAGGTACCACTGTAATTTTAGATATAAACGAAACACATCTCACCAAAACACTATGGCCACTTCCAGGCGACCTGTTGAGTATCCCTCCTAATTTCTTTGCACAAAGTTTGCAGGGTGCTTATAAAGAGTATTGAGCATTGATTCTGACTTGTTTGCAGGGAAATTAATAGGACATTGCATCAGGCAATTGTTATCCAGTGCGGTTTCCTGTCACTTTGCTGACTTTGCTCTTGAGTTTCTTAATTTGTTTTCTGAGGGAGGTTGTTACATAAGAGCGCCAAATCCACTTGAATTGCACAGCCTGAATTTACCAATCTGCAGTTGAAGCCCACCTAAAAATGGCAACAGCTTGGAAGTGGCTTTTGACCAGGTGACCTGCTATGGGACTCCTTTGTTTACTCCACAGGTGTTAACTGTTGATGGGACACTTCAAGGCTTCTGATGCTGCTCTGCTTTCCCTTCTGAAGGTTATTTATCTTTTGAATCCAACTTGGACCAGACAATCCTTCCAGAAGGGGGAAGGACATCCTTTGATGGGCAAATCCCTCAATTTCAGTTCCGCTCAGTTTCTCATTCTTAAATTCAGTCCTCCAGATTAGCTTGCAATTTTTTTTAAAAAAAGGAAGATTAATTAGTATGGTATTTTAGTGTGAATTTCACCTCTTCGAACAGAATTTTCCCCAATATTTTTGCAACACATATTTTCCCCAATATTTCTACTTTCCCAGATAAAATGGATTTTAGAGTTATTCTGACATATGTGCATTTTTGTACACACGACTTGGCTGGAGAACTGCACACTAAAATTCAAAGAAGTGTGAAGGACAGCTGTCTCTCTTTGCTCATTGCTTTGGAAAGGGCAAATAAGGTGGATTCACCCGATAATGTGAACTGATAATGTGAATTTCTTCCCCTATCCCAAATGCTCCAACCCTCAGCCACCCTAGAGACAAGATGGTTCCACAAGCCTATTCTGTCCCTCTCCTGCTGCAGAGCTACTCGCAGTTTGGGGTGCGGTTGTTTGCGTTTCTTGCCTGCTGTCTTTTCTTGGCTCCCGTTAAGTGTTGACAGACTGAAGCAGATCCTGGTAGAAAATCAGGGTGGGGGTGAGACTGAGACACACACACACACACACACACAACCCAGAACAAACTTAGTTGGTCTCTAAGGTGCTACTGGACAATTTATTTATCTTGAGACACACACACACACACACACACACACACACACACACACACACATTTCTTCAAGAACCCAGAGGGAGACAATAGCAACACAATCTCCCCTGGGCTGGCTTTGGTTTGGCAATTTCGAAAACAATTTGATGTTGCAAAGTAGAGCTGAGCCGAAATTTCTCACGAGCGATTTTTCAGCCGCCTGGAAGAACCTTGTTGAGAGGAGAGGGTTGGTCTGGAATCTTGCACTGCTTGAAGACTGAGGCTGTGCACAACAATACTTTTTAAGCCTTAAGGGCAAGAAAGCTGCTTTCCTTAAAAAAAAAAAAAAAGCATTTACATTTTTCAAATGCTGAACCAACTAGCAAACGTAGGATTTGCATCGCTCTCTCTTGTAGAATTGTCATACATAAGCATCTTTGGGTATGACAGACTCTCTCTAAAAGAAGCTTGAATCATCCAGCAGCAGAATATAGAGAAATCCAGAATCTAGATAGCCAGAGGCCTCCGCCAGCAAATGGATTGGCCAACACGATTTTTAAAAATGCTTGCTCAGTGGGGTAGGAACTACTGGAGTTTTTGACTTGAGGAGGGATGGAGCCTAGAGGATCATCTTATGGTCACTGGAGCTGTGGTGGGAACTTGAAAGTACTTCAACTCAGAAGTGTGTTTGTGCCACCCCAATCTCTGAGTGGTTGAAGATTCCAGGCACTTACCCTGGGTTCGTGTTTCCTTTTGAAATCAGGCTCTGGGGAGACTGTGGTGTCTTTGTGTTATATGGCTTATTTACACATACGGTATATACAGCCTGAGCCTACAATGGAGGGGTTCAAAGCATCTTGTTTCTGCTATAGCCACAGCCTTGGATTCAAGCAGAGATCTTGGATGGTGCTCTCTGCTGTTCCAGGATGCCGCTTTTGCATAAAACTTCTAGCTCACATTTAACTCCTCTCAACTCTGACTTTTATTCCTTCTCACAAGTTGAGGGAGGGGCTCCACCCAATTGCATCTCCCACAGCCCCTGCCTTTGCAGACTAGTCTGGCTGGATTAGGTTTTAACACTTGCCGGATTCCAGGGATTAAAGGAGTACGGCACCCACAAACTCGTAACAATACCTTGTTTATTCGACAAAATGCGAAAGAACCAAACTTGAGGCAAAGGTATAAAACCCTACTCAAGTCTTGGCAGCGTTTTTATCGGTGGCTGGGCGGATCTGTTTAACAGTGTTAATCAGCAAACCCTGTAAAGATTAAATGAATTTTTAACAAGCTTAAAATTTACTGGCAAAGTTCACAGCCACACAGGAGAGGCCAAAAATGAGATGAACAAGGGCCTTTTATGGCTGAAAGGAATCGGGTGATGGAGAGGGGTGGGGCCTCAGAGAGAGACTGAGGCTGTGGGCACTCTCTTGCTCAGTCTGTATCCTGTGTACCACAACCGCTGGTCTGGAAAGCATCCACACAGGACGTCAGCCACAGTTCACAACTATCCTGCTGTTCTTTATTAATTGCTAAATTTTGATGAGCTTCCCACCAAACCAGTTTTGAACCAAATCAAGAATGACTTAGGTGCATTTTAAGCTGGTAAAGACACCAGGCCTGAAAATGTTAATATCCCACTCCCCACGAAGAGAAAACCCTCACAATCCCAAGCTCTGAATCCAAAGCCAGCCACACTGATGTTGTTGGGCTTGCAAGACCCATCATTTTGTGAATGGCATTTTTATTTGGGGCAGCAAACATGGCTCTTTCCTCACCCTCTCTTTTTGTGTTTCCCAACACTGATATAGCCGCCCAGAGTGGCTGGGGAAACCCAGCCAGATGGGCAGGGTATAAATACCAGTAATAAAATTATTTTTATTATTATAAAAATTATTATAGGCCAGGCTGAGATGCTGAGTTGCCCAAGGACACCAAATGAGCTTCAATGGCTGGGGGTCTCCCTGCTCATCATCCAACGCCTTGGATCCATTTGGTCTGAAGCCCAAGCTTGCCCACAAGTCAAACGCTCTGCCGTAATTCCCACAAGTACAAAATTCACGTAAAACATTTCCATCCCTCTGCAGTGTGCTGTTGTGGTTAGAGGACATGGGATCTATATTACTCTGGATTAAGAAACCTGCCTCCTGCACCTATCAGTTTCTGCAATTGTAACAGTCCATTTGAGAGATCTGGTCCCTCGCCATGCCACGCCACCGGCATCCACCAGAGGGCGCTGTCACTTCTTCTTGGTTTCTTTGCATGCCACTACATAGCGCTGAGCCACATTGAGGGGCGGAGAGTAGCCGTCTGCATAGCTGGTGTCTTCAAACAGCACAGAGTAATCGTCCTGCGGCTGAGAGAGAGGGGGGCGGGGACGGCAGAGGAGAAAGTTATGCATTATCCCACGGAAGGGAAAGGCCCCAGGTCCCATGACCTCAACAGATTAATTCCAGAGGAAATTCACTTTAAGAACAATGTTAATCAACTACTTTGTAGGATGACTTGGTCAAAGTGGGCTTATTCCCTGCCCCAGGATCTTCCACCACTTGTGATTCACAGAATCACAGGCACAAAGACCCACGGTGGGAAGCAGGGGGGGACACAGGATGAAGCCCCACATTGGGGAAGTGCTAGATGATAGCAACACATGCATTCTGTTCATTTGGATGCAACTACCGTGTTTCTCCTAAAATAAGACACCGTCTTATATTTTTTTTCGCTCAACAAAACACAGTATGGCTTATTTTCAGGGGATGTCTTATTTTAACCGCGTCGCATCGGTACGCTGCATAGCCACGCCTCTCCAGGCTGTTTTAATGGGAGGTGCCGCGTCACTATGGCTTATTTTTGGGGAACGGCTTATATTTCACAAATGCATAGAAATCTTGCTATGGCTTATTTTATGGCTATGTCTTATTTTAGGAGAAACAGGGTAGAACTCCAGTTCAGTGTTTCACGAACAAGCCCCGGCGAGCTCTCTTTTCTCCTCCTTGCAATGGCTGTGGGATTCAACCATGGTTTGAAGAGTGCTTGTTTCAGTAAGACTAACCACAGTGTAACGAGGTTAGGACACAATGCCAAACCATAGTTTAGCCCTGCATCCAAATGAGACCATTATAGCTGCAGCAGTGCTCACTGTTTGCATGCAGAAGATCCTAAGCTCAGTCCCCCAGTATCTCCATTTCAAATGCTTGGATAGCAGTAGAACAGAAAGACCTCTGGCAGAAAGCGGCTGTCAGTCAGAGCAGGCGTTGCTCGGCTTAGATGGAACAATGAACTGACACCATATAAGGCAGCTTTATATGTGGGAAGCATGTTAGATGGCTTCCGAAACAGTTTAGACAAAATTCATGGGCAGTAGGCCTATTATCCGTGGCTATTAGTCAGAGCAAGAAGAAGCAAAACTTTCATGTTCAGAGCCAGATGTTGACAACAAACCGCTGGAGATGGCTATCAAGGGATAGACGGGTTTTTCAGGCTGATTTCTGTCAGAAGCAGAATGCCAGGCTAAATGGACTTTTGGGTCTCGTTCAGGCAAGGTGGTTTTTATGGTGGCCTGAAGGAGACAGTGCAAGACCAATGGGAGAGAAAGAGTCGGAGTCTCAGCTGCTCTGTCCTGTGGCTTCTTCCTTACCCGCTGTGGAGGAGTGTGGATAAGTGCTCGGTAGAAACAGGTAGTTTGTGGGTACAAGGCCAGGACCAGCTGATCTTTCTGAAACAAGGCCTCAGGGTCTGTTTCAGGGTTGGCCTTCCACTGGGGCAGGGGGATGATGCGGCGGCGGCTCAAGGTGTGGCGCCTGGAGAGAAGAAGCAGAGATTAAGGGGGGCAAATCTGACATTCCCTCATCCCCTTCAAGAGTATTTTCTTCACTTACTCTTTTCCTTCTTCGTCAATGTCATCCACCTCATACCTGGGGAAGAGAACACAGCAAGTGAGAATTCAATGTAAGCAAAACCATATGGCTGTACAAGGAAATGGAAGGTGGATTCCAACTTTCCCATGGACACCAAGCAGTGTCCATGGGAAAGTTAGGATCCACCTTCTTTAGAAAATGTTTCTGCACCTAACACGATGAATGCAACACAGGTTTTGTGGTAAGGTCTCCTAGGTTATACAGTTACAGGTAGGTAGCCGTGTAGCCAAAACAAAATATAAAATCAAAAAATCCTTCCAGTAGCACCTTAGAGACCAACTAAGTTTGTTGTTGGTATCTAAGGTGCTACTGGAAGGATTTTTTGATTTTATATTTTGTTTTGATTAGGTTATACAGAATGCCTAGATAATTTATTTTATCTCATTCAGCTACTGAAGTCACAATCTTCTCTGTTAGAAAGTCATTTTCACACACCTATTCTTGCATGCTTTTGAGTTATCACACTGAATGCTACCTTTGACTGAAGGACATGGAACCCCAGACTGCCTTCTAGCACAGTCCTGTAGCCCCAGATCTACCAGACACACTCACTTGTTGGTAGCGTGGTTGTAGCTCACGGCCTCAGCCAAGATCCACTGCTCGTCTCCATCGACCGTCTTGACACGAGCAGCCACTTTGTCGCCTGGCTTGGCCACGTAGTCGCTAGAGGCAGGGATGGCACCACAGAGAGGGGGAGGTCTGCAGCGGAGAGGGAGAGAGAAGGGGCTGTAAGGAGGGCTGAAGGATAAACACACAGGAGAGGTCCCCAGCACCCACCATGCGCCCCCTGAATAATCACTTCTCTCCAGGTTTCCCAATCCACAAGGGAAGAGTCATGGCTGACTGCTGAAGGAGCGTCATCAGCACACCGCGGCGCATGGTTTTGCGTGGCGGCTCCGAGTCGTTGTAGAGGCCGGCAATCTTGGCAGCTGTTAAGAGGAGAGGGAAACCACAAGGAGGGCTTGGTTAGTGTCCAGGAAGCTCTTAAGAGCCTGCTGGATCAGGCCAATGGCCCATCTAGTCCAGCATCTTTTTCTCACAATGGCTGACAAGATGCCTTTGTTTTAGCCCCTGGCTTCCCCATTTCCTTCCTGGAGAGAGGAGAGGGCCCTCAGCTGACTTATTTCAACCACACCACCGCTCAGGGAAATCAAACTCACCCAAAGGTTGCCCACGAAATAGCTTGGAAAGCCATATACCGCCGGCCCTCTATTTCTCCTGCTCCCTTGGCTAGTTAAAATGTTGTTGGCTTACGCTGGGATGGTTTGAAGCTGTTTGCTCCAGAGCTCTAAAGCTATTCACCCAATACAACTGATCTTGCCTTCTTGGGACCTTGCAGCACTCACCTATGCGGCGTTCTTCCAGAAGAGATTTAATTTCAGCAATCTTGTCCAAGTCCTTGCGCAGGATGCTAGAAAAGGAGGCAGAAACCCCACGCAAGAGTCAATGGGAATTTCTTAAGGGAGCCAAAGTACCCCCACTAAAACATAACACTGAGCTGCACTCACTTGCATTCTGCTTCAGCATCAGCCTTGGCTGTTGTATAGAGGCCACGTAATTTGGTCCGATAATATGGAGAAACTGAGAGGGAGGCAGACAGGGAGATGAGAAAGTAAACAGGAGGCCAAGGTTTCAGTCTCCCACAATTCTTCCCTCATCCCTAGCCCTTTGGTCTAGTGGTATCTAAAATAGAAAAACCAGGAAAGAACTGAGGTCTTGGAGAGTATAAAGCAGATGTTTTAAAGTGGAGTGGAGTCGCAACTCACTCTTGTTTTCTGTCTGCATTCTCTCGTGCGTTTTCTGGATGTTGACTAGGTTGTGTTCACTTCTTGATCGTTCCTCCTAGGAAGGAAAGAGCTTATGGGTTACTTTACCAGCCATACAGAGTACCTACTTTAATACACAGACCATATTCACCCAACCTGCCACACTCAAACCAAGATTCTGTCCCTCCACCAGGATACAGACGCTTGACACAGCATCAAAACAAAATGGCAGCCACCAATTACCATGTTCCTTCCATCCCAAGAAACTGCTGGAGAGGCCCTTTCTTCTCCTGTGCTGGACATCCACAAGCAAAGAAGACTCTCTTTATCTGACCCAACTCACTTCCTATCGCTTCAGATTCCAGGAAAGCTACCATGTTACCTGTGTCTGCTTGATAAGCTGGTGCAATTCTCCCAAGAGCTCAGCGATGCGGGAATCGGCTGATACCAAAGCCATGTTACTGAAAGGAATAAAAAAGAAAAGAAAAATTAACTCAAAAATTGATTTCCTATGTTGTGCTTTATCTTGACTGTACTATTTCATTCTGTGGAAATTCTGCTCTTCAACATATAGCAAAGCTAATAGATTTCCTTAAGAGTTGGGAGGAGGGGTGAATGGGATTGAGGGCTTGTTGACTGTCTGTCACAAATGTGGACCTGTTTTTTTCAGGATTGCAGAAGAGGTTTATCCCTAGAACCATAGAATTGTAGAGTTGGGAGGCACTTACACATAGGATACAGAACAAATGTGCTTGGGGTGACCTCAATGAACAGCACCTATCAAGATAATAATAGCTCTTAATATGGGAAATTATGCAAAGCGGAGTGGTAAAAAAACAGGGTTTTCCCCCTAAACACGTTTATAGATGAAGGGATTCTATTCTGCAGTAGAATGCAGAATAATGTGTTGGGAATGATTCCATGTTAACTCAAGAGCCCCTCCAACTGTCCTTCATTCATGATGATTTTGGTGGACTGTCATACACAATCCCACTTTCAATACTATTTGCTGGCAGAAATCTGTTGTTTTGAAGAAACAGCATAAATCATTTGTTAAATCTGAGACTAATTGGCCATCTACTATCACATTGGCTTCTTTTTGTTCCTCATTTATTTAGGTTTCAGACACTCATGCTGCACCAGAGCTAAAGATAACAATCCCCGCTTAGAACCAGGCTCCCGGCATGCACCACGGCCGGGCACCACCGAACAGAGGACAAAATCCCAACATGCCTTGCGGCCTGACAGTGCGCGATCTTACTGTATCCTTGAATCACATTTGCTGCAGGCGCGCCTGAATAAGCGGCGTGCGCACACGTGCCCCGGGTGCACGCACTAAACATATTCTGAACACGCGTCAAGCCATACATACGTTCTGCTGTTTGCGCGTCGAGGAAAGCTCTACCGCACATCCCCGCATACTGTTGCTGGCATAATGGGAACTGCCTGCTCGAGTTCCCGGATGCTAAACCCCGGCAAGCCTTGCCCCGTTGCCAGTGGTAGGGAATTGCTTCAGTGACGTTTCTTGAGTGCGTCCGTCATTACTGCGGCGCTAAGTGGAAGTTCGCGTGTGCTTTCCATATGGGTTCCAGCAAAAAGAGGGAATTGGGATATTGTCCATTTTATCTGCCACGGCTCATTTCGCTTGAGCGAGCTGCTGATGACTGTCCTACTTATGCGGGATTAAACTCTCTCTGAGTTAGGCCACTAATCTTCCGATGGCGAGAAGCGAACTGCCCTTTCAAACTGCCACCCTTCCCTTATGATGAATGTAATAATGGAATACCAAATGGTTTAGTTTTTGTAAAATATGCAGAGATTTATGATATGCAAAATGAACCATGGAAAGAGAAGGGAAGTCATTGATATTTTAAAGATGTTTAAATGCGTATTCTAAATTGTAAAACAGAAATATTTAATAAAAATGTATATACAACTGCCAACCTTCCCTTTCTGCAAACGTCACCTTTTATCTTGTATCATATTTTGCCCTTACATGTGATTATTTCCCCACCCCACGCCCACAGCACTGTCGATAGTGATTCTTTTTGTAATTTGCTGCTGCCTGCAACTCTTTGAAAATCAACCTCTGCCTATTCTCTTGAACGAGGACTGAGGCCAATGAGAAACTTTCTGCACTAGGGCCTCCTGGGAGTTGTAGTAATTGCCATGGGGCGTAGGCCTCCGGGTCTACTCTTCCGTCGGCATTTAATGCAAAGCATGATGGGGCTGGGGCTGTTTAAATCCTGCTTTTCGAGGGTAGTGCAGCGCACGCGCATAGCAGAGCCATTAAAGCTGTTCTTTCTTTCAAGAAGGGTGGGGAAGAGCTCATTTTGGGGACAGAGAAGTTTTTGCTCCTGCGCATGCTTCTTTTGAAGTAAGCCCCACTGGATAACAGTCAGACTTACTGTCAAGTATGTACGGGATTGCAGTATTTAAAAGGGGGTTGCGGTGGAAGCTAAATGCAAAAAGTGAGACGTTTCTTTGGAGGGGGAAACTCGTTTGCTTTAAGCAGTTGTGCCCCGCTTTCTCCTAAAAAATGAACTCAAAAGCTGTGAACAATTATCAGCATACTATCATCAGAACAAAAGGGAAACTAAACTGTGGCATGTATAAAAAGGAAGCATAGCCCATCAAATAGTAAAGCGAAAGAAATACATTGTAGGGAAATGCTTTAAAGACTTGCATACCTGATCTGAATCACAAGCAATTTATGAAGATGTGGTGGGCATGGCTAGAATGCCTAGTGTCTTTAAGAAAAAGGAAATCCTGGCAAGAAACCATAAAAATGGCACCCAAAAAGGGTTAATGGAAAAAGATAACCGATCAAATTTTCTCTGCTATGGTAGCCACAACCAAGGTTTCCCCCCTGAATGCTCCCCATGTTGCCTTCTGACTGTAGTTAATAATTCCTCTGCTTCCTTCTAGCAAATGAGAACAAACTGAACCAGGACTGCTGATCCTAGATAAGATTGTACAGCACTGGCAAAGCAGGACTGACAGTTGCAGGGGAAGGGATTCAAAAGATAACTATGCCCCTAGCTTTAGCGATATCTACAGGTAGCCATTGGACCAGCTGTTTCAGGAAAAACAACATAGAGTTTCGTTTGAAGACCAACGATTTTATTGTTAGCAGTTTTGTACAGATACTGTTATAGGGGCTGCAGCAACTGGGGTTTAGAGTAAAAAAATTAAACAGTGAGGCCACATGGTCATGAAATGCAAGAGGTATTTTATACCAGCTGCACAAATATAAGATGGGGGACACCTGACCTGCCAGTAGGGCATGTGAATAGGATCTAGGAGTCTTAGCAGACCACATGCTTAACTTGAGTCAACAGTGTGATGCAGCGCCAAAGAAAGCTAGTAATATTCTGCATCAACAGAAGTACAGTGTCCCAATCAAGGGAAGTAAGTGTACAGCACTGCTCTATTCTACCTTTGTGAGACCACACCTGAAGTACTGTGTCCAGTTCTGGGTGCCACAATTTAAGAAGGATATTGACAAAAAAAGGATATTGACAAGCTGGAACGTGTATAGACAAGGATGACCAAGGTGATCAAGGGTCTGGAAACCAAGCTTTTTAAGGAATGGTTGAGGGGGCTGGGTAGGTTTAGCCTGGAAAAGAGGAGTCTGAGAGGAGATCTAATTGCCATCTTCAAATATCTAAAGGGCTTTCATAAGGAAGATGAAGCAAGCTTGTTTTTCCTACTCCAGAAAGTAGGATTCGAACAATGTATTCAAGTTTAAAGGAAGGAGATTCTGAGTAAACAGGAAGAACTTTATGAGAGTAAGAGCTGTTCGACAGTGGAATGGACTCCCTCAGGAGGTTGTGGGCTCTCCTCAGAGGTTTTTAAGCAGAGGTTGGATGGTCATCTGTCATGGATGCTTTAGTTGAAATTCTTCCAACTGCACAATTCTATGATTCTATGATAGGTACAATCTGGAAATTCTATGTGAAGCTTCAGTGCAGGGATAGAGAACCTGGTGCCCTCCAGATGTTGCTGAACTACAACTCCCATCACCTCTGCTCATTGGCCATGCTGGCTAGGATCAATAGGATCTAGCAGTCCAACATCATGGAGAGCCACAAGTGAGCCACCCTTGCAATGCAGTCAGCACAGTGGTGTTTTATTAGGAACAACTAGCATTCATAGTTATGCTGACTTTTGAGTTCCACTGCAAGCATTGTCAGGCTAGACTTTCATGAAGAAAATTGAAAAGTGCAACCATATGGAAATACGTGTGGCCGTGTCCCAAAAATGTGGTTTTATGGCACACACACAAACATTGGTTCCTCCCTGCAGCTTCTGGAGTCTCTCTTCCCACCCACAGAAAAATAAACGGTTACTGCTAGGAAGAAGAAAAGGGGAAATGAAAATAAAATGAAGCAATTGCTGTGTCATTTTGCATGGGGGCAGTTAAATACAGACTGCTTACTGGAACTCTCACTGCTAATACCCACACCAGAGCTCCCATGAAAAAAAACCCTCAAGCCAGGGGAGGGTGGTGGGTTTGGTAGTGGCATCGAGGAAGGTGATGCATGTTTTCTGATTAGGCCACTATTTATCTGAAACAGAATCAAATCGCTTCTGTTCTAAAAAACACTGCTGTGTCTGCTGATTCTGAGATGGGTGTTGTTTCTTGTGCCCGCCCACAATCATCCCCTTAATGTTGTTAATGGTGCTACAAAGTGAGGCCACTCTTTTTCTAGGCTTCTGTAGTGCATTGATGGTTTGGAAGATGCTCATTGGATAAACACCAGCCACTTGGGTGAAAGGTTAGAGAGGGATATTTTGGAGTGTAGGCTATTTGGAAGCACAAATCTAACACGTGTTCTTGGAAATAAGTCCCACTGAGTCCAGTGAATTTAGAAATAAATCTCATTAATTATGTCCACAGGTAAGTGTGGACAGGATTGCAGGCTGGTTTTTGCAGCTGACTGGCAAGAAGCAGTTTTGGGGAGTTGTGATGGCATGTTGTTGATTTTGGAGAAGTGATACTGCTTTCAAAAGAGTTACTCCATCTCTGGGTACATCCTCTGTTTGTACATTTGTAAGTAAACAAGATATTACAAAATGTCTTAATACCCTCTGGTCAAAGACTGCTTCGTGAAGCTTGCCACTGGTCTGAGAAAAGGACACACCAGCTAATTCCTTGCTAAACACCCCCGTGATTTTGTTGGCTTGCTCGGTATTTGAATTATTTGAGCCAACCTTTTTCTTTCCATACCATCTCCTGAGGAGATGACAATGAACTAGAAAGTCCACATTCTTTAGATCGGATTGAATGATACCTCTCTTCTGATCCAGCCCATTGCCGGATCAGAGCGTGCGTACTTGACTTTTCTCCCAACATCCCTGCATGTCCCTGTAGAAGTATAATGTCTGGCAAAAAGCTTATGAGAGTAAAATCTAAAGCATGTGAGCCAAAATCTTTTTTTTTTTTTTTTGCTCCCACACACTGGATTTTATGTTATATTCAGAAATACTATGCAGATATGAATATGCAGGGGTATTAAAACCAGGGTGAGTACACTAGTTGGGCAAAAGTACACTCAACACCCCTCCCTCTGATAGGCTGGATCAGGGAGACATATAGTTTATCCAGCTCTCTGTCACAGACAGGTTCAAGTAGGCCCTATTCTAAGAACAATTCTTTCCACAAATACCTCTTCATGCCCATAAATAACGCAATTCCTACTGTGTGTGCAACTAACAATACCAGTAATCAGATCGACCAAGTTTTTAAATTCAACTTTAAAAGAGTCTTGGGTGAGTATATTCCATTTTTAATGGGGCAGCAGTGCTGGAGAGGCAGGTTTAGCTTTCCCAACTGTTAATAAGACTCGGGGGGGGGGGGCGGGGACAAACAGGTTAAGATATCAAGATAGCATTTTCCACCCCCACCCCGCAGCAAAGGGCAATAACAATTTGAGCTGTGGAGATTTAGACAGGACTGGCCCAGGGCATTTTGCTGTCTGAGGAGGCCAAATCCAAGATGGCAAGACTCCCCCCTTTCCTCTCTCATTGACTCTTAGGGTTTGTCCACCACTGAGCCTAGGGCTTGCTGATCAGAAGGTCGGCAGTTTGAATCCCCGTTGTTTGGTCCCAGCTCCTGCCCACCTAGCAGTTCAAAAGAGCATCAAGTGCAAGTAGATAAATAGGTACCGCTCCGGCGAGAAGGTAAATGGCGTTTCTGTGCGCTGCTCTGGTTCGCCAGAAGCGGCTTAGTCATGCTGGCCACATGACCTGGAAGTTGTACGCCGGCTCCCTCAGCCAGTAAAGCGAGATGAGGGTCGCAACCCCAGAGTCGTCCTCAACTGGACCTAATGGTCAGGGGTACCTTTACCTTTACGTCCCTGTAGGGTGGCGCTGTGGTCTAAACCACTGAGCCTAGGGCTAGCTGATCAGAAGGTCGGCGGTTCGAATCCCCAGCGACGGGGTGAGCTCGTTGCTCAGTCCCAGCTCCTGCCAACCTAGCAGTTTGAAAGCATGTCAAGTGCAAGTAGATAAATAGGTACCGCTCCGGCGGGAAGGTAAACGGTGTTTCTGTACACTGCTCTGGTTTCGCCAGAAGCGGCTTAGTCATGCTGGCCACATGACCCAGAAAAACTGTCTGCGGACAAACGTCTGCTCCCTCGGCCAGTAAAGAGAGATGAGCACCACAACCCCAGAGTCTTTCACGACTGGACTTAACTGTCAGGGGTCCTTTACCTTTACCTTTTATGTCCCCATTAATGTGGAGGTATCTGCCTGATGGCCTCCCTGTCCCAGTGTTGATGTGGACCTTTCCCTTTCTAAATGTGGGTATTTTTGATCCTTGGAAAGTCTGAAATGTACATTAACAGAAATGGAAAACAATCCTCCACCACAGCAGAGGGCATCAGGCTAGATAAGACCACAGGAAAGGCCATGTCCCACCATAACACCTGTTGCTTGAGGTGGTCTCACCTCCAGCCCTAGATTTAGAACAATAAAATGGGGGAGAGGTGTGGGTTAGCAGTTAAATCTCCTCCTCCAGGTCAGCTGCTCTGCTAAAAATTGCACACACACGCACACACATGGCTAATTTAATGATTTTTTAAAAAATAAGGTCAGGCAATATCATCACATATCTCTCACATTACGTCTGTTTTGGCAAAAATGCCAGTTACAGGTGGGTAGCCGTGTTGGTCTGCCATAGTCAAAACAAAATAAAAAATTCTTTCCAGTAGCACCTTAGAGACCAACTAAGTTTGTTCTTGCTTTGAGCTTTCGTGTGCATGCACACTTCTCCAGATACACTGAAACAGAAGTTTGTGACACCTGTCTCTAGATTTCTGTTGAACACAGAACCACACACACACGTACGGTACAACACTTTGCCTCTCTCTTCATCTCTTACTCTTAAAACAACTCTAGCTTCCACTGTGACCCAATTAACAGCATAAGAGCAGTAGCTGGGATCTGGTATGGGTGTTTTGGGGGGAAAGAATTGCTTCAAGGAAAAACAGGAACAGCAGTAGAGTCACCTTGGAGCATAACAATAACATTGACTCAGCCTCTCGTGACTTGATCTGCTTGTGTGTCTTGGGCACAATCCAAACCACAAGGACTTAGTCAGATAAAAATACACAAATTTAGAAAGAGAGCGAAAGGGCCCTGCCTGGGGGGAACGCGAGACACAACACCATGTAGAAAATGCAGGGCAGCACACCAGCACAAAGAAATAACAGGTCAAAATTTGGGTCTAGAGTTGATTCCATGAACTGGTGTGGCGCAGTACTTAGGGTTAGACTAGGACCAGGGATCCTGGGTTCAAATTCCTTCTCAGCGATTAAGTCCACCTTGGGCCAGTCACGCACCCTCAGCCTAAACTACCTCAAAGGGTTGCTGTGAGGATAAAATGCAGGGGAGCTGGAGGAGAGGTGTGTGCCAGCTTGAGCTCCTTTGAGGAATCACAGTGGAATAAAAAGCAGATAAATTGGATTGCATTTCTTGGTTCTATATGCATAATTCCTCAGAGCATGTGTAGATTAGCATTTTAACAGATACTAGAGAAATATTGTAAGTCCTTTAATCACACAGGGACTCCCAACCCCTGGCAGTTGCTTATAAAACAGAGGATTCCTTCCAACAGAGGACTGCCCTCTGCAATGGATGGCCAGTCTATGGCATCCATGCTCAGCACACAGGGATCCCCTATCTATCTGTTTAGCAGATGTGCGGAATCTCAGCTTGCATGTGGACACCAGAAGCTACAAGAGAGACACAAAAGCATGGAGCAGGAAATGCAAGAAGACATATCTCAGCATAGGATAAGGGGCTGGAATATATTTGAAAGCTACTTTAGACCACTTCCGGTGGTGATTGCTATCCAACACAATCACAGAGTTGGAGGGGGCATGAGGACATCTAGATCACCCCACCCCACCCCTTGCTCCAAGCAGGAAATCCAGAGCTAGAGCACCCACAAAAGATGTCCACCTGTCCATCCTCTGCCTGAAAATCTCCACCGAGGGAGAGCTCTTGGCAGGTGGCTCCATTTTCAAACGGTGTTCACTGTCAAAGAGTTTCTCCTAATATTCTACCAAAATTTACCCTCCTGTAGCTTCAGCCCATTAAAGAACAATCCTGTGCTCCGTGGCATCACAAACCTAGTTTCTCAGGTGCAGTGATGGAGGTAAACACTGCTTACTTGGTGCTGCAAGGTATTATACAAACCACTCACTGCACTGTGTGGGACAATTTAATGTGGCTTTTACAATATGTAAGCCAGTATAACACAGCGTAGAATCATCATTCCATAGGCAAGATTGCACTGAAATAAGATATAAACACTACAACTCTGTATGCCCAGAAGGGTAATTTAAAGATGTTACTAGTCCACATAAAAAAAAATCTTGTGGCACTTTAAAAACAGATTATTTTGGCATAAGCTTTTGTGAAGCATACTTCATCAGATCTGCGGCAGATTTGTGGCATATTCATTCATAGACAGATATGATGCAATGGAGATGAAAGTTTATGCCATAATCTACTAGTCTTGATGGTGCTCCAAAAATAATTGTTTTTCCTTGCAACAGACTAACAGGTCTAACTTATCTGGAAGTATTACTCCTAGTTACTAGTCCACTAATCTAACAAGTAGTTCACACTGTAATTTTGAGTATGTGATTTTAAAAAGCAAGCAGTAGATTCTACACCTGAACTAAGGAATGTGGTTGTAAAGTTGGTTATTTCAGCTTTCCGTCAAAGACAGTCATGCTCAATAGACATAAATGATCGACACATAGACCCTCTCAATTATTATACACAAAGTGGATAAGGTAGTCTTGTGAGCAGAATGATGCCCAGCCCTCAGCACTCCCGGGTAACCACCTTACAGAGAAATTTACATTTCACATAAGCTTCTGGGCAACATTCATTGTGCTAATCAAATTGCTCAGGAGATGTTTGGCTTGCATGTTCTTGATGGAAAGTTTTGGTTATAGGATCAGGTGAGCGGTGGGAGTGGGAAGTCCTTGAGTATACGGAAAAGGAGATTGTGTTGTCGTGTGAAGGGGATTGGCACGCACGATCAGATATTTTACCAGTTGCATCAGATTCTGAGATCTGTTGCCTGTAGCTTTAAGGGGTGGAAGAGGATGATGCAATTGTGGGCGTTGTTGGGGGTGTATATATATATATATATTGTCTCCCAAACACCCTGAGAGAAAAACAGGCTCACAGAGGAGACAGATAGCGCTTTGAACTCCTGATTGTTGTCATTTCTTCCTTTCTTTTTCTACGCTAGCTGTCAACGAAAGATCGGTCCCAGCATGTCGACTTCCTTCGTCGAAGTCGAGAAGCTACACCCAACGCCTTTCGAGGTGGAATACTTTGACCAGTATGATTTCTACAGCCTGACCGACAGATACAGCAGTAAGTGCACTGCAGAAATGGGGGGAGAAACCAGACGGGAAAATCCCATATTGTGAAGGGATTCTTAGGGTTGCAGTACAAACTATGCTCTGGGCCCAGCTTGAAAAACAATGGCATAGATAAAGAAGAAACATATAGAAGGATGGGAGGGACTAGGGTCAGTGTAAAACCGTAATGCAAGCTGTGAGTGATCCCCTGCAAAAGATTGGACCTCTGTTGGCTGCATTAAATTCTAACACCCCTGATTCTCTCCTCACAAATTCTCCCACCCTAAAATTTGAATTCCAGCTTCACCCACATACATGCCTTGCAAGCCAAGTTTTTCTGCATCTTTAACCACTCCAGCTGTTTGCTGCCATAAAGTTGGTTAAAACAGGTTACTGGTCCGTAATAGTATTACAGTAGTCATTTTGTGGCTTACCTACAGCAAGGAGGAAAAAGGATGTCAAAGGGTTAACAAATCAGTACTAAGGGAAGGCATCGTTGGAGGTTGCGGGTCAGTCATGTGGTGCGTTTTTTCCCTTATAAACAAACAGCCCCAAGTTACCATTGGATGAGTCTTCACAAACAGAGTGATGGTTAAATGTGAATCACTCTGGTAGTGCCCGATTCACAAGATGACTAGCAAAGATCTACTGTCGCTGCATGAATCACCTCTAGCTGTTCAAGTCTTTTCCTTCATGGGTGGAAAAGCAGCTAGAGGGTATGATTTCGAGTAGCAAAAAATGAACCCAAGGGAAAGGGTTAAAGGGGTTATCTGTCCACCTCATTCCTCTTAAGTCACAGCTCCCTAGGCTGCTTTTCTTTATCATCCAGGAAAACTGCATATGTAAAGGACAAGCCACAGCGGCTCACCTCTCTAGGAGAAACCTGGTTCTTATGCTAGGAGGGTGTGTCGAAATTAGCATTAGCTAAAAGCAGCAGAATCCCTACCCCTAGCGACACTAGAGAAGCAGATGCCATGGCCACCCCTCACCCTCAAAATAATTTTCAAAGCAGTTTGGGAAAAATTCAGTCCAACTGCCTGCGATGCAGAATACTACTAACATGTGTTTGGTTCCACCAGGTGGCACCTCCCGCAAAGGTCGTTCCAAGAAGGAGGCGGAGGATCATACAAACCGCCCGAGTCCTGGGGGCCATGAACGTAAGATAGTATTGAAGCTGCAACGCACGGAGCAAAAACGGAAAGGGACAGCAGCCAAGAAATGAAAAACGCAGGTGAGAGGCCTCCTCGGTGCTGCTCAACAAAATGGCCGTCCTTCTGCCAATGAAAGGACACCACCCATAAAATAGGGTGTTGAGTAGAAGGTAGATGATTAAGTTTTAAGATGATAGGAGTAAGATAAGATAGTTTAATTATTTAGGCAATGTTATAATATAGGTTAAGAGGTATAAGATATTAAGGAATTTTAGTAATTAGAAGGTATATTATGAGTGTTTGGGATTTAAGAAGTTATGAAAAGGTATTCGCAAGGGACGCAGGAGGAGGAGGCAGGAGGAAGTCCCACCACAATGTGAGGAAGTAATATTAGGTATAAGAATTATGTATGTTAGTATGTTTTGTTTTTATTTGTTGTTTATGTAGCTTTGTTTTATGTAGTTATGTTGTAAAACCTTAATAAATATTATTATAAAAAAAGAAAGGACACCACCCAAAACGGCTGCCACTTACATGAACAAGATGTCCACTATATAAAAAAGGGGCTGCCCCTTATTTAAAGGCAAGAGACATAATAAAAAATTAGGGGAATACATATTTAAAATCCCTTCACTTTTTACTACTGGGTGTGGATCAGGTATCAAGCTAATACACACACATTGGCTGCAGGAAGTTGGGATGTGCACTGCTCACAAATATTTTCCTCACTCCCCCCCCCCCCCAGTTCTGAGTCTGGTCACAATACTCAGGTTCTGGACACAATGGCAACGTCGATACGGAGATAGATGAACGCCACGCAACGGTGGTTTCTTTTGAGGAGGAACAAGGTCTACTGTTCACAGCAAGAGAATGATGCTGAAGACTGTCAAGATGACCGCAGCCCAGCCCCAAAACCAACAAGGATGAGAGTGAGGAAGAGACGCCGCAGCAGCCATCCCTCATACCTCATAAAGGCCAACGGAAGGACACATATTTAAGATCAGAATAGAAAATAAAACCTTCCAAGCCTTTGGGTTTGGGGTTTTAAAATTGTATTGCAAACTGCCCTGAGGTAAATTTACAAAGGGTTATATGCAGTTGATATACAAATGTATCAAATAAACAATATAGATTTTAGTATCTTGCATGGGGGTGGAAACTCTTTACCCATTTACTTACTGATATATAATTGCCTATGTAAAAGTCTTTGCCCTTTTCCCAATTTTGGGGTGGTACCTGGTGATCTACAAGTAGTGAAACTGGAAAAATCATGGTGGGTAGCATAAATTCATAGAAAAGCTGCACCCACAGAGCACCAGAAGGGCAGAAGGGAATGTAATATATTCAAATTGCACACCACAAGCCAATGTACTTTCTGGATTAAATAAAGATGCGTAACTGTTTTCTTGTGACACTCATTTGAATGGAGCTGGGCCAGGAAACATGTGGAAAAAGCAAAAATTAACACCAGGAGGGGAAAGAGCTATGTGTCAGGATTAAAAGCTTCTGGATGAAAAAAAGAAGCCAAGGCAAATTCTACAGTGAGCTTTATTAAATGCACCAACCTCCCTGCACCCACCCTTTGTGGTAATGTTTGCTGGAGCACATTGCAGGAGAAACTAAATTGTAAAACAGCTTCTAACGAGTATATTTTACAAATTTCAGGCTACACCCCTCCTGTTCCCCATCACCACCTTAGTACCAGTTTGTGCCAACAAAAGACACAAAGCTTCAGGAAGTGGTGGGGAGGAACCAAAATGGTGAGCTGATTAGCAGTGACACAGCTATAAATTCTGGCTCCTCTCCTTTCCTGGAGCAAAGTAATCTCTTGACAAACTTGGAAGTTGGTAGTTGGCATACATACCATGTCCTGCCACTGATAGGGGCTATTTTCTGTTTGTAGGGAGGGAAAGACAATTGAAATTGAACTCTTGCACCCCTGTTCCATTGATTAGCAGCACCACAATCCCATTTGGGGATAGGGCCTGAGAAGCTATAACCCCAATTGTAACATTTTTTGTGGAGCTGTGAGGGCAATTTAGAAACTCAAATTAAGCCATTTCTCCTGGATCATGGTTTACACCCAAGTTGAACGTCTCTTAAGGCAAGGGATTAGAGAAAAATAGCTCCCTCTACATTGAAAAGTTTCTGATCCTCACAGCATGATTGGTTACTACTACTGTCGCTTGCCTCAACATGTGGAGTATCTCAAAACAGATGGAAAGATCAGTCTCTCGTGGACACACCTTCTTTAGCCATTTCATGAGGCACAGACACAGAGATTACAACGGAGATGTCTGAGAATCAGTGAATGCAGCTGAGGGACCCATCCGAGGGAAACTGGCTCAGACAGCCCTTTTTCCCAGTACAAGTTATTTACAGGTGCCACTAGATGTGTGGGATGAGACTCCCAGTATGCTACAATGAGTGCTGGAGACATTATAGCTTATATAAAAAATGCAGTTGTTGTGAGAATTCACAGCGTTAAGTAACAGCATAGGTAGGACTGCAGAACGAATGAGAGAGGACAGTGGTGATCGGCAAAAATGTCCCGACTTCCCCTCAAGAGCTGGTGTCAGTTGAAGGCACTTCACAGTGTGAGACGGAGGATGACATGGGCATCTCCAAGTCCTAATGCAACATCCAGAGACGTTCAGAGGTATGAGGTATTGCTTGCCAAAGGATAGATGAAGACACTGAACTTGACATTTAACACGAGACAAAAGTCACCCTAAGGTACAGTGGATGGGCCAAGGCTAGTTACAGGTGGCAGTAATGCAGAGATGATGCATTGCCAAAGGAGAGGAGTACCAATTAGGGTCAGGAAGACAGGTGGTCCCCATCTTATTGAAAATTATGTTAGTAGCCGGTAAAAGAGCATTATCAGCTTATAGTGTTGCCAGTTAAAAACTTGGTTATTTAGGAGAGTGACATAGTTCAATCAGGTGCAAAAAAGCAGCTGGGCAATGCTGCTGTTGCTGCCTCATGAGGCCACAGAAAAGGCCAGAGGCACCATCCCATTAGAAGTTAAGTGTAGCAGCCTTAGCAGGACTTGCAACAAGTACAATCAAATACAAGGAGTTGACCTACGTAGAACAGATGCCAAGTCAATTAGAAGCCCATGAAGTGGCGTCTTAAAAAAAAAAACCTGGCCCCTTAGGACAGTTCACAGTTGCAGTACAAATCTCTGTTCTCTGGAGTGACTCAGAGGGGAGATTTTAACGTGGCAGGGGATTGGCAGTCTCCTTGAATCCATTAGGGAGGGGTTTCAGCTCAGGTCCTGGTCGCCGATGCTTTGGCGAAGGTATTCCTCATAGAGCTGTCTCTGCAGAAAAACAGAATTACTTGTAACCTGATACACTGGCCAGCCCCTTGTCCTAGGAAGGATATTCCCAACCTACCATTACCCAGAATCCCACACAGGAGTCATGAACCCTGCCTCTCCTAAGCATGGCCCTTTGGCACAGATGCCAAGCCCCGTGTCATAACTCCAAACCAAATTCCCAAAGCTGTCAACCTTTTTTTCTAGCACCACATCCACTACGTAGTCTCGCCTGTCCTTCAGCTGCCGCTTCTGTTTCTTCGAGAGAGTGGGCTTTGTCCTAAACGGGGCAGAAAATACAGAGCAATCACTTCCGGCGGCGACGCAATCGCCGGGTGGTCGAGGGCTGCTTCGGGTCCGAAGCGCCCTGTCCATCCCGGGGGTCAGGAGCCCCGCTACCGCAAAGCGGGGCTCCGGTTGGGGTGCGGGAAGAGCGTCCCGCACCCTGGGCTCCCCGGCAGCGCCCGCGGAGGCTCCGAACCCTTCCCTCGCTCCCCCTGTAAAGGGGGAGTGGGGGTGAAGGGACAACCGGAGCCAGGCTTCGGGGACATGCCCCAACCGGGATGCAAATGCGGCGACAGAGCCCGCGGTGAGCGTCTAAGTTCTACCTGTGAAGAATGGAGCTAAAGGAACCCGGTGGTCGTGAGTAAAGAATTTGAGTAGAAATCGTGCTTTTGGGACGATCCGGGGGGAAGGAGAAGGGCAGCCTGCCTCCCTCCCTTCGAGCTCAAGAATCTAACCAATTTGAGTGATTACTGCTACAGAACTGGTTACAATGTATTTAAAATCGACACATGAGACTGGCAAACTTTTCTTTCGGGAAGTTAACTAGAGGAAAATATCTCCATTTAAAGTTGCGGTATTTGCGCTCCAGCTCAGGAAAATGGCGACGAACAAAGAGGGGAGTAGAAATACGACACCCACTTCCTCCTCCTCTGCCAGTATGTTGGGTTTCGTCCTTGAACTGGTATTGAACTCTGGACTAACGGATGAACAGAGACTCACTGCCTTGAAGGTGGAACTGCTTTGTAGAAAAGTCAAAGTCTTGTGTGGGGGTCTGAAATGGAACCAATTGCCCACAGAGGAGGCTTTTAAAACTTTTGACATTTTGGAAGAATGCCTTGCCAAGGAGCTGAGAGGGTTGATGCAAAGTTGGAGAGAAATGAGTGAGCTACTTCGGAGAAGAAATTCGCTTTCTGGGGGTGGCAGCCCCAAGGCGACGTCAAGATTTCTTATATCCAGTCCCCGAGGTGTGAGCTCGGGGGCCAGGGACAGAGAATTAAGGTATTTACAAGAAGAAAAGAAATGTTACAAAGAACCGAAGAAGCTGAGAGATGATGAGATGGATACCTCTGATCTCGTGGCAAGGAGAGATTTGGACTGTGCCTGGATCTGTGGACGTTTGGAGAGGGAAGCTACATGGAAGTTTAGTGCTGAAGCCACCAGGAGAAGAATAATGGACAGAGGGGGTGTGGGGTGAAGCATTAAGTAAAATTTAAGGTAGCCTGATATGGTAAACTGAAATCGGAGGGTGAATACTGTCAACAATTTTCTGTTATATTTTTTATTTGAACATGAAAGGAGATATTTCAAGTTATCATGTTATTAGCAGCAATCTTAAGGATAGAAGAGATAGATTTGATCGAATGAGTTGTGAAGATCTGTGAGGGGGAGTATAAGTAAAGTGAATTTAAGTGGATTAAGTTTATGGATTAAGAGGATTGAGATCAAGATGTAGATTAAGATAAGAAATCGATAAGAATAAATGAAGAAGAATTATGACGAGGTATTATTATGATGATGTATTTTTAGTAAAATGTTGAAGATATAATTGATTGTAATTATACAACTGAATTTAATTTCTTTTTTCTTTTTTAGGAGAAATGGTTATAAAATAGATTAAGGATATAAACTCGAAGGTGAAAAGGCAGGGGAAGTCAATAGTCAAGATATGGAAATAGAATTTTTTTTTTTTTCTAGAAAGATGCAATAAGAAAACTTGACATTGTTTGTATTTGTTTTATTTGTTTTGCATTTGTTTAATTGTAGGTGTGGGTGTGGGTATATGTTGTTATAGAAAAATGCCAATAAATTCTTATAAAAAAAAAAAAAAAGAAAATACAGAGCAATCACGAAAGGAGGAGGGATACGTTAGTGTGGTGCATCATGTCTCCTCTGCGCAAGGCTCCCTTAGCGTTAAGCCAAGAGAGCTTCTTACCTGAAAGTGTAACTGGCCAAGAGCAGGAGGACGATTGAGAGGCCGAGAAGACCAAAGAATACTGTTAAGGTTTGCTCTTCAGGGACAAGGCTCCACATGGAAGCAATTGGACGCTGAAAAATAAGATAGTGGTTGTAAGACACAAGAGTTTGTATTCACAGAGGAAATCATAAGAGCTCACATACTATTTGCTTTAAATGTTTTTTTACTAAAAATCCAAACATTTTATGGCAAGGCAATCCAAATTTCCTACTGACAAAATTGAAATTCTGTGTCCTGCAAAAAAAATATGCATGCTTTAATTATATTTACCATCAAGTGTTCTACTATCTAGGCGCTGCCCAAATTTATTTTGTTTGCTTTTTAAAGAACCACAGTTGTTGTTGTTTCAAAAAACACAGTGTTCTTATTTAAGAAAAATGAAAGACAGAAAACTGGGATTCTTAGGGCACTGAATCCTGCAACCATGTTGCACAGGAGAAGAATTATAAGCAGCGCACAGCCATAGCTATCTGTATCAAAGTTAATTTATCTAGCCTTTGTGACTACAGGGTATATCCAGTTAGTCACACTCCGAAGATGCCCATTAAAAATAATGTGCACTGTTGACTTAGGTCCATTCTTTTCAGTGGGTCTAGTCTGGGTAAAGCTTGGATACAACCTTCTGAATTACCGGGTATTTCTGACTTATTTCTTCCACCCTCCAGAGATGCGCAAGTGAGGAAAGAATGGCAATTTTCTAATTGCTCCTTTTAAAAGCTTGCTTTCAAACCTGTCTATCCTCTTATACATGAATGCTAAAATATGGCTTCTCCTCTCCCCTGCCCCTCCAAATGAAAGCAAGAGATTCTGCTACACTATGTTACGTTTACACTTGCACAGAATTGTGGATAATACATGGCTCCAGCCATAAACTTGAAGTGTAATGGAGCTTAACTGAGGAGCATCCTGAGAAAGCACGGGGGAAATAGTGATTAGTGGTACCTCGGGTTAAGAACTTAATTTGTTCTGGAGGTTTGTTCTTAACCTGAAACTGTTCTTAACCTGTGGTACCACTTCAGCTAACGGGGGCCTCCCACTGCCACCGCCGCACGATTTCTGTTCTCATCCTGAAGCAAAGTTCTTAACCCGACGTACTATTTCTGGGTTAGCGGAGTCTGTAACCTGAAGCGTCTGTAACCTGAGGAACCACTGCATGGGGCACTGAGGAGCAATGGGAAGCTGAACTGAGGGAAGGTAAGCAACAAAAGCACTCACCATGGACAGCTCTAATGCCTGGCTTTGCTCTTCTCCCAATACCAAAGTCCAGAGTTGGCGAGCAAAGGATGTACCAAAGAGCAAAGTCACGAGGAGAAAGATGGGCAGGAGGCAGCCTGCTAGCCCAAACAGCGCCCCCCGGAAACGAGCACGGAAGTTGCTGTTTCTGGCCTCGCTGGGCACAGAGAGAGGAGAGAAAAAGAGTAAAACTCACACACCTGGGAATGAGGAAGACCACTACAATGTCCCAGACACTCAAATCCTGCTACCCCTAATGCACTCATAGATGTCTATTTCCTGACTTCCTCTTCCATCTCTTTCACAATTTCTAGAGATCTCTCCGGCCCCAAACACATGTTAATTCAATGTCCCTCCCACATGTGTTTCACTTCAGGACGGCCATGTGGGCTTGCTAACCTGCCCTTTTAATCCCATAAAAACTTCACACTCCATTCTTCCATCTGTGATTTGATGTGCTCCCCTGCTCCCCGCCAATTGCTCCTCACAGCCGACCCCTTCACAGACTGACAAGCAGCTCCAGCTCTTATGAGGAATGTGGCAAAGTTCAAGACATTCATCTCCCGCTTCCCTCTTACTTGTCCTCTTCTAGCAAACGCTGCGTGGCCTCGTCGATGAGGTGGCAGTCCCGCTCCAGAGCATTGAGTGTGTGCTGCACAGTTTGGCTGATTGTCTTCTCGATGGTTCGGCAGATCTCCTCAATCTGATTAACGCACCGGCTTGGCTGAGGGACAGCATGAGGCTGGTTACACACACCACCATTCATAGCCCATCAACATCCTCCTAGCAAATCTCGCTTTTCTCAAACACACCAAGGTGCAACTGTTTTACATATTTTCTTCCCCCTTCCCAAGGCTTTCCACCTTTTCGTTAACTTTACTTTACTTCATGTTTACCTATCACCCCCACCTCTGAAATGGCAAAGGGTTGCCACTCACCTTATTGGAGTTGGGGATGTAGATTGTGGGCATATCAAACCCACACTTATTGAGGCCTGGGCGCTTGCAGAGTTCCTGGACAATTTGCATCAGTACCCTCTGTCAGGAAAGAGAACAGATCAGAATCTAGACAAAAGGGAAAGGCCTTGTGCTGCTCTAGGCTGCTTCCCTTATTGAAACAGACAGTCTGTCTCCCATTTCTTGATCATTATCCCCAAGACAACCTCACCCTGTGAGTACCTGTCTGTCAGCTTCCGCACCCGCCTCATCAGCCTTGCTGAGGTAAAAATGCAGCTTGTCTCCATGCCCCTCATTGAGCTTCTCCACAATGTTGAGAGTGCGTTTGCAAAGGGCCTGTCCCATGGGGTCAAAAAAGACCAGGATGAGGTCACAGAGCTGGCCTGGAAGCAAGACAATGGCAGAAGAAGTGAGTAAATCTACAGTAAAAGATGCCTCATGCCAAAATATTATCCCTACTGCCACTGTTGCAATGCGGCATTTCTCTATGAATTCTTGCCACAAAGTTTTCTCATCACTTGCAAATATATTTTCACAAATTCTCCCAAAGACACTTACGGTATTACTAATTATGAAATAAAACAGCAAAAACCCAATTAGGAAAGAAAACAGCAAACAAACAAACCAATTTCCCCTCCAGATTCCAACCACCACCACATCTTTGTACCCCAGAGTTTCCTTTCTTTATACCTCCAATCCAGTTCTCCCCACACAGGTCCATTTTCTTTTGAATACTAGCTTGATCCAGAATAGCAGTTCTTCCCAATGCCATTTTCTAGATCAGGAATGGTGAAAATGTGGCCCTCCAGGTGTCACTGGACTCCAATGGCACAGCCAATGGTAAGGGATAATGGGAGTTGATGTTCAATGGCACCTGGAGGCTTACAGGTTCCTCATCTCTGCTCTGAATTAAGAACAAAAAGAAAGCCTGCTGGATCAGGCCAAAGTCCCATCTAGTCCAACACTCTGTCCTCACAATGATCGATCAAGATGCCTGTGGGAAGCCTGCAAGCTGAACCCGAGCACAATTCCCAGCAATTGGTATTCAGAGGCATAATGCCTCCAAAAGAGGAATTCATTGAGAAAATCTACAGCAGGAGACAACTCCATTCCACTTATCCACACTGCTACACTCACCAAACCAGATAAGTGCCCCTTCCACATCAAAAGGATATTTCATGTCTCCGTCCACCAAGCCTGGCGTGTCAAGGAAAGTGACCAGGGGGAACTGCTTCTGCTTAGAGGTACAGATCTCAGTGCTCAGGTACTCTGGCACACCTAAAAGAAAGAGGGGAGGCAAAATTAAGACTCTGAAGTAGGCTCTTACCACTGACAGATGCTAAGCACTGTGTCTGTTCTCTACCTCTCCTGAAAACAAACACCGCACTCCAAATCATTCTACCCACTGTGGTGGTGTAACTCAAGGTGGTGGAGTTCCACGACACCACATATCTCAATGACTTGATGGCATGATTTCAACAGCCACCCACAAATCCTGCAGATGCCAGTTGCCTGCCTTAAGGAACAACTGATCCAATTCATGTCACCGTTTAATGCAGAGGTCCACTCCTTGCTCTTAATTGTTTGCAACTAACCTTTGAAACTCTGCAAGGCCTGGAAATGGGGGTACAGATGGAGTGTGGCATTACCCTGTAAGAGGGGGGAAACAGAAGAGGTTAGAACATAGGATACTGTACTACAGTACAGATGGCACTGAAAAGATCAAACAAAATAATGGCCATGGGTCCATCCTATATGTTAATTGTGAATTCATTATTTAAGTTCTTCAGTTATTCCAGATCGCCTTATCCACTCAACTGCTTATATAAGTGGAACTAATACTGTTACACATTTACAAGAAATCAATATTTGCGAGTGTGGCACCACCTATACTTAGGAAATCCTTGCCTATTGATATCAGTAATTTCTACATCCTCAGTCTAGAGCATTGCAGGAGGGCAGTCATTTTCTCTTGGAGCATTGTGAATCGGAAAAGGAAATTCTCACCGTGAGAGATTCTCGCTTCCTTCCACTAGTGATGAAGGTGAAACCCTGAGTCTCAATAGCTACACCGGTTCGTTGAATGTGCTCCTCAACATACCTGCAGGAAATCATTGAAGGGAGCGAGATGCTTTAGAATGATGGAAATGTCATTTGATCCCATTCCCACCACAAAACTACCCTGGGTGTCTTGTGGATTATAGCCCCCTCTTTGCATACTGAAACCAGCCAGTATGAATGCCGGTCCTCTGGTACTCAGAATATCCTGTCCAACCCATCAACTAGCAACAATTCATAACATACTATATCTTGCATAAATACCAAGGAGTTCCATGAAATGACACCTGTATCTTTTGTTACTGTGAATCAGTGTTAAGAAACCACCCTAACAGCCCTGCAGACACCCCAATGCCTCCTATTCAGCAGCAACACCTTCCTCAAGTCATCAAATACTTGGGGGGTGAACTGGAAGTTTGGCGGAGACCTGAAATGCACAACCACCAAACCCCATAGGATTTCCCCACAGCGCCATGCACCCAGGGCCAGATTTAGGTTTGATGAGGCCCTAAGCTACTGAAGGTAATGGGGCCCTTTATATGTCCAGCTGTCCTTTGTCAACAACAAATTGTCGCTGTATTTCGTATTGAATATTTGCTATACGGTAATTTATGGACCTAACAGGTATCTAAAGCCATTTGCCACTGTTGCCGTATGTAGGTTTTATTTTATTTGTTTTTAATCTTATATTTTGGAAATGTACATCCAGTGGTTTTTTCCCTTTAAATTTTTTTTGGGGGGGGGGCCAAGAGAGTGGGGCCCGAAGCTATAGCTTGTTTAGCTTATGCATAAATCCGGCACTGCATGCACACACCCCTTGGCATGATATTCTGCTTCCAGCTCACTTGGGTTTGCCCAACATGAGTCTCTTAACATGAGTCAGGGTCGTGGGTTCGAGTCCCACGTTGGGCAAAAGATTCCTGCATTGCAGGGGTTGGTCCGGATGACCCTTGGGGTCCCTTCCAACCCTACCATTTCTATGAGTCCCTTTGCCCTCCTTTGTATATCCCTCTTCAGCTCACCAGTTGATGAAGCTGCTCTTGCCAGCGCTGTGGTTGCCCATCACCATGACAGTCACTTTGCGGCGTGGTGGGAGCAGAGTCAGGCCCAGGCGCCCCCCAATGGACACCAGCCCTGGGAGGGGGAGGGGAAAGGTTAGCTCCTGCACACACACACACCCCACGTAACCCTTCAGACGCACCCCAACCCCCGACCCAGGAAGACCCCCCAATCTTCTTGCCCCATCCCCAACTCTCACCATGACCCGGATGCACATAAAGCGAGTGCGCCTCCCGCAGGACCCGCTCGGTCACGGATTCAGACACAATCGCGACCGCCGGGTTCGCGGCCTCGCGGGGCTTCCCACCCTTGCCCCCAGGCATGGCTAACGGAGAGCGAGGAGCCAACGGAAACGGCAAGGAAGCCTGGGAAGCGGAGCGGAAGCAAGGAAACTACAGCTCCCGAAAGGCACTGCGCGCCCAGAAGGCTTGTCTTTCCCATAAGGCATCGCGCCCAGCAACGTTGCCGCTCTCTTAATATAAGTAGATTCAGGTGTACGGCGCGACGCTACAGTTCCCATGGGGCAACGCGGTTTGAGGCACCTATCAAACGAAGAGCGAAACCCAAAGGGGGTTCAGTCGTGGTGGTTGTTTGCATAAACTTCTGGTTCCCGATTGCGGGTGGCAAGAACCTCGGTGTAAGAGGCAATACCGGTGGAACTAGACGCGATCGTGGAAAGCTCGAACCAGGCAGGGACAGGTGTTCCCTTTCGCTTGCTTAAAAATGATGACCTCTATCCCCGAAATGATGTCCTCTATCTTTTTAAAGGCTGAAGGAATAGCATAGATTCGTGTAGTGCAGCTCTTCCCGACATACAGATGTAGGGAGCGCTACACCTGTTGAACCTGCGTCTGTTATGCTGCCTTTCACATTCCAGTCCTATGCAAATTTAAGCAAGGCTTTCATGAGTTTACCTCCCCTCAACATAGGATTATGTAACTAAAACCACCAACAAGGAATCTTTGCTGTAGAAACATACTACTAATTGTTTGTGTGCTGTTGAACCCTCATTTTATACCTGTATATAGAGAGAGGCGTTGTAGGCAAATCTTCGGGTGTTGGCAAGGCAGATTTTAACTTTTTATATGGTTTTTAGCACATGGCTTTATGTACAATTGTTGTAAACCGCTCCAATATGTTTTATGGGTGTTTGCCCGTTGTGCCACACCTACTGGAGTGAGTAAAATTTAGTGCAGTGTGCCAATATAAATGGTCAAATGCCACAGTTCAGGGTTATCAGAAAATGGGGCAGAAGTTCTAGCATTATGCTGTAATCAGGAAAACTCACACAATACTGCCCCATCTGAATGCACCCTTCAAGTCCGGGGTGCCCCGCCCTTTTTTGCCCCCAACATGACTGTTGTCTGTCAGGCGCTCAAAAATATGAGTGGGACCATTTCCTAAGCAATCCAAAGTTCACAGGTGGAGTCGTATCTCCAATTCTTAACAGACTTATGTAAGTCTGGTTACATATTACATACTGTATATCACTTGGAAGGGAGGCAAGTGGGTTCTGCCTGTTGAAAAATGTGAATTTACTGCTTGAAGACTGCCAGATAAAATAGGAGGCAATCCTTGTTAAAAAAAAAAAACAAAAAAAAATGCAAGGAAGTAGGAATTGTTGTCCACCTTTCTCCATCATGGCCTTATCCTTCAGCAAAAAGACTGTCTTGCCATTTATAGGGTTAAAGTGTAGAGAAACAGACCCTGGGCCTCCATACGTTGTTGGACTCCAATTCTTATCAACCCTAGACAGCATTGCCAATGGTGAAGGATGATGGGAGTTGTAGTCCAGCAACATCTGGGGGGGCACAGGTTCCCCATCCCTGCCCTAAGGCAAGCAGAACAACCGCAGAGCTCTAGCCTATGGCCTCTCTTTTGCAAACAAGGAGGATTTCCAACCAATGCAAATACCACTTTCAGAGGAGGGTTTTTTTGTGTTCTGTAAGGGCTTATTCTCTGAACATGGAGAAGAGCAAGCATGGCAACAGAGCAAACCTGTTTGTTTGTTTGTTTATTTACTTTGCAAAAGCAAACAAAGGACAGCCACATATTCTAAAATAGAATAGGAACCATGCCCACAAAATTCATTTTGGGTGGGCCTTGCTTGTGGCTTCAGTCCTGTATTGTACTGAATGCAGGTCAAGTCAGCACTCCAGGCCTGCTGTTGTGAAAGTCATGATGTGGGGCATAGAGGTGCGTTTATAGCTCTGTGCGAAAGTTCAGGCCGCTGCCCTTCAGTAACTGAGCGCAGGCGTCATCTAGCCATTCACTCTGAGCCACTGTGAAGTGCTTCTTCCAGTTTCCGACAGTGCCTGCAGGTGGGAAACCAGGTCAGAAAAGAAAAACATTTACAGCCTCATTTTGCCAGGCGCCTTTCCTAGCAGTTTTGCATTTCATACTCTGCCTTTATGGGACCCTGAACTTCTGCCACAATTGCAGTTCACTGCAGAGCATCTGGGCAATGTTCCAAAGCAAACATAGCCTGCTGAGTCTTGCTGTTACCCTCCTAGCAAGAACAGAACCACTAGGTAATTTAAGGTCCCGGTAGTTTAACTGTCTTACAGGGTGGCCTTATATGTTTGACCTCACCTAACAAATAACATTTCTCATCTCTCTGGCCCCCTGTTCAATGCTTGGCAATTGCTTATACACTTCTGATATTGTCAAACAACAAGCCAAAACCAGTTCCTAACCCCAATAAAAAGAAATACCTTCTGGATTTTGTTTTTGCCTTATTTAGAATGTGACAACACTCCCCCCCCCCTCCTGCATTCTGCAAATTCTCCAAATGGTCCCCTAAGGCCTGTTTTCTCTCACCTTTTCTCATGAAGGGTGACACAGTTTGGTCCATGAGGAAGGAGGGCATGGTGCTGTAATTAGCCATCGGGTTTGCTTTCATGCTCTCAAACTTCGTGTGCTGCACAATCTGGTTCAGAACAGATTCTGGGAGTTCTAGGCCCATAAATTTGACCACTTTTCGGATTTCCCGGGCTGGGTCCTAGGGAGAGAAAGACAACATGGGAAGGAGGATTCGGCCTGTTAGTGATAGAGAGTTTACCTTAAGGCGCCTCCCTGGCTTTAGGGAGGCTGTGTCTCCCACTTAACAGAGGACAGTCCTCTAGCCGAAAGGCTGACTGGTCCAAGTCCAGGTGGAAGATGGAGAAGCACAAGAAAGGAGAGCAGGGGCCTTGAAGATGCCCATCAACAGCATCAGAACAGCAGGCTGAGCAAACACACAGGCTGCCTGATTACAGTCTTCCTCGCAATGGTGAGTTATAACTCTGTTGCTATTTAAATTACAGTAATTGTTTAAATATTTGCAACTATGCATATACATCAGCATGCACACATTGTATGCAAATCAATGTCCTATTTTTTGTGATGCATGTCCTTTTTTGGAAATGTCTAAGTGCCCCCCTCACATTTGTTTCTTGCTAGACTGTGGCACTGCCATCAGAAAGTACCCTCTTTGAGGTGTGGGTGGGTGGGTGTGGGTGGGTGGGTGTGTGTGAGAGAGAGAGAGACCTCCTTACCTCTTTCATATCTTCATAAAAGAGGTAGAGGATTGGGTGACGGTCCTTGGCCTCCCACCAACCACGGACATGGTCAGACCAAGAGCCCCAGCCAACTGCAAAGAAATGGACCAGTAGAAAGTGAACGTGGCATTTCAGATTCGTCTCACATCTTCCTCCCTCTGTCCTGATGCACATACTATATTTTAGTTATTTATTATTTTTTAACATTATATTTCTACATTGCCCTTCATCCGGGGATCACACAAAAATGCATAACATAGTAAAAAGCAAAAACAATATCCCCCACTTTCTACCTAATATCAAGGCAGGAAAGAATATAGTGAGGGGCTTTGTGGAGACACGTAATTTTCTCCTTCTGAGGTACATTTATGTTTCTGTTTGTTTTTAAATTTAAAAACTAATCTTCATCCGAAAGGATTGTAGTATGGAGTGCAATAACCACCACTGCACAGGTATCTCAATAGGCCCCATTCTCATCACATCACTGAAAACTGAACTCAGGGATCCCGGCCTCTTTCCCTGGCCTAAGGAAGCCTCTTGAGGGTGATGTCTTCTTTCCTCCCATCTCTTTGCCTCCTCCACTCACCCTTCCCAGCAACGAAATTCTCCAAAAACTCATTCCAGGTTCCAGTCTCTGCCATTATCTTGCTCATGTGGTGGAAATGGAAATAGGAGACCACATTGTCCTTGGCATTTCTGGCCACATAAATGACCTGCAGAAATACATCCGAAAGAAAAGAGGACAGAGAAGTCTGAGCGCCAGGCCTCTCGCTTATCGTCAGCTCCAATCTGTACTCCCCTCATTTCACCAGCAGTTACCTATGCCTCGCTTTTAAACATTAAATGAAGTGATGGTTCTTAAATGGAAGCCCATGTGATGCTATTTTTATTAAGAATATTATTTGGGTTGGGTTGGTGTGTGTGTGTGTGTGTGTTCGTTCATTCATTCATTGCTCAGCAGAATGAAACAAGAAGCAGCCATACCACCAACCCACCAACCACCTCATGTGGATTGCGCTGGTGTTTAATTCCTTTTAGGGGAAAGAGGTATGAAGGCTCAAAGCTGTCTGGAAACACAAATTCACACAAGGCCAGCCCACTACTCAAAATATCAAAGTCTAGAAGTTGAAATTATTTCGTGGCAGCAAAAGCGAGACAACGATGAGGGCCAAAAGAAGACACCCATGCTTTTGAGACATCCTCTCTTTTGGTGACAATTCCACATGATCATGTCTTAGTGCCAGAATATCAAAACAACAGGACTGAGAGATTAACATTGGTTTTGATTGAACCTTGCCCTTTCATCAACCTCACCCTGGTGAATTATCCTGACCTTGCATTTCTGTTCCCAAAAAGAAGGGGGAAGGAGCTGAACCGGGAGGTGACTTTTGAGTATACGTGGAGAGGGCATTAGCTCTGCCTGTTCAACACCTGAAAGAACAGAGGGCACAATTCAGCCTTCACTCTACCCTCACCACTCTCTTCCCAAATGTTAAGCAGTACCCAGTACTCACCAGAAATAAAAGGTTTCATAGGGGGCATCTCTATGAAGGGCATCCGCTCATAGATGGGTTTCTGATTACATTTCTCCAGGTCACCTCTATGCTGAACCATGCTCACTATTTGCTGGATCCAGGTGGTCCCTGCCAGAGGAAAATGGGAAACCAGTGAAGACCTATGGGAAGCCCATAAGACACACCTCTTTACCCTAGTCTTTTACACTTAATTATGTATCTTCCTATATAAATACAAATTTAAGGCTGTCATCGCGCAGCCCCCATTGGAGGATTTGTAGTGCTGCATCACTACATGAATTTGAATGAAATCAGGGTGAAATAGGGGAGCAAACATGAAGGCAGGTTGCACAACACCAATGGCCATAGCACAGGAGTGAGAAGAGAGGAGCACAGAGAGGGAAAGTGGTGGTTTAAAACAGTGGCAGAAGTTTGAGTAAAGCAGGGGTATCGAAACATTGCGAGGAATATGGGGTTTTTAAACAGCAAAGGTTTGGCTATAGCAATGTTGGAGCCATACTGAGAGGAAAAAAGTAGTTTTAAACAATGGCAGAGGTCCGAGTAGAGTGAGCAGAGGGCGAAACAGGTCGGGAAGGGGTAGTTAAAAACTATTTCAGTACAGAGAAAAGAGAAAAGAGAGTATTTAAAGGCTCTGTTGTGTTAACTTTTTGGTGCTAGCTGCTGTATGGTTATTTCTTCTTATTAAAACCGGGTTTGTTTGTTTATTTTGAAAACAACCCCTCAGTGTTGCTCCATTCCTGCTTTACTCAAACGTCTGCCATTGTTTGAGTGCAGTCAGAAGGGGAGATACAGAAAGGGAGGGGGGAAGGCTATTTTAAACTTTAAATTCGTTAGCTGCCTCATGTGACAGAGATAAAGGATCTAGAACCCTCAGGTATTCCATAGTACCGCCCTACAATGTACTTCACTCCTGGTTCCATGTGTTGTCTTCAACATGAAGTTCCAGATTCAATGCAGTAATTTAGAAGACACATTTTATTAATAAACACACACCCATATATGCACAAACATCCATCAGCTGAATTTAGTGTTATCCGGACAAGCTAACCGATGGCCTTGCTCTTAAGATTCTGTTCATTTTAAAGATACCATAACCTATACCACCATGCAGTGGCGTAGGAAGCCACTCGGGCACCTGGAGCAGCAAACATGACATGCACCTGGGGGCGGGGCGGCGCAACAGTGTCGCTACGTACTACGCATGCATTGTATGTGGCAACGCTGCACATGCGCTGTACATAGCGGGTTGCCGGCGCTCCAGCTCTGTACGGACAGTGCTGGGATCCTCTGCTTGGGCTGTAGCCATGAATGGAGGATTCTCTACGTGTGGCAGCAGCCACGAGCAGAGGATCCCGGCACCGTCCGTACGGTGCTGGAGCGCCGGGGCTGGCAAACCGCATGCCTTGTCACCCCCGGAGATGTGGCACAGGGAGCGCACCACTCCCACCGCCCCCCGTTGCTACGCCACTGTCAGCATGTGTTGTGTGTGCAAAGTGAGCAGCAGAATAAGAGTGGGAAGGAGGCATGTCAGTGGGGTTGGTTTGTGCACAAGGGAGAGCTGAAAAAGAAGGGAGGAGAAGAAAATAAAAAGGAGGTGAAGGTGGTAATGATGTGTGTGCAAAGGGAGCTGTGAAAAAGGAGAGGATAAGGCATGGGAATGGGGTTATCTGTGTGCAAGGGACAGCTGAGGAAAGGAAATGGGGACAAAGGAAATGAGACAAAGAGAGTGAAGGTGAAAATAGGCAAAAAGGAGAGCAGGAGGCCTGGGATGGGGTTGAAAATGAAATCAAGGGCATCAAAGTCTGCATAGGAGGGGATGGTGGCTTCCTAATTGGGCAGGGAGTGAAAAGAGTGCTTGGTAGTTGCAAAGTGTGGGAGCATTATGGTGCAGGAAGTTACCATGGGTTTTGGTTTGTGTGCAAGGGAGGGTTGCGCACAAGGAGGTAGAGAAGGCATGAACATGGAGGTGGAGTTGGACATGGATGGAAAGTGGGGCTGCAGAACAGAGAAGTGACTTCAGAAATAGGCTTGGGAAGGTGGAAAACAAGCTTAGTAGTTACTAGTGGAGTGGGCAGAGGAAGCTCTAGGGGGTTAATGGGGGGGAATGGCAAGGGGGTGGCGAGCAAGCGAGCAAGCAAGCAGGGGCACAGTCCTAAGTATATATGCAGGTAGAAGAAGAAGATTTTGGATTTGATATCCCACTTTATCACTACCTGAAGGAGTCTCAAAGCGGCTAACATTCTCCTTTCCCTTCCTCCCCCACAACAAACACTCTGTGAGGTGAGTGGGGCTGAGAGACTTCAGTGTGACTAGCCCAAGATCACCCAGCAGCTGCATGTGGAGGAGTGGGGAAGCGAACCCGGTTCACCAGATTATGAGTCCACCGCTCTTAACCACTACACCACACTGGCTCTGTTATAGGTATGTTATAGGACCCACCATAGTCTTGTGATTGCAATTTCTTTTAAACTGTATTTTATGCTGCCATTCAATTTAAGCACCACCACCATTCATCCAGTGTCCCACCATCCCTTATGTTCCTTTAGTATCTCCCCTCTGCCATGCTCAGTTTTCCTTGTTTCCTCTTTATGAACCCCTGTACCTGCTTTGGGGTAAGTGCAGATGAGGAGGTCGTCAGGGCGGGCTTTAAAGCCCTGTATGGTACTCCAGTGCTTGCATAATATACTGGGGAAAAGGACCCCTTCAATCTCCTCCAAGGTTGTGCGCTTGGGTTGCGTGGGGCCAAAATCTCCTGGTCCTGATTCAAGATCCATCACCTGGAAGCAAAAGATATTGTAGTCCAATATGACCCACTCCTTGTCCCCCCCAAAGAGCTGGTGCTGCTTCCCTTACTCCCTTTAGGGCCAAATCCTTGTATGGGAATAAAACTTCATGCCCACCTACCAGCTCTCCTCTCGGACAGCTTCACTTCTCTCCTTTCTTCTGTCTTCTTCTTGTTTCCTGAAGTTAGTTTATGACCCAAGAATTGCATAGGGTGAGTGCAGGTGAGAGGCAGGATATGTACTTGCACAGTTGAAGTTTCTTGTATGCTTTGGCTCAGTCTCCACCCTAGATAATCTAACCCCTTAGTGTGTGTACACAGGTAGCAAACCCAGGTATTTCCTGAACAGCCCAGGCTAAGCTTTGTCCTACCACTTTCCTTCATACCAAGGGAAGGGCCTTCAACCTTTGATCTGCAGTTACTCAGTTCAGGGCAAGGACTGCATCCTGCAGGTCTAGATAACAAACCTTTACAAATTAGTACAGTGGCACCTTTGGTTATGTACTTAATTCGTTCCGGAGGTCCGTTCTTAACCTGAAATTGTTCTTAACCTGAAGCACCACTTTAGCTAATGGGGCCTCCTGCTGCTGCTGCGCCACCAGAGCACGATTTCTGTTTTTATCCTGAAGTAAAGTTCTTAACCTGAAGCGTTATTTCTGGGTCAGCGGAGTATGTACCCTGAAGCGTATGTAACCCGAGGTACCACTGAACTTCCCTGACTCAAGTGGTGGCTCCCTGGGAATGGGGCAGGAGATGGACCTGGAGGTGATATTTGAGCATGTAGGAAAAGGTCATCACCTCCACTTGTTCCACACCTGCAACTCTAGAGGGTTAACATCCAGCCTGGTGCTGAGAAGCCTTTCACACACTCACACTCTCACCCATTATCTCATGGAATCAGTACCTATTATTCACCTGAGGGATGGATTTTGGAAGGCACGTCTCTATGAAGGGCATCTGTTCATAGATGGTGCCTGAGCGCATTTATGTAGATCTCCTCCATGTCCAATCAAGTCTACCATTTCCTGAAATCAAGCACCGGTAGTCCCTGGCATGGGGGTGGTCAGGAGAGGCATAGAGAGTGTGTAATATTCAGCCAGTGGCCTCATCTCAATATCCCCCTCCAACTGCTGTCTCCCCCAGGGGGAAGGAATAGACCATGTGAAAAATGAACGTAATATTTTAGCCGCAGTTCGTTCATTTGCAGCTTTGTACTCTTGTTATTTAAAAAGTGTGCCTAGACATTCCATTGTTGTGTCATAACCTAGGTTCAAGGTGCCATTTAGCTCCTAGCTTTCATATCTCAGTTTCTAATACTGCCTGTAAATCATATTTTCTTACAGAGAATCCAGGTGTCCTGCCTGATAGTTTGACCTTTGCCCCAGGGGCGCAGCATGAGGGGGTCAGGGGGCCGTAGCCCCGGGTATACAATTTTGAGCAGGCATGAACCAGGCACCCCCATGCAGGGATCCCTGTCCCGCCCTGCCTTCTGCCTGGGGTCTCTGGGAGCCAAAGCCCGGCCTGGCTCACCACCACGTCCCCTGCCCCCTCACTGAATGGAGGTGGGCAGGATTCATGCACCAAGGGTTGTGTCGGCTAACTTGGCTCCCCCCTGCATGGGTGGCGGTGTTCACCCCCTGCCCCCCCGGTGGCAAGCACCCTGGGCACCAGCAAACCACGCAATGCCACTGCTTTGCCCCACTACACACCACAATAAAAAAGGCTCAACCTTTGTTTGTTCAGTTTAGAGCAACCCTTAAATATTGTTCGCTACTGCCCACCCCGTGGTGTTTTATTGTGGGCGTATTCTGCAACACGTTCTTGACACAACAGTTGTGCATTCGTGGTGGTTTTATTCTGCTTTGTTAGTTGTTCTATGATGCTTTTCTGGCGATACCACATTATTACTGTCTGGAGGGGTGACGTATAAGCAGGTGGTGGCAACCGGGGAGAAATAGGACAGGTCACCCATTAGTAGTGGGTTGACACTGCAAACAACAACAACAACAACAACAACCCACAGCACTGCATTGGAAATGTTCCGTTGCTCAGAGAAGAGAGGGACATGCAACAGAAATATGTTTATTTTTCATAAACAAAGACCCTCTCAAGCACAAACTATGCAGGAAAATGTGGGAGCCAATTGCATCTGCCCCAATTAGACCTAAAACAGGGTGGGGTATAATTTTAAACACCCAAATGTCATGCAGCGAGGTGATAAATCTCTCCTGCTGCAACACATCCTTCCCCCAGCCAGACTCACTTCTAGCCTCAGCTGGTGAGGAAAGGACTTTATAGGACCGTGTGGATATGGCGAATGGTGGAGGACAGGCGCCAACAAACCCTTTCCTTGTGATCCTCTGGCGTTTGACCCACTCAATTTAGATCGGATGAGGAAAAACTTGCTATCTTTAGGCTGTGTTTGCATTGCTGCCTTAGTTCTTCATTAGTTCTTTTCACAGCTCCTTCCCCCACCCCAAGCTGTTCACATCAGCACAATTTCATTAGTTTCAGATTCGTTTCTGTTTGTGTACACACTAACGGGGGTTGGGAAGGCTCTAGGACCCCATCAGAGCCTCAAGCCCCCTTCCCAAAGTCCTGGCCAGCACCATGAGGGGTGTCACAAGGGTGTCAAATGGCCTCACACAAGGTGGCATATTACCAAAGTCTGCCCCTGTTCACACATTTGCTGGAGATTAATTAGGAATGGCTTAAGGACTCCAATTGGAGTGGAGCTGGTTTAGTTATTTATTTCATAAAATTTATACACTGCTTAATTGTAAAACAAAACAAAACAACAACAACAACAACAATCACCTAAAAGCTGTCTGAGAAACAGCACCTCAATCAGTAGTATTGTATAACAAAGGGATTTTCCCTTTATCAATATGGATCTTTTATTCAGCTCCTCTTCAGTCAAAAGACTGAAAGTCTCACTATGAGGCATGGAGAGATGCTTACAGCTGTGTGCGGAAGGTCAGGTCACTGCCCTTTAATAACTGGGCACATACATAATCTAGCTGTTCACTTTGAGCCACTGTGAAGTGTTCCTTCCAGTTTCCTACGGTTCCTGCAGGTGGGGAAGACAATTCAGGGGGGAAAAAATTAAGCTGTTTAACATCCCTTCAAGCTGTTTTCCTATCTTCTTTTCTTTTTCTTTTAACTCAGCAGATTTCAAACTTTTTCCCTTTAGGGAGCCCTTCCTCAACATAGTAAATCTGCTCAGGAACTCTTGCACAGGATTCTGGGAAGTAGTCTAGGGCAAACCCTTGGCTGGTGTGAGGGACTACTGGCCCAATAGTTTCTCTGCCTGAAGTAAAAAAATCTCCCTCCTGCAAGCTGTACATTTCATTTTGGAGCTGTTGTGTCATTCCCACTTCTGTTATGAATTCACTGTTTGGCCTTGAGCAAAAACAAAATAAAATAAAAAAATTCCTTCCAGTAGCACCTTAGAGACCAACTAAGTTTGTTCTTGGCATGAGCTTTCGTGTGCATGCACACTTCTTCAGATACGCTGAAACGGAAGTCACCAGACCCTTAAATATAGTGAGGGAGTGGGGAGGGGTATTACTCAGAAGGGTGGTGGGAATGGGTGATCAGCTGATAGGTGTGGAAAAAAGGTGTGGCCTTGAGCCTTTCACCATCTCTCAGCTCCAGTACTTCAACTGGAAATTAGGAGTGATAAATACTGGCCCACCTTACAGGGTTGTTGTGTGGAGGCAAACATGTTGAAGATTTTACAATCTTAAACGCATGGTCCTTGTTACCCACTTATACCTGAAAGCAAATTCCTGGCTATTACTTTTTCAGGCAGATTGTGCATCATGGGACAGAACAGTGGTGAGTGATGGGAGGGCTACAATTATCTCCCAACCGTTAGCTTCTACCAGCTGACCGGCTAAGGGACAGGATCAGCATCCCCCCCCCCCAGAAATGAAGCACAATCCTCACCTCCCTTTTCAACATTCCAGAGTTCAAAATGACTCCCAAAATCTCTGAAGGTAGTCACTTCCAATAGCTATTTTATAATATTGCTGAACTAACCTGAATGCAGGGTGCTAAGTAGGCCCCCCCCGGGGGGGGGATCAGCCAATGAAAGGGCCACCCCCCCCCCAAAGTTGATGGGCACTGCCATTCAAATAGTGTGTGCGCGCCATGCCATGCCGTGCAATCAATTACGTGGGGCAGGACTTACCTACCCCCCAAATATTTTATTCAAGTTGGCACCTGAAATAAGAATATTGAGGGGTCCCTTCAAGGGGTTCAACTTCTTAAGGAAGACTGGACCTTCGGAGACCTTTAAATGCTCAAACCGGTCGGGAAATGGACAGAGACCAAACCAGGATATACGAAAGCAAAGCAGCTCTAAGCCTGATCTGTTGCAACAGGGTCTCCCACCCCCTCCCACGCAGGAGAGAAGAGGAGGACCCTGGACAAAGGTGTGCAAGCCCTTATATGGACTTTGAAATTGCCCACCCTGTAGCTCAAGTCACCTCCCAGATACATCATACCTACAGCACAGAAGGGGTGTAGCCCAAGACCACCCCCTTAATACATCAGAGAAGGGGCAGACTACAACAGAAATTTCTCCTGTTTTTTTCTCCTGTCTGCTAGGTTACTTGATTGGGTTACCTGGGCATCCTGGCCACTCTTTTGTTATGATAACTACTCAACTCCTGAATCCAGGTCACAGGTCACAGGCTCACCCTATTCATATCCTAAATGTGCCCTTGAGACAGAATTTGTGAGCAAAGAGACAATGGGGAGGCTCCCCATTTCCTTCGACCTTACAGAGAAATATTTGAGGTCAAATTGGAAGAGAGAAAATGGTTTCAGGACTTTTCTGTGGGTTTCAGAGATGTGGTTTACATATTTGTATGTGTTTGCTTGGTACATTTATGAACATCTATTTCATATATATATATAAGACCTTAAAATTATTATAACACACCCCTGCCTGAATGTGATTGTGCACTGCTCGCTTTCACTATTGCCCATATCAGTCCCACTCCCCCCCCCCCCCCGGTCAGATGGGTCTTTGGTTCCCACCTTTTCTCATGAAGGGTGAGATGCTTTGGTCCAGGAAGGCAGAAGAGAAGGTGGTATAATTTGTCATTGGGTTAGTTTTCATGTTTTCAAAATCTGTGTGCTGCACAATCTGCTTGAGAACAAATTCTGGGAGCTCTATTCCCAGGAACTGGGCTACCTTCTGGATTTCCCGGGCCGGATCCTATAGAAAAAGAAAGGTAACTGGGAATTATGTTCACATGTTTTGGGGGTGTAAATATGAAAAAAAAAATCTGGCAAAGGGTGTTTAAGGAGATAACACAAATCACTGGGTTAAAGCTGACCAAGTCCAGAGGTAGCATTAGTATCAATTTATGATGGGGTGGAAGGTTCGCAGGCTATAAAGGACTTGCTTACAAATTTATTGACAGCTGCATAAATTATGATAGCTAGGAAATGGAAGGAGCAAGCAGAATATAAAATGGGAGAATGGTATAAAGAGTGTGGAATATAGCTATTAGTGATAAATTAACATGTGCCATTAAGGTAAGTCGGGGAATATGCAGGAGAAATGATTTCAAGGAGATATGGAAGGTATTTGTAGAATTTGTAGTGTTAAAACCTTTGAGTTAACCTGCCGTGGGAGGGAGAGAATACACCGTGTTTTAGATCTGCTGTTTGATGTTCAGTAGCTGGTGCCACAGAATAAGCCAATAAAGCCTGGTAACCCATTCAGTGCCTGTGTGTGTTACAGGCATGGCCAAACTTGGCCCTCCAGATGTTTTGGAACTACAATTCCCACCATCCCTGACCACTGGTCCTGTTAGCTAGGGATGATGGGAGTTGTAGTCCCAAAACATCTGGAGAGCCAAGTTTGGCCATGCCTGGTAGGAGCTTGGAGGGAGGACTTGGGAAAGCAACCCCCTCCTTGACAGTCTCTAGCAGCACCAGCACCAGCACATAAACTCTTAACATTTCCATGATGAAAATAGGGACATTCTATTCCTATTCCTATTATTATTAATTTACTTCTCTATGATTCTGTGAATACTCCTCACCCCCAGGGGTTACCTGTGAGATGAAATACATTTTACCATATGATGGAATCTGGCTGCTTATAACTTGGGAGTCTGCTATGAGGAAGCTCACTGAATTTGTTTCTGGATCTTTGGGGGCCCTGCTGCCAGAAGCCCACGGCACCAGAATATTTCTTCAGAGCATTTCTAGTGCAAATAATCTCCTTAGTGGAACCTGTTGGGCATTCATTCTCCGTGTGCAGTCATGGGATTGTTGTCTATCACATGACGGTGTGTGTTTTAATTCCACAGGAATGGGATGTGCCAAAGACAGGATGTTTCTCTTAATGTGTTCCCTGAAGTGGGACTATTGTCCTTTGTTCTTTCTTTTTGCTGTCTGATGAGAGGGCGGAGAGTCATGCTGAAGTGCTCCGTGTGTGTTTATATGTAAATAAAGTAGATTAGCCTAAATGATGAGTTGCCGAGTTCTGTTACGCAACTGTGCAAACCTCTGCGGATCCCTAAGTGTGCTGATGTCTTCTGGCATCAGTCACTGTGATGCTCAGGCTGAGGAATGCTTTTGAAGCTCCCGAACAATCGTCCAGGAGGGAGGCAACATGCCAGTCGGGCATGTGTCTCTTCCAAGGTTCTACTCATGTGTAGGACAATCCTGACAGAACCTAAAGCCTTGGGTGTATGTTGCCTCTTACCTCTTTCATGTCTTCGTAAAAAATGTACAGAATTGGGTGACGTTCTTTGGCCTCCCACCATCCACGAACATGGTTGGCCCATGAGCCGTAGTTCACTAAAAAAATAGACCGAAGGGTTAGAGAGTGAAGCATAGTGCCTGGACCTGTGTCCGCCTCTTCCCCATAGTGTAACCTTCCCCATGGCTGGAAAGACAACAGCAAAGAACTTTGCAGGTTCACATGACTTGCCCCCTTGCTTCAGAGGATTTTGCTGACTCTCTCCATCCTTTGCACTAAGCAATAATCTCATTTCCCTTCCTGTATTAGAAGACTTAACCTATGTACACTTTAGCGTCTTAAAATGCAGCAAAGTCTTTTACACACACACCCACTGCATTTCAAGGTGCATTTTTTTACCTTGCTATACAGACCAGAGACTGGGCAGGAATGTCTTTGTCCAATGTGCATTACCCATCTGGGCTTTCCTTGCCTTCACCCTCCACCAAACCCTGTTCAATGAAGCTGTCATATGTACATGTGCAATAGCTGTCACGAATGGTCACACTTCAGCTTCAAGGTGGCTTACATTTTCAAATCAGGTGAAAACGCAGTATTTCTCAAGAAGACACAGGATAGATATGAATTGTGGCTAATGTCATGTGTATACAGCTTCAGACACCGCCGACACTGAGAGCAGAGCCGTAGCTGGGGGGTGGGGAGGTCTACTCTAGCCAGGGTTTCTGCCCTGGGTGAAGCCTCCAAAGGGGCGCCATTGAGGCTCCCAGCATGTCTGGGCTTCAACTGGAGAGAAAGATGAAAAGGCTCATTTAAAACACGATGCAGGGAGAGGGAGAGTTGAAAAATCTGCAGAGGCTGTGTGGCTCTCCCCAGTAAAGCAGAAGATAGAATCCCCTGTGGGTTTGCTACTGTGTGAGAAGGAAATACTAGAGCGACTGTGGGAGGGGTGGGAAACTGAGGAAGAGAATCAGTTGGACTAGATGATCCTTGGGGTCTCTTCCAACTCTACAATTCTGTGATTCTACAAACCCTTCAGAACTTGGAATGTGCTGGAGTAAACAGTAGTATTTACAGTGCTACCTCTGGTTGCGAACGGGATCAGTTCCGGAGGCCTGTTCACAACATGAAAAGAGCACAACCTGAAGTGCCGAATCTGCGCATGTGTGCAGCGTGACTTAGTGTATCTGCGCATGCGTGCGCGCCGAACCCCAGGAGTAACTTGTTCCGGTACTTCCAGGTTTGGTGCGTTCGTAACCCGCAGCGAATGCAACCCGCAGTGAATGAAACCCGAGGTATGACTGTACACAGATATAACCTCTGCTAGGACAGGCAGGCCTCCTGAAAAGGAGTGTCTGTTCTTCTAGTCTTGTCCTCTAGTCTCCACTTACCTGCCCCTGCAGTGTATTTCTCAATAAACTCTTCCCATGTGCCAGGCTCTGGAAGGAATTTGTTCATGCGGTGAAAGTGAAAGTAGGAGACTGCGTTGTCCTTGGCATTCCTGGCCACATAAATGATCTGTGGGTCAAGAGAGAACCCAGGAGTCCTAGTCACAAGCCTTTTACTCTGCGCTGTTCCAGTCCATACAAATCACCTCGCCTTCCCGCTTTTTGTAGTGCTCAGTTCTTTCGCAAAACAATTCTAGGCGTGTCTACTCAGAAATAAGTCCCCGTGACTTAAATCTACAACAAAGCCATTTTGAAGACACAAACTCAGCTTGACCACACCACTATGAGTGAGGAGCAGGAGTTGCATTGACGGCAGTGAGGCACTCTGCTAATGCTCAGAGGCACTCCTTCACTTGTATCTTGCATATTCTGAAGCAGAATCTGGCACTGCAAACAGGCTTAACGCGGGATCAGATTAAGCTTGCAGTCTGAAACATGTTTAGAGGCATCCTAGTTTTATTTTAGCTTTACATTTTCCTGGCAGTGGTGCAGCTAGGTAATTTTAGACCCTAGACATAATGGTCTAACGAAGCTCCTTAAGATGCTCATGTGTATCACTTCAGTTGCAATGCATACAATTGAGCATTTCTCCCCATGACAACTACCACTCCATGCTTCACATTTTCTATATTCCTGATAACGTTAGCAGACAAAAACAGCTTGCCAACCTTCAGATCGGCCGCTCCCTAGCTGCATCACTGGACCCAAGGCAGAAGGGGTATAGCTCAGCAGTGGAGCATCTTCCTTGCATGCAAGTTTCAATCCCTGGCGTCTCCAGGTAGGCTTGGGGGGTGACCACTATTTGAAACCCTGGATATAGGCTGATAGTCAATGTGGACTATCACAGAAAAAAATATACCACCAAGGACAAGTGTTCCACAATAAGGAGCGTAGGCAAGCAGACAAATATAGACGTAGACTTTCTTTACAATCACTTGTGTATTTGATAGAAGTAACATCAACTCATAAGTCAAGACCTGGACGCTGTTGTACAGCTCGATGATTAAGCCCCTTTGTGGAAAGAAACACTGAGTTTACCGGAACAGTATCTGTCTGCTTGTCTATACTGTACTCCTTGTTGTAGAGCACTTGTCCTTGGTGATATATTTTTCTGCGACTTTGCATTGTGCTATTATATCACCACCCTTTGTACTGTCTGTCAAAGTCAGTGTGGACAGCAACTGGACTTTGTAGACCAATGGTCTGAATAAGGCAGTTTCCTACATTTCTAAGGTTGAGCCCGGAAATTGAACCCAGGGTGGAATCTCAGCTCCTGTTAAGCCACCTACATTGCCCAACTTGTTCTGACCTTGCAGTTTTGTTTCCAGAAGGAAGGCGGCAGGAGCTGGATTGGGAGGTGGGATTTGATCGTGCGCGGAGAGGGCATTCCCCTCGCCACATCCAAGCCTGCAAAAGCAGAGGGTGACTTACAACCTTGTGCTGAGAGAGTCTTTGCCATTTCTATCCTCTCCCTGAATCAGTGCCTGTTACTCACCTGAGGGTAAGGGCTCTGGAGGAAACAGGTCTATGAAGGGGTTCCGTAGGTAGATTGGAACCTGAGCGTATTTCTGGGGGTCTCCTCCGTGCTGGATCATGTACACAATTTCCTGCATCCATGTAGTCCCTGCCAGTGAGTTGTGGATAACAACAAATAAAATCTGTTTAGGCTGCAGCCAGTAGCCCTTGGTCTCCCCTTTTCCATTCCCATGTGATTTCTCTCCATTTACCTGCTTTGGGGTAAGTGCAGATGAGAAGATCGTCAGGGCGTGCTTGGAAGCCTTTCAGTTGATCCCAGTTCTCTTCAGCTTCTCTGTGCAAAGGGACTCCCTCAACTTCCACCAGCATTGGACGACGCTCAGACTTCAGGTCAAGACCTTCCAGCTCAGATTCGAGACCCATTGCCTGCTAGTGGAGCAACAGGAATAATATGGTGTGGTCATTTCAAGAGGGGCCCACCTGTTCCCCACAGCAGTGCAGCCCTGGAGTCAAAGGCATCTCTCCTAGCCAGACTTCAGCCTGCCCGAGATGCATCCCAGCCTTTTTCGCACCCTTCTTCTTCCCAGGACACCTTGCTCTCAAAACCCTCTTTTCCTGACACTTCAAACACAAACCCCATCACCATGGCAACGAATTCCTCTCAGGTGGGCCATCAACACCTTTTGTCATGTCTAATATCCCAGGTGAGGCCCTGGCTTGGAAAGGAAGTCTAGCCTGTATTTTTCCACTGGCCTGCAAACCTCCCTTCAAATAATCAAAAATCCTACCATTTATTAATGTATAGGGTTTAGACACCCGCACCCCCCCCAAAAAAATCTATCACAGCACAGTATTGTGCTTTACTGCTTATCCCCACTGTCGCTGCCCTCCTCTCCTTCAGCACCACTTGCTGACCCTGGAAGAACAGAACTTGCTTCACTCCAGTTACTCCAGTTACAGACCTTCGTCATTCCTTACTTTCTGTCCTCTGTCTCTCTTCTCTTGCTTCTGAAAGAAACTGCACTGCACAGGACCTGAGGTGTGTGTCCAGAGTCCAGAGGGTGAGGAGGGAGGTGCTTCTGACTGCTGTTTTTCTCATGCTAGGCCCAGGCATTCAGCTAAGAGTATTAACTCTAGGAGAGTGTTGACTATAGGAGTGTCCTTGTGGATGAAAGTTGGGGGTGGGGTGGGATCAGAGCAGGAATTTGGGGCAGACACGCAGAACCCCAGCTTCAGGTTCTTCAGATGCAGCAGGGCTGGCATACCACATTTTGAAGTACGTGGAAGTATACATATGCCTCCTGAAAAGCTGCCCATTCCTGGTAAGACTCTTCAAGATGAAGTTAACCTTACCTATACGGCAACCAGAATGTGGGATAAATGTCCCTGCATATCCCGTGTGAAAAGCACAATCAGAGAACCCTGACCCGCACCCTGCATCATTTAAGTCCTTAGGGTTGGGCCCTTCTAGAGATTTATTTTGGACTACAATTCCCATCATCCTTGACCATTGGCCCTGCCAGCTAGGAATGATGGGAGTTGTAGTCCAAAAACAGCTGGATACCCGAGTTTGGGAAACCCTGGTCTAACCTATCTCCACAGGGCTGTGGTAAGGATAAAATGGGGAGGACCATGTACTGCCTTGAACTCCTTAAAGGAAAAGTGTGATACGAATGTAATAAATAAATAAATACAAATAAATAAATAAGCTGTGTAGGACTTTGTAGGTTAAAACCAGCACTTTAAATTGGTCCAGGACTTGAGACCGGGAAGTGCTGGCAGGATGTGATTAAAAATCCCCACTCCCAGCTAATAATCTTGCAGCTCTAGTTTGACTGAACAGCAGTTTCCAGACCATTTTAAGGGCAGCCCCAGGTGCAACGCGTTACTGTAGTCTAAGCAGGAGGGTAGCTCAGCTGTCCCTATCCTGGTATGGTCACAGCTGGCATATTGGCCCAAAAGCTGATAAAAGACACTTTGAGGCCACTTAGAAGATACTTGAGCTCCAGAGGAGGGACTGCTCATGATCCCAAGGAAAGAGAGCCAAAACCGACGTTGACATGGATTGTGAAATAAATAATTAATTCGGCCTTCCCGGGACCGTTACAGGAAAATGGATTCCGCCCCAGAAGGGAGCTTGGAATGCCCCAGAGAGAGCGCTCGGTGGTTAAGCTCTTACGGCATACAAAGAAACAGCAGACCAAGGGCTTCAAAAAGCAAGGCAGTTTTATTCCAAGAGGAAAATCTGTTGCAACAGAGGTTCAGCACCGAAATGGAGTGAAGAACCTCGAACAAATGACATGCGGTGACTTTTATACATTTTCTCTCTCTTCATACAGGTCAATAGTACGGAAAAGGCGCGAAGCGGCAGAGACGACAAAAGGAGATGAGGTAAGTGGTATCTTTGGAAGTTGCGGAGGGGTGTCATTTTTGCCATGACATTGATAAATGTGTGTTGTTTGGGTTTCTGTTTACTTTTAGCCTTGATTAATTAAGACTGTTCTTCCTTTAATCTACAGGATGGAGCCAGTATTTCTATGCACATCAAAGCCCAGATTATCATCGGTGGGAGATCTATTTGACATTTGTCCCTCCTCTTAAATAAATGTTTTTTCCCCATAGACAGTGTTTGTTGTGTAATTTCTGATGTCACCTCTTGCAAGTCCAGTAGATGGCACTGCAGGAGCAGAAGATTTTGACAGTTCAACCCTCGAACGGGAATTTGTTGTTGTTCAGTCGTTCAGTCGTGTCCGACTCTTCGTGACCCCATGGACCAGAGCACGCCAGGGACGCCAATCCTTCACTGCCTCCCGCAAACTCATGGCCAAACTCATGTTAGTAGCTTCAAGAACACTGTCCAACCATCTCATCTTCTGTCGTCCCCTTCTCCTTGTGCCCTCCATCTTTCCCAACATCAGGGTCTTTTCTAGGGAGTCTTCTCTTCTCATGAGGTGGCCAAAGTACTGGAGCCTCAACTTCAGGATCTGTCCTTCTAGTGAGCATTCAGGGCTGATTTCTTTGAGAATGGATAGGTTTGATCTTCTTGCAGTCCATGGGACTCTCAAGAGTCTCCTCCAGCACCATAATTCAAAAGCATCAATTCTTCAGTGATCAGTCTTCTTTATGGTCCAGCTCTCACTTCCATACATTACTACTGAGAAAACCATAGCTTTAACTATACGGACCTTTGTTGGCAAGGTGATGTCTCTGCTTTTTAAGATGCTGTCTAGGTTTGTCATTGCTTTCCTCCCAAGAAGCAGGTGTCTTCTAATTTCGTGACTGCTGTCACCATCTGCAGTGATCATGGAGCCCAAGAAAGTAAAATCTCTCACTGCCTCCATTTCTTCCCCTTCTATTTGCCAGGAGGTGATGGGACTAGTGGCCATGACCTTAGTTTTTTTGATGTTGAGCTTCCGACCATATTTTGCGCTCTCCTCTTTCACCCTCATTAAAAGGTTCTTTAATTCCTCCTCACTTTCTGCCATCAAGGTTGTGTCATCAGCATATCTGAGGTTGTTGATATTTCTTCCGGCAATCTTAATTCTGGCTTGGGATTTATCCAGTCCAGCCTTTTGTATGATGAATTCTGCATATAAGTTAAATAAGCAGGGAGACAATATACAGCCTTGTCATACTCCTTTCCCAATTTTGAACCAATCAGTTGTTCCGTATCCAGTTCTAACTGCAGCTTCTTGTCCCACATAGAGATTTCTCAGGAGACAAATGGGGTGATCCGGCACTCCCATTTCTTTAAGAACTTGAGTGGGAATAGTAATTATCTAATTATCATTAGAGTGGTAGTATATACAGGTGAAACTCAAAAAATTAGAATATTGTGGGAAAGTCCATTTATGTCAGCAATTGTTTTCATTAGCTACTGGATTTTAATACATGAGATAGACTCATGACATGCAAAGCGAGATATGCCAAGCCTTTGATTATTATAATTGTGATGATTATGGTGTACAGCTAATGAAAAGCCCAAAGTTGAAATTGTTAATTTGGGGTTCTCATCAGCTGTACGCCATAATCATCACAATTATAACAAATAAAGGCTTGACATATCTCGCTTTGCATGTCATGAGTCTATCTCATATATTAGTTGAACTTTTAAGTTGAATTACTGAAAGAAACGAATCTTTTCACAATATTCTAATTTTTCGAGTTTCACCTGTATTTCTAAGCATTTTCCAACAGTAAAATATATTCTTATAAATTTCTTTGTTACATATAACAAAAGTAGATACTTATATTCTACAGGCATATAAAAATACAGGCTACTGGTAAGAGTACAAAAAGGAATACATTCAATTTAAAATGGGGTTCAAGGATACACTTTGTTGCATTTATTTCTGCAGAACCTAGAGTACAATTCTACTGATAGTGAAAGGTTGTGTTTTTTTTGCAACTAATATACATGTTGCAGTAAGATACAGAATAGAGAAAGAGAAGTAATAGAAGGGTTTAAATATTTCATAAAGCAGGGGCATAGCAAGGGGGCGGGGAGCCCAGCAGCACCCTGCTGGGGGTGACACTTTGGGCGGTGGCCCCGCTCGCTGGGCTTTAAAAGAATTTTAAAAAAAAATAAAAAAAAATTTAAGGCTATTTTCGGCACTGCCGGGGTGGAGTTGCAGGGGCGGCCAGCCAGGAGGGGTGTCACCCCCCCCCTCGCTGGCCGCCCCTGCGGCTCCACCCCGGCAGCACCAAAAATAGTCCCCCCCCTTCCAGCGGCTTTTTTCACCGCGGCATGGAGGCAAGAGGCGGGCCAGCGAGGAGGGGTGCCACCCCCTCCTCGCTGGCCTGCCCCTTGCCTCTATGCCGAGCTCCGCCGCTGGCTGGCTTGCGGAGCCAGGGCATGGAGAGGGGCGGGCCAGCGACAACCCTCCTCGCTGGCCCGTCCCTCTCCCTGCCCCGACTTGCGCTCCGCAAAGGGAGCCCGGGCGGCGGCTTAGGGTGTCTCTGCGGGCTGCAGAGACTCCCGAATCCGCTGCTCGGCAACCCTTTGTGCGGCGGCTGCTCACACAGGCACGAGCAGCCACGGCACGAAAGGGTCTCCCGCCGGGTGACGGCACCCCCGGGAGCAGGGGGGCGCGGTGCCCCACCCCCAGGGGTGCCTCTTGGCTTCCCGCCCCGGGCAGCCAAGGAGCTAGAAACGCCCCTGCATAAAGGGAACACATTCTAGAGCTGGTTTGTTTTCCTTCAGTGGAGGGCATCGGCTGGACATCTTCAAAGCACAGAGGTGAGAAGGAAGAAGGCACATTCTTTGAAAGATGGATGGATAAGATCCCATATCTTCCTCATGCAGACGCTATCTTTTAATGAAAGAGCTGCAAGCTGTATTTCACAACCCGATCTGAATATTGTTTGATGTGGGTTTGGGTGTAAAATGCCTTTATTAGTCACATACTGTGGAAGTGGGGGTTTTATTCTCCCCTCCCTGTTCATGGCTTCTCTTATGTCAAGGAAGCAGTGTCTTTTAGGCATTTGGTATTGTCCTCCATGTTATATTCCTAATTCATTGGGTACGCTCTTACAACAGTTGCAACTTTAAGAACTTGAGCTTGCTCCCCACTCCTCCCTCTCAATCATTTTTCCTCTTGTGCCATGTCTTTGTGAACCTGAGGGCAGAGAGGGGTGGTCTTAGGAACCAACTCCTGGCAGCCAAGTCTCCTTCACCCCCCCCATAAAACTTTTGAGGAGGCCAGCCCCCCCCCAAAAAAATTCGTTGCCATTCAAATGGTGTGTGTATGACACATCTTGTGATTGATTATGTGAGGCAGATCTTAAACACCGCCCCCCCCCCTCATATCTTGTTCAAGTTGGCACCCCTGGTCTTAGAAATGATTTTTGTAAGTTGCTCTTTAAGATTTTTGAGGCCAAAGGGCTAGGCATAAATGCTGAAAATCAGGAATTATGAGCTCAATTACACTGTCCCTCTGGCACTACTTACTGGCACGGAAATAAAAATGGTGCAACCACCTACCAACTTCCCTCTCTTCTCCAGTTACCAGAAAGTGCCTTTTTGTTCCCCTCTCTCTGCGTTGCTTGTTCTAGTCAGGTCTGGCTAGAATGCATGTGTTTTTTGGTGAGGTATTTTCTCTTGCCTCTGGTTTCTTGTGCTCCAGGGCTGGGTTTCGTCCACTGCTTCCTGGCCTTGCTGTGCAGATTTCACTGGCCATATATTTTGTGGAGGTTGATGTGGACTTGAGTAGTGATACCCTATGACATCTGCTAACAGAGAACCTTGATTCCAACACCACACCACTACCTTAAAATGCCTAAATCAACTGGCTGTTGTAATGCTCTCTGACCTTGGCACCACCATTATCCTGTTCTGCTGGGGAAAGTGGCAATGATTACCAGAGCCTCTTCTAGCCCCAGAATTACACTGGCTACCAATTCAGCTACTGAGTGTAAAAAGGGCCCGCTGGATCAGGCCAATGGCCCATCTAATCCAACATCCTGTTCTCACACTGGTCAACCAGATACCTATGGGAAACAGCCAGCAGGATCTGAGCACAAGAGCCCTCTCACTTCCTGCACTTTCCAGAACTAGTATTCAGAAGAAGAAGAAGAAGAAGAAGAAGAAGAAGAAGAAGAAGAGAATAGGGGGAGGAGGAGTTTGGATTTGATATTGTGCTTTATCATTACCCGAAGGAGTCTCAAAGCGGCTAACATTCTCCTTTCCCTTCCTCCCCCACAACAAACACTCTGTGAGGTGAGTGGGGCTGAGAGACTTCAGAAAAGTGTGACTAGCCCAAGGTCACCCAGCAGCTGCATGTGGAGGAGCGGAGACACGAACCCGGTTCCCCAGATTACGAGTCTACCGCTCTTAACCACTACACCACACTGTGGCAGCAGAGCAGAGCCATTGTGGCTAGCAGCTGTTGTTGATAACCCCATCATGGCCTCTTGGTTTGCGATTGGGGAATTAAAAGGGGGGAGACTCACAAAGGCTTTTGCAGGGCTCTTCCCTTTTCAGTCCCCATCTTATTCTGATTTTATAGGGGTGGGAGAATACAAGAGAAACGTTGCTGTTGAATTTGCTTGCAAAATTCAGCTTTCTTTCTCTCTTCCTGGTCAAGTGGCATTTGAAGGAGAAAAATAAGAGCATAGGCAGCAGATCCTGTCCTATAGGGCTTGGCAAAAGTGTTTTTGAATCAGCCCTCTTTTAAGGAAACAAATAAAACGTTCATGGGTCGTGGCCAATTGAAACCTATTCAGAATAAGTCTGTTGAAACCATTGGACCTAATTTAGCCATGGCTATCCATTTAAATGACTCTACTTTGCATAGAACTAACCTCATAGTTTCAGATGTACCCAAACAAAATTCACTTTGGTCCTTCCATTTGGTTTCATTGCTTATTTTATTGAAATCAGCCAAAATGTCCACTCCAGGAATGTAACAGAGAAAATATCAATGGGCAGCAGAAGGATGTTCTTATAACTCTGTGCGGAAGACCAGGCTGCTGTCCCCTAACAACCGCTCACAGGCATCATCAAACCGCTCACTTTGTGCCACTGTGAAGTGCTCTTTCCAGTCTCCTACGGTGCCTATAGACAGGAGACACAATTCAGAAAAAAACTTCCAGTTTACTAGTCACCTTTCCTCCTACTGTAATATAGTGTGTTCCTATTTACATGGAACCCTCTCTGCCATATTAGCTTGTCTATCATTTCCTTCAACGTCTCCCCACAGAATCCCAACTGGATTGCAGAGGATTCCGGAAAGTTTTCTAGGGTAAACACTCATTTTTTTATCAGGCACCGTCACTGTCTTCCTAAAACAGATATTATGATCTGTCTAGAGCACACCCTGCATGACAATCTTGGTTTCATCTCCATGTCAGTGCTGCTGAAGCATTTCTTTCCTCCAGTCCTCTGGAAGCTGACAAAAAACAGTTTTCCCACAACGCTGCTTATATTGTCCGTCAGTGTCCATCCACATGACCAATATCATATTATGGGAAGCATGTCCAATTCAGAAAAGTCTCTTGCACCTTTAATTAGAAACTACCTCACAGTGGAGTTTATTGAACTGACCCTTAATTATTCTATTATGATGTACATCTATAACACTGCTGCAATTCTGAAACTGAAAGTGTTTGCTCTCTGAACACTTTCGCCACCGCCCCAGTACCACAATCCCCCTCTCCTCTCCGATGTGAGCTGAAACTCAGCATCTAATCCCCACCACCAACAACAACATACCTTTTCGCATGAAGGGTGACACAGTTTGGTCAAGGATAAAAGACGGTATGGAGCTGTAGTTAGTCATTGGGTTTACTTTCATGTTCTCAAACATAGTATGCTGCACAATCTGGTTCACAACTAGATCGGGGAGTTGTAGGCCCAGAAATTGGGCTACTTTCCGGATTTCCCGGGCCAGGTCCTAAGGAAGAGACGAAACTGTTGTCAGGGAAGATTTGGGCTGTGATTTTAGTTCTTGATTGATTGGGGCCCGCAGTTGCAAGCTTACGATATCAGACTCATTGGCCACATTCTCACAGGAAAATTAAACAGATCTCCTGTTTTCTTTGTGGTTTACTGTAATTGAGCAGCATAAGATACACTGCCCAATAACTCACCATTCTGTAATTCTTTAACAGAGATAAATAAATGTGTAAACATTGGCTTCCCATTGTGGCCAAAGCAGGCACTGTGATTTTTTTGCTCCATAACTAGGCACATGACCAGAAAGCCAATGTTGGCTGGTGATCATGGCTTGGCAGGGAGCTACGAACCATGATCACAGTAGGCCTCCTGCTTTGGTTTTCTCACTTGTGCTAGGAAAGCAGAAATAGCTGGGCTGTATGTGTGGGATACCCAGCCTCATATAACCAACATGCTTAACTAATTAATGCATGAAAGGGTTAAGACCATAGAGTAAGCAGTCCTGCCAGGCTTAGCTAGTTCACCAAACTCTTTGTTGTTCCATTCCACCATGTGAACCCTACCAGTAAGGAGGTCTAAGCTGGATGCTCCAAGCTTAGACCGTGTGGTTTAAGCAAGCCATATTTGTGTTTCTATACAAATGATTTGGAAACATTTACCATTTGGAAACCTGAGTTATACTTCCTGTCTTTTTCTTGCTGCTGAATGGAAAAGCACATGAATCTATCTGACCTTCGAAGAGTTTGTAAGTAAACCATTTTTAACTTACGAAACGTGTGGTCTCTTTCTATACTAAGGGAAGTTGTGAACTTTGGAAGTAATTTAGAAGGGGATATTTTAAGGTCTAACAGCCTATATCTCCATGCTTTATTTTGCTGCATATTTTGTGATTTTAAATCTCTGCTGGGGATCTGTCACCAAAGAGTACCTGTCCCAAACCTGGATCTGGGCATCCAGGAATTCTTTTTTTTTTTTTTAAATTATGCCGTATATCTATTTATTCTTTTCCCAAAGCAAACAGCATGCATCAGCAGGCTGCTCAAGCATGCCAAACCACAATACATCAGGAGGTGTGGTGTGCAAATGCAGCAATTGCTTGGAGCAGTTTAGCAACAGAGTGCTGTCATGGCTGAAAACACCACATAGCCTACGGTACTTTGAGGGAATGTCCAGGGAGCATATCTAACTAGATGATCAGCCTTCTAGATGAAGTGCCTTCTAACTCTGAAATGTTATTATTGTCTTTCAGGGCCAGCAGCTGACTAATCCTTCTCCTCACCCACCTTACCCTCCAACCCTCAATTCTATGTTAGTTGGATGGATTCTTATCCGTTAGTTTCTCTTCATTTCCTTTATTGAAATGCTTTGTGTTTATTACTGAAGCTCTTTGTGACTGCCTGGTTTGCGTTAGAGCCAGACATGCATGTTAATTAGACATTGGGGTCCTCAGAAATTACTTTTTAGACGGAACCTGGGATCTAGTAACGGCTTCTCTTTTCACACAGGGGACCAGAGGCCTAGTTTTAAAGCACTTTGGGATCCTATTTAATGGAATTGCTCGAAGTTCTGAAATTGTAATAAGAAACTGGGGCTGCTTAATTCTCCAAGGGCGGGGAGGAATGTGTGGCGGGTTTAAGACAAGCTGGCTGCAGATTCAGATAGTTAATTTCTTCCAGTCTTCTTCAAGGGCCTCAGATCGGATTGCATTGCTGAGAGGGGGAAGTGAATCAAATCAGCCCTGGGTCACTTCTTTATCCCCACAGAGTTCTGCAGCAGAAGAAAGTTCTGCTACCTAGAGCTATTTGGGATACTGGAGTGGGGAGAAACAGCGGGAAGTGGCTTGGGGGGCAGAAAAGGCCCTTGTTGCCTCTTGCTTCCTGCCCTCCCCCACCTCCCATCCCTAGCAATCTCCCCAACACCAAATTAGACTTAGTTTGGAAAAAAGAACGTAAAAAGGATTTGATTCTACTCAACCCTTGCTGCCTCTTGCCCGCTCGCCTCAAATCTCTCCAGTGCTGCAGTGCAAGAGACTCTTGAAGAGGTTTGGAGAAAAAAACAGCAAGAAGAGTTTCAGGGGGCTAATTTGATTCTGTTCTCTTTTCTCAGCAACTAGGCTGGTTCACGTGGTGCTTCCCGTTGCAGCTGGACATCAGTTGAAGAAAGTTGGAAGAAAGTAATTTTCTTGATCTACAGAAATCACACGCACCCACCCACCCCAACACACACAGAGCACGCCAATGTCCCAGCCTGTTCTTGTGGTTACAGATCCTGCAGAGTTCTGTTAAATCAGGGTTGTACAAAAAGAACAAAAACAGCCCCCCCAAAAAAACTGCAATTTAATACTGTGTCAGGTAATTAGGGGAAGGGGGTGATTAAGTGGAGAGCCAAAAAAGCATACCCAGGGTATTTTCTGCGAAACTCTGCCCAGTGGTGGGGACAGCAAGTAGAAGGACAGCAATGAATATGTTGAGTAAGAAAAAGGGGTGGGTGCCAATTGCAAACAGGAAAATCAGGTCAGCATGACCTGGTTGCAAGATAAGGCTCCCATCTGGACACAGTCTCTTTCTCTGAATGCTGTGTGGTAAAGCTAATGAATCTGACCTTTGGAGTGTTTGTAAGTAAACCATTTTAAAGCTACCAAGCATGTGGTCTTTTCTGTGCTAGGGGAAGAGGGAAGTTTTGGAACTCTCGAGAGCATATTTTTAAAGGTCTAGCAACCTATATTTCCATGCTTTATTTTGCTGTGTATTTTGTGATTTTAAATCTCTGCTGGGATTCTTTCACCAAAGAGTACTTGCCTCAATCCTGGATCCCTCCTTTCTATATACCTATTCCCCCCCCTTCAACCAATATTGTAGTCGAAAACGTTTGGAAGACACCATGTTGGGGGTGGCATATCTATAATTTAACCTCCATTCCCCCACCCCACATTTCAATAAACTTGCAATTTGAGTTAGATGTCCCTTGACTCCCGGGCCCCAGGAAAGGGCATCTTTGATGCCCAACTTCATGCTTAGGCTCCATCTGGACCGTGTGTGTGTGTGTGTGTAAACTGCTTACCTCTTTCATGTCTTCATAAAAGAGGTACAGGATTTGGTAACGTTCTTTGGCCTCCCACCATCCACGGACATGATCAAACCATGAGCCCCAGGCAACTGCAAGGAGACGCAAAAGGAGAAGAAATGCTGACACACACACATACTGCAAATCAGCACATCAAAATGTTCTGCAAACTGGTGCCACTTTTTGCCCTCTTCTTTTCACAACTAATTAATAGAAACAGAAATGCAATAGCGCCCCAATGTAGTGGGGAAATCTGTCCCCACGTGACCTGCTGCATGTCTTCTCAGTCACTGTCCAGGTGCTAAATGTTGGTGAACTACCTGAAGTCTCCTCCTGCATATATCCAACCTACAGCCTGGATAGCTCAACGGATTAGAGCATGTTGCTGATAATGCCAAGGTTGCAGGTTTGATTCCAGTGTGGGACAGCTGCATATTCCTGCCTTGCAGGGGTTTGGATGAGATGATCCTTTGGGTCCCTTCCAACTCTACAATTCTAGGATTCTTCCTTTGATAGCTCTTTGTTTTTAAATCAGACAATGAGCAGATAGCCCTTCAAACATGGGGTGATTTGAAACAGAGGACAGGCCTCTTAATCTGGTTCTCACATGCCCTTCCCTAAATTTGACTTACAACATTGTAGGGTTGGAAGGAAAACAGTGCGGAGCTTTGCAGGTGAACAAGAGTAATCCCCTCCTTCTGCTAATGTCCATCTCGTGTGGGGACCAGTAGCTTTCATCCCTCTAATACAGCGGAGGAGATCAAATAAGGTCTTGGCCTGGACTGAAAGCTTGCTCGGACTGACGCACACTTTATTTCCCCCTGTTTTGTGTTTATGTATCCTCCACTCACGCTTTCCCACGAGGAAGTTCTCCAGAAACTCATCCCAGTTTCCTGGCTCTGGCAACCCCTTGTTCATCTGGTGGAAATGGAAGTAAGAGACTGCGCTGTCCTTTGCATTCCTGGCAACGTAGATGATCTGCAGAAAGAGGGGGGGGATGACGACCCAGGAGTATGAATACGAGGCCTTCCACTCACATCCCTAATTACACCTTGTGAGCTTTCTGTCCCCTCCTTTTTATTTTTTTGGAGCACTGCCCTTCGAGGAAAAAGGGGCTCCAAACCTGTTTGAAACCTGGCTGGTCCATAATATTGAACCTCTTCACCTGTTCATAGGCCCCCCTCTCCTCTCCATTGCATTTCACACAGCCCAAGGGCTGAGCACGGAAATTGAGAGGGGTTCCAGGAATAAACTATGTCTTATATTAAACCCAATGACCCCACCGGACCTTGCAGTTCTGTTCCCAGAAGGAAGGTGGCAACAGCGGGACTGGGAGGTGAGATTTGATGGTTCGTGGAGAGGGCATTGCCTCTGCATCGTCCAAGCCTGAAAGACCAGAAGGTGACATTCAGCCCAGAGGTGAGGATGAAACCCTTCCCTCCCCCCCCCCACACACATCCATTGTCTCTCTGAAGCAGCACCCATTACTCACCTTGAGGGTAGGGTTTTGGAGGGAACAGGTCTATGAAGGGAATCCGTTGATAGATGGGGACCTGGTCACATTTCTGAGGGTCTCCTCTATGCTGGATCATGCTCACAATTTCCTGTATCCAGGTAGTCCCTGGCAAGAAGAGTTGGAGGAGAAATATGGAGATCCAATCATTCACCCATTGGCCTCCAATCGACCAAGCTCTACAGCTCCCTCCACATTGTTGTCTCATCACACTCCAAGACAATGCCCCTTGTTTCTCGTCTTCCCATTTACCTGCTTTGGGGTAAGTGCAAATGAGAAGGTCATCGGGCCGAGCTTTGAAGCCCCATAAGCGCTGCCAGTTATCTGCTGTGTCTTTGAGGCAAGGGATGCCGTCAACGTCCACCAGCTCTGAGCGCTTGATGGGCTCCATACCTTCCAGCCCAGTTTTGTGATCCACCACCTGGTGGAGCATGAAAAGAAATAATATAAGTCGAGCCTGCAGAGTTGCAGAGTAGTCTACCCATCTTCAGGGTCACACCCCTTTCCCCAGATACACCATCCCAGTTTCCTTGCTCCTCCTCCTTTTTTATCCTTCCCACCTTGATGTCAGTGATTTGCTGCCACTGAGCCTGCTCAGACCTTTTTGAACTGTTGGAGGTTCGCTGAAGCTTAAAGATACCTCTCTCATGGGCACGGACGATACCACTGGTGAACGAGTCTGCTCTTAGCGTATAGGATCGTCGTGCTTTCCACCCCAACACAGCTGTGCCCGTTGGCAGGCAGCCACATGTTTGCCTACTGCTCTCCTGTGCCATCTATCTGAAGGAAGCAAAATGAGATGCCCACCTGAGTTTCACTCATGTCTCAGATTGTGAGGAGCTTCTTCCTCCTTTCTGCCTCTCTCTTGCTCTCTGTGCAGCTGAAAAACTGTGTGTGGTGTTTTTTCGGAGAGAGCAAAGTTCCTGGTTTAACTTCCTTGCGTGCAAGTTGCGGGCGCTCTGCCAATACTTTTCTGATGTTCCGGTTTAGATTTCGTAATAGTGTGGTGGTCTAGTCTGTGTGCAGCTGTTGATATGTGAGGATATCGTGTTGCATCTACTGTACTCTCACAGGACCTGATTTTCCACCCAGCGTTCTTTAACCCCCCTATAGCAAGTATCATTACAGAGAGGTCAGGCAACTCCCTGGTAATATACTCTGGCTTTTCCTCTAGGGGGCAGGGCCCTTTAGCGATTCATATTACGGCAAGAGACCTTGGTTCCAGTTTTACTACAGAAACACACATTTTTAGGAGTCAATACAGTTCAGTGAATAGAAGATCCAATGATTGCACCCCATAATCCAACCAAGATAGATTGTAGCAACTTGACATTTTGTCCTAGCATTAGTTGAGGCTTGTATATTTGGTTTAAAACATAGTGCACACGTAATATAGATCTATTGCCTTTTTTTGCCCTTGAAATGTGCTTCCTGATCAACCTCAAACCAGCCAAGGTGTTATTGTGTGTTGTTAGTACGGTAATTGTAGAAATGTATCAGGTAGGATCTAGGTTCCGTGACGATTTTCTGGAAGGCATCAACAAGATTTGGGGCATTGCTCATAAAAAGTTGATGCATGCTGGCTGGTCATATATTAGCTATGTAGCATTTCTTTGATATCACTGGTTAGTCTATGAGGTCATTTCAGTCATTTCATGCCTAGCATTTATGCAGCCTTCTTCTTTTTTTCTTTTTACACCATGGTTGTTGGTTTATATCATGGGTGTATGTTCTGTATTACATTGCTATGAACTTGTCATGGCCTTTGGCTAGAATAATAAACTTAACGATTGATTGAAAAACACACCTTTCTTTATCCCTTCCTGGTCAATTGACATGGAAGGGAGAAGGAAAGGGGCTAAGGCACCGTGAAGCAGCCTCCCCCCAAACCCCCCACTTTAAAGGAAGCAAAGAAAACTGAATCAAATGAAAGAAGGTTCAGTCTAATGGGTTATTTCCAGCTTCTACTCAGAGTAGGCCTACTGAAGTCAGTGGACCTAACATAGTTGTGTGCACGAAATTCAGAGGGTGTGCTGAGGGTATAAATAACAAAGGGTAGAACCCCATAGTTTCAGCTTCTTCCTTCCTTTTGGTTCCTTCCTTATTGTATTGAACGCAGGTAAAATGTCCACTCCAGGAATGTTAGGGAGGAAGTCTCAACTGGTAGCAGGGAGATGTTCTTATAACTGTGTGCTGCTGCCCCCTCCAGTAACCGCTCACAGGCATCATCAAACTGCTCATTTTGTGCCACTGTGAAGTCCTCCTTCCAGTCTCCTACAGTGCCTATAGACAGGAGACATGATCCAGAAAAAAATTAGTTTCCTATCTGCCTTTCCTCCTACTCTAATCTAGTGTATTCCTGTCCACATGGGACCCCCTTTTCCACATTAGCTTGTCTATCATTTCCTTCAACGTCTCCCCACAGAATCCCAACTGGATTGCAGAGGATTCTTGGAAGTTTCCTAGGGTAAACACTCATTTTTATCAGGCATCGTCACTGTCTTCCTAAAACAGACATTATGATCTGCCTAGAGCACACACTGCAGGACAGTCTTGGATTTCATCTCCATGCCAGTGCTGTTGAAGCATTACTTTTCTGCAGTTGTCTGGGAGCTGACTAAAAACTAGTTTTCTCACATCACTTAATATAGTGCTATATTGTCTGACAATATCAATCTGCATGGCCAAGACTGTACTACGGGAAACAAGATCCTCTCCAACTTTAATTAAAAGCTTCCTCACAAGGGACATGCAGCATTAATGAACTGACCTTTAACTTTACAATTCTGCAGGGGTACTTCTACAATGCTTCTAAAAAAATTCCCTCTGATGTGAGCTGGAACTCAGCACGGTTCCTGTCCCTCATCCCAACACACCTTTTCGCACAAAGGGTGACACGGTTTGGTCAAAGACCAAAGAAGGTACAGAGCTGTAGTTAGTCTTTGGGTTTAGTTTCATGTTCTCAAACATTGTATGCTGCACAATCTGGTTCACAACTGGATCAGCGAGTTGTAGGCCCAGAAATTGCGCTGCTTTCCGGATTTCCCGGATCCTAAGGAAGAAATGAAACGGTTGTCAGGGAAGATTCGCGCTGTGATTGTGCTTCTTGATTAATTCGGGCCCTGCAGTTGCAAGCTTACAACACCAGACTCATTGGCCACACTCTCACATGATGATAAACCGGACCTCGTGGCCATAGGACCAAACTCCTGGTGACGAGGTCCCTTTGGCCACCCCAATAAAATGTTTGTAAACACCTGTGCTATCCATCATGAGTTAATTTGGCGGCTGCGATGGGAGTAAGCAGCCTCCCTACCTCCCCGGAATGACGGGGAGGGCTGCCTCGCCCGCGGATGCCCCTCAACCCACTTTGATCCTTTGGGACCGAGTGGGGGGGGGCCTGGGCGCATAGGGCTCGTGGAGGATCGGAGCTCCTCGAAGCCGGCCCCGTTCGTGCACGACCCCCAGAACTGGAAATATAAATTTGGCTAAAGGTTTTGGGCATGCCTCGGACAAAGGAGTGGGAAGAAAGTTGCTAACAGCAGCCCTGAGCGGTTAAGAATGAAAACTGGAAGAAGACGTGGACTTTACATCGGTATGTGAAAGAGGGAGAAGAAGGGGGAGGGAAGCTCTGGACCTTTCATTTGTTTTGCCTCAATATCTTACTTAACACGGGCGAAACCTCCCCCAGAAAATCCACTTTCACAGGGAAATAGCAAGCAGACTTTAAAGACTGAGAGTGAACTAGATAGAATTGGACGTTACATCAACAAACTGTATGGACTTGAAACAAGATTTGGAATGATTTACCGTATTTTTTGCTCCATAAGATGCACTTTTTCTCTCCGAAGAGGTAAGGGGAAAAGTTGGAGCGTCTTATGGAGCGAAGGCTCCCTGTCGAGCAAGCTGCGAGAGAGCAGCGGAGGAGATGCTGCTGGATCCTCCCCACCACCTCCGTTCCCAAAAACAAGGGAACAGAGGTTGTGGGGTGGATCCAGCAGCAGCTGCTGCTCTCCCTGCTGCCGCTTACCCTCCTCCGCGTTCGGCGGGAGGGTGGGGGATGGCAGTGGAGAAGCTGCTGGATCCTCCCCACCACCTCCGTTCACAAAAACAGGCTTGAAAAACAGTGTTCACAGGCAGCAAACCGGCTCCCCCCCCCCCTGCGTTCAGCTAGCCAGAGCAGTCCCTGCTCGCTGTAACACAAGTGGGGGGGGGGAGCCGGTTTGAAGCAGCATCAATCTGGCTCTCCACCACTTTGCCTAAACTCCTTTTAAACTTCAAAGTTTCTTGATCGTTGCAATCAGAGAAAAGGCTGGGACCCTGGGGGCAAAACAAAGCTGAGGAAATCTTGCTTTAAAAAAGATGAATAGGGTGTCGGAAGGGAGAGATATTCCTGATTGTCCTGTTTACAAACAAAAATGTGGTTGTTGCCTGACAGGATTTTGGGTGGGTGGGGGAACTGAACATTTGCATGTACTGGTACATTTGCCATTCTCTTGACTTCTCTAGTTTTATTTGTTCACTAATAAAATCCCTTTTCCTGTATCAGATGGATCTGTGTGTTTTTACCTACTCTGGGATACAGAAGATTAAAAAGTGGAATGAAGAGATACATTTCAGAGATACAGTGTCCAAGAATGAAGACAAAAATGCGTACCCAAGCGTAACAAGTTTTCCTTAAGGTTCAGAGTTTTATTTTCAGATCGATACATTTGTATCCCCTTTCAGGGAAGATTTGACAGCTAATAGCTTTACCTTATTGTTCTTAAGCGGGAGTGTTATCAGTGTTAACAGTTACAGGTGGGTAGCCGTGTTGGTCTGCCATAGTCAAAACAAAATAAAATGAAAAATTCTTTCCAGTAGCGCCTTAGAGACCAACTAAGTTTGTTCTTGGTATGTGCTTTCGTGTGCATGAAGAAGTGTGCATGCACATGAAAGCTCATACCAAGAACAAACTTAGTTGGTCTCTAAGGTGCTACTGGAAAGAATGATCAGTGTTAACAGTTCTTAATGAGGTGTTTTATTGGCGGTATAATGAGCCTTGCAGGGGGTTCCATTTGGCTGAGGTGGCTCTGCAAGGCTAAAAGGAAGTGAATAAGGAAAAAAGTGGGGGCTGTAGCTTTAATAGGCACAGTGATATTTTCTCCCCTCCTGCTGCCTCTCTGTAAAGCAAGCAGAGAGAGCTTCTGGGCTCCTGTACCAGTACTTCTTGCTCCGGAGTTCCAGCATCACAGCGTCACCAACAGGCACTTCCTTCCTTCCCTCCCTACCTCTTCCAACTTTAATAAAATATTGGGGGGGGGGTGATATACCAGTTGTTTATTAAATACGGTCGTTTAGTACAACATTTTATTCAGAATATTCTTTTCCTTGTTTTCCTCTTCTAAAAACTAAGTGCGTCTTGTGGTCCGGAGCGTCCAATGGAGCGAAAAATACAGTAATAGCAATGGAGGACTTCCAGCTGGTAATGGCGCAGCAAAGATTGATTGTTGATTGTTGAGGAGAGCCCGTGAAGCTGAACACCACTTCAAAGGGAGAAGCCAGCTTTGATGGACGATTGATAGTGCAATTTATGAGGTGTCTGGCTCTCCTGGAAAGGAGTGGATGGAATGCGCGCGGGGGGAGAGTGCTATGCAAAGAAGTTTGATTTATAATAGAAGGAGGAGGAGAAGATGGTGCCGTCCGGAATGTGACGTTTGGAATGAGAATGGCTTTATCCATAGAGAGACATTACTTATTATAATCGTGGCTGCTTGCTGGCATATATCAGAGGCTGTGAAAGTATTGGACTGTGAATGCAACTGAAAGAGATGTGAAAATCGCTCCGGAGTCCGAGACATGGGAAGTCCATAAAGTACAAAAAAATTGGCATAATTGGAATTGTTTTAATTGGGAATTGTATAATTAATTTGGATTTTAATTTGATTGGTAATTGGAAATATATATTGGAAAATCAATAAATATGATTTAAAATAAAATGAAATGAAATGTTTGTAAAGGGACCCCCTAATGGTCAGGGGTCCCTTTACCTTTTTACCTTGAAGTCAGTCAGTGCTTTGCTGCCTCTGAGCATAAAAGGGAGGTAAAGGGACACCTGACCATTAGGTCCAGTCGTGTCCGACTCTGGGGTTGCGGCGCTCATCTCGCGTTACTGGCCGAGGGAGCCGGCATACAGCTTCCAGGTCATGTGGCCAGCATGACAAAACCACTTCTGGCGAACCAGAGCAGCGCACGGAAATGCCATTTACCTTCCTGCCGGAGCGGTACCTATTTATCTACTTGCATGTTTGACGTGCTTTCGAACTGCTAGGTGGGCAGGAGCTGGGACTGAGCAACGGGAGCTCACCCTATTGCGGGGATTCGAACCTCCGACCTTCTGATCAGCAAGCCCTAGACTCTGTGGTTTAACCCACAGCGTCACTCGCGGCCCGCCACTGAGCATACTCAGATCTTATTGCTCTGTTTTAGGTTCCCCTCCTTAGTATTCCTCCCACCCTGAAAGGACTTGGAGGTTCCCTGAAATCTACAGATACTTCTCTCTTCTGCATGGATAGTACCACTGGTAAATGTGCCTGCACTTAGTATAAAGGATCACTGTGTTCCCCACCCCTGTACAGCCATGTCCCTTGGCAGGCAGCCACATATGTTGTTGTTGTTGTTGTTGTTGTTGTTGTTGTTGTTGTTGTCATTTCTATCATTATAAGATCACCACTCAGATCACCAGCCTGCTGGGCTTGGACCCACAAACATGAAGTTATTTATCAAAAGGAGAAAAGAAATGCTGATATATGTATATGGGTGCCTCCTGCTCTCCTGTGCCATTTACCTGAAAGAAGTCTACCTGTCAGTTTCACTCCCGTCTTGATCCTTCCTTCCTTCTGCCTCTCTCTTGCTTTCTGTGCAGCCCAAGAGCCTGATAGTGTGTATTTTTTTTCTGAGAGAGCAAAGTCCCTGGCTGTGTTTGCTTGGGTGCTGGAGGTGGGCATTCTGCCAGGACTTTTCCATAGTTACTGTTTAGAGAGCCCTTGATGGCCATTGGCAACCCTAGAGAATTGTCCTTTCTTCCTGCCCAGAGGTGTGAACGGAGACAGGGATTTGGAAGGTTGCCAAGGGAACTGGAAGCGATGTACCACAAAGAGTTTTTGGGTCTTTGGCATGAGGCTTGGGATAGCTGGGGAAGGGGCAGAAAGATATTGGCTGTCTGTCTGAAGGCCGGTGGGGAGAGATGCTTTGGACTCCAGTACTGCCGTGCCTCAAGCTAACAAATGTAGGGTGGGTGGCATCCACGTTGTGGCAGGCTTCGCTCTACGTGCATTCATGAAAATTGGAAACCCCTGCACACGTCTTAAAAGGGGCCATTGATTCCAGGTAGATACAAGGGAGCCTGCTTTTGTAAACATCCTCAAGCATCAGCTACAATGTTTTAGTCTCAGTCCCACCCGCCTCCATGTTTATGGGCTTCTCATCCATCTCTCACCTGAGCTCCTGGGCCTCAGTAAATAGGACCCGTTCCAATTCACAAAGTAGTGTATGGAAGGAATGGGCGTTCACCAGCCCTGATAAGGTCCTCTTAATAGCATGCCATATTAAGAGAGACGGAGTGCACAATATAGCATACTCAGGGGTCATGGAACAAACTTCCCTCAGCAGGCTGTAAAAAGTTTCCTTTTCCAGAAGTGCTGTGTTTCTTGTTTGGATTAGCTTTTACTTTGGTGGTTAAACCATCATGGGAGAATATTAATCTAGTGCAGGGTGGATGATGCAATAGATTGATATAGATGAGTGATTTCATGGGATTCTTTATCCAACTCATTCCTGAAACAGGCTATGTCTCTTTGGAGATACTGGGCCAAGACACCTGCTCTAGTATGACACCTTTGGTAGACCACCGCTTGTTTAACAAGTTATGCAAAATGCTGAGGACAGTGGGAAAGTTGGGTTTTACCATTAAAGGAGTGGCTCCCCTCTAAAAATATTTATCAGATGCCATCCAGAGAAAAGTTCTGCCTATTCCACCTAATTGGTTCTTGATATACCAGGTTCTTCATTTAATAAATCATCCTGAGATAAAGTCACGCAACTGAAACTCTCATTTTTTAACAATGAAGCCACTGACCCTGGTTGAACCTCTAAACCAGAGCTTTGAACCTCTAAACCAGAGCTTTCCAAACTGTGTGTTGCGACACGTTAGTATCACGCGAACGTTTCCCACGCTCCTCCCAGCACTTCAAAGGGATTAGTTTAATCCCCCATTTCTTAGTAAAACTAAATTAGTGTTTGAAATTATGCAAAACTGAATTACCATTTTGCGAAGTGATACATGTGTATCACCAACATGAAAAGTTTGGCAAGCTCTGCTCTAAGGCATGTAAGATTACACCACCGGTGACTTGAGGAAATGCTGGGAAGCTGATTTAAACATTATTGATGAATAAAAATGGTCTGTTATGTGGATATCTCCAATTGTGATGCCAATCTTTTTATATGTGAAAGTACATTGAAACTTATTCATAGGTGGCACACTGTGCAGAATTTTGGGAAGAGGAAGTGATAAAAGTGATGGGGGGGATATGCAAACCCAGGCCCATACTGCCCATGTGTGGTGGAAATGTCCTTCTGCTTCTAAAAATTATTTTTTGACATTGTTAATATTGCAAAATATGACCTATCACTTGATGCAAAACAGGCTGTTCAAGCTCAGTTCAAGTGTTATAAAAACCTTCTAAGACTCTTGTGTACTTTGTGACTGCAACCAGACTGGTCATTTCTGAGAACTGGAAATCCTTTATTGGAAATCTATTCACAGAATGGATCTCCCAGGTTACAAGGAAAACAAGACTACAGACAATGTGCAGAATTATCTGAACTTTGTATTTCTTACATAATGACAAAAAAAATGTTACCCCCTGCCTTCAATACATATGCATCTACAGAGCATCTATTCTGCAATGCAAATATTTTGGCAACTCCTTGTCTTTTTGTAATCTATGTTGTTTCTCTCCCCCCCCCCTTATTATTTTCTGCATATTTTCTTTTTTTCTTGTGTTTGTATTTTCCCATGTTTATGAAAATCAATAAATACATTATAAAAAAGAGAGAATGGCTTTGCGGAGAAGAGACTGATGAAGTGAGTGCAATGCAGTTGTACAATAAAGCCCATGGGTTTTTTACTCAAATCCAGGACAAGTTTTTAATCTGGAAGTAAACAAAACGAGGGGGAGAACTGAACAAGATAAATTGAAATAAACTTCTGCTCCAGGCTCAGGTAAAGAAAGGGCATACAAGTAGTCTTCAGCGCCATTTTCAACATATCTTGGGCAACTTTCCAAACCTAAGAAAACAAAGAAGATTCTGTTAAAGAAGAGGGATTGTGCTCCCATCACACCAATCTCCTGAAGAGAAACACCTAAATGGGGATTTTTGGTGGATCCCTGAAAGCAGACGGGGAAACAGCTTTTCAACCTACTCAGAACCAGTGGAACAAGGAGCAAGAGTTAAAACTGCAGAGAACTTGGCAAAAGTTTGTGAAGAACACCAGTGCAATTAGGCACTATTGAGTGCTGAGAGGTGCATGGGCCTAGAAGGTTGTTTAAAAATCTGGGCATGCATTGGTTTGGAGCTGCTTGAAGTTAGGAGTGGTGCCTTGCTTCTGCTCAGGCTACTGGCTAGACTCTCCACCAGATCTTTTACAGCCAGCATGCCTCTATTCCGCGCCTGCCATCATTTTCCTTGGGCTTTTCCAGCATAGTTTCCCCCATATGAAAGCTCCTGCAGAAGTGCAACAGAAACACGCTGCTGTGGCAGAGACATATTAAATAACTGCGCCTCTTTGCTGTTCCTTCATGGAAATCTGGGACTGTGGGCCCAACCCCCCCCCCAAGGCACAATGCTCCAAGACCTTCTCCTGTGCAAGAACCATTGAAATGGCCAGGAAAAGATGAGAGCATTGTGCTTACACACCTCCCTTTATTGTGGTGGACAGCAGAAAGCGGCACTGGAAACAGAAGGCAATGGGGGTTCTCACTTTGTTTTCTCTGAGAGAACTAGAGCTGCCTGGCCAGTACGTTAAATATCACAACCTTTGCCAACTTTGTGCCCCCCTAAATGTTTTGACTGACAATTCCCAAGCCAGCATGGAAGTTGTAATCCTAGATATCTCGAGGGCAGCAGGCTGGCGAAGGCTGAAATAGTGGAATGCAACGTGTGGGGACTGAAGACGTTGGCAAGCTTTTCAGAAACAGAAGATGCATTGGGTGAGGCTGAGAAGCAAGTGCCCTCCAAGCTGGGCCTGGCATATTCTTAGGCTGTTTTGCAGAGCAAAACACGGTCCCAAACAACCATTTCTTTTTTCCCTTTTGATAAAGTAATAATAATAAATAAATAAGAATAAAATGTGCACCCCACCACCAAGACCATTCCATTGTAACTATCCAACCTCCCAAAATTTCAACACCTCTTGCGATGGTTTGACCCCTTTTCCATTTTAACACTAACAAATTCTACAAATACCTTCCATATCTCCTCAGAATAATTTCTCCTGTGTATTCCCCATCTTATCTTAATGACACGTGTTAATTTATCATTAATAGCTATATCCCACAGCTCTCTATACCATTCTCCCATTTTATATTCTGCTTGCCCCTTCCACTTCTTAGCTATCATAATTCATGAAGCTGTCAATAAATTTGTGAGCAAGCCCTTCATAGCCTGCGAACCTTCCACCCCATTGCAAATTGATAATAATGCTACCTCCGGACTTTCAGCCAGCTTTAACCCAATGATTTCTATTATCTCCTTAAACACCCTTTGCCAGAAAAATTGTACATATTTACATCCCCGCCACTTGTGATCATAATTCCCGGTTTCCTGGCATCCCCTCCAACATAACACCGAATATTCCTTGTTTATTTGATTTAATCTGACTGCCGAACAACCTTTTCTCAGCTCCCCTCTTACCCAGAGAATGCAGATCAAGGGGCACTGGTGGACTTCTGTATCTGCTCTTTCAGGATCAGGATGCTCTGCCTTTGCTCTGGAGGCAACATAGCTATCTGGTCTGCCGTCAGCTGGAGGACTTGCATGATGAGTGCGGCCTATGAAGAGATGAGAAAAACTGAAAAGGGTGCATTCAGACCAATTGTATTTCTCCCCCCAAGAAAGGACTTGGCAATTGAATTACACTAAAAAAATACAAAAATACTAATAACCACACAAGATAAGGGCAGCATATTACATGCCAAAAGCTAGTTTGAAAAGATCTGCAAAGCACATTGTGTTGTAAGTTGAGGGACGCACTCTACAACTATTTCTCATTCCAGATCCTTGAAGCCACCACTGAAAACACCTTGCTCCTACTGCCACCAATTTTGCCTCCAGCAGTGGCCAGCAGCACTTTCCTGGCCTCTTGGCACTGGTGCCACTGGGGAGTATAGGAGGAGGGGGTGATGAGGTGGAGGCACACCAGTGGGAGTGCAGGATTGGCTCCGCCAGTGCATTTGAACTACACTGACCTCCCCTGTGATGGGAGGTCATGTAAGTGCTGCCACCCCATCCTGCTGACCGCTGCTGCTTGCCTCTTTAATGGAGAACTCAAAGGCGGCAACTATGTTTGGCTTACCTTTTCATGATCCTGGGGTGTTACCTGGTTCTGGCCGGGACTGAACCCCCCAGGCTGGCCAGCTGCTTGTACACTTGGTCCTGGCATGCCTCCGGCCTGCATTGCTGCAGCAGGCATGTTAGGCACCTGTGAACACAAAGAACGATTTCTGAAAATGTACTGCCCCCTCCTTGGTCACATGGATGCAAATGGATAACATTCACAGGGTCTCTGAAAGCAGCTCCAGGCCCTACTAGCTGCACTACCTCTGAACACTGAGCTGGGGGGCGGGGGGAACCACGGGAAAAGTAAGAGGGCAAGCCTTTGATTAGAAAAGCACATGGGGAGGTGGCCAGTGCTGGTAGCAATTCATTAACCCACAGCCAATTAAATTTTCCGACCACAACTTCAAAAGAAATAGACCACCACTCCTGCTCCCTTCCCCAATGCATGGATTTTCCAGCCAACGACTTAGAAAAGATGAAGTATAACTGTTGGGAAAAGCTTGGTAGAATATCAGGAGAGAATCCATGTTACGATTTCCAGTCAGCTCCCCAGCTAACGATTCGGCTCTCTCTAGTGATCTCTCATACTGCTGGGTTCTGAGCTTTGCACTAGGAATTATTCTCTGCTACAAAGGCACAGGGCCTGCCAGTGTGTTTGCCTTTCCCTCCAGCATAGGCGCTGGGAACCTGTGACACCACGCCCCACCTCCAAATGCTGCTGGACTATGAATTCAGTAATCACTGACCAAACTTTGCTGGGAATGGTGAGAGCTGGAGTCCAGCAATCTCAGGAGGGGCGCAACTTCCCCATCATTGCTCTAGAGCTGTTTCCCAAACTTGGGTCTCCAGCTGTTTTTGGACTTCAGTTCCCATCAGCCCTGACTGATGGTCCTGCTAGCTAGGGGTGATGGGAGCTGTAGTCCAAAAACAGCTGGCAACCCAAGTTTGGGAAACCCTGGTCTAGGGCTTTATCTAAGTGATCAGTCAACCCCTGAAGCCACTTCCAGTCTTGGTCAGGAACCAACTAGGGGGGCATTCAAGATGAAGATTCCTCCCTCTCCCACCTCCATTTGGAGATTGGATTGTTATGCCAGTCCGCTGGCATGACCAAGTGAGGCTGTCCTTGCATTGGCAACAAGGACCCCTTGGTGAAAATGCAACAGACCACGGTTGTCCCACATACCTGTCGAGGCCCCTGCGAGACAGTGGATGCCATGCTTAGAGGTCCAGGGCCTTGAATACCTCCAGTCATTGGACCCCTTGGATTGGGACCAGGGCCCCTAGAGTCCATGCCTCTGGGTTCCATCCCCCTGGGTGGCTCCATCCCCCTGGGTGGTTCCATGCCTCTGGGGGGCTCCATCCCCCTGGGTTCCATGCCCCGAGGAGGTTCCATGCCTCTGGGCTCCATCCCACGAGGCTCCATGCCCCGAGATTCCATTCCTCTGGGCTCCATGCCCCGCATTTCCATCACTCTGGGCTCCATTCCCCTGGGCTCCATCCCTCGGGGTTCCATGCCCCTGGCATCCATCACTCTGGGCTCCATTCCCCTGGGCTCCATTCCTCTGGGCTCCATGCCCCTGCCATCCATGCCTCGGGGCTCCATTCCTCTCGGATCTCTTCCACCTGCATTGAAGACCATCAAACTTAACACATCTGATAGACGGAGAAGCAAACCTGGGAGTTACTTGCCAAAGTTAGGGGAAATTAAATAATCAATTGTACCAGTTTGATTTTTAACATTTTCATGGCTTGATTTTGTGCGTGTTTGTAGCCTATAGGGCAGTGGTGGCGAACCTTTTAGAGACCGAGTGCCCAAATTGCAAACCAAAACCCACTTATTTATCGCAAAGTGCTCAGAGTCGTTGAGCTTTTCATTGAGGGTTTTTTGCGGGGGGGGGGGGCTCCCCAAAATTGTTGAGCTCTTTTTGGGAGCTGCTGACCAAAGCTTTGGCACTTTGGTGGGGGGTCGCACAAAATTTGCTTTGCTTTTGGGGGGGCGCTCCAAAGCTGCTGAGCTTTTTTGGGGGGGGGGAGAGGACAGAAATAAACGACGAATAATACCTTCGCTGGAACTAACATGCAGCACCGACATCATCGTCTGCCAAAGCGCCAAAAAACACACACAGCACAATAAGGGTTAAAAAACGAACGCTGTTATGCCCAATCAGAAACAGCTACTGATATAGCAAACTGAAAAACAGACCAATTGCCAAACACAATCTCCGACGACCAGCCAAAAAAAAAGAAAAAAGGAAATAAAAGGTTCCAGGTTTCAACAGCGGATGCAGGCTGTAGCCTGGGGAAAAAACAACAACAGCGTGGATGGGTTGATGGCGTGCGTGCCAGCAGTGAGGGCTCTGCATGCCAAGTGTGGCACGCGTGCCATAGGTTTGCCACCGCTGCTATAGGGTTTGTAGCCGGGGTTTTTTGCTTTGGGGAAAGGATATAATTTGATCCTCTAGAACATGGTGTACCTTGTATAATTATTTCTAATTTTTATTGTGTGGTTTATTGTACAAGTTATTTTATTATCTGCATCTGTTACAAAGGGGAACAAAACACTAACTGCTATTCATTTCTTATCTCACTCCCCTGATGGATCCCTTACTGTGCTGGGATTTATACCACTTGCATTAAATAAATGCCCCTTTTCATTTGACCTTGAAACCGTCTCTCACCTCGGGTGTCCATCATGGGACCTCGTGGCTCTCCCATCAACGGCCTCGGTTCTCCCATTGGCCCACCTCTCATTTCGTGGGGTGGCGGCCCACGATTGTCATGACCGGCCATGTGGTGCATGGGGGGCCCCTGGTGAGGAGGCCCCTGGTGCGATGGCCCAATATAACCCCTGCAGAAGAGAATGGGAAGGGAGGGGGTGGTGGAGGAGGAGAAAACACATCAAAACCCAGTTCCCAGTCTTCTCACACAGCAAACAAGGTGAGACAATCTCTGCCTGGACTTCACCCCCTTCCAAGAGGCAAGTAGAAGGCTCAAATGTTATTGCATTACAAAAAAAAAAAAAAATGCACTGCAACAAAACATTCTGCACACATAAAAGATGGCCGGCAGAAGAGTTCCAGCCTTGCTACCTCCCTGTTTCTTTGGTGAGAGTTCCCACTTGCAATACAGTGGCACAACTCAGACACACCTGCAACAAACCACCAGGACTATAGCTTCCCCTTGTGGCAAGTCCCCAGGACTCCAGAGTAAGAGACACAGTTGCTTCCTACTTGAATTTTTAGAATTCATGCGAGCAGTCCAGGCTACCAATAACCTACCATTATTACTAACACCCACTTTAGAAGTTCTAGGCCATTCTGCCTACCTGGGTTCCACTTCTCCAGTGACTGACAGCAGAGTTCCCCCACGCGGATCATTTGGTGCATCTCCCAGAAGGCCTCGGGGTGGTGGACCACTAGCTGGCATTGGCCCACGCTGCATGGGGGCCCGTGGATCCGGCATGGGCACTGTTGGGAAGGCAGAGAGAATTAAAATCATGGGAGAGAAGCGTGAGCGTCGGCTTCACTTGAGAAGCAAGAGGGGGAAAGTCGGGCTTCACAGAGGGCAGGTAAGCACAGATGCAGTTGCAGAGAGATGGGTTAATTTCAAAAGCTCCAGGCTTTGAATTGGCTGCCACATACTCAACACTTGTGTTGCGACCCCAAGTCTTTGTTAACAACAGGAGGAGGCCCGGTGATCAAACAAACCTGCAACAGGGAGCCTCCTTGCACAAAGATGGCGTTTCTCCCTCTCCCCACGATAGCATGTGCCACATCACTCTCTGAGCCATGTGGCCTACACCCCCAAGGTAAGCAGAGGCCTTGTCTTGCATACCCCCCCCCCCAGGGCATGCAATGAGCAAGGGGAGCCAACCGGAACTACAGGTACCTTGGACTCGCTCAATAGAGGAAGGCCTGGCAGGTCCCACGGGAGAGAGCTGCAGGTTCCCTGGCCCGGCAGCAGGAAGAGAGGGAGAAAGAGCAGACACATCAACAGGAGGTGCACTTGCTGCATCTGCGTGCGCATAGAAGCACACCTGCCTAGAGTGCCCCTTCCTCATCTTCTGGCACAGCTCTGGAGACACTTCCCTCTTAAACAAACAGGAGGGACCACTCCTTCAGAATACGATTCCATAGTGTGGCAGTGCCTACACTTTGGAACTCCCTGCCTATTGATGTCAACCCAGGCGCCTTCATGGTCCTCTTTTCTGGGCCTGCTAAAACGTTCTTGTTTAGACAAGCCTACCCAGATGACTTAAGAAAGTTGAGGAAACTTTAATCTGTTTTAGTATTTTAACTTTTGCAAGTTTTAAAGTATGGTTGTAAATGTTTTCTTGATTACAGCAGCCAATGTAATGCTTTGTGTTTCTGCTTCTTGAAAGTATTCATACATGATAGCTTTTTATTCCAATTGAAAAGTAGACTCTTGTGCTCCCCCCCCCCATCATTTTATGTTGCTCTTTGGACTTGGAATAACTATACGTAAAAGTTTAATATAGTTCTCAATAGTGCTACTGACATTAGGGGCCACAAACAGTAACAAGACTTTTGCTTGCAGCCAAGCCTTCTTAGGAGCAGCACATAAAAGAAATTGTCCCATTCCTGCCCCCCACTCGGGGCATCCATTGATCTTTCAGTGTTTATCTGGACCTCCTTTTTGGTGGTGATCTGCATCAGCCACCCAGAAGGAAGGGTGCTGGGTTCATACATAAAACCAAGTCAAGTTAAAAACAAACCATAGCTCCAGATAGTGGTTTGCTGACAGTAAAGAAACTATCGCTCAGCTTCTGGACAGGGTTCACACACAACACACACAGTAAACTATGGCTTAGCATTATGTGTGAATCAGGCAAAAAAAAAAAAAGGCTATATAACAAATGTGAGTGGGGATTCTTGAGCATGAGAAACACAGGTACAAACCCCCCACTTAGCAACAAAGCTCACTAAAGACACCATCCTTTGCATAGCTTATTGAGAATAATACTAAAACTTGCCCTTGGGACCTGACAGGAAAAAGTAATAAGTAAATGCAAAAAATAGAGTTATTTCTTTATGTCCATCAGCTCCATGAGCTTCTGGGAGCATCTGGAGGTTGGAGCCTCAGGCATAGCTGTCAACCTTTCCTTTTTTGCGGGAAATTCCCTTATTATAGCATTGGGAAACAGCAGGGAGGGTTGACATCTATGGCCTCAGGACTAAAATGGGATTTGCAGGCTGGCTCAAAAAGGCAATTCCAAAAGGATGTTTTGTTACCTACTGCAGAATCAGAGGTACATTTCAGTGCAACCAGGTGGAATAACAAAATGCAGCAACATCTACACACACACACACACACACACACACACACCCTTGGCCTCCACCACCAGAACAAAGCAAGCCCATTAACTTTGTGTGAAAGAAAAAGGAGGGAGTGGGAAGCATTTCAAGGAGTGGTGCCCTCTGCTGGCTAAGTGACAGAAGGCAGCCATATGCTTTACCTTGACCCCGTTCCAAGAGCATCGGGCCACCTCCTGGCATGCCACCTAGGGAGAAAAAAGAGCCATGTTAATCAAAGGAGGCATTGGGTTCACTGTGTGTGTGTGTGTGGGGGTGCTGTGGGACTCAGGGATTTAAAACCAGTCTTGTAAACAAGCCAACAACTACCCTGCAATTTATTTATGTTTACTAGTCCACTATCAGACTAGAAGCCTGTGTTTCCATGCTGGATGGGGAAAGAAGGAAAGCCTCATCTTCCTAGAAGGCTACTGAAAAAAGAAAAGGAAAAAAGCATTCTACCATACCTCTTCCATTGAGAAAGAGGCTTTCCTTCCCCCTTATCTAGCACAATAGTGGGCTGTAGAAGGGAGGATGTGAGCAACCCATCCCTCCTCCTCTAGCTCCCTCGCATGGAATTCTTGAATGCCTGCGTTGTCAGATGAGTTGTTATATAAAAAGCTGATTTAAAACAGCAAAGTGGAAGCCCAGCAAGGCACGCAAAAGACAAAGATAAATACAATAAAACCAAGAAAGGTTTTTTTTAAAAAAAAATGTTAAAATGTCAGAAAATGAAAATAAACAAATTGTATTGCTATCCTCCACATCAGACCACTAAATATTATAAACGCCAATTATCTCAATTTTCAACCTGGCTAAACCACTTAACCCTATGCACGTTTCTTAAGAAAGATGTTCTACATTCGCTGGTGCTGACCCAGAGTTACGTGTGCACAGGATTATAGTCTTCCAATGTTGCCATCCTTGATTCCACTTCTTGCCATGTGTGGCCAAATTCAGCCCTTTCCTGCCCTGAGGATTCCTATATCTCCTTGTCCCTGGAACCTAGAGACCCCGAGTCAAAAATTATGAATGCCCAATCAATGGCAGATGTTGGGAAAGACACACACACAAGAACTCACCTCCAGGAGCCAAGGGGCCAGGGCCAGGGCCAGAGCTTGGCATTTGCCCTGGGGCTGGCACTCCTCCCTGCATGGGTGGTTGCATCATAGGGGGGGCTCCATTGACATGCATACCCCCCTGCTTGGAAAGAGGAAATGAAAACAGATTGTGAGGCCTTATTCTCACTGAGGTGGGCAACTGATGTCTGGTCCTAAGTTTGTCCCTACTTTATTAACCCATTTAAATGCTAATATAACTATAGCTTCTAATAAAGGACTAATAAAAACTCTCATGAAATTCATCAAATTAGTTCTAATGGATACATTCATGTTCAATAAAGGTTTAAATAAAACCATCATAAAAACAACAAATAAGAAAGGACATGAACAGATTGTGACATAGACAACTAGCATATCATTTACAACTGGGAAATAAGACTCAGCCCACAGAACAAGAAGTAAGATTCTACTCAAATCAACAAACTCTTACTATTGGTTGTGGCTGGGAGGAGGGGACGTTTGGCTGGTTCATCTGTGCATTTGGACCAGGCCCAGGCCCAGGACCAGGACCGGGCCCAGGACCGGGACCTTGCCCAGGCCCGGGCCCAGGCCCAGGCCCAGGCCCTTGTCCTGGACCCGCTTGCAGGCCACCTGGAATCAGAGCTGGGACGGTCGTCTGCCGATGCAAGATTTTCTAGGGAAGGGAAATGGCAGAGTAAAGCCTATTAGGTGTTCATATTGCAGAAACACATGGCCCCAATTCGGGGGCAACACACACACACACACCCCGCTTCCCCAAGGCAGGAGACATCACAAGCATACCAGAGCGATCTCCGGATCCACAATCCGCATCACCACCTGGGCCTGCAGCAGGGCATAGGCGAGCTGAGGGTTCTGCAGCAGCATGCTCCGAGCCTCCTGAGGGCTGTTCTGGACACAGAGCTGGAGAGAGGAAGAGAGAAGATGGGAAAGCACACAGGGCAGCTGGACTGAAATCCCCCAGCTTTTAAAGCAGGTGTGGAGAACCTATGTGGCTGAACTCCAACTCCCATCAGCCCTAGCAAGCACAGCCAATGGGCAGGGATGATGGAGAGCTGTAGTTCAGCAATACTTGGGAGGGGGCATAGAGCATTTCTCCCCAGTCCAGGCTATTAATAATAATAATAATAATAATAATAATAATAATAATAATAATAAACTGCTCTTCATCAAAAGATCTCAGGGCAGTTCACAATTAGAACCACACAAATAAACTCCAGAGACAAGATGTGGAAAACTATTTCAGATCTCGGGTAGCCACAGGGAAATCTCCTCCTCTGTAAACCAGTATGAAAATGCAAGTAGGTGGAGGATGAACGAGAGTATATTTAATGATGAAAAAGTGGTTGAAAAAGCAAAGAAGGCAGTGAATGACTACTTTGCATTGAACACAAACAAAGAAACAGATCTAAACATAATTTGGGATGCCGGTAAGGCGGTGATGAGGGGCTTCATGATTTCACAAGATATTGGTATAAGAAGAGCAAGAGAAAAAAAGAAGGAAGAAATATTGAAGGCATTGGAAGACAAAGAAAAGCAACTAATTCGGAAACCAAAAAATCAAGAATTGAAGCAGAGTATTAAGTTGCTAAAAAACCAATTCGAATCGATGATTAATCAAGAAATTGAGTGGAAGTTAAAATGGTTAAGACAAAAAAAATTTGAATATGCAAATAAGACAGGGAAATTATTGGCATGGCAATTGAAAAGAAGACAGGAACAGGGTATAATAAATAAAATCAGAAAGAATGAAGTAATGATAGATAATCCAAAGGAAATTAGAAATGTATTCCAAGATTTCTATAAGAATCTATATCAGAAAGAGCAGGAGGAAGATGAAGAAATAGATCTTTATTTAGAGAAAAATAAACCAATGAAAATCTCAAAGGAAGACCAAGAACAGTTAAATATTCCAATATCGGAAGAGGAGCTCAAAAGCGCTATACAGAAATTAAAAGGGGGGAAAGCCCCAGGCCCTGACGGCTTATCGGCTAGGTTTTATAAGGACTTGGCACCACAACTAGTTCCAAGGATGTTAGAATTGATGAACAGGATTCTAACCAATGGGAGAATACCAGATTCATGGAAAGAGGCTTTTATTACAGTAATCCCCAAACAAGGTACAGATCTAACGAATGTGAAAAACTACCGACCGATTTCCCTACTGAACCTGGACTATAAATTATTTACGAACATATTGGCTGATAGATTCAAAAAGGTTATGAATAAAGTAATTCACAGAGATCAAAATGGGTTCCTACCAGGTCGCCAAATGAAAAATAATATAAGAACAATTGTGGACCTGATAGAATATTTGGATTTGAAAATCGATAGAAAGGCAGCCCTAATTTTTATTGATGCCGAAAAGGCCTTCGATAACGTATCATGGGAATTTTTGTTGAAGGTATTGGAAAAGATGGAGGTGGGAGAAAAAATTTTAAAGGGAATTTCAGCTATTTATAAAGAACAAACAGCGAAATTAGTGGTAAATGGAATACTTTCAGACAAAATTAGAATTACAAAAGGCACAAGGCAGGGTTGCCCGATATCGCCACTTCTCTTTATTATGGTTTTGGAAATCCTGACAAACAAATTAAGAGATACAAAAGAGGTAAAAGGAGTGAAGGTCGGTAGGAGGGAATTTAAAGTTAAGGCATTCGCGGACGATCTGGTTATGACTTTGGAAGATCCATTACAAAGTATGGGGAAAATGCTGGAAGTGATAGAGGAGTTTGGTAAATTGGCAGGTTTAAAGATAAATAAGGAAAAGACAAAAATGCTGGTTAAGAACCTGGATAAGAATGAAATCGAAGAAATACAAAAAGAATATGGTATTATGATGGCAAAAAAGGTCAAGTATTTGGGAATTTGGTTGTCACCAAAAAATATAAATTTATTCAGTGATAATTATGAACCAATCTGGAAAGAAATTAAGAAAGATTTAGAAATTTGGAACAAATGGAATTTATCTCTGTGGGGTAGAATAGCATGTATAAAAATGAATGTATTACCGAGAATTCTGTTTCTCTACCAAATGTTGCCGGTAATTAAGGGAACGAGCCAGCTAAAAGAGTGGCAGAAAAATTTGACCAAATTTATCTGGCAGGGTAAACACCCGAGAATCAAGCATAAATTATTGGTAGACAAAAAAGAAAGAGGGGGGTTTGGAATGCCAGATATTAAAATTTATTATGAATCATCTTGTCTAGTTTGGCTGAGAGAGTGGATAGCGCTGGAAGATAAGGAGCTGCTGGACCTGGAGGGCTTCAACAACAGATACGGTTGGCACTCCTATCTCTGGCAAGACAAAGCGAAGGTCCACAAAGAATTTTTATCACACATATTTAGGAGACCATTATATGAGGTGTGGCAAAGGTACAAGGACTTACTAGAAAGAAAGACACCCAGGTGGCTCTCACCCACAGAGATAATAACGATAAAAAAGATTTATACAGAAGATGAAAAATGGATAACATATCAAGACCTGTTAATTGAATCAGAAAAAGGTTGGAAAATTAAACCCTATGATCAGGTGGCGGAAAGGTTGACAGGGTGGATCCAATATCACCAGGTGTACAACTTATTTAATGAGGATAAAAGAAAATACAATTTTGATAAGAAAAAATCAAAATTTCAAGAAGAAATATTAGAAGGAAAGGAGAAATTACTATCCAAAATGTATAATTATTTATTAGAGTGGTTCACAAAAGATGAAGAAATTAAAGAAGTAATGATAAAGTGGGCTATAGATATAGGTCATAATATTCAATTTGAAATGTGGGAGAAATTATGGTGTGAACACATAAAATTCACTGCTTGTACAACTTTGAAGGAGAACATCATGAAAATGATGTATCGCTGGTATCTCACGCCGGTAAGACTAGCAAAAATGTATAGAAGTTACGATAAGAAATGCTGGAAATGTGAGGTGAAGGACGGTGATTTCTACCACATGTGGTGGACATGTGATAAAATCAAGCAGTACTGGGAAGTAATTTACAACGAATTAAAGAAAATACTTAAATATACATTTCCAAAAAAACCGGAAGCTTTCCTAATTGGTTTAGTTGGAAAAGAGATAAAAAAGAAGGACCAAAGGTTTTTCCTTTATGCAATTACAGCAGCAAGGATACTTTTGGCGCAGTATTGGAAATCAAAAGACTTACCTTCGGTGGGAGATTGGAAATTAAAGTTATGGGAATATTCAGAACTGGCCAAGCTAACTGGGAGAGTAAGAGATCAAAGAGACCAAAGGTTTCAATTGGAGTGGGGTAAATTTTTAGATTATATGAAAGATTGTAAAAATCGGTAGCACTTTCGGGTGTCGGCGGAATTCTTGCACTAGGATGATAGTGACAAAGTGAGGAAAATAAGTTTGTAAAATAAACGGAAATAAGAAAAAGCGAGGAAGTAGTGAGAAGTTAGAAAACCAGAGAAGAGAAGGAGGGAAGTCAGAAAACTCGACGGAGTTTTATGTAATATTGTAAAATATTGTATGTTCAACTTGTCTGTATTTTATCTGCTGAAAAATAAAAATATTTGGAAAAAAAAGAAAAAAGAAAATGCAAGCTATGGGTGAGCCTCTCAGCAGCGCAGTTAAAACCAACCAACCATTTTTTATCGAGCGGAAGGTTGGAGGCGATATGGATTGCCACATCGTGCCAACGTAAGACTGTTTTTGCTTCTGTGCTAGTCGTGGTAAAATAAGCTTTATTCTCTTTGCAGCTAATGTGAGAAATGGGAGTGGACTGGGGAGGAAAGACTAGCCTACATGGACTTCCTAGCCACTTATGGCTGCTACCAGGTGAGCTGTTAAACGACTGGCTTGACTGCTCTCTGCCATGGTGTCCACTGACCTTCATCTGCTTCATCAGTTCAAACATCTGCTCCGGTGGGAGGCTGGCAACAGCCCTGCTGATGGACTCAGGAGCATCTTCAGGGTTCACAGGGTCTCCATAGGGCGACTCAATGATGGGGGCCCCAGTGCCCAGGCCTAGTAGAGAAGACTGGGTTAGAACCAGAGATCTTCATCTTGTCATGCACACCTTGACTGGCAGCGCATGGCAGCTGCTGCCTTCCCCCCATCTTCCACAAGGCCTTCAGACTCACTCTTCAGCTCCTCTTTGTTCTTCTCACTGGCTGCATTGTCCACACGCAGGGCTCTCCCACTGAATTCACGTCCATTCAGGTTACGCATGGCACTGAGTGCCGTCTCCTGGTCTTGATATTCACAAAAGCCATAACCTTTTGGTTTGCCCGTCTCTCGATCATACACCAATCTAGCCAACAAACACACAAAACAAACTGTAATGGGCAGAAAGGCATGAGAGGGTGGGCAAAGTGTTTCATGAAAGCTGGGGTTCAGGGGCACTGCAGCTGGGCTAACTGGCTATATACTGTCCTATTATATAGGAAGCTACCTTAAACCAGGTTAGATTATTTGTCTATTCAGTTCAGTATTATCTGCTAGCAGCATCTCTCCAGGGTCTCAAAGAGACAAAAGCTTTCCCCCGCAAATGATACCTCAAGGATAGGGAACCTGCAGCCCTCTGGATGTTCTTGGACTGCAACGTTCATCATCCCTGACCACTGGGATTGTGGCAAATGGGAGATTTGAGTCCAATGATTTCTGGAGCACCAGATTCCTCATCCCTGTGCTACCTTAACATTTTATTGGAGGATTGTAATATTTATATCCCACCTTTCTTTCAAGAAGTTCAAGTTGGTATACATAGCCATCCCCCCATTTTATCTTCACAACAACTTTGTGAGGCAGGTTGGACTGAGAGGTTCAAGAGACTGAAGGTGGGATCTTCTGCATACAAAGTGCTTAATACTTCTCAGTTAAATGTCTCAGCCAAGATTCCCCACCCCTGACTTAAAATCCCTTGGTATCTACCACCACCACCACCCCGGCCACATCCTCATCCAGCTTTCTCAGCCCTTCAGGCTCAGCTTCCCTGATTCAGAAAATCCTAACGGGGATATGTCTCACCGGAAACTGACGACAGGCCCAACCTCTGAGAAAATGTCCTTTAACTGCTCTTCTGTGGCTTCATATGGGATGTTCCCCACTATTGGAGAGATGGGAGCAGATTGTGAGCATCAGCAGCATTACTGGAATAAGCTGGACATATTTTCAAACATAGGTCAAGGCATACATCTTCCATCAGGAATTTGGAAATGGAAAATGGCTTTAGTGTTGGTTATTTGTTTCCCAGTCCCAATTACTTGTTGTTGTTCAGTCGTTCAGTCGTGTCCGACTCTTCGTGACCCCATGGACCAGAGCACGCCAGGCACGCCTATCCTCCACTGCCTCCCGCAGTCTGGCCAAACTCATGCCAGTAGCTTCGAGAATACTGTCCAACCATCTCATCCTTTGTCGTCCCCTTCTCCTTGTGCCCTCCATCTTTCCCAACATCAGGGTCTTTTCCAGGGAGTCTTCTCTTCTCATGAGGTGGCCAATTACTTAAGGCACTGATTAAGCAGAGTTCTGAAGTATTTTATTTAGAACCAATCCTCCAGCAAAGAGTAAGAAACCCAAATTAGGCCCTGAGCACTAGATCATCTCGTGTTACTGCCCAGCTTTTACAAAGTTTACTGTCAATTTTAGGCAAGAGGCATTAGAATATGTATGCATTTTAAGGCAATGACCTAGCAAGCAAACGGTAGGGCACCCCCCCCCCAACACACTTTACAATATTTGCTACGCACATGGAGAACAGCATACATGAGGGAATGATAATCAACAACATGGAACTAAGCTCATTAGTTCTACTGTTTCTTTCAATAGCAGTGTGCAAGGGAAACTTAAGAGAGTCTTTGGAAGCATCCTTGGAAGAAAGATTGCCAGTGACTACTGATCTCCCACTGCAATGCACAGCTGGAAATGGCAGGTTGGGTAGCCTTTTCAGGCAGCACAATCTTGGCAAAACTATGTGCAAACACAGTTTCCCTTATAATGCCTAGGGATTTGTATTGGGAGCTATTGTCCAAAATGTTTGAAGGGCACCAGCTCTGGCAAAGCTGGACTAGAGTTGACAAGAACAAACTCAGTTGGTCTCTAAGGTGCTACTGGAAAGAATTTCCTATTTTGTTTAGAGTTGACAAAACAGCGCTGTGCACTGAGTCTCTCCATGGAGTTGGAGGTAAAGGGGAGGTGGGAGAGCCAGAGCAGCCACTGCTCTTCCCACCCCTAACTTCCTCCCTACACCTAATCTCCCTTCCCTCCCTCTCCCATCCCTCCCTTCCTCCCTTCCTTCCTCCACTTCTACCTTTCCTTTCCTTTCCCTTCCCCCTCCCCCTTTCCGCCTTCTCTCTCTCTCTCTCTGCTCCCCTTTCCTCCCCCCACCTACTTCCCCCCGCCTTTCCCAAAGTGGGGGTTGAGCGGCGTGCTCTTCCCGCGCCCGCTCCGCCCTCACCGAAAACGGAGCGCAGGGACCGGTCCACGGCGGGATCCCGCACGGACAGCCCCGCCATCTTCCTCCCGCTCCAACTTGCTTACACCTCCTCCTTTATTCTTGTGGGGTTCCTTTCTTCCCCCTCCGCCCAGCAACACAACCCACAAACGTTCGTTCCGCCTCTCAAGCCGCTGATGTTTTAATATAACGTTTCCCCGTTCTCTTCCCTTCCACACGCGGGAGGCGGGGAGGCAGGCCGATTTCCCCAGCTGCTGTTTCTATGGCGGTGGGGTGGAGAGGTGCGGGTTTTTTCTATTTCTACTTTGGGGAATAGCTTCTGAAATAGCATCCGTGTGTTTTGCCTTTCAGGCGCTCCCCGGAATGACATAAAATGTGGGGTTATTAACGTCTCAGTCTGGACCACGCAGTCTTTCATCGCGTGTGTGCAACATTAAATGAATCTCGGGTAGTTTGCCCACAACAAACATGGCGGCTTTAGGGCTTGGCTAAAGGGCGGTGGCCATAGCAACCAGACAACGAGTCCGAAAAGATGGAAGGGCTCCTGTCTCCTTTTGCAACTGCTCGAGAGTGTGCCATGGCCGCGCGAGAGAAAGCGGCGCGCAGGCGTGGCTTGTGGCAGGGGAAGAATTTGGGTGTTGCGCTGTTTTATTAAGGGAGGTTTTATGTGTCGCACGTGGAAGTGGGACTCAAAAGACACGATTGACATTCCTCTGCAGCTGCTGTAGATGCAGGAGCCTTTTCTTCACAGCGGGGTCGTCTGGGGTGTGAAGGGCCACCAGGGCGAAGGGGCAGCCGCTGCTCTGCTTTAGAACCATAGAATGGTAGAGTCGGAAGGGACCCCCGAGAGTCATCTAGTCCAGCCCTCTGCAACAATGCAGGGGATCTTTTTGCTCAGCGTGGGGCTCAAACCTGCAATTAAGAGTCTCGTGTTTACCGACTGAGCTATGCCAGAAACCACACATTTCAAGCCCCTGATGGTTTTCTATAACGAGCTCTGGGGACTGTAGTTTGCTGAGGATGCTGAAAACTGTGTGGCTCTATGAAGGGAATATGGCAACACCCCCGGAGTGATGTGTACTGGGTGCGTGATGTGGATCCACCCTCCCTTAACACTCATTCTGGGGCATTGGCTGTTGGCTTCCTTCTCCGCATTGGCAAGTACCAGAATGGGGACAAAACCATATTTAGTTGGCTCTGCCTGTCTTTGGCTCCATCTGCTGCTGGGCTCCCTGTCTAACGCTCTAGAAGCCTCCATGGCAGCCAAGGATGGAGGCACCCAGGAGGAAAGACAGAGTATTGACAGGTGTAGCTTCTCATTAGAGAGGATCACTGTCCTTTCTTTTTTCTTCTTCACCTGGCTATGCTTCTAGCACAGTGTCTATTAAGAAATGTGCAGTCTGCTCCTCTGCATGTTTCCTTAGAAATATGTCCACTAAGATTTACTCCTGAGTCAGGAATACATAGGATCACAATTATTGAGGAGTCGGGGTGATTCCTTAATGCAAAGGTACGTTTTTGAACAACTTGAGCTCTTTAAGAAATAAATAAAAATGTAAAGGTATTGTTCGTAAACACTGAATGAGCTTCCTGGGCAAGTGGGGATTTGAATCCTGATCTCCCAGGTCCTAATATCCAACACACTAACCACTCCACCACACTAGTTCTCAAGACCAGGTTACCTGAAAATGGTCTTCTCCTCCTGCATATTCCTATCCTTCTAAATGCTTGTGCCCTGTACATCATGAACAGTCAAGTGTAGCGCTCTTGCACTCTCTCACACACACAAAGCACAGAACAGTGTGGGAACCACGTCTTCAAACGTGATAGCAAATTCCTGCCGTCAAGCACAAGGCTGTTCCAAACACACTTAAAATAAGAGTACAGTCTGAAAGATCAATGGGTCATGGTGGCAGGGAGTGAACACGACCTTTGCCCCTCTCTCCAGTAAGGGAAAGCCTGTTCCTCTAGATGCTTTTCTCTTTGGGGCAAATCCTAACCAAGGGGGAGAGGATTTGCAGGGTGGCTAGTGAGGTGATGAAACACAGAATAGTTCAAGACACCTTGGTCTCAGTACTGTACTTTTAATGACACTCCAAACCAGCAATATCACTGCCTAGCTCATCCAGGTTAGATGAAGGCAAAGATGTGCTGGCTTCAGGCCTTAAACCTTCCTTCCTTCCTTCCTTCCTTCCTTCCTTCCTTCCTTTCAACATTTTTTTAAGGTTTATGGAGAAAATTACAAAACATACTATCTTTTCCCTTTTTTTAACCAAAACAAGTCTTTTAAATAGATACAACAAAAACATAAAAGGAGGGAGAGAAATAGAGTAGGAAAAAAAGAAAGAATAAACAGTACAGAAAAGAGGTTAAAAGCAAAAGATAGAAAAATATGATTCAGAAAATAAAGAACGTACGATTCTTCATCTATCTGCTATATAAAAGCAATACTCACTTCATCTAATCCAATATAACACCCCACAAAGCCACTTTCTATAAACAAAACTTATTTTAAACCTCTCTTTCCACTCTCTTCAGTACTACAGCCTGCCTCAGGGCTCAGGATAGAGTTGTTGCAAAGTTAAAATGGTTAAACCCTAAATCTGTCCCCTGGGGTTAATTGGAAAGAAGGTAGAACACAAATAATAATGCAAGGCTAGTTATTTTCTTCATACTCAGTGTGGAATTAATAAAGAGCAAACACAATCATTTTATTTCACAAATCATTGATTATTTTTTTAAAAGTAAAATTCAAAATAAACATGCACAACCTATGTGGTCCTTGCTCGTGGCTACATGGTCTATTTTGTTTAATGTAGGCCCAAGCTCCGGGCATGGGATTGATGAAGAGCACAGAGGGATGCTTATAGCTGAGTGTGGAAGGTCAGGCCACTGCCCCTTAATAATTGGGCACACAGATCATCAAGCCGTTCACTTTGAGTCACTGTGAAGTAGTCTTTCCAGTCTCCTACGGTGCCTGCAGGCAAGGGAAACAGTTTAGAAAACCCCCCTCAATGCATGCTGTTTCCCTTCTGCTACTACACAACATACTTTAAAGGTATAATAACAGCCAAGGCTTCCCCCCAAGAATCCTGGGAACTGTAGTTTACCCCTTAAAGAGCTCCAACTCCCAGCACCCTTACCAAACTACAGTTCCCAGTGTTTTTGGGAAGTGGTGATGTGCTTTAAATGTATGATCTGTACATAGCTCTCCTCCCATATCACTTGTGGCTGGAAAATGTCCTTTTTACTCCTACCTTTTCGCATGAAGGGTGACAAAGCGTGGTTGTAAGTTGGCATTGTGCTGTAATTAGCCATGGGATTTGCTTTCATGCTCTTGAACTCTGTGTGCTGCATGATCCGGTTCAAAGCTGGCTCAGAAAGGTCTTGGTCCAGGAACTGAGCTATCTTCCGAATTGCTAAGGCTGGGTGCTAGGAAGGGAAAGATAAGGCTGATGATGGAGAGGATTCTGGCTGGAAAGCTGCCGTAAGGAAGCTCACTGTGTTTACCGTTTATTTGGGACACTAATTTTCAGAAGCTCACTGTATGCAGGTGGTTGCTTGGAATATTTATTGCAGATAAATTCCTTCCTGGTTGAAATTACTGAAAGGAATAAGTGCATATGTAAACTGCTCACCTTTTTCATGTCTTCATAAAAGAGATAGAGAATTGGGTGAGAATCCTTAGCCTTCCACCAACCACGAACGTGGTCAAACCAAGAGCCCCAGGCAACTGCAAAGAGAGGTAAAGAGGTAGAGAATCAATTCTGATTACTGTATTTTTCTGTGTATAAGGCTAGGTTTTTTCCCTAATAAATTATGTCAAAAATTAGGGGGCGTCTTATACACAGATAGTGCTGAGGTGATTTTCTTAAATCTGAGTCCCCAAAAATAGGGGATGTCTTATAGATGGAAAAATACGGTATTAAGCTCATTTTAATCAGAATTCAAAGGAGAACAAAACAACAACTCAACAACCCCTTTGCAGGTTCACATAGAGCAGTATCTTGTTGCCAAGGTGGTGCTAACAATTAGGACACACTTCTTGCAGCTACTACTGTATAAGGGCTCAGTGTCCCCTTGTTCTTTGCTGGAGCAATTTCAGATTTGTGTTCCCCAGACCACAGCCCCACTGTGTCTCTAGCTTGAACCCTGTCACACCTTTGCTTCGAATCGCAGCCAGCCTGAGCCCTACATTGCCTTGCATCCTGTCTGAACTTGATCCTGCCTTGCCACACATGATAGTGGGCCTTGCTCAGCTGAGACAGGCTAGATTGTTAGATAAACAGTGTCCTCGTGTGGTGTAAAGTAACACATGCATGAACTAGAAGTATTTATAGTTAATGCAAATGAAAAGTAAATCTATTTACTTTTCTCCAAGACTTGCTAATCTGCTCTGTTGTGCCTCTCTGGTCTGAGGAGAGAGGATGTTGTGACTCTAGTTGGACTCTACCCCACCTCACAAACCCTAGTGGAACTGCAGCGTCTCCAGCTGCTTTAGATTTCTGAAAAGCAGCCTGGCTTCCTTTAAATGGGAGGGGTCCTCTCACTAAAGACAGTGCTAGCTACTCAGTTAGAGGCACAGCTTCTGTTTAAAGCTCAGTCTTGGGTTGACTGGTGCCGCATGGAGCTGACCATCACATCCACAGAGCATCTGTTTGCCTTGCTCTGCCTGCTCAAACCAGGTGGCCTTGTGTAAGAACCCTCATACTGCCGAGACTGTTGCTTGGACCAGGAGATCAATAGCCAATAGGCTCCACTCTCCTCCCATATGTACAGAGCTTGAGCATTTGGGGTGGGCCCCACTACTCTCTCTGGGGCCAGTGCCATCTCCTCTATCCCATATTTTGCCTCTACTCACGTTTCCCCGCAATGAACTTCTCCAGATATTCGTCCCATGTTCCCGGGTCTGGCATCCTCCCGTTCATACGTTGGAAGTGGAAGTAGGAGACTGCGTTATCCTTGGCATTCCTGGCCACATAAATGATCTTCAGAAATAGATCACGAAGAAGAGTGAGCCCAGGAGTTTCAGCTCCATGCATGCTGGTTTTGCTCATATTCTCTTGTGTGTGTGTGTGTGTGTGTGTGTGTGTGTGTCAGTACTGTCCCTCAGCCTCAAAGGACTCCCAAAACGATTCATAACAATAAGAACCTTAATACAGTACAATAAATGTTACCCACAAAATTAGGAAAAAAAGCCTGACTAGGAATGCAATAGAGAACAAACAGTGTTGATCCTCGGCTCAGATTATCCCCTAAGCAACCTCCCTCCAATTGTCCCCCTGTAATGACCTTGCAATTCTGTTCCCAGAAGGAGGGCGGCAGGAGCTGGACCGGGAGGTGAGACTTAAGAGTACGTGGAGATGGCATTAGCTCTGCCTCTTCCAAGCCTGAGATACCAAAGAAAAACATTCAGCGCCGAGATAAACCCTTTTGTCCCCCACCCTCAACCATCGCCTCCCAGAAGCAGTTCCCTTTCTTACTCACGTGAGAACAAGGGACTGTGCATCTCTATGAAGGGCATCCGTTTGTAGATGGGGACTTGAGCACATTTCTGAGGGTCCCCTCCATGCTGGATCAGGTCTACAATTTCCTGCGTCCAAGTGGTCCCTGGCAGGAGGTGTTGAGAGAAGACCTGAGAAGACCCCATCATTCAGCCAATAGCCCTCGACTTCCCAGCACCATTCCAGCCCCCGGCCTCTGTGCTAATGCCCCACATCTCTCTTTTATTCCCAATTACCTGCTTTGGGGTATGTGCAAATGAGAAGGTCGTCTGCCTGGGCTTTAAAGGTTGATATGCGACTCCATCTTTCTGCAGCACCACTGAGCAAAGGGATTCCGTCGACCTCCACCAGCTCAGAGCGCTGGGATAACTTAGGGTCTAAACCTTCCATGTCCGATTCAAGATTTGTCATCTGGCAATGCAGGAAAAGAGAGTATAGGACCCGCTTTTAAGTAGCCAGCCGGCTTCCTTTCTACGTCTGCTGTCAGCAGCCGCTGGTCAGTTTTCCTTTTTCTTCCCTGACTTTCAGTTTCTTTTTTCTTTCCCCCCTTCTCTCTCAATCTCACTTCCTGAAATTGTTTTGGGCTCCACCAGATGACCTCAAAGTCCTCCTAATTTTTCTGGTGCAAAGCTTATGCAGATGTTAGATTATAATTGTCTTCATTGAGCATTTGGTCTGATTTGTCTGCTGGGCGAGCATTTGTGCAGATTTGCTTGCGGGGTACTTATATACAAATTGCTGTTAATCATTTGTTCATCCCACTTTTCCAACTCCATTCTTTTAAAAATTGATTAGTTATGCAACAGAGTACTTTAATCCACTTTAATTGCCCACGCTTAAGTTTCCCAGCCTGCACACGAATTCCTCCAGCGAAATGCTGGCATTCTAGAGGCACCTTTGTTGACCTGGGAACGGGATTGGGTGTTTTCTATGCAGGTGCGGATGGAGAGAGGGGTGTGTGAGGTTGTGGCTGAGTTTCCTCACATGCCTTGGTCTGAGGTTTTTACTGGCACCTTCATTTTTTTTTTTTTTAAACAGAATTTATTGACATTTTCACAAAATAACACAAACCCAACCCCACACCTACAAATACCAAAACAAATACAAATACACATAATGTCAGGATTCTTCTTCTTATCTTACAACAAAAAAAAAATTTCTAGTTCTGAATCTTGACGTTTGACTTCCCCCGCCTATACACCTTCGGTTTTGGAACAGTAAACTATTTCCTTAACAACTTTTCTCTATAAAAAATTTAACTTTACTTAAAAAGAAAAAACACAATTGTCTTAATCTTTGCATTATAACCTAAATCTTAACCAAGTATTCTTATAGCTAAACTTATTTCTTCTATCGTTTATCATGCTGCTTTTAACTTAAAGTTCAATATCTCCTTACTTATTTAAAATAAACTTATAATTAACAGACTTCACACTCCGATTTCGGATACCGTGGCAGGCCATTCAGATTATACATTTAATGCTTCAACCCACTCCCCCTCTGTCCATTGTTTTTTTCTGCCTTTCACCAGAACCGGTTCTCCAATTATCTTCTTCTGGATGTCCACAGATCCAGGCTGCCTTCACAACAAACCTTGCACCGAGCTTCAGTATATTCATCCCCTCCATTCTGGGTTTCTCCGTTTCTTTGTGCCATACTACTTCTTCTTGTAAAAATCTTAATTCTATGTCCCTTGCCCCCGAGCTGCCACCTCGGGGTCTGGATATTGAAAATCTTCCCGTTCCAGGGCTGCCACCCCCAGAAACCGGCCCCCCTTCCATTCGGAGTTGCCCAGCCATCTCAGACCATCCTTCCAACACCTCTCCCAGCTCTTTGCAAAAGTCTGTTTCCATTGAGTAAAACTTTTGAAAAGCCTCTTCTGTGGAAAATAAGTTCTTTCCATTTATAATTCCACTCAAGGCTTTTAGTTTTCGATCAAGCAGTTCCAGTTGAAAGACAGTAAGCTTTTCCTCATCCTCCCAATCATTCAATGCCAGCACGAGCGCAAAATCCAGCATCTTGGGGGGGAGGATGGGTATCAAGTTTCAGTTCCTGTCTCTTCCTTCCTTTGTTTCAATTTTTTCCCACGAAAGTCCAAGTCGCCGCCATTTCTCCAATGCCGGAGTATAAAGACCAAAACTTCAAATGGAGATATTTTTTCCTCAGTTAACCCCCAAAAGGAGATCTCAACAGACTCAGTTTTCAAATTCCAAATGCTTTCAATTGATTGTTGTAGCAGCAGTCACTTAAAGAGTTAATTTCTTTCACCACCCGAAGGGAGGGAGGCGGGCTGCCTTTCTTCTTTCCCCCAGATCGTTCCAGGAAAACAAAGAGTCAATCAATTACTTACAGCCTCTGGGTTCTTAACAGCTCCTTAATGACAGGTAGAACTTAGACGCTCATCACAGGCTTTGTCGCCGCATTTACATCCCGGTTGGGGCATTTCCCCTGTAGCCCGGCTCCGTCGTCCCTTCACCCCCACTCCCCCTTTACAGGGGGAGCGGGGGAAGGGTTCGGAGCCACAACGGGCACAGCCGGGGAGCCCAGAGTGCGGGACGCTCTTCCCGCACCCCAACCGGAGCCCCGCTTTGCGGTAGCAGGGCTCCTAACCCCCGGGATGGACTGGGTGCTTCGCAGCCGAAGCAACCCACGACCACCCGCAATGGTGTCCGCCGCCGGAAGTCTTTACTGGCACCTTCAAGCAAAGTCACTGTACGGCTTTTAAACCTTTGTGGGGATACCTGCACCTTGATTTCCACTCCACTTCCTTTACACACCTATATTGGGGGGGGGGGGGCGGCGGCGGCAGAAATTACATCAGGATCTACTAGAGGATCTCTGTTTGATTCATAGTAGACGGTCACAGGTTTCTGGCTCCCAAATGGCCATCAAAATAACTTTTCTCACCCATATAAATTAGCCTGCAGAAATCTAAGGAAGTTAACCAGAAATGGACTTTTGTGTGAAAGCTGGGGAATAGACAAAGCAGACTTTTGAATTCTATCAGTTTCTCATTTCCACAAGTTTACATTCAGTTCTCCATATTTCTGCAACAATTTGCAAAGAAATAAAAAAAGTCTCATGAAAAATCATCAGAATTAAATATGAATTTCTCCTAATATGCAGTTTTGACTAAAATACACATTTTTGGATGCATTTCCCCTTCACACAATACATTTTTGTACACTCTTCTCACTAATATATGCATTTTACAAACACTTTATCCTAATGCAGGAGTTTTCAGCCTGTGAGCTTCATTCAAGCGGTCGGTGATGTGTCTGTAAAAATATAAATAAAAATCATACCACATCAAGCACAGTACAGCAAAATTTATTCAACAGGCAGAAAAATCAGTAAGTGGTCTGTCAAGACCCTTGGCAATTTTCAAGTGGTCTGTGAGGGGAAAGTTTTCAGAACTGCTACCCTGTTACATATATTGTTTGGCTGGAGAACTACTACACAAAATTCAGAGAAGTGCAAATGTGGAAGGTTTGCAGCGCTTTGATCTGCATATTGTTTCACAAAGTACAGATTGGAAGGCTCAGCTTTCAATGCAAACTGAATCAAACTTCCCCCTTCCCCCCCCCTCGCATCTTTAGTGAAAGTTCAGTTCAGTTCTTCTGTTCCTGAAAGCAAACTTCTAGGCTCCAGATGTGCTCAGCAACACTCCCGTTTGTTTATTGTCTAGGGACACTTCTATTCCAGATGACCTGTTTCTAGAACATTCATCCTGCTCTGTGGGGTTTTCAAACAACATCAGCTGTTCATTGAGGAGACATTTGTTTTTGGGGCCATGATACAATACTGCATATGTTATCCCACACTTTCTAGTGAATTTTAATTGCTGCAAGACGTCCAAGTTTTTTTTGAAGTGTTTTGTTGCGCACGAGTGCCAAATCCACTTCAGTTGTACAGCCCAAAGTGTATCAAAACAGAAGATGACGAATCTGTGACCCTCCAGATATTTTGGGACTCCATCCCCATCAAGCCCCGTCAAGCCCCAGTCAGGGATGACGATGGCAACAGGAGTCTAGAGAGGGTTGCCATACCAGTATGTCTGGTTTCCCCTGGACATGTCCTCTTTTTCAAGGTTAAGATTTCTGTCCGGGTGGATTTTTTTAATTAGGCAAAATGCCCAGGTTTTTGTTTGTTTGTTTGTTTGTTTGTCATCATTAGTAGGTGGCAATGCTACTAAACAGAAAGAAAACAGGAAAGTCCCCCCCCCTCCGCTTTCCCTCCGCGTCAACAGACTATGGCCACTCTTGCAATTTTCCTATCCTTCTGGTGACTTGCAGAGTTGCCAGCACCTCTGGATCTTCCACATCTGGCTCAAAATATTCTGCTTTGTTAATTCCCTTTCAGCCGCTCAGGGAGCCTTGTGAGGCAAGACGTGATGCTACACAGGGAGGAGCAAACTTGAACCTCTCCCTTTAGTGTGGTGGGCCCAGGGTGAGAGTAGAGTGAAGCACGCTTCTGGCTGTTGGGAGCTGAGAGAGGGCCGCAGAGAACTTGCCCACCCATCTCCCCCCTTCAGAGGGTCCAGCCGGGGTGAGGGCGAGAGGCCCTTCCTCCCACCCTGCACCCCCAATCACTGCTGCTCACGTTCTGCTGTGTGCTTGGTGCTGTACAAGAGGCCAAAGCGATAAACCTGGAGTTGGGGCTCCCTCTATCTTAAGGTGCTTTATACCGACTCAGGTATAATACACCTGAGCCTTTCTTGCCCCTCACCCTGCTTGCTATCTATCCCAGAGGCTCAAACAGAGAAAGGACCTTTCTCATCACCTGCTACCTGAAGCCTTTAGTTGGAATTTGAACTCTGGGCCTCTGCAGCACATGTGCTTGGACACTAGGCTTTAGCCCAGGGGAGGGGGCTCTGTGTCCTCTTTTTTGCTCTTCAGAATATGGCAACCCTTGAGTAGCAACACCTGGAGGGCCATAGGTCCCACAAACTTGATCTAAACGGATCCAAAAAGCCTGATGTCTGCCGACTGCTGCTCTGTACCATGTACCGTTGCAAACAATCACGACACAGTTTGATCTTTGCCTCATTATGTAGGAATGATGCCACTGTCCCCCTCTTCAGTGGCCCGTGATGGTTCAGATCTCATGTCCCTAAGTTTTTTTTCCACTGGAATTTTGTCCAGCCCTTTCACAAGAAAAATGAAAGAATGAAAGGAAATCAGTAACGAGTGACTCAATTTGTTCCTTACCCATTTGAGGAACTAGAAACAGATACGGTAGGCCTTTATGGTCTACTGAGCAAAGGGGGTGGAAACTGGGATTAAATTTTAAATCCACCATGGATTTACTGTGTGAACTTTGTCAAGTCCATTGTAATGTATTGGCTGTTTATATGGAAGCTGCTAGAAATAATTTGGAGACATGGCGGTATATCTACCATTGAAAATGAACCTCTGAGATAACAACAGGGTGAAAGATTTTACATAATTGAGGAGGTTAAGGAAAACTCTGTGGGGGGGGGGGGCTTGATAATATACCGGTAGTTCCTTAAATTGATAAACAAGTAATATGATCAGAATAAAAATATTTGGGGTGAGGAGTTAGCAATTGAAGGATAACTCCCCTCTGTAATGGTTGTTGACTGTTTACTCATTTCTCACCATTTTATATTTGCTGTAGGAGGAACAATTAGAGAGGGACTGAACTTGTTAGATCTTGCTGAATTTATTTGACCTTGGTGAACTTTGGCGGGCCTGGCTGGGCAGCTTTGAATCTTATTGGACCTTGCTGGACTTTGCTGCATTTTGTTGAGACTTGTTGGCTTTCAGCTGAATCAAGTAACCAGTGCTAGCTGGCTGGCTGGCTGGCTGGCTGGCTAGCGCCCATTGGGGCTGGTTGGGTGGAAGGCAGGGAGACCAGCAATAGGTGGAGCAAGAGCAGGTGCCTGGCAGAGAGACAACAAATTATAGAGTTTTGTCCCCATCCTTCTCCCTGCTCAGTTGCACAAGGCGATATTGAGACTAAGGAGGAAAAAGGCGACACAGGCAGCGCCCGCCACCCCCACCCCACCCCTGAGCTGGTTGCAAGTAGGAAGACAAGCAGATGGTGGCCGATGAGACCAGGCTGAGTTTGGAGGGGCAGCGCCCCATTTGCCCCTCATGGGCCAGGCTCCTCTGCAAGTAACAGAATTTAAGAAACTTTATATCTTATCTTGTGGGGATTTGAATGATATTAGAAATAAATAGATGGGTGTTTCTTCTTTTCTTACTTACTATGGGAAGTATACTTCAATGCCATGATCATACAAGAGCTAGTTTTGAACATGAATGGGAACAGGATCTCGGCAAATCAATCACTACCCAAAAAGTGGGATTCGTTATATAACTGTGTGTTAAGAAATGTGATGCTAGTAACTCTTGAAGAACAGTTTAATTTTTGATAGATGACCAACTTTTAAAGAACTGTATTGGATGCCAATTTGCTACCGAGCCAAATTTAAGGTGCATTTGTTTACTTATACAGCTTATACAGCTGTAAACAACTCAGGGCCCAGATATCTGAAGAAACCCCTGCCTTTATGTTAATATTCTATTGCGCTGCAGTTTGCAATTGCTTTTATTAAAGATTGTGCATCTGTATATATTTGCACTGGCCTGGTATCATTTTGTAGGAAGGGCAATATAAATATAAAATTTCCACTTTCACATCTAGTTTGACCTTTAGAAGATTATAAGCTTAGTTACAGACTGATTTACCACTCCCCCCCCCATATACTTTGATTACCTGGGGCCAAAGAAGAGTCTGATGCCAATTTGCACATCATACTGTGGTGCAACATTGACAAGCTTAGAGCTGGAATTTTCTGTAATAATTTCCCGAAGAAGTGTGCATGCACACGAAAGCTCATACCAAGAACAAACTCAGTTGGTCTCTAAGGTGCTACTGGAAAGAATTTTCTATTTTGTTTCGACTATGGCAGACCAACACAGCTACCCACTTGTAACTTTTCATTACATTAGGGTTGGCAACTGATGAGAGAAAGCACCCCAGCCTAAATTGCTCCCCTGCCTTTATGAGCAACTTGAGCTTCAGAAATTAACAAGTTGAACATGAACAGAATAACGTATGGAGAGCAAGTTGCTGTCAAAGGCATTGGGAGAAAGTCTTGCGAACCCTACTGAGGGCACAATGCTATACACAAAAACCACAGGTCCAATGGCTTTCGGATTTCGTAGAAGCTTCCCTTTACTAAAGCCAGAACTTGAGATTCGCCACTGTCATTCATTTATTACATTCATCTCTTGCCCTTCCTTCTAAAAGAGCCCAGGATGCTATGGTTCCTGTTGGCACAAGCTCATTGGTTTGATGAGCGCATTAGGTGGATGTTGTTCCCAGCCCAGTCCCTGATCGGTTGCCACTGGTGCCGTTTCCAGGGATGCTGTGGGCCTGTCTGTCGTTTCTGTCCCATTTTATCTGGTTGTCTTTATCTTTTCCCCCAGCCATTCCAAAGCAGAGCAACCAGTGACTAGGACAGCATACTGCCACAGCAAAACGTGTGAATCTCAGACAGATCTGCCTGACTCCTAGTTCAACCTCCTATCACCCAAACAACCCAGGTTCCTTGCTGTCCACTTCCACCGACTTATCTCCTTTTGTCGCAAATGCACACTGTGTCCACAATCACAGTTAACGGTGCCTACATTTATTACAACCAAAGCTGAATGCCAAAAGAACGTGTTGTGTGCCTTGATGGAAACAGTTCCAAGAGGGGCAGTTTTCTTTCTTTCTTTTCCTATTTATTTATTTGTTTGGTTTTACATATTAAAAATTATAGTCATACCACAACACATTCCAACAGTACAAGATCCACACGAATCTCTCTGCACTTCCCACCTCCCTCTCCATGGGTCCCATTGTCAAACCCTTTCTGCTGCATCTTTTATAGTCATCCAGATTTTTGTATCACCATTAGATCCATAGTTCTTGTTACATTACAAGTGTTATTACAATCCCGCTAACGATTTTAACTATTTACAGTGGTCTCCAAGGTATGTTATAACACCCCCCCCCAATTCCTTATTAAAGTTTTGATCTTCCTTGTTTCTGATCTTTCTGGTCATCTTTGCCATTTCGGCATAGTCCACCAACTTGATCTACTATTCTTCTCTGGTAGGGACTTTGTCTTCTTTCCACCTCTGGGCTACAGTATCAACATCCACACAGCTGTTCTTACGTACATGAACAGTCTTTTCTGGTCCTTTGGGATTTCAGCACCTATAATTCCTAAGTTATTTTAAACATTTTTTTCAATTCATTAGATATCATTTCCCAGAATGCTTTTATTACCTTGCACGTCCACCACATATGATAAAAGGTGCCTTCTTTTTCTTTACATTTCCAACCAATATTTGTACCTGTCTTATACATTTTTGCTAACTTGCTAGGAGTTAAATACCAACGGTACATCATTTTCATATAATTTTCTTGGCATATTATATCTACGGCATGTTACAATTTTCATATAACATGCCGTAGATTTCAAATCAGTTCTCCATAACTTCTTCCATGATGAAAGCTGAATATTATACCCCAGATCTCTCGCCCTGTGTATCATTGCTGATTTAACCTGTTTATCTTTTGTATACCATTCCAAGAGCAGTCTATACGTTTTAGAAAATAATTTATAATAATAAAATAATAATTTATCTTTAAAAAATCATTTAATAGATGATATTGTAACCAGTCAGTTAATAAATTTCATATCCTCAAAACCCTTCAATTTCAACTGGTGTTCTGCTTCCATTAACACTCTGTATAAGTTGCCCAGTCATTTATCATATTTACGGTACCTTTATCAAGGATATCGTTTCCAGTGGGGAAAGCCACTATGGTGTTTTCTGTTCTAGTAATTTTTTATATTTCTCCCATACCACATAAATTGATTTTCTTACAAAATGATTCAAGAATCCTTTATGTACCATTGCCTTTTCATACCATAGATATGCATGCCAACCAAACCTATTATCATGATCCTCAAGGTCTAAATATCCGTATTTTTTAAAATTATCCATTCCCAAAGCTAGCACAGGCAGGACGCCTCATAATATAACCTTAGGTCTGGTAGTGAGAAGCCACCTCTTTCTTTAGAATCTATTAATAATTTGTATTTTTTTTTCTTGGCCAAGAATAAAATACAAGAGGGGCAGTTTTTTGAGTCTATAATACATCCCGGAAATGCAGGGTCGTTCCTTCCATCTTGTGCCGGTAATCTGCGTCAAACTCCTCCCTTTGAGCCACTGTGAAATAATTCTTCCAGTCACCAACTTCACCTGAAGAAATGCAGAAGCAGAGAAAGAGAGAGAGAGAGAGAGAGAAGAGGATTTCAGAATTAAGGAGACCCTTTCCCTGTGGCTGAGAGCTTCACCCTGCGACCACTTTGAAAGGTGGCATAATCTCTCCTAACATAGTGGGTTTCTGAAATGACTATTATTTGCTTTTTTTTCTCTTTATATTTATAAAGGACCTTTATATCTACAATGGTCCTCCTTTGGGTGTCCAGCACAGTGAGTATAGGTTTTGTACATATAACCCAAGTTGTGCTTGAGTAATATGTTGTATTACTCTACCTATGTGTATCTGCTCAGAAGTAAGCCATATTGAGTTTGGTGGGACTTCCATGTAGATATATCTAAGATAGCAGCCTAAAGCTCTCAGGATGGCCTTTACCAAAGATGTCGTCGACTTTGAAGAAGCACCAACTCAGGCTGAAAAGGAGAAATGAGCTTAGAGGAAGGCACGTTTGGCAAACCCTCACTGTGATCAACTCCCACCCGGAAACCTATGTCCCCACTGTGGAAGGATGTGTGGATCCAGAATTGGCCTCCACAGTCACTTACGGACTCACTGTTAAGACCGTTTTCATGGAAGACAATCTTACTCGGCTACAAGTGATCGTCAAATAAGAAAGCGCTTGGTGACTACACACTTTGATTCCCTATAAAGTTAGCAAAATGCACTTCAAACCACTGGAACAGTCTCTGGGCGATACATTGGGCCCAGACTGCATAAAGGATTACTCTCCCCAGTTAAACTTCACTCCCCAATTTTACCCTTCTTTGTGGGGGAACTTGTGCAGCCGGAAACAATGTCTTTTGAGGTCTTAAAAGACCAGCATCACTTACTCACCTTTCCTCATAAAGTTGCCTTTTGTCTTGTCAAAGATGACGTCGGGGACGGTTTCATAATTTGTCATTGGGTTCTTCTTCATGGTCTGGAATGATGCGTGGTGGACAATCTTCTGAATGGCATCCTCAGGCAGATCAACCTCCAGGAAATCTTTCACACGACGGACCTCGCGAGCCAAGTCCTGGCGGATACATACAGATGGATGTGGATGGGAGTGAGGTCGCAACAGAGCAACTTGGAACTGCAATTTGCTTATAAGCTCCAGAATGCCTCTGAGGTTCCTGAGAGTGCAGGAAGGAAACACTAACTGTCTGGTTGGTTCTTTTTCAAGAAGCAAAACCCAATGGTCTCTGGATCCCTTCCACATTTCTGCACTTGATAAATTTACTTTTGCATCACATGCCTCTCTGTTTCAAACACGCTTTTTTTTCCAAGTTGTGCTTCACACAGCCTTGACCTGGAGGCAGTACAGTAGTGTTAAAATTTCACATTTCTGAGGGCAACCTGAGTGAGGAACGTGCCCTCTGCACATGCTGGGAGATTTGTATTACTTCCAGGGATGGGAGATAAATTCGGTTGAGTTCGCGTTTTAATGCAATTCTACCTAATCTGCGCTTCTTGAAACAATAAGCAAACTGAAATGCAGCTCTGAAGTTCAGACATCTCTGAATTTTGCAGGAAAGCGAGCCAAAAAAAAAAAGGTGTACAAATGCATATGTATGGGGAAAGTATACATGAACGGCTCAGGGCCGCAATACCTCAAGGACCCCCCTCTTCCCATATAAACCTCCCTGGACTCTGCATTCATCACCTGAGGCCTTCGTTTGTGTGCCTCCTCCACGTGAAGTCTGGAGGGTGGCAACACATGATCAAACCTTTTCTGTGGTAGCTCCCCATTGGTGGAATGCTCTCCCCAAGGAAGTTCATCTGGAGCCTTCTTTATATATCTTTAGGCTCCAGGCGAAAACATTCTCTTCCAACCAGGCCTTTGGCCGATTCATATTCTACACCCACCTCTTTCATGTCCTCATAGAAGAGGTACAGGATACGGTGGTTTCCTTTCTCATCCCAGTAACGCCGGACATGGTCATACCAAGAGCCCCAGGGAACTGAGGGACAAGTGAGATAAGATGTAACAAGGATTAAGTCTGTTAAAGGAATCAATTAATCCAATGCAATCCCACAGTCCTATCCCATCCATGTGTACTTAGAAGAAGTAAGTCCCACTCCGTACAGGGGTACCTATTTCCAGGTATGTAGCAGAGCTGGGAAACCGGTGGCCCTCCAGATGTTGAGGGAATCAGCTCCAGCCAGCATGACCAATGGTCAGGGACGATAGGAGGTAAAGGCTGCATTGTTCAGTTTTCCTGACATTTCCCTAACCTTTAATTTGCACGTTATATTAAAGGTTTCAAATAGTGTTTAAGGCACTTCTGGAAATACAGGCTTTCTCAGTATTGGCACCGACTTGGTGGAACAGTCTATCACAAGAGACAAGGGCCCTGCGGGATTTGGCATCTTTCCGCAGGGCACTGGTCTCTTGTGATAGACTGTTCCACCTGGCGTTTAGGTTGGTTTCTGTTTGATACTTATGCTTCATTCTTTTATTGGTGGGCTATTTGAAAATGAGACTGCAGTTTTAATTTTGAATTTTTAAATTTGTATTTTAATCTGTATTTTAAATTGATTGTTTTTTATGTTTTTGCTGTGATTTTAATTAGTGTTAGCCGCCCTGAGCCCGGTTTTTGGCTGGGAAGGGCGGGGTATAAATAAAAATTTATTATTATTATTATTATTATTATTATTATTATTATTATTAAAGCACAATATCTTGTTATTCGCTTCTGGAAAATAATCTGTTTGTAAGCCAGGAACCCTCTCGGAAACCCAGAAGTTTGTTACAGGAAAGGGGCTTTGTGCGAGACGAAAAATGGGTGAGGGCCAATGAAAAACCAAGGGAACCTGCTTTACATGAGTCTATAAATTCCAGGAGTCCCTGGATACTTTCCCTCTAATTCAGTGGCCTTCAACTGATGTGGATTGGGGCAGCACCCTGATATAAGGGGGATCGCAATGCTGTTGAGGTTCAAGGTGGCTCTCAGAAAATTCAGTTGCTGCTGTTCTGATTCATTAGACACCCCATTCATCATGGAGAGGGAATCAGGTCATCTTCTGTGCCCCACCCTCCCCATGCCCAACAAGGACTAATTATTCAAGATGAGCTCCTTCTCCCAGAACTGACCTTTGCCCTCCATGAATTTCTTAACATAGCCATCCCATGGCCCAGGGTCTGGCTGCGTCACGTTCATCTGGTCAAAGAAGTAGTAGGAAACCAGGTTGTCCTTGGCATTACGAGCGACATATATCACCTGCGAGGGACCAGAAGGGAGAATGTTATGAGGCGGCATCGGAGCAGGATTGAGGGGTGGGGGGTGGCAGGAAGGGATGAGGTAAGCGACACTTACTTTGCATTTCTTTTCCCAAAAGCTTTTAGGAACAAGCTGGAAGGGGAGGTGGGTTTTGATCACACGAGGAGATGGGGTATCTACCAGAATGCTGACCCCTAAGAAAGAATCAGAGAAAGGGTTGGATGAGTTAGTCCGCTGCCTGTGGGTTTTTCCCCCACAAGTGGAGCTGTGCGCCTGGGTTTTCTGGGCTCACCTGAAGGCACCGGGGGTGGAGAGCATATTTCTAGAAATGGGATCCGGATGTACACGGGAGCTCGGCGAGCTTTTTCCACATCGCCGCCGGTAAGGACCAGGTCAACAATCTCTTGAATCCATGTGGTACCTGAAAGCCCAGAGGAACAGTAAATATAGAGATCTACTAGAACCTAAAGGGACGCAGGTGGTGCTGTGGTCTAAACCACAGAGCCTAGGGCTTGCCGATCAGAAGGTCGGCGGTTCGAATCCCCGCGATGGGGTGAGCTCCCGTTGTTCGGTCCCTGCTCCTGCCAACCTAGCAGTTCGAAAGCACGTCGAAGTGCAAGTAGATAAATAGGTACCGTTCTGGCAGGAAGGTAAACGGCGTCTGACCAAACTGCGGGAGGCAGTGGAAGACAGGAGTGCCTGGCGTGCTCTGGTCCATGGGGTCACGAAGAGTCGAACACGACTAAACAACTAAACAACAACAACAACAACAACCTGAACTGAAATCAGGGTTTGGTGAATCTGTCAGTTTCCCTTTATCTCAGTCTTTCCAATCTTAAGTTCGGTTCTCCAAACTTCCATTCACCTTTGGGATTTTATTTTTTTTAAGTCCTCACAAAATTGAAATTGGTGCAAATTTCTCCTAATATACCTACGTTGGCATGCAATTTTAACTAACAAACATTTTTGCAGATTTCCCCAACTACAATGCATTTTGGATATGTTATTTCCACTAATATTGGCATTTTGAGGTGAACTTTGCCCTAGCATAGGCACTTTTTCTACACATTACTTGGTTGGAGACCTACACTGCAAAATTTAAAGATGTGTGAATTTTGAAGGCTTATGTTATCAGCCCCACAAGTGCTGTTGGGATCCGATTTGGCCCAGACAGAGGAGAAAGAAGAAGTGGGGGAATATACCATGGGAACCAGGGGTGGAGGAAGGGGATCTCCCCTTTCCACTCTGGCTTCAGCCATTTCGGAGAGGAAATAGGGATGCTAGCTCTTGCCTCCAACCCTTCAGTGGAGCAGAGTGTGTCCATGGAAGCTGGGGAGAGCTTTTATAAGCCACGGGGAGAGGCTGAACAGGAGGAGGCAGCCTTGTTACCGACAACAGAGCTCATGCTCAGCATTGCTGCAAGGCAAGAGAGTCTTATGAGTGAGAGCCAGTGTGGTGTAGTGGTTAAGAGCAGTGGACTCATAATCTGGTGAACCGGGTTCGCGTCTCCGCTCCTCCACATGCAGCTGCTGGGTGACCTTGGGTTAGTCACACTTCTTTGAAGTCTCTCAGCCCCACACACCTCACAGAGTGTTTCTTGTGGGGGAGGAAGGGAAAGGAGAACGTTAGCTCCTTTGAGACTCCTTAGGGTAGTGATAAAGCGGAATATCAAATCCAAACTCTTCTTCTTCTTGTACCTCAACTTTAAAAACTTGTCGGGAGGAGTGGGGAAGCCCATTTTGGAACTCCCTGCCCTGCTCTGAATTGCCAGCTCCAGAGGAGCGCTGCATCTGAATAAAGATTTCTTTAAATAAGTAAGAGCCTCAGTCTGTGTTTTTGGGGAGCAGGAGTCAGGACGAAATGACTGCGTTTTGCTTCACGTGTTGTTTCCAAAAGTGCTGGCTAGGCAGGTATATAAGAAGAGTTTGGCTCTACCTCGAATGTGAAGTGCATGGACTTTCTCCCTCATCCATAGTTCAAACAAATGCAAAAGCATTTGCCCACATTGCCTCCCCTCTAATGTATAACTCTCTCTTAACTATTGGCCATGCTAGCTTGACCTGTCCCTGCTGTTGTCCCCCTCATGCATGCCTCTATTACATTTTTTTAAGCAGATACTAAAAAAAAAAAAAACTAAGCAACAACATGTCTGCTACTTGTTTGTTCCACTTATTTAATATCCTCCTCAGTCCTGAGGGCTTACAACACTCAAGCATCTTGCGGTAACTTAAAATACAAATAAATGCTTTGCACATTGCACAATGAAACCAATTTTTTGGAAAAACAATAACAACTTATGCATGTTTACGTTTATGAAATAATGTACCATCCTTTCGGAAAGAACTTTTTTTTTCTTTTTGGTGCTTTTAAAGCCATTTCCTCTGTCAAGACACATATTTATGTAACTCCCTAAGGTGAGAGAAAATTGAGCAACCTTACAGCAAAACAAACACATGAAACCAACCTAAGGAAATAAACCTCAATTTCTGCTCCCTTTCTCCCGATTTTTTTTTATTGGGCCCAGTGCATTTCTTCACCAGAGCAGCAATCACCAGGATGGGCAAATTTGACAATTGTGGTTTCTCTCTGTTTCTTATCTTTCCAGTCTTTCAGTTCTACACATTTCCATGTCAGTTTGCTGTGTTGTTGCCCTTTTAAAATCGCCATGAAAGTTCACCAGCATTTTAGTGAGAAATTCCTCCATGTTTTTGTACAGAACTTTGCCTAACATGCACGTTTTTGCAAAGCAATTTCTCCCAGAACAATGCATTTTTCTGTGCTGTTTTCACTCACACATGCATTTTGATGCATATTTTACCTTTAGTATATTAAATTTTGTACACATCAGCTGGCTGGATAATTCTCTTGCAAAATCTGGAGAGTGTGCCAAATAGGTTGGTTCAGCTTTAAAGGTGATCGGAATATAATTTCTCCCTAACAGTTCCTCCTTATTTCCTGGATAACAGGAGAACTGTGAGGGTGCTTTGAGGTTTGTCTCCTTGGTCTTCCCCCACCCCACCTGTTTTCTTGGGGGCATGGCACCTGCGATTGCTGTGGCCCTCCTCCTTACCTTCTGTTTTTCCTTCTGCAGTCATACAGCCCTAGTTCCACACCCCGCCTGCTCCCCTTTCTGGTGTCTCACCTGCTTTGGGGTAAGTCGATAGAAGCAAGTCATCTGACCGCGCCTGGAAGTTTTCAATCGGAGCCCACTGTTGAGCAATGGGCTCCATCAGGGGGATCCCATGGACTAGCTCCAGCGGGAACCTCCGGAAGACCTCCTTGTGCTCATGCAAGAAGTCATTGTAGTCTTTTTGGTTGGCCATGGTCCGAGGTGCGAGGGTTGTGTAGCCCTTCACAAAGAAAGCAGCAGCCTCCTGGGTGTAGCCTGCCCTCTGGAGTTATTCTCTAAGAGGGTTCTCCACTTCCACTCCACAACTGTGCTTCTCGTCCTGCTTCCAGGCACAGTTGCTTCCCAGCCTGTTTTATTTCATCACTCTTATGCAATCTAAAGGGCAACAGGCTAGTTCCTCACTCAGGAAAGTCCAACCCCAGGAAACAGCTTTGATTTTATCATTTCAGCCCAGCCCATTGTTTTACCAGCCAACAGAATGGCCGCAGGGGGTGGATGGGTGGAGTGTATAGGCAGAATGAATACAGTACTAGGCTTTTTCTCTGAACACTCCCAGAACCTCCAATTTGTTGATTTTGTCTGCTGTTTGCCTAGATCTCAAGATTCCGCTGCAAGTAATCCAAGAATCTTGGCTGCTTCTTCTACCCTCAGCCTGAAAAGCCTCTTTTCCTCTCGCAGGAAATCCAGACTTCACACAAGTTCTTTCAAAACACGACTAAACTCTTCCCATTGCCTGGTGGAGGGATTTTATTGCAGCCATTGGCTTTCCTGTGTTGAAATTCTTTGGCTCAGTGCCAGAGTGTTTTTAAAAAAATAACAATTAAGAGATAATAGCAAGTAATAGATAATGAAGGAATGACATAAGAGCCCTTCTGGGTATATAAACAACAAATACGGTATACTGTACAGCTGTGTTTGTTGGTGAGGGAAAACTCCACAATTCACAGTTGAGCTATCATCTTTACTGGGACTAAGGAAAACATAACAAATTAGCAAGCGAATTCTGCCGAATTCATTCACAGGCTTAGTATCTGAGTGGTCCATGTTAGCAAAGTGGCTGGGATAATGCAGAGTCAGGAGGGAAAATAAACAGATCAAATTTACTGAGGAAAACAGATCCAGGTGAGCGTATCCTGGTCTCAAAAACAAATCAAGAGGCAATAGAGGTCCAGAGTTACTCTGTCAGGCCTAGAGAAAGAACCCTGGGATCTTGTACAGGGCAGTCAGAAAGTCCACAAATTCCACCTCCCATCTTCAGGTTGGGAAATATTTATTTCCAGGGTTAAAATTCTTGTGTCAGCAGCGCAAGAGACCTGCCAGAAAAGAAAACATAGCACTCCCTGTCTAGAATATTCAAAGTCACAGATCTCCTACTCTAAACGCAATACAGCTGCAATTCTGTGCACACTTACTTGAGAATATGCATTATTAATCTGGAGGATCGGGATGTACGGTATATTTCCATAGAGCTGTGAACATTTAAAGCATGGGTGTAGCAGGGGGGGGGCAGGGGGAAGCTGCCCCCCATCAAGTAAATAAATAGAAATACTTAACCAACAGCTTAGTTTTGCTCCCCCTAACAGAAATCCTGGCTATGCCCATGATTTAAAGGAATTTCGAGAATACCCTCGAAATATGTCTCCTCCTGTCCCTTTCACGGTTCAGTAAAAAGTATATTCAGTGAATAGTTTCAAAACAGAAGGGACAAGGCTCAATTTCGTGTAGGGTACCATACCCTTGAAAGGCATGAAAGGCAGGAGGTCCGTGATCTTCCCCTTTCTCAAATACGACTAGAAAGGCGCTCTGCACATATCTCAGAAGCACTCTCAACAAAACCGATTCCGAACGCCCGATTCGAGCGCGACCCCTAGAGGACATTTATGTCCAGTGCAACCCCCAGCGTCCCGTCATTCCCGGGCTTCCCTGTGCTGTCAATCAAGAGGACCAAACGCCCCACCTTCGACCTGCTCCTCCCCAACGTGGCTGGCCTTCGCTCCGGCTCGCCAGCGCGGGCGAAGCCCAAGTGAGGGCGGAAGTGCCGTCGTCGCCGGCAGGTGCGGGCGAGCGGACGCTAGAGTGAGGGCGGAAGTGGCGTCAATGGCCGGGGTAGGGGGGAAGAGGAAGAAAAGGGCTGGTGCATTTGGCGTGCGGGGTGCTGGAGGGACGGGAGGATGGTGCTGATCAAAGAGTTGTGAGTACTGGGAGGGGTGTGGGGTGCGCCAGCGTGGGTGGTGCAGGGCATGGGAAGGGTTAACTAGGCAGTGGGGAGGGGGCTTTTCAAAAAAAGGGTAGGCGATAGACAAGGGACCCGTCTACATATGGCTGCCCCTTTCTACGGCTCTTCCTTCTGTATTTTGCTGGGTTTTTTAGAGCGCCTAATAATGTGCGCTGGGTGAGATCTGATATTTTGGATGAATGGGGCCTTTTGTTTCTGCACTGTAACGGGCGGCGCTTTCCCATATTCCTCTGAAAAGCAGAAGCGGGGGGTCGCCTTGGCCCATTCGGTTTACCCTGCCAGGAGGTTTCTCGCACACCCAGTGCTGGATCCATCTGGGGTCCCTGACCCGGCATGTTTTCCCAACAGGAGGCGGCCTGGCTGCCTCCACACTTGGCTTGCTTTATAGTTTATACCGTTATTCTCCATTTCGATGTATTTACCCCCCCCCCCCATCCTTACCCTCCACCCATGTTTTTCCACCAAAGCTTAATAGAATAATCAGTGAGGGAGGAGAGCAAATGAGAAGTGCCATCCTCGGATCCCTGAATCCGTCATAGTCCTTGTGCACTGCTCGGCTCACTTTCTTTAAACTAAGGCCTGTTGATTTCCAGGAACTTACTTTGGAGGAAACACGAAATGTTTGCAATTTCAGAGTGTTACCGCAAATCACGCTGGGCACTGTTTCAGGGGAAGTTTGCAGCAGCAGCAGATTTATCTTTGTTAAAGCCGGCTGGGGCATGCGCTGGAGGAGAATTGTAGGAGAAAATACCTTGGGGGTGGGGAGATGACAGTCCAACTTATTTCATCTGGCACATACAATAACGTTGCCTCAAAGGATGCAGCACACTTCCAGGGAGAAAGCCCCTTTTAATTCAGTTACAGGCAGGTAGCCGTGTTGGTCTGCCGTAGTCGAAACAATTTTTTTTTTTAAAAAAAATATATTCCTTCCAGTAGCACCTTAGAGACCAACTAAGTTTGTTCTAGGTATGAGCTTTCGTGTGCATGCACACTTCTTCAGATATACTGAAACAGAAGTCACCAGACCCCTATATATAGTGTACAGAGTAATACCCCTCCCTACCCTCTCACTATATATAAGGGTCTGGTGACTTCTGTTTCAGTGTATCTGAAGAAGTGTGCATGCACACGAAAGCTCATACCTAGAACAAACTTAGTTGGTCTCTAAGGTGCTACTGGAAGGAATTTTTTACTTTTTTATTTTGTTGCTTTTAATTCAGTAAGGCTTACTTCTGCATAGGCCTGTTTAGGATTGCACTGTGAGTTTAGGAAGGTTCTCTGTGCATATTAGTGTGCTCTTCCTCGGGGCAAAGGGGACAATCTGCTTTGTGTTTCGATTTCAGCAAAACGTCTGCAACACCTTTAAAGCACATCTCCCCCGGCTCCCTGGGATTCTGGGCACTGTGTAGTTTACCACTCACAGAGTTGCAATTCCCAACAACACTCAACAGACTACAGTTCCCATAGTTTTTCGAAGGGAACGTGTGCTTCTAATGGTACTTTAAAGGTATACCATGTACATGGCCTTCAAGTTTTGAGATAGCAGGGTCCTGCATATGTACGTTATTGCAATGTGCTATGTATGTGCTCCCCTTAGCAGACTGGAAATTGCAGCGAGTGTTCAGTGCAGCTGCCAAACTGATAATAGGCACCAGACAAGTACTGTACCTATCACTCTCATTTTGCCCAGTTGCAGTGGCTCCCAATGGGTTCCTGAGACCAATTCAAAGTTCTGGTTTTGGCCAAGAAAGCTTCCCACAGTTCACCCAGGACCCCTATATCTAACAGAACACCTCTGCCAACACATGCCTACACAGGTCCTGTGGTTGTCATCAGAGGCTTTCCTCTTCCTCCCAAGAAAGGTCCTGTGATTGGCAACAAGGGAAAGGACATTTTGGCTTCTCTCTCCTCCCACCCCATCTATGGATTGGCCTCCCCGGTGAGGCCCACCTGGTGTCAAGTTTAATACCTTTTTGGCACAGGGTAAAGGTCTTCATCTACTTCCAGGCCTCTGATGGTATTTGATAGCCTTGCTTATTAATTCAGGTGTTACTGTTTTAAAGCTGCATTTTACGTTGTGGCTTGTTCTTTGGTGTTTCTACATTTTTGTACACTTTGATATATCGTATTGTAAGTTGTTTTAAGGCTAGTTTTAGTGGCAGTTTTCTAGAAACCTAATGATGATAGTTTAGATGCAGCAGTAGTGCTTTATAAATGGGCTTGGTTGAACGGTCTGTTAAATACATTCCAGGCGAAATAAAGTGTGGATGTGCTTTTTATCTGGGACATGTGGCAGTGGAGTGTGAGAGCTTGGGCAATGGAGGATTCCCTCTCTAACTCTTGTTTCTCTTTCCTCTCCCTCCCCCCCCCAACTCCACCATGCTGCTTTTATCTCCATCCTCCAAAACCAGCCGGGTCGTGCTGCCTTGCTCCGTAGAGGAGGTAAGTTCCATTTACATACAGTGGAATTAGGAAGTGTGCAACCTTGCTGACCCCCTAGTTAATCAATGGGAGGGGGGAATAATGGGTTGGCATAAATCAGCAGAAAGTTTGGGGTGCTTTTCTTCCTGCTTTTCAGAGGTGGGGCCAGAACCAAAAACCAAAAGGGCATTGCCCTTTTCTGTCTGTCTCTCTCTCTGGCTCCCTGTTCTCTCCCTCTCCCTCCCCACCCAGCAGGAGTTGGGGCAGGCAGGCCTCGCCAAGTGACTCCTATGGCCTTCCTCGTCCCCAAGACCTGTGCCCTATTTGAAGGCCAATGGGGCAGGAGTATTTCCCCTTCTCTCTTTCCCAGTGCTTGGAATGAGCTTAACGGACTTCATCAAATTAGTTCAAAAGTCTCTAAACTACATCTGAAAGTAGTTTCCAGAATTGCCAAGTGATCAAAACTTGAATTAAATTTGTTTCGGCTTAGAACTTTGAACGATTTCTAGTTTTAACTTCAAGTTTGTTCTCTCATCTGTGCTTTTCACTCTATAGACTCTCGTCCTAGGTTTTTTTTTTATACTTTTATACTTCAGCACAGGAGCATTTTGAATACGGGGGGGGGGGGGGATTCTTGAGGATCATTTGGATCAACTTGGAACTGTGACCTGAAGGCAACTGCTTTGTTTTGTAAAGGGACAGATTTGAACTGGGATGAGTTCCTTTGGGGACATGTCGAATTTGAATCTCCTGTTTAAAATGCCCATTTCCAACCTCTGCTCTTTCCCTCTTCAGTATCAGGTGGGGCAGTTGTTCTCTGTTGCTGAAGCCAGCAAGAACAACACTGGCGGCGGCGAAGGGATTGAGGTGCTAAAAAATGAACCTTACGAGCGTGAAGGGGAACGGGGGCAGTTCACCCACAAGATCTACCACCTCCAGAGGTAAGGTCCTTCCTGGGCACGGGCATCCAAAGGCATGGGCTTCCTCTGATGCCCTGTTTTTCTCTCTCTCTTGCAGCAAAGTTCCTGGATTCATTAAGATGTTTGCCCCTGAGGGGTCCCTAGTTGTTCACGAGAGAGCCTGGAATGCCTATCCCTATTGTCGAACGGGTGAGCCAGGGAGAGGGATGGGAGAAGGGGCTATGTCTGTAACTGGGACTCCCTAGATCAGGGTTTCCCAAACTTGGGTCTCCAGCTGTTTTTGGACTACAACCAATGGTCATACTAGCTTGGGGTGATGGGAGTTGTAGTCCAAAAAACAGCTGGAGACCCATGTTTGCGAAACCCTTTTCTACCTAGATGCTTTGGTAGGGGAACAAATTTGTCTGGAGTGTTCTCATTTCCCCCCCCCCAAACTCTATCTTGAACGATCCTTTTGAACAATGGTTGAGTGGCAAAAATCCAGGGGTTGTTTGGCAGAGATTCTGGAAGTGCTGTACACTCCATTCATCACTGCTCTGCTTAAGCTGAGAATATAACCTAGAAATGCACCCAGCAGACTCCTGCAACATGCAGCCTATTGGGAAACTCTTTTCGTACATTACTGCTCTTCTCATTGACACAGGCCAGAGGAACCTCAAGTTTCCATAGAACAGAGTTTGAATAAAAATTCATTTTGAGCAAGTGCTGGGAAAGTTTTCATAGGCCAAGGGCCACATTCTCATTTGGGCAACTTTCTTTGGCCGGTGTTGGGTGTGTCCTGAGGCAAAAGTGGGAGAACCAACAAATGCAAGTTATACATTTGTACAGTTGGTTTCTACACAAACTCGCATGCCCCGTCCAGTCCAGCAGGAAACATTATCAGAGTTCAGGGACAGTCAAAACTGGTGTGGGAAACCTTTGGCCCTCTAGATGTTGCTAAACTACAATTCCCATCATCCTTGGTTTTGGCCATGTTTGCTGGGGCTGATGGGAATTGCAGTTCAGCAACAACTGGAAGACCATAGCTTCTCCACACTTTGTCTAACGTGCTGGATATATTGGGCTAAAACTGTCCTGTGTGATTTGGGTTACATAAATGGCAACTATGGCTAGAGAAGACTTATATCAAGCTGATTAGGGAAGGTTTTTAGTTTCATTATTCTGCACTAAAATGTTCTGTCTTTCTCTTCTTTCTTGTGGTCCCGTCTGCTGCAGTTATAACGGTAAGTGACTTGGGGAAGGGACATCTGTGGGTTGGTGGGTGGGCAGGCAGCGCTTCTCAGTGAACCCCAACTCCCTCAGATTCTCTGGGTACATCTGTGTCCTCGCCTATCTCCAGTAAACTATTGCACACCCCTACCCCATGAAGTCCACTTCTCATGAGTCACACACCCACATCCCGGAATGTCGCAGAGCATTCTGGGCAATATGTCTGCTCAAGTCACGTGTGGCTTTAGGTCTGCGTGTGCTCTTGTTATCACAATGTTTTCTGGGTAACCATTCTTCTCTCCTCCCTACCCTTTCCTTTTTGGACAGAATGAATATATGAAGGATGATTTCTTCATCAAAATTGAAACCTGGCACAAACCAGATTTAGGTGACCAAGACAATGTAAGTGATGAGAATGAAACACCACGTTTTATGCAGAGAACCAGGGCGCCCAAGTCCTGCTGAATTGTACTCTCTATTAATAGAAAGACCGTGGGCACAGTTGCACTGTTTTATTATTAAGGGGGGGGGGATGGTATTTGATTAACCAGCATTTTTTTCTTTCTGCACAGAGAAAATATTGTGTATCTGGAATAATTGTTGTTATTTATGTCACTTATGAGTTGCTTCCTGTGAGGCATCTAGAAGTGATTTACAATACAATGGCATATGTAAAATAGTTGCATATGTAAAAACAACTGAATACAAAAGAAACACAAAAAATTAAACATAAAAATGCTTTTAAAATAACACCACATACAGGAAATCAGTTCAGATCCAGGACAGATACCAGCTGGTGTAAATAATTTAGACTTTGTTAAGGTTCCATTGCATATATAATAAGAAATAAAGCACTTATTCTTGCAAATATCTTGAAAGCACTTTAGAGGAAACTGTATGGAAGAGAAACATGCTTTATAATTAACTATTGGATGCAGTTTGGGGTTACCGGGGTCTTTTTCTCTTCTAAATGACTGAAATATTTGGCAGTATTCAGGGATGCAATCTTAAGGTATTAAACTTTCTGTGATTTTTATTGCAGCAAATCTGGGTTACATATGTTATTATTATTTAATTTCTATACAGTCATGAGAAATTTGAATTCTGTGGTTTTACATATCAAGACGTAACAACCATCTGTTTTTAGGTCTTAAAATTAGGTAAATACAACCTCAGATGAACAACAACACATGACCTATTACTCCGTATCATGATTTATTTAGCAAAAATAAAGCCAAAATGGAGAATCCATGTGTGCAAAACTAAGTACACCTTATGATTCAATAGCTTTTAGAACCACACTTAACAGCAATAACTTGAAGTAATCATTTTCTGTATGACTATATCAATCTTTCACATCATTGTGGAGGAGTTTTGGCCAACTCTACTTTACAGTTTTGCTTCAGTTCTTTGAGGTTTGCTGGCATTTGTTTATGCACAGCTCTCAAGGTCCCACCAAAATCTTGTGTGTTTTGATGTAAAATACATCATCATCATCATTATTATTAGTATTATTATTATTAAATTGAATTGCCTAACACTCGTTGTCTTTAGGCCAGTTACAAAGCATATATCATAATACGGAAGCATATTAAAAAGTCAACAAAGTTCGATCAAACTTTCAGTGCTGATCACTCCCATTTTTGTTTCGGGTGAGGACATAAAAACTCTTCTCTCTGCAGGTCCACAGCCTCGATGCAGAAACTTGGAAAGATGTTGAGGTGGTCCATATAGATGTCGCTGATCGGATGCAAGTGTCAGATGACGTAAGAGGCAACCTTGGTTTTTGTTTGGCAGTTGGAAGAGTGTTTGACAAAGGTTAACACGACACAGAAGGCAGGGGAATTCTGGGAGGGAAGGCACCCTTGCCAGCCGTCCGCCTTCGGATAGGAAAGAAGGATCCCTTTGTGGCTCTGGAGTGTGAAAGCCGTGAGCACAAAGGGAATCTTTTTGGTTATTGTAGCATCTGCAAACGCCCTACTTAGAACCATTTGTTCTTTCGAATCGCTCTAGATTGGGAGAGCTCAGGAGAACAGTACCCCAGCGATTCTAGGCTGCAGCTATCCTGCCCATCACTACTTGGCCCGAGGGGCCTTCATTTCCACACACAACTCGCTCCTCTTCCTTCTCCCTTCTTTATCCCCCCCAACACTGACAGAGAAAGGAAGTTTGCTTATATCTAGCCAGGCTCCACATTGTGATCTCATTTGTTCTTGCTGGCCCATGGCCTGCAGAAGGGATGAAAGGAGATCCCCCACTCTGAGTGAGGAGAGGCCCCTGAGTGGAGAGCTTGTCTCTGAGCATATGCTGAGCACTTTCTCTTCGCCACCAAGTGACTAGTCTATTCTCTCTACATCCTTAGAGCAAAGGTAACAGTAGTGGTGGTGATGGCTGGTACCACTAAAACCACATTGTTGTTCAACTTTTTGCGCTGCTCGTAGTATCCAAAATAGTACCCTTTTGCTTTCAGGGCTGGCTCTTGGGTTTTAGATGCTATCAGGCCCTGTTTTTGCGCCAAGAGGAACCTGCCCTTTCTGACTGCTTTTCTACCTGCTGAACAAAGATCTTCATGGCATTTATCCAACTCTGCCCCCCTGTATCTCGTACTGCCGACATTCTCATCTCTGCTCTGTTACCTTTCAGGATTACAAGCCAGATGAAGACCCGGCTCTTTTCAAATCAGTGAAGACGGGCAGAGGGCCTCTTGGTCCTGACTGGAAGGTACGTCCAATCCCCTGTCTTGTAATTTGTTTCAAGGTGCTTTATGGGATGCAATTCATAAATGAAGTAGTAGATAAACGGATGGTAGCAAAACTTGCGAACCAGCCTGTAAGCGTGTCCTGCTCCCTCTCATCCATACATCTCGGGTCTCTTTGTTGTTCTGAAAACAGGCTTTGGCGGTGGTAGTGTAACCCCAGGGGTCTGCAGGTTTCACCTTAGCAAAGCAAAATGCTGTTGCACCAGACCCAAAAGATGGAGCCGTCTCCGTGACCTTTTAGTCATGGCAGGAAGAGAGAAAACAAGTGTTGCAGTGGTCACTGGGTGCAAGAACCGGCTGTAAGATTTTTTTTTTGGCGTGGGGCTGGGTCTTATCAAAACTGGAAGGTGCTGCACCCAGCACCTTCTATATCTGCTGCCAGGGCTGGGGCTGTGAGAGACATAAACAGCAGTCACTCCATGTCCTTACCCATGTGGAACTAACACCCATCTGCTTCTACAGCCAGGAGATTCAGCTGCAGAATGGCGTTTGTAGGAACTCTGGAGAACAAAGGGAGGGGGGGAACTTACAATAATCAGGGCAAAGGTGTGTGTATCCCTGTCTGTTCTATTGTGTTTTAAATACATTTGCAAGCCGCCTGGAGAACTTTGGTAAGTAGGCATGGTGTAAATACTTCTAAATGAAATATTTAAAAAAAGGGTAAATCTCTTTTTCATCCCTGCAAATCCACCTCAGATGTTTCACCTACAAGAGAAATCTCCACAGGTTTGCTTTGAAACTGCAGCAGCAACTCCAGGCCTAATCTCCTTGGCTTCTTCCTTTCTCCCCCTCCCCCCTTTCCCCTATCTCCCGTCCATTAGCGGGAACTAGCCAACAATGAAGATTGCCCCCACATGTGTGCCTACAAACTTGTGAGTGTGAAGTTCCGCTGGTGGGGTCTTCAGGGTCGAGTGGAAAAATTTATCCAAAAGGTAAGAACAGGCTGAGGCTGCTGGCTCTGATCTGAATTGGAGCTGCCTTGGATAGTAACAGATGGCAGAGCAATATTAGCAAATGGGATTTGAGACTTTCTCCAGCGTTGATTTTTTTTTTAGGGGCGGGAAGAGGTTGGGGTAAAAAAAAAAAACCCACCTTGAGCTTGCTCTGCAGAATGCAACCCAGGGACTTTTCCCCTCAGAGAGAGAGAATGTGTAGACTATTATCCCCACTTCAAGGTCTCTTGCATTCTTGTCATCCTGTTTCCTTGAAGCCTTTCTTCTCTTCCTACAGCAAGAAAGACGCCTCTTTACCAACTTCCACAGGCAGCTATTTTGCTGGTTGGACAAGTGGGTGGATTTAACCATGGCTGACATTCGACGGATGGAGGAAGAGACACAGAGGGAGCTTGATGAGGTATTTTGGGGGGGCAGAGGACCAGGTTTGCGGGTGTGAGGTGCACATGGTTTGGGTTGTGAGAGCTTCCCTCACTTTTGTGCTTGAACCCTTGTGGGTGGAAGGCCAGAAGTACAACTTCCCCTGTCACTGGGTCTGAAAGGATGGCTTTGCCCATACAAGCCTGATCTCTTGAGATCATTTGAGGGCGGCCTGCTTCAGATGCCATTGTTGTCGGAGAGTAAGGCAGATGGGGTCAAGCAGCCAGGCCTTTTCTTTTCATGGCTTCCTTATTGCGAAACTCCCTTCCCAAAAAGGCCTTCCATAGCCAGCTCCGTTCCCACTTGTAGAGTCTTAGTTAAAACCCTTTCCTGTTTGTTTTCACGCAGCTAGTCTTGAGGCTTTGTTGATTTCAATGAGCCGAGTTGCTACGCAGATCTGCCAGGCAGGATTTTTTAAAAAAAATCACTGCCACTGTTCCGTTGAGTGATAATCGGTACTCCTGTGTTATATTTGATGCCCCTATGGCACACTTGTTGTTGTAGGTGCAGATCCTCTGACAAGGGGAGGAGTTTCCAACTAGGGCCATAGGTTTTATTTAGTCGATGTGGTTTTGATCCACTAATATAGAAGCGGGAAACCCTGATTCAAATCCTGAAATGTGAAAATTGCCAATGGCGGACCCCATCTTGGGAGAGGCATTCCCTCTTCCATCTCTCACAGGAGGGGACTCCACTTCCAAGACATATGCCATATAAAACCTATAGATACCTATGCACCCTAAACACATGCCATCTAAAATCGGGTATACTTTTTCCCTCCTTCAAAAGCGTTTAGTGATATGCAAGTTTATGTAGATTCAGTTGTTTTAAAACTCAGTTGATCCGCTTAGGGGTGAGAGAAGCTTTGGCCCTCCATATGTTCCTGAACTATAACTCCCATCAGCCCCTGCAAGCATTGCCAGTGGTGAGGAATGATGGGAGTTGTAGTTGTGCTTACCATTGTTTCCTCAATTTGTAGTTTTTTTAATGTCTGTAAATGTATAGTTACATAAATATGTTATGCTTCTGTAAACATATTTTACATATTTGTAAATATATACCTTTCAAGTTTTTTGATGATTAAAACCTTTTTCTATACAACTTTTACAAAATATATAGGAGTCCTGCCCTTATTTGAATCTGTTCCTCCATAAAAGAAAAGGGAGGAAAAACTGGTACATACAGGTGTTTTGTTTATAGATAGATCCCATTTTGCACTTTGGGATTAAATGTGGTTCCTGTCTTGTCCAGAGAGTATTAATGCTTTGAACCCTCAAACCCGATAATGTTTGGTAATATGCTGATGCATTTAAATACAAATGTAATTGATTTTTTTTTTTATTGACAAATCTTTCTGGCAAGGCCATGTGGAAATAAACAGAGCCAGTACTACCATGTAAGACTTGGAAGTTATCCAGCTGCTGAAGGATCTTGTTTTGTTGCAGATACGCCAGAAGGGCACAGTGAGAGGAATGACTGCAGGGGACGAATGAGCGCCCCCTATTGCCTGGGCCGAGAAGTAACAAGGTAGAAGAACGTGGAGAGTGGAAAGCTTTACATAGTTATGGGTGGAAACTGGGTGAGGGTGGGAGGAGGCAGTGATCATATCTTGGCCTCATCAAGCCATGATATGCATGTGCCTATGCCCCCCCCCCCGCCCAGCCAATTTGTGGCATGAGGAAACAAGCCTGGGTGCCTCTGATTAACCAAAGTTTCCCGTATTGTCAAAACTTGGGAGATACAGTTACCACGTTTGGAACAAGCAACGATATCAAGGCAACTTAGAAATATGGTTTTAATACAGTGGTACCTCGGGTTAAGAACTTAATTTGTTCTGGAGGTCCGTCCTTAACCTGAAACTGTTCTTAACCTGAAGCACCACTTTAGCTAATGGGGCCTCCCGCTGCCGCCACGCTGCCAGAGCACGATTTCTGTTCTCATCCTGAAGCAAAGTTCTTAACCTGAAGCGTTATTTCTGGGTTAGCAGAGTATGTAACCTGAAGCGTATGTAGCCTGAGGTACCACTGTATATGGGTTTGTTTTGGAGCTGTTAACCACCGTTTCCTGGTTCAGATAAAACCAGAAACTATGGTCAACTAGAAACTTTCTGGTTTGTTTGCTCCTGCCACGCAGAGAAAGGAAAGGTGCTGCTTTTCGCTGCTAATACTTTCTTTTTTGTCTTCTTTCTATCCCAGGTGCAGTGCCCTTTCTGACCTGAGATTGGACCTCTCTTTGTGGGACTCCACTCTCCCTCCCCTTGCCACCTTGGGAGGGGAAGATGTGTCCCCGTTCTTTTCCGTCCTTCTGGTCCGAAAATACTGTATTCAAAACTGCCCCTGCTTCTGCCGGCACGGGAAACCCCAGGAAACTGCCCTTTACTTCTTACTGATCATGGATTAATAGGTGCCCCCCTCACCACAAGTGGGGCCTTAAAAGGGGGAGGCAAGGACCTTCCAGGGTGGGGTGGGGATGTCTCTCTTTATTTTTGCCCTGCAGGAGCAGGGCTGCATGACTATTAATAAGATTAACCTTAACATTATATGAAATTGTATTGGGGTGGGGAGGGGCTTTCTATAGGCCAAAGGGAAAGGAAGATCAGGAATGCCTAAATGGGGGTGGGGAGGAAGAGAAAACGAGTGAAAACTATAAGGAGCATCATTTTTGCCTTCACTGTGGATTTAAAATTGTCTTTCAGAGAGGCATGGAAACACTGCTTCAGCACCACATTCATCTCCTGGGATTGTGGGGAACAATGACCATAGGAGATTCATTCTCGGTTCTTCCCGTGCCATAATGGTGGAGTTAAAACGTGCCACTAAACTGACTCGTTTGTTTTAGGCAGCAAAGTTCATCTGCCCTGTTTCCAAAGAAGGCCACGTGTGGCTAAAAATTTCAGGGTCTGTTTCTTGACCCTTCATTTCCTCCTTTTTAAATGGCACTGAACTCTACTCCTAGGTTGTTGGTTTGTTTTTGTTTTTTTATCTTCTTTTCCCTGTCCCTCATATCCCAGTTGTGTTGGTGGGAAGGGCATGTAATTTCCCCTCCACTTGGGAGAGTCACTCAGAAACATTTCAGCTGCCCCTTTGGGACTTAAGTGAGGGGGAAGTGGAGGCATTTAAGGCCCAATAGTGCATTACTAAGGATCTGAACAGTATTTTTTTTAAGCAAGAAAAACACTGAAATCTTTTTTTAAAAAAGTAAAACAATAAATAAACTTGAAGTTGAGTTCTTGTCCTGTTTCCTTGTTGTGGGGTGGGTGGGAGACACAGGGAGAGTTAGTGGCTGCTGTGGCTCATTTGAGTACCTCGTAGAGTAGGGTGAGATCTTGCAAGTCCAACCCTATGTCAGTGGAGGAAATTTGCTGATCTGCATAACGTAGTTACCTGGCTTCTGCTTAATAAAAAAAACAACAGCAATAACACCTCTAGCCATGGGAACATCCCACCACCTTCTAAGGCAGCCTGCTCACACTCACAAACAGCTCATACAGTCAGGAAGTTACTCTTAAATGTTTCGTCGAAAACCTGCTTGTCCTTAAACCCTGTAGTTCAGGGCCTTCCCTCTGCAGCAGCACAGAACAAATCTTCCCCATATGTGGCAACTTTTTCAGGAACTGAATAAGATGGCTACTTTTTCGCTTGTGAATCAACTTTTCTCCAGGTTAAACATACCCAACTTCCTCAAAGGTTTTGGTCTCCTATTTTGTTCCTTTCCTGCAGTATAAGATGGGTTAGAGCAGTGTTTTTCACTAGTGTGCCGCGAGATGTTGCCTGGTGTGCCGTGGGAAAAATTGAAAAATTACTTTATATATGGTCAATATAGGCACAGAGTTAAATTTTTTAACATTTTTTAACATTTTCTAATGGTGGTGTGCCTCGTGATTTTTTTCATGAAACAAGTGTGCCTTTGCCCAAAAAAGGTTGAAAAACACTGGGTTAGAGAGAAGCTGGTGTGTGTGTGCTGGGTTTTTTTTTGTACCTGATGCAGAAATTTCCAGAATAAATTACAAACCAGCTCAGTCCGCCTTCCTCACCTCTTTTCTTCCCTTTTGGGAAAGGTAAGAACTGACTTAATAATGCTGCTGCTTCCCCAGCAGGGTGGAAGGGAAGCTCTGCTTCCTATTCCAGCTGTGAGGAACCTTTGGCCCTCTAGATGTTGCTGAGCTACAACTCCCATCATCTCAGCCCACTGGCTATGCTTGCAGAATCCCACAAAAGGTGCATTGTCAAGGTAAGGCATCCCCAACCTGCAGCCCTTCCAGATGTTTTGGCCTACAACTCCCATGATCCCTAGCTGTGAGGTTTGGAGCTTTCAGGGTTAAATAAGCTCAACAGTACAGCCCTCTCACAGGGAAGATGTGTCACAACATCCGGGGTATCTGCTGTATACAGGATGTCTGTGATTTGTGATTTCTGTTCAGTCCTGGTTTCATTTTTGAACCAGAGCGGAGATGTCTTCCATCAGTCCGTGAGTGTCTGTGAATTTATGCTTGTAATTAAAGTTTGCTTGCTTGAAACAAGCTAGACTTTGTGGGAGTTTATTTGCTGGCAAGAAAGGCACACACACCGTTGCACAAGAAGAAGTTTGAACAACTCTGCAAAAGCACTGGAGAAGCAAGATGCGCAGCAGAAGTGTTGCTGGACACCACTCCAAGTGCTAAACTGGTTTTGAGGCTTTTTCCAGTTTAAAACAAAAGCCCCAACACTAGCTAACAGGACCAGTGGTCAGGGATGATGGGAATTGTAGTCCAAAACATCTGGAGGGCCAAAGGTTGGGGATGCTTGGTCAAGGTCATGTGTTGCAGCTTTTGACTGTTCCCTTCAAACCCCAAACATACGTGGGTGGAGCTCAGAGCAAGCCAGTGAGAGACCAAAAGCGGAAGCCACAGTAGAGCTAATTCATGCTCTTAGAATTTGTTTCAGCTAAGGCTGCCATCTGATTAAAGGAAATATTGGTCCGTGCATCGAACGGGTTTGAACTGAGTGACCAAAACGACACTAATTTTGCATAAGACAGTAGTTTGATTGGGTTTTTTTGAGGAGGGAATACTTTTGTTTTTAGATGGTGTGTTTATATGTCACAGCCAATGCCATTTCGGAAAAGGCGTTCTGAGAGTGAAAGGGGAATGCCTCTAGTAACAGTTTTACAAGTAACTTGTATTTAACAATACTGTAACTTCTAAAAACGTGTTTCTCTGATGGATTGAGGATGCTTGTTTATAAAGAATCATTAAAATAAGGCTGCAATCCTATACTGTACCTACTTACCTTGGTGTAAGCCTCCTGGAAATTAATAGGTCTTAGGTCCGATTACCATGTATAGAGGGATAAGGGACCTTTGGTCCTCTGGATGTTTCTGAACTACAATCCCCATCAGCTCCTGCAAGCATGGCCAATAGCCTCAGGTGATGCAAGTTGTAATTCAGCAACAACAGACAGTCCAAAGGTTCCCCGCAACTGATGTATTACATTGTAAAAACTGTTGTGAGCACATCTACAACGGCTATCTGTTGTCTTTTTGTGCCATTCCCATCAGGAAGCACACCCAGATCTTAGTTTTAATTGTTGTTAATCTTAACTTCAACTGCTTAATGAAACCTACACAATTTTTCACATGACAAAACAATTGTTTTGAAGTAACAAGGAAAACAAGCCTTTTCTACCTAGTTAGCGATCTCCATCTTAAGGTTTCTCTCCTGGGGTAAGATTGGGATATGTTTGCCTCTTGGGTTTGTGGTGCCTGTAGGTTTAAGTGCTTAGATTTAAAGCACACACTTGTTTTACCCTAGTTAAAAGGCCAATTTAACTGGACGACCAAGCCAATAAAAACTTTTGGGCAGCCCTAGTTCTAAGTGCTCCTCGGCCAAGTTTTCCCCGTCTGCATCCCCATCTGTATCCTGTTGCATAACTTTTGGTCAGGCCTCCAGAACGGGCAAATTGCCAAACCAAACGCAACCCAACCACCCCTTGTATTATGCTGGCTTGCAAGGGGCTCGATTCTATATGCCTGGGGGGTTGGTGTGCACCTGCCGGCCCAGCCGGTGCATGGTGGGATGGCACAAATTGTGCAATCCTGAATTCGATCAAACTCATTCTCGGAGCTAGCAGGGAGAACCCAGGAGGACTCCTAATTCCCACTCGCCCACTGATGGTAAGATCTTAGACGGTGCTCCAAGGGACTATTTGCTCTGCTGCTCAGAAACCATCTGCTCTAGGAAACAAGACATTTGAGCATCACTGATTTCACTTTCTGTTTCTTAGCATTTGAAAAGAAATGTAAAGACCCTGCTGGGACTGGCTTCCTAGAAAGGCATCCCAGGGTCCGACACATACACTCCCTTCCCAAATACATTCCTTGCCCTGTGGAGAGCCATCAGATGCAGCAATAAAGGTGTGCTCCCCGTGAAAGGTGTTTTGTGATGGCAAGAGCTGTATGTGCAAAAAAACCAGAAGCATCTACTGTACGTGCAGCCTCAGTATTGTGGAGGAATTCACTCTAGAGGAGAGAGTTCGGAGTGATGAGCTCATCCTGCCGGGGATGAGCTGAGCTGGCCATGACTCAGCAGCCTCTGAGGCCATAGGGACATCCACCCCCAGGTTTCTGCTCTGGCTGCCTGGGATTTTCCATTGGCATTAGTTAAAATCCCCTTTGCTGTTTTCCCTACTTGTCTCTCGCTCTCATGATTAAGCTCCCCGCTGAAACAGACACACTCCATCCTCTCTCGCAGAGCATCACAGTCTCACATACCCTCCGACATTTCTCTGATGAAAACGGGGACATCCTAAGGAAAAGAAGGACATTTTGGAATCCGATCAGAAACTGGGAAGACTTCTGTAAATCTGGAACTGTCCCTGGAAAATAGGGATACTTGCAGGGTCTGGAGTAGTAGCTGGTAAAAGCAGTTGGCAGCTGAGGGGACACAGCTCACAGCAGCTGGATCCGTCCCTTTGCAGGCCAACATCCTGTTTTCCACAATGCCTATCCTATAGTAACAATTGTGGGAATCTCAGTCCTTGACGCTCAGGGTGGCCATCTCCCAAAATGGAGGGCAAAATAGATTTTCCATAATTGCATATGGATACAATGCTAGACACCATTACTATAATTTCAGTAGAGATATTGTACATCTCACCATAGTGTAAAAACTGACCAAGTGACCTGTAAGGCCTGCTCCGACTGCTATCCAGGTGTTCACTGTTGATGGGCAACTTTCAGGGCCCTTCCTGTTTCTTTCCTTTTCATTGGTTCTTTTATCTGGAAACCAGATTTGGACCGGACAATGTATCAAATAGAGGATTCCTTCAAGCAAGTCCTCTGTGAAGCATGATACGTGGCTGCCCTACTTCTTTATGTAGGGCTGGATCTAGACACGTCAAAGAAGCGATTCAGTTAAACGCATTGTAAATTCATACAGGGAAATCTGGTAAGGAAAGACGAGACTCCACAGCGCCATCTGGTGTTATATCGCATATAAAACGCTTTTTCTTTACCAATCTAGCTGAGTTCTAGGACAACAGTCAGGATGCGACCACTGCAGGCACTTCCCTATTCTTCTAACATTTTTACTTAAAGAATGAAAGCCATTTTAGAAGTGGGGGACTTCTTGTTTGTTTGTTTGGTTTTTTAAAAAAACAAAAACAAAACAATCCATGCCAGTTGGTGTCCAGAACAGTCATATTTTTTCCAAATTCCACCCAGTTCTGCCCTTCTAGAATTCCCCCTGGTGGATTTTTCCACATCACTCTCACTCTTACACTTCCTCCCTGCCCCCCCCCTTTAAACACACTACTTGGTTTAATTAGCTGATCAGTGCCAGGAATCTGTTTCTTTTGAATGGTTTCCTGCCCCAGGACAGGTGCTAATACAATTGTTTGAGCAATTACCTCCAATCTGCTACTGTAAAATGTTAAAGGTGTGCTTATTTAACATGTACAGTGGTGCCCCGCTAGACGAAAAACTCGCTAGACGAACGACATTCGTCTAGCGGAAGCTGCCCCGCAAGACGAAAAAGTCAATGGGGCTGCTTCGCAAGACGAAAAAAAATTATTTTTATTTTTATTTTTTAGCGCGAAAACCTCCGCGCTCCATTGCCACTTCGCTAGATGAAAAATTCGCTCTACGAAAAAACTCGTAGAACGAATTATTTTTGTCTAGCGGGGCACCACTGTATTTAATTATTACTGATTGACTGGAGGTTTTGTATTTGTTCTTTTGCATCTCATTGCCATTCATTCATTGCGTAGCATACAATTTATATGGTTGCACACACAGACGCACACCTTAGGAAAGATGAGGAAGTGGTCATGAGTCCACAAATGTTTACGCATAATCCTCATAAACGTAAACCTCAGAAGCAAACTTAGTGGTGACACAAGAGAGCATTTTCTGCTCCAGTATTGTGGAATTCCCTCACAATAAAGGTTAGATTGGCTCCCTCTTTGTTATCCTTAAAAAAAAAATATTTATTTATTTGGTTTATCAAATTAAGATTTTACCATCACAGACATACAACATACAACATAAAAACAAGATTCCAAAGAATCTCCTGGACTTCCCTCCTCCCCTTTGTGGGTCCTATTATAAATCCTTTCCTCCTGCTTCTTTCATAATAATCCAAATATTTTACATCTCCATTATATCCAAAATTCACCATTAAACTACAACTGTTATTCAGATCCTACTAGCAATTTTAACTGTTTACAATGGTTTTTAAGGTAAATTAAAATTTCCCCCCATTCCCTATTAAAGTTTTGGTCTTCCTGATTTCTGATTTTTTCCAGTCATTTTTGCCATTTTGGCATAATCCATCAACTTGATCCGCCATTCTTTTCTGGTCAGGACTGTCCTCTTTCCGTCTCTGGGCCAATAATATCCATGCAGCTGTGGTCGCATATATAAATTTATATATAAATATAAATAGTCTTTTCTGTTGGGATTTTGGCATCTAAAAGAAAGGCTTTGGGTTTTGTTTTTTTTAGAGAAAAAGTTATTTTAAACATTTTTTAAAAATTTGTTCTCTCTTTGCTATCCTACTGCTGGCAGGCCAAAACCTTTCTGTTCAGATAAGCCATTGAAAACTAAGGTGCAGATGATGCTAATCACTGGGCTGGGTGGCCTTTGGTCAGCAATGCCATGGTCCCATCCTGCACTGGGGATCCTTCACGGAGCAGCTGGTTGAACTATGGATGATCTCAAGGGTCACTTTCCACTCTAAAATTCACTGGGCTGGATCCAGAGTTGAATGAATGAAACTTTATTTGTGTCAGCCATTGGCCATAGCAACAAAAGAACATTGGGATGAACACAGAACAAGATAAAAAGTCGATGATATAAAACACAGTTTAGGGTCATGAATCAGCAATCAAATAGTGAACCTTATTCTGGTTGCCATAGCTAGAAACCTTGCAACCTTTTACAGATCTGCTGCTCTTGATCTGCCAGGAGAGTGGTTGGGCGACGCAGAATGGACAATAAGAGAGGGGTGATAATCTCGTTCCTCAGGTCTTTGTAAAGAGTGCACGCCAGGAGGATGGAAAATGGAACTTAATTGAATTTAGGTCCCAATGAAATTAATTGAGTAGGTTAGTAATGACTTAGTTTTAGCCCCATTGCTTTCAATGGAAACTAAAGTTAGCTGGTTTAGTTGGTTCCAGTCTAGTGGCTAGAGTCATGGATTGGACCGGTGCTAGGGCTTCTTGAGCCCTAGGCGAACCACCTTCTGGTGCCCCCGCCCCCCCACCAAAGCCTGCTTTAGCGGGAGGTGGGGGGGTGGAGAGGCAAGCAGCAGTTTCTCTGCTGTAGCGGAGAAGCTGCTGCTCGCCCGCCCCGCCCCCCACCCAAGCCTGCTTTAGCGGGAGCCGGGGGGTGGTGTAGGGGGCAAGCAGCACCTCTCCGCTACAGCAGAGAAGCTGCTGCTAGCCCGTCCCTCCCAAGCCTCCGTTTTGGCGCCCTAGGCAATTGCCTAGTTTGCCTAAATGGACGCGCCGGCCCTGGTCATGGACACAGACCAAGAAGACCCAGGTTCAAATGTCTGCTCATTCACAAAGCTTATGAGATTACATCGTGCCAGTCACAGCCTCTCATCCCAACCTATCTCCCAGCCCAGGATAGAAAGGAATGTGGGGCATGCATGTTTCTCTTTTGAGGAAGAGTGGGGCTCCAAATGTAACACTAATAGTAGTAAAGAAACAGTGCCTGTTTTCAAGAAAACGTGACTAGCTAGGTATTTATCAGTGACTCTTAACACTGTGACTCAGCAGGGAAACAGGAACTGGTTTTTTGCTGTTTCAAAACCAAAACTGTAGCCACAAGTTATAAAAATAATCACTATACACTTACAAGAGATGATGACAGCAAATCAACCTCCTCTGCGCTTATCATGTAAAAAAAAAAAAAGGTTGTTTGTTAACAGCAGCCATCTCCAGGCCATAGGCTAAAACCATGAAAAAATATTATTATTATTTAGTGAATTTGTGTACCTCCCTTCATCTGAAGATCAGAGAGCCATTTACAACATAAAAATACAAGATGATAACACAGAATAAAAACAACAACAACCCATGCTCCCACAAACACATTTTAAAAAGACATATATTGTTTAATTAGCCAAAGGCCTTGTTATATAGAGAAATGTTTTCACCTGGTGCTTAAATATACCGGTATGTAATGAAGGCTCCAGGCAAGCCTCCCTGTGGAGAGCATTCCACAAACTGGAAGCCACTACAGAAAAGGCCCGTTCTCATGTTGCCGCTCCTCAGCTGCAATTTACCTTACACTGGGAGAAGCTCCCACTGGGAATAATGGAAGCCTCACTTCTGGCGCAAACAGCAACTTCAACGGGGCAACTATTGTTGGGACTGCAGTGGGAATGAAAAGGCATAAACCAGGGGTCAGCAAACTTTTTCAGCAGGGGTCCGGTCCACTGTCCCTCAGACCTTGTGCGGGGGCCGGACCATATTTTGAAAAAAGAAAAGAAAAGAACGAATTCCTATGCCCCACAAATAACCCAGAGAGGCATTTTAAATTAAAGGACACATTCTACTCATGTAAAAACACGCTGATTCCCGGACCATCCACAGGCCGGATTTAGAAGGTGATTGGGCCAGATCCGGCCCCCGGGCCTTAGTTTGCCTACCCATGGCATAAACTCTCCCACCCTGATTAAAAAATATGCCACTCTACCCCTGGTAGCAGCTATGAAATGCAAATGTAAGTTCAAGTGACACATTAATTGTCACATGGAGACTGGTTCTCAGACAGCTGCTACAAGTGGTGTAGTTGGAGGTACTATTGTTGCAGTTGCTTGAGACATTTAATCCCCTTGCAGATGAATAACCTGGCCTCAGAGGGCAGAATCTCAACATGCAGTCCGCCATCCAATCTGGAACCATACCAGACATTGCTTAGCTTTGCAAATGAGCTAGAAGTTTTGTTGCTGCACCACTTGTCTTCACAATGTAACAGAATACTTTTGGGAAACACAAATCCAATACTCTGCATGCTTATTCACAAACAAGTTCCTCTTATAGAATTCAGTTGCTGTCAGGCATGCCAACTCTAGGGGGCCAAGGTGTCTTAGGGCACCTCAATATTTGCATGACGTCGCAGATGGCTACACCGGCCTACAGTGTCGGGGGATGCGTGTGATGTCGTGTGCTGCGTGTGTGATGTCATATGTGTGCAATGCACGCCGGGAGCCTCCCCAATCTTGGGGGCAACCTGGCACCTCTAGTTTCTGTTAATTTGATGTGAAATTTGCCTGATCCGCACTTACCGGACTCATATGTAGATTGAAATATAGTTATCCTTTAAAATTTGTGTTTTGCCACACATTAAAAAAAGTACCAACATGTATTAAAAATGTTTATAGGATAAACTTTTTTTTAGAAATGTGCACATTGCCACAAAATATGTATTGAAACACACATTTATACATATTTAAATGTGATTTTGGTGATTAATATTGAATCAGATTTTCAGATTATTGCAGAATCAGGACAGAACAGACATAGACTGGGAACAGACTGATCCATCCATCTCTAGGCTTATTGCCAACCAGGGCTGTGTACACATTCCTGGCTTAAAATCAGCAAGGTCGTTTCATTTTGCTGTGTTTTGAATCACATATGCATGCTATTGTACACATGAGTACGGTTGAATTTGTTTCCAAGTCATCTGCTATCTGCCCACATTAGGGCTGTGGTTGTCTTCCCATGGCTTACATTTTCAAACCAGATCAAAGGTGGTTTGAACACATCCAAATGCAGCATTTTTCAACACACGACAAGATATGTGTGGATAGTGGCTAATGTTTTGTGTACACGGCTTCACGTACCAGTAATGGGAGTGCATTGGATATAGAGTAAACTGGAGTGTGTACATCAGGGGTTCCCAAACTAAGGCCCGGGGGCCAGATGCGTCCCAATCGCCTTCTAAATCCGGCCCGCGGACGGTCCGGGAATCAGCGTGTTTTTACATGAGTAGAATGTGTCCTTTTATTTAAAATGCATCTCTGGGTTATTTATGGGGCCTGCCTAGTGTTTTTACACGAGCAGAATGTGTGCTTTTATTTAAAATGCATCTCTGAGTTATTTGTGGGGTATAGGAATTCGTTCATATTTTTTTCAAAATATAGTCCGGCCCCCCACAATGTCTGAGGGACAGTGGACCGGCCCCCTGCTAAAAAAGTTTGCTGACCCCTGGTGTACATGGCCAAAGTGTGCCTGGGGTTGAAGCCTGAATGACAGAACCTCTTGAGATGTGTGCAAAATATGTGAGATATATGGCAGAGATTTAAAAAAAGAAGAAGACACACATAGTGAGTAGCTCAGAAATGGACCATGTGGTGAGTTTGGATGTTTGGACAGGAGCAAGTTAATGGGAGCCAAGACAGGACTACAACCACTTGCTGCGTTAAAAGTAATCCTAGTGCAGTTGCCTTAATTTTGCTGGAGAAGTTGGCCGAATGCTCTCAGTGGCTAGCCTTCTGAATATCTGAAAATGGGAATACTCTCCCCACAACCACCTAAACTAGATGCTGATGGGGAGAGACAGACCCAGAACGAGAAGAGAATTTGCATACAAGGGAAGATGTGCTTTGATTCTTTAGAGTTCCTATAAGTCAACTTCCTGACCCTGTTTTTCTCACGGAATGAACGTACTTCTTTCCATTGTGGCCAGAACACCCACGTTTGTACACCAAGCCTTGGTCTGTGAGCAAATGTTTGGATTTCTGCATTTGCAACATTTGCAGCACTCTTTTATGTAAATGCATTTGCAGAACTTTGGGACTTCTCCAGAAAAGGGGCGCTGGATCTCAGTGTTCGGGCTGAACGATGGGGGTGGAGACGCTCCTTCAGGTATACTGGGGCGAGGCCGTTTAGGGCTTTAAAGGTCAGCACCAACACTTTGAATTGTGCTCGGAAATGTACTGGGGGCCAATGTAGGGTGTTATATGGTCTCGGCGGCCACTCCCAGTCACCATTCTGGCTGTCACATTCTGGATTAGTAGTAGTTTCTGGGTCACCTTCAAAGGTAGCCCCATGTAGAGGATAACTTAATAAAAGACAAATTCATGGAGGACAAGGCTATCCACTACCACTAGTCTTTTGCTATTAGACCCTTGATATGAATACTTTTAGCACCCACACTCAGGGGCAACGTGTCCTGTTTTGCCGCTGAAGCCCATCCATCCCGCCTGAGCCTCTCTTACCTAGGTGGCATGGTACCACCTTGTGGTGTTGTGCCTCCCAAAGCAGCCTCCTCATGTTGCCTCATGGCAGGCCGGCCTTGCACACCCTATCATTGTGATTGTAATTTGTCTTTAACTGATTTTAATGCAGTGGTACCCCGGGTTACAGACGCTTCAGGTTACAGACGCTTTGGGTTACAGACTCTGCTAACCCAGAAATAGTACCTCGGGTTAAGAACTTTACTTTAGGATGAGAACAGAAATTGTGCGGGAGCAGCAGGACGCCCCATTAGCTAAAGTGGTACCTCAGGTTAAGAACGGACCTCCAGAACAAGTTAAGTTATTAACCTGAGGTACCACTGTATTGTATTTCAACTGGTTGCAACCTACTCTGGAACCTTAGGGTGACAGGGCTGGGCGATATCTGGTTTTTAACATTGTGATATATCACCAGCTAAACATCACAATATACTGATATATAATGATTTCTGAAATAAGGATGGAGCTATGTAGAGGCATTGGTTGGCTTTATGGTTTTTCCCGCATTGGGATTTTTGCACAGTACACAGGCACACCATGATTCGTAATATATTGCAAGGTCAAAACATTATGAAACCGGTATCACAACATGGACTTCAAACTGGTTTTGGGTGATATGTGGCCCAGCTTTAGCTCACATCATGGTTTGCGATATATTGCCCGGTCAAAAATTATGAAACCAATATCATGATACAGACTTCAAACCGGTTTTGGTCAATATATTGATATATCGCCCAGCCACCAGAGCGCGATTTCTGTTCTTATCCTGAAGTAAAATTCTTAACCTGAAGCGTTATTTCTGGGTTAGTAGAGTATGTAACCTGAAGCGTATGTAACCTGAGGTACCACTGTAGCAACAATAATAGTAATTACCTCCATTATCAGTACCATGCCTCTGAAAAGCAATTGACGGAGAGCTATTGCACACACATCCTGCTAGTGATCTGATTAGCCACTGTGGGAAAAGAAGTTAGGCCTTTGGTCTGATTGAACAGAACTCTTATTAGTCAGAGTAGACAGCACTGGGTACATGTAACCTCACCGTCAAGCAGCCTTCTTGAAGCCACTCCTGTGCCCTGCCTCCCTATTGTTCCTGGAAGACCAAGGAGAAGGAGGTGGCTGCTTGGTTATCGAATAGGAGCAGGAGGCCAACAATAGGGGGAATGTTGTCGCCTTGTTGTCTCACGCAAAATGGTTGTCGACTGTCCAGGTGCTATCCCTGGAACGTAACCCCCACATAAGCGGAGAGTCACCTGTATAGTAAACTCCCTGACAACAGTGAAATGTGCAATACTAAGGCAGACCTTTGCCAAACAGAGATGGGCAAGGGTTTGCCAATGAGGAGCAGCGTATTCAATGTAACATGCAGAGCTAGCATTTGGGGATGACTTTCTTTTCCCTTATTCCAAATATTGCAGTGTACTCTATGATGAGGCAATTTTTTAATAAGTGTTCTCTGCTTGGGTTTTGCTGGGAGGTGGGTGAGAGAGGGAGAGAAACGTGAACAGAGACTAGAAATTGAGTACCAGTACGTTGTTGGTGGCGTTGGAAAAGCCCCAGGCTGAATGAGAGGGTTCCCCAAGATGAGAGGACATCCTGTGTCACATGGTTAGCTGAAGAAATCCTCTTTTCAAGCGGTTTCTTTCCCCCCCCACAAGAAAAGAGGAAGCTGAGCAAGCACTCTGGCCGCTCCAACCTCTTGCTACTCCATCCCCCCCGAAACTACAACAGAGAGAAGCTACGATAGAGGTGGAAAACGCACTTCCAGAAATCAGATTGTTTCGCCTCCTTGAAAAGAGCACCCTTTGTAATCTTGGACATTACAGGTCCAAATGAAAATGAAAGCTGGTAGACATAAAAAGGCCCCCAAGATGGGCTGTAGGATCAAACATTGCCTTCTTGGACAGACAGGCAGATACCCCACTAATCAGAGATTCTCAAGATGCGTCTGTGTGGTAAGAAACGAGAAATTATTTGTGATCTTTATATATCTAGCAATTCCTCGCTTCGGTCCTGAAGAGAGTCCAGGCTGAGGCTTATTGGGGCACCGTGTATTGCAGGCAAGGGATGAGACACGAAGGCTGGCTGTGTCAATGGCAGGAAGAGGCCCTAGCATTAGCTAGGGTGAGGCAAAGCAGCTCAGGTGGCAGGTTTTTATAGTACTACTAATGGAGAAGCCTCCACTTTGAGACCCTTTGCCATGGGGCCTGAAGGCAAATGGCTATGTAACTTTGATGTGGGTCACATCTGCACCATGCCTTTAAAGCAGTCTTGTACCACTTCAACTATCATGTATTCTCCAAATAAATCTTGGGGAACTGTAGTTTGTTAAGGATGCTGGGCACTATACCTCTGTGAAGGGTAAACTACAGTTCTCAGGAGTCTTTGGGGGAAGTCATGGACTATTAAATGTGCTTTTAATGGCTAGTGTGTGGCTGTCTTAAGCAAATTTGAATTTGGCTCCCCCTTGGGTGTGAAACTGCTCAAGAGGCGTTCATGAATATCAATTCTCAAGTTTCATGGCAGCGAAGGAAGGGGGCATAAGCAGTCATAACAAAACAAACGGCTTATATTTTACTCATCTGGGGTGCTAAGAGACAAGGGGACAGCAGGGGGATGCTGAGGGGAGGGGAGCAGGTGGTGCTGTGGTCTAAACCACAAAGCCTCTCGGGTTCGAATCTGTGCAATGGGGTGAGCTCCCGTTGCTCTGTCCCAGTTCTTGCCAACCTAGCCGTTCAAAAGCATACCAATGCAAGTAGATAAATAAGTACCATTGTGGCGTTTTCATGCACTCTGGCACCCATCACGATATCTCGTTGCGCCAAAAGCGATTTGGTCATGCTAGTCACATGACCCTGAAAGCTGTCTTAGGATCCCTCAGCCTGAAAGCAAGATAAGCGCCACAACCCCATAGTCGCCTTTGACTGGATTTAACCATCCAGGGGTCCTTTACCTTTACCGGTACCTTGCTGGAGGTGTAACTGACTGTGAAGCTTTGAAAAGCTGGCATCACTGGATCAAGCTCATCAGTTTTGCTGAATTAATTACTGTACATGGAATAGTTCTAACTGGATTTTGAATAAATGTGTAATTGTTTGTTAGTTTTGAATTTTATTGTGTTATGATCTTCCTTAGTGGGACAAGCAAATCACCATTCTGAACAATGCTTTCTATAGGGTAGGCAGCAGTGTGGAGGATTTTATGGAAGTAATGAGGGTTCCTCAAAAAAGTTTGGGAACCACTGCTCTGAGGGTTGAGGGGAGGGCCTTTTGTAGGATAGCCATGTGTGTCCTACTTCACAGCCCTCTATGTTTGCAGCTATTCCTGCACAGTCCTCTGTTTGCAGGTATTCCATATTTGAGGACTAAGTCCAGTTCTGTAACTATACATATAAATTACCATCACCCCTTTATTTTTGGCAATGCATTACTGGCCACCCCAAGCATTTGGATTTTCTACTTTAAGTACCAACATGCCCTGGACCACTTCTAGACACCTTTGTTGATAGATTCATTACACTGTAGTCCAGGTGTGGGAATCTTGTGGCCCCTCAGATCTTGCTGGACTACAACTCCATCATCTCTGACCATTGGCCAAAGGTTTCCCACCTGTACTCTAAAGGAGCTTGGGACGCTGTTCTATTTTATCTTGAAAACAAATATCTGAGGTAGTTTAGGCCTGAGGGATCAATGGCTCGACATTCCATGCTTTTCCTTACTGGTAGCCTAAACATAACCTCAAAATACCTCAAAGTGGCCAGCGAAATTCCCCTCAAACGGGTTTCCCCTCTTCAAATGTGAGGTCACATTGTGTGACAGGCCTGCAAACCAAATTTGGGAGCAAAGATCCTGTGACAGGAATCGTAGGAGCCAAAATGGTGTTGTTTTAACCAGTGGTGCTGTTGGGTAATTTTTGACTCTGGGTTGAATGGTTGAGCGGGGCAGGACTCTTTCGATGGTACTGCTGTGTATTCAAAACATGGTAAGCTGCACTGCATTTGTAGGCTTTCCTGCTCATTCTGCCAAAGTGGCTCTAGATATCTGCCTCAAAGTTGTACCCTGATGGTACCACCTATTGCTCCCTATGGACAAACTGAGGCTTATCCCACCACAACCCTAGCTCTGAATTCTTGTCCCAAGATCAACAGTTACCCAGCTCAACAAATTTGCTGCCTTTCCCATGTAATGGTACCACCTTTCCCTTCTCCCCACAACTGTCTAGGTGCAACACTCCTTCTCCAAGCGATTCTCAATGTTGACCTTCTCATTGCTGCCACCACGGCTGGGCTTCAGGAAGAGAATGGCTCCAGTCTCATCCCACAGTGGCGGCTGACTCTGCAGAAAGAATTTGGCATTAGCTTGAGACACTCCCGGCAACTTCTCTGCAAAATACAGAATCTTTCACGTCGCTACGTAAGTCTACTTGTCTTTGTAACTCTTCTGAACACACAGTGTGATGGGCCTTGGAATAGGAACTGGCTGGTTTCTGGAAGGGAAAGCTAACAGCTTCTTAGTTCATTAGTTCTTTTCCCTTTGGCTGTTTATCCAAATAATGGTTGATGGGGATATCTGAAGCTTTTGTCACATGAATAGTAGCGGAAAACTGAAAACTTGGAAAATTATGTGTCCTTAGTTATTGCTGATGGGATCAAACAGTAATCAGTCTGTAATCTATGAAGGCGCAGTATAAAGTTAGAAACTTTATGAGCAATAGTTAAATTTATTTTTGGTAGTTCCTGTTAACATTATAATGGAATAATTTACCACAACCCTCAGCAACTTGGAGGAAAAGGGGAAATAATATAATAAATAAATTTGAATAACGTGCTTCTTCTGTCCCTTCCCCCATCTCAAGTAAGGTATATTTCTTAAGGCACATTTGCAGCAGCTAGTTGAAAAGTTGTTTTATTTCTTTCTTTCCAGCTCTCTGAACGTCTGCCTGGAGTCCAGCCCACTTCTGTACGAAGCTCAGGGCAGCTTCCCTCAGTCAGCCTTGATCTCCGCACGTGGCTTTCTCTTCCAGTAAGAATAATTATTTATTTGAAAAAATTCCTATCCTGCTTTTCATGCCCTCAGAGTATGGCTTAAAATGATGATAGAAAGCAAGTAGCAACATAAATTGTATTTCGCAACATTGTCAGTCTCTACAAGAGGAGGTAAAAGCCCCTCTGAACTACTCAATGCCACCAAAAGCCTGATAAAGCAAACAAAATGTTTTGCTACCTGGTGCCTAAAAGATGTGAGCTGATAAGAAGAGGGAATTCCATCACTGAGGTGTCACCATTGAAAAGGCCCTCTCCCTCTAGGAGCCACTGACCTTGCCTCTGAAGGTGAGGTCACCTGGAGGCAGATCTTCAAAGCTGATTGTAATAACTGGACAAGTTTGTATCAGAGTTGGTGGTCCTTCAGATACCCTGCTCCATTTAGGACTTCAGCAGTACTTTTTATTGTGATGGTTTGGGAACGTGCAGGAGGGTTTGAGGTGGGGATCAAGTATTGTATGTTCAGTGGATTAATTCATGAGGGAGGCAATGTGAAGACTACTGAGTTTAATCCACAATAGGGAAGATTTAAAAGTGGTGGCAAAGGAAGCTAAGGGGTATCTTTATACTGTTAATTTATACGCCAGATTTGTGGTCGTGGCTTCCCCCCACAGAATCTTGGAAAGTAAGGTTACAGGGAACCAGGCAGAGGGCCTTCTCGGTAATGGCACCCACCCTGTGGAACACCTTCCCACCAGAGGGCAAACAAATAAACAACTATATGGCTTTCTGAAGACATCTGAAGGCAGCGCTGTATCAAGAAGTTTTTAATGCTTGATGTTTAGTTGTGTTTTTATATTATGATGGATGCCGCCCAGAGTGACTGGACAACCCAGTCAGATGGGCAGGGTATAAATAATGTTGTTGTTGTTGTTGTTAATCAACTTGACTGGGGGAAATATAGATTGAGGAACTGGTGTTAGGAAGAAGGTTAAACACCCTTACCCTAAGTTATCTGCTTGACCAAATTACTGGTAATTAGCTTCCTCTTTCTGTAGGCTGCAATTTGTTATCTGTTTTGAACTAGGCTATCCATTATCAATTTCCCAGATTAACATGTAGTTTGGGCCTTAACCAATGATTACTATTTTGGATGAGAAGTTGGCAGAGCTTCGGGACACTCCATAGCTGCCTGCTTTCGCCAGGGTCTCTTTCCACATCTCAAGGGCAGGGAGGGAAGAGGCAGGGCACCTGGGTGCTCTTGACTGGTTTGATTCCTAATCCTGCCATTTCCCCAGGATGCGAAACGCCTGACCTACATGTCCAAGATGCTGCCATTTTATCAGGGTTTGGTACAACAGCTGAGGGACCACGAGGCCACCAAAGAAGACTCTAAATTCCTATCTAACTTTGAAGACATCAGTTTTTCCCTCCGAGACCTGGACCATCATGTGCGTTATCAGGTACCGATAGTTCTTCCTGCCCTTTGGGACACAGCTCGGTGGGGCAAAGGCGTCCTTTATCTTTTGTGCTGTTTTAACACCTTTCCTTGATTCTCCCTGTAGATTTTGCTTTGGGGCCTGCCCATTGAAAACGAGCCTGAGCCAACACTCAAGCCCCTTCGAATTCTTCAGCACCAGAGTTGGTGGAGGAATCGCCAGGAAGTGTATGTCATCTTGCACTCCCTCAACAGTTTCCTGTGCCGGGTCACAAGGGAATTCTCGCTGCTGAGGACTCGGGTGGCTAAAGATACTTCCTTTGCCAAGGCTGCCAAATCTCCACCACTCCCAGCCTAGATCCCCAATCCGCTGTCAGAGAATGCTGGCATCCTGGCATCCAGACTCCCAACACCTCCCTTATTGTAATTTATGGACTTACCAATTGGTTATCTTAAAGTATTTAATTTATAAGTATTTATTTTTTTTCTAAATGTTTAAATTATGTATTTTTAACTTATTTTTTTCAATAAAACCAACACTGCTGTGACCATTTATGGAAACTGTTGTTTCAGTTCAGCAAAGGCACTTTTCTTGGGAAAGAGATAAGAAAGAGTGAAAGAGAAAGCAAAGCTAGGAATGTTTGACAGGCAATTCTAAACCTGCCTTTGGCAACTGGCTTTCTTCTGATCTGGGCAGCATATCTACCACACTTTTAAATCACACGGTGGCTTCTCTGCAAATAATACTGTGCCTCCTTGCCACAGCCACTCCAGGTGCGTGTGGCTGCAACGGGGGTGGGGGTGGGGGCAGTGGGTGGTGGGCGAATGCAGCAGTGGAGGAGTAGGAGCAGGTGGCAGGGAAAGATTCTTGTCTGAAAGTCCGAAGAGCCACTGACAAACAATATACCGGTAACTCAGTTGGTTAGAGCATGGTGCTGATAAGGCCAAGGTTGCAGGTTCGATCCCCATAAGGGACAGCTGCATAGGAGGTAGGACTAGATCGGGGTAGTCAACCTTTTTATACCTACCACCCACTAATACATATTTCTTGATGGTAAAATTTCCTTATCGCCCACCAGTGCTCAATGGAAGGAGGATTCAGCTTGTGCCATAGAACCCCCTACCTCCCACCTAGAATCCTGAAACGCCCACTAGTGGGCGGTAGGGACCAGGTTGACAACCTCTGGACTAGATGATCCTCAGGGTCCCTTCCAACTCTATGATTCCATGAACATAGACATCTAGATGGACCAAATGCTCTGCCTCATTATTAACATTAGGCACTGTTAAAAGAATTCTAAGGTCTCAAATATAGAATAAAATGTTCATAAATGTACAAAGCAAACACATACGTAAGTATATAAACCACGTGTCTGAAATAGTACAGGAGAGCAATCCTGAAGCCATTTTGACTCTCTCCAAATTGACCTCAAATATTTCTCTGCAAGGAGGAAGGAAATGGGAAAAGCTTTCCAAATGTCTTTGGGCTGCAGGGGCTTACACCTCCCTGCAAATACAGTCTGGCGAGTATCTGTTAAGCTGAGTAAACCATCAATATGTGTAAGAGATTCAAGAACTAAAGTACCATACTCTGGGCAATCTCCCTCCCATTTTCTTAATTTTGAGTCCCCCAAAATAGGGGTTGTTGTATACACGTGGGCATGTTATACATGGAAAAATATTGTATTTACCATCACAAAGGAATGGTCAGGCTACTCAGAAAATGCAATCAAGTAAGGCATTATCAGGTATCCTGGCAGACAGGAGAGAAGCAACACTCTCAGAATTCTGCTGGAGTCCGCCTCCTTCTGTGATGTATGTATGTATGATGTTTTGGAGGGTGGTCTTGGGTTACAGGGTGAGCAATTTCAAAAGTCTTTATAGGGGCTTGTGCACCATTGTTCTGGGTCTCTCCTACCTCCTTGTAAGGAGGGGAGGGAACTCTGTTGCAACAGAAAAATAAAGATCTGCCTTGCTTTCTATGGATCCTGCCTCCATCCATTCATCTCTGACTGATCATGGACTTACGGGACTCAGTCCCTTGGGGAGTTGGGCAGCAAAAGCCAACCCCCCCCCTATTTTTTTCCCTATAAGAGCACCCTCACTATAACTATAGTATTTTAGATGTTTGCTAAAACTTTCTTCATTTTAACAAGTCTATCCTGATTATGTAATTAAATATTTGTTTTAAATTTTGCTGATCTTCTCGGCATATTGTTGATAATTATTTTCTATCATTTTTATACCACTTGATGAAGGTGCCTGATGCAACTTGGCAGGGAGGTAATTCCGCAGTTTATGGGCTGTGGAATTAAGTGTTGCCGCCCTGATATATGCGCACACACACACACACACACACACATAACATGCATGTCATAACTGAAAGAGACATTTCACTCAGATTTCTTTTTTTAAAAAAAATATTACTGTGATGGAGAGTGATCTGGTAGGAGAGATTCCAGCTAGATGGAGGTACAGGGTCCCTGTATCTTCCACATCTGCTGACAGGCAAAGAGCCAAAAATGATGCAGTTCCCTTCCCCCGCAGGAGAACGCAGCTCTACAATCCACTTTATGCATTTGATGTAGCAGACTTGCTGACAAAATGGGCTGTAATAATTTGATTGTTGCTCCTCCAGAGAAGGCCTGAACCTCGTGCAATTTTGGAAACACACGGTCAAATTTCCAAACATTGTTTCTAAAGCTTAAAAGCAGCTGCAGCCTGCAGGAGAGGAGAAGATTGGGTCAGAGCAGTGAGACAGAAGCAGGCGGTGTTCGACTTAACAGATGGGCAACAGAAGTGGGTTCTGTGATGAGTTCTAAGAGGCTTATAGTGCAGAGCTGGAAAGACAAATTCCACCGTCTATCACCCAGTGGTTAGAAGATCTCACTGCTCTTTCCACGTTCGAGCATATGGTTTGTAATCGCCAATTTAATCCAGGCACCTATTTGGAAATTTGGACTCCCTATATAAATGTATATGCTTAAAACGGGATTGAGGGAATATTGTGTCAAGGTCGTGTGGCAATGGATTGCTTTTTCCAATCATAAGTCGGACACGACTGAACGACTGAACAACAACATATTATTAGTATTCTTTTTCTGTTACAATTGCAAATGAAAACCTCAAGGGGTGGGGGGAATTGGGGATGTTTAATCCTCTTCTCTGCACCATTTCCCCAGTAAAAAAAAAAACCCTCTCTTATAAAGTTGTGGGCCACATAATCCCTTTCATCCTCTGCCTGAAAAATGTCAACTGAGAGAGTGAAACCACCAGATCAATATGTTATAAAAATTCTGTAAATGGGTCCGTCTCCAGAAGGGAGTCCATAACCCTGGGAAGAGCGCTATATTTTAAGAGCCCGTTCCCGACAACGCAGCACAAAGACAAAGACAATACTGAGTTTCCCAATGCAAGGCCTCGTTTATTAGAAACTGCTGCAGCAGGGTGTTTTGCAAGCAAAAGACCTCGAACAATGGTGCGCAAACTCCTATAGAGACTTTTGAAATTGCCCCCCCTCCAGCTCAAGACCACCCCTCCATACATCATACATACATCACAAATTGGGAGGGTCTGTTAGCAGTGATCTGAGCATCCTGGACCCTGCCCCCATGTCTTCTCTTGCCCTCCACCAAAACTCATCAAGTAAAACAAAAGAGATAATTACATTTCCCTGTTTCCCACCCTTTTGTCTCCATCTGACCCTGCCATCTTTGGAATGGCCACCCAGTCTGGCACTCAGGCAACAGGATGCCAGGGATTATCACTTTTAATTCCTGAGATAATGGGAAGGATTCCCCCACCTCCTCCCTCCCTGCAGAGAAGCAGTTTGTCAGTCTGGGAGTGAAAAATGGTGTGAGGCCTGTTTTTCCTGTGTTTGCTTGGTGAATTAATAATATATATTATATATTTATATAAAAGATCATAAATTCTTACAACAATTAGCCAAAGCAAATGGGGATTTATTGATTCAATAACCATGCAAAGCAAACTAAGTACCTCAAGGTATTTGCCTACCCCACAAGAAGACTTTGGATCAAAAACTCTGCTCCTGGAATTGCCCACCCCTTCTGTAGATAGATATTCCAATAATAAATCCACAGAAATCTAGATAATGCAGATTACCAGTGCTAACACCATAGAGCTCTTGAAGGGCACTTTCTAAATTAATGAGTGGTAACTTTGAGAAGGAAACCAGAAAAAAAAAACACTCCCCGCCCACCCGCTTCCTTATTGTGAAACATTTTTTTTTGCCTGGTTACTTGAGCATAAACGTTTCATCCTATCCCACATGCTATTTAATTTGTCACTTTCCACATTCAGCTTCATGGGAAGTACCGTATTTCCCCATGTATAAGACTAGGGTTTTTTTAAAACAAAAAATTAGGTTTAAAATTGGGGCTCGTCTTATACACTGGTAGTGCTGAGGGGTGTTTTCTTAATTTGGAGTCCCCCAAAATAGGGGGCGTCTTATACACGGAAAATATGGTATTCTTGGGCTGTAACTAGCCCCCTCCCAAGGCTGCTAATAGCCTTTCTGGAGGTGGGGAGGGGGGACACAGACACAATATTTCTGCTCACCACTGCCCAAGGCAAGATTATTGGCTCCCCCCCCCCCAGGTTTACCCCCAGCTCTGCTACTTCAAGCCAATTCAGTGACACTCACAGCAGTTTTATGGAAGATTGTGTCAGGAAATCCACTCACATATCTTCCCTATTCAGGTAGGCAGCTGTGTTAGTCTGACGCAGCCGAAATAAATTTTTAAAAATGTCCAGTAACAAACTTAGTTGGTCTCTAAGGTGCTACTGGACATTTTTTAAAATTTATATCTTCCCTAGTGTGCTGTAGTGGTTAAAATGTAAAACAAGCATGTGGAAGACCGGGGTTCGAATCCCCCCACTCAGTTATGAAGCCCACTAGCAGACCTTAGGCCGGTCATTGCCCCCCCCCCAGTCTAACCTACCTCGCAGGGTTTTTTGGGGGGTTAAATGAGGAAGAGGAGAACCATGTATTTGGAGAAAAATGGTGGGATATAAATGTGATAGATAAATAAATAAATAAAATCAGGTATACTCTGGCTCCAACAGAGTTTCTCACCTGACATTTGTCTCCATAGGCTCCATGATCATTGGTTCTGATGTTAAGAGTACAAGCTTAACAACAAACAAACAAAAAACCTTGGAGTAGCTCTGAAAGAACCTCTCTTGTAGTTTTTTTTTTTTTTTTAAAGATTGATGCGATCTAGGTATCTGCGTGCAAAGGACTTATAGCAGTCTGAACCAGAGACTGGCTGGTTTGCACGTAATGGCAAGCCATGGTTTGTTTTGACAAACCATAAACCATTAATCATCCAACAGTCAAACAAACCATGGCTTGTTTCTCCAGTTTAGTTTTTCAGCTTCATTTGCTTGGTGCTTAATGAGCACCAGGGGTGAGATGGCCAAAACAAACATGGGCTGTGTACATTGCTGTTCCCTCTGCATCCACTACACTCCCACTGCTATTTTGGGAAGCAGTCTATGCACAATGTTAGCCACAATCCATATCTTTCTTGTGTCTACCCTGTTGCTTTTAATGAAATATTACATTTTGATGCATTCATCCCCCCCCCAACCAGCTTTAATCCAAATTGGGGTGAAAGAAGAACCTACCGTGTTTCTCCTAAAATAAGACATAGCCATAAAATAAGCCATAGCAGGATTTCTATGCATTTGTGAAATATAAGCCGTTCCCCGAAAATAAGCCATTCCCCGAAAATAAGCCATAGTGAGGGAAAATATATATAAGACGGTGTCTTATTTTAGGAGAAACACGGTAGCTGGATTTTAAGCTGGTAATGAGTCTGCAGCCATAGTTAAGGAAGGGTGCTAGGTTTGCACATAACACCAAGCCATAGTTAAAACAAACCAACATACACAAGTCATCAACAAACAATGGCTTAAAATTGTGGTTTGCTGGCAGAGATCTGATGTGGAAGCATCTGCCTATCTTTTGGCGAGATTAAACTCTGTGTTTTCATTTTGTGTTTTTATATTGTGGACCGCCCTGTGAACTTTGGCTTAAAATGTGTGTGTGTGTGTGTGTGTGTGTAAATGAACATAGTTATTACAAAGCATCAGTAAGTCACTCTAGTGACCTCTTTCCAAAGGAAATCAAACCCCCAGAACTTCTCACTGCTCAGAGAACTGGAGTGAGTAAAACTATTTGTTACAGAGGATTCTGGGTATTTTCTAAGGAGCACGCACACTCGCACAGTTCCTGACTGGTACTGGCCTGGCTAATGTATTTCACTGTTGCCTTAGGTGAACAATGTACACTTCCAAATTCTCCAGTAGCTGCATGTCGCAATGGAAGACTGGCAGCATCAGGCAAGTCGTTTTAGCTCGCCTGCCTATAAGCTCCCTGTGAAACAGTATGGCAACCACTGATATGAATTTATTGATTCATTTGAAAGTTTTATTGTCCACCTCTCAATGGAAGCTTTTGAAACATGGCAAAAGACAGTGCAATTAAACAATTTTTAATACCAACATTTTGACATTTTAAACCAGCCAGAAACTGCACACCTGACGGTGAAAACAGCAACTAAAAACAAAAGTAGAAGTAACAATTAAACGCGAATAAATGATCTACATTAACTAAATTTAGTTAAATGAACTAAAGCTATTGTTAAAAAGCTGGAAAGAAAAACATCCTCTTCACTTAGTTACAAAAGAAATATTTCAAAAGTCGGGAGGACACAACCACTGAAAAGGCTCTCTCACATTTGAAAGCGGTGGCACCCTCGATAGAGCTTCTGATGTAGATATTGTTACAGGGGTAGCCAGTGATGTCCACTGCATGCTACTGGATTACAAATGCGATCTGACCCAGCCAACATAGCAAGTGGTCAAGGGGGGATGGGATCTGTTATCCATTGACATCTGGAGGGCACCACGTTGGCTATCCCTGTCTTAACAGATTGAGCAAGAAGGAATTTTTGGGGAGGAAAGAGCTATATTAAGTACTATGTAGAGTGTTAATTCCATGTCCAGATGATTGTGGAAAAGCAGTGCCTCAGCAGTGCTACAAGGGTCTAACGCAGAAGGAGCCACTGATATGAATGCCAACCAGTGTCATGCTGAAGACATTAGCCCCATTTTCTAGTCCTGCTCCCGCAACACACACACACACCCTATGCCTTAGCCGATTACAGGGGTGTGTTCAGACATGGGAATTCTGTGGTGGTTTTCCTGATTATAACACTAGCACTCCTGCCCTGTTTTCTAGCGCTGCTTTCACACTGCTGTACCTGTTGTAGCTTTTCGATCAATACGCTGACATGCTGCACTAATCCTTTTTCAGACCGGTGGCTGCGGTGTGATACAACAACAAATGTCATTGGACATGTGGCTACTTCCCCACCCTGTCCACACACGCCCACTTCTCTTCCCCCATGATTCATGCATGAAAATGGCACGAGAGAACTGAGTACCCCAAATTCCACCGCTCACCTCCCACAATTTTCTGCGTTAACAGGGTTGCAAATGTATATCCCCCCCCCCGAAAGCAATTAACATGGAAATGAGTGCTAAACGGCCCCTAGATTTCCAGAGGTGGCTTTTACGTCCTGTGAAAGCTCAAATATAATGCAGAAATCAACCCTTGGGTCACTGGGGCTTGCGCAGGCGCGTCTGAAGTTCAGCCATCATGTTGGGGTGCATAGGCCCAAACCTGGGGAGGCAGAGAGAATGAATGAGCAGAGTGAGGCAAAACTCCGAGGTCAACTCCTGGGGTGGTGGTGGTGACAGGATATTCATATTTACCCAGAATGCCTTGGGTTCTGCCTGCACGGTGTTTGTGGTTGAGCCGGAACCTCCTCAGCTATGCTTATCGTCTCTGGCTGGGTCTCCACTGGCTGTCTCTTTGTGCTCGGCGCCCGCCGGATAGAGCTCTTGCGGCGAAGCAGCACCCGCTCCATTTGGTGACTTGTGTCCAGGGACGTGACCTGCACAGGAGAAGTGGATTGGTTAACTCCAGAGTCCTGACTCCCATCATGCTCCATTTTTATTTTAGTTTTGCTTACCTCAACTGGGAATGTCCCAGCGTTGGGGGCAGTGCACACCACGGGTTCTTGCTGCTGTCTGCTGTCTGTCTCTTCTGTTTGCATTGTCTGGACTCCAGCTGCTTCCAGCACCTCTTTGTCAAAAAGACCACTAGCTTCTGCCGGCCTCTCTGATTCGCCCTTCTGGTCACTCCCCTCCAGCCATTCTTCTCCTGCAAGTTCTACTTGTTCTTCTGCTGCCTCCTTACTCACAGGTTCCTCTACCTCCCTCTGCTGGGCCCCTTCTGTCTCTTCTCCACCTGCCGCTTCTTCCCACTGACCACCCCTGTTCTCTGCTATTCCCTTTGGCTCCCCATCCTGCTCTTCCAAAGTCACAGCAGTTTCCCTTGGCTCCCGCTGGTGGCATCTCCCAGCTCCTTCTTCCTCTTGTAGCTCCTCCTCCTGCTCTCCCTCAGCTTCTGCCGCGCCCGGCATTGCTTGCTGAATTTCTTTTTCTTCAGCTACATCCATCTCCTCCTGCATGTTCTCTTCCACCTCTGGTTCTTCTTCCTGTTCCTGCTTGACCTCCAGCTGCTGACCATTTGCCATCTTGACCTCTTCTTCCTCCTTCTCCAGCCCCCTGTGGTGAAATCCCACAGCCCATGTCTCTCCCTCCTGCCCTTCTGCCTCTGGATCTTCTTTGTGTTCCTGCTCAACCTCCAGTTGCTCATCTTTTGCCATCTTGGTTGCCTCCTCCAGCCCTTGCTGTTGTACCTCCACAAACTGTGACCAATCTGGTACCCTTTCCTGAATCCCCTCATACCATAAAGTTTCTCCCAGTTCCTTTTCCTGACCACAGTCAGTCTCTCTTGTGCCTTCTACTTCCTCCTTTGGCTCCCACAGATGGCTTCTCCCAGCTTCAGCTTCTCCTCTGATCATCTCCTCCTGGTCTCCTTCAGTCTCTACCCTGCCTGCCACTGTTTGTGGAATTCCTTCCTTTGCAACCACCATATTTGTTTCCTCCAGCAGGTCCTTTTCCATCTCTGCTTCATTTTCCTGTTGTCTCTCAGCCTCTAGCTGCTGTCCCTCCACCATCTTGACCTCCTCCTCCACCACCCCACTGAGCTGAAACCCCACAGCCCTCACCATCCCCTCCAGCCCTCTCTGCTCTTCTCCCACAGACGGTGCCAAATCTGGTGCAGTTTGCTGGATCCCGTCATACCACACAGTTCCCACTTGCTTTTCCTCCCTCTCCTCTGAAGTCTCTTCTCCCTGCCCTTGTTCCTCCAGCTGTTTGCCTGCGGGCTTCTCTGCTTCCCTGTGCTGATGCTGTTCTGTATCTGCCTCTTCCTCTAGCGCCCCCTGCTGCTGAACTCCTCCTATCCAGCTGGTTCCTTCTAGCTCCCACTGATGGAGTCCCTCAGTAGCAGTTGGCCCCTCCACATCTTTCTGTTTGATGCTGCTGATCGCAGCTGCTGTGGGACTTGACTTTGGAGCATCAGCTGGGAATGGAGAGGACTCTGTGGAGGAGAAATTAGGAGGGTCACATTTACAGTATTTATGTATTTGGATTATGTATTTGAATTATATAGCTCCCTTTGCACAAGCCACAGGGCAGCTTACAACAAATCAAATACCGGTAGATAAAAATGCATAGAACTGATGAACCAGGATCTTTGAAAAACATGTAGCTGTTATCACTGAATAACAATTGCTAATAGCATTCAGGTCTCTCCTCCTCTAAACACCCACCAGAAAAGAGGAGTCTTAACTAACTGCCTGAAACACAGCTCAGTTATGACGGAGTTGCAAATACTAGGAGTTACTGCTGAAGGGTCTCTTTCCTGGGTCCCACACTATGAATCTCATACTGTGGTGACACAGATCTTGGTCTCTTTAGCTCTGCATTTGAGCATCCCAGAACCTAAATATATTGGTTTCTCCCCACAAATATATACATTCCTATATAGTATTATTGTTCCACCCTGAAACTAAGGATGTTTTCTTATTGTAAAATATTTTTATTATCGTACTCTCTTGTAAACTGTAACAAGGCTAACAAATTATTATTATTATGCAAGATCTCAGAATAAAACATCATCCCCAGTAACAAAGCACCAAAAAACCTTAAGTTATACAGGACTATTAAACATTCAGGGTCACCATCAATAAAAACAGTAGCAGAGGAACATCAGTGCATGCACAGTGCCCAATATAAATATATATTGATTTCTCTTTCCAGGATGAGCCATGGGTCAGTAGTCCCAGTTCTGGAACCTTATTCAAATGGCATAAATTAGCTCAGGAACGTGTCAGTGACAAAGATGGAGGTTTCTCTGCTCATATGCAGAGGGTCTTATCCTCAAGACTGCGTAACCACAATCGCTTCCCACACATTTATGTTTAGGATGGAGACTCCAAGCTAAAACAAACCAGGTAGCAACCCAAGCCTCCTAGAAACACCCATCGGGCCCTCCACAGTGTGACTTTGGCACATTCTAGAATTTTCCATCACCTGAGAGCTTTTCCTCAGCCTTTTCCTGTCCCTCAGATCTGATGGGCAATTTGGAAAGTTTGTGAACAGACTCTGTTGCCTGAGCATCGTGGTGTGCTGCTTCTGATGCTGCCTGGATTTCCTGGTTGGCTGGGGTTATCTGAAAAAGGAAGGACCATGGTGAAGGAGAGGCGGAGCTTAGATGACTCTTTCCCCGCCTCCTCTTTTCCAGCACCTACCTCTGTGGTGAGCGAACCTTCAAAGACCTCCAGATGTCTCCTTGGAGGAATGTCCCTGCAGGGAAGAGGGGGAAAGGGTGAATCCAGCTGCTGTGGAGACCCTTCCACTCAAGAGGTAGAAAGCTCCAAGCATAAATAGCTCCCCTACTCCCATCTCAACCAGCGGCTTCATTACCCAGAGTGTGCTGTCTCCACTTCCCCGTCATGGCTGCTGCAACGGCTGCTCCTGTCCCTTCTATGTCCTGACTCTTCTGCTCCTGGATAAGTTTCATCTCCAAGCAGGTAAGTGGTGAAGGACGAAACATAATCCTGAAGATGGGATGGAGCAAGGGAGACACTGAATGCAGACGGCCTGTTGAGCAAGCCAGCAGACACACCCACCTCCCTCTACGTAAGTCATGGGCCCTGGAGCCCACCCCAGCTTGGCTAACCTAAAGGGGCTTTCTTTACCAGAGCCCGTTGCAGGGTCCCCAGCAGCCGTTGAAGGTGCTCCATCGGACATCTGGGTCAGGTGGAGAGGAGGTACAGCAGCTTCTCCTTTCTCCCCAGGGAGGGAAGTAACGCCGCCGTCAAAGCTTCTGACCACATCCTCCTCCTCCCCTTTGCAACTCATTGCCACAGTCCGTTCTGGCTTTGCACAACTGTTAAAGCAGCACACCACAAACCTGATGGAAACAAGAAGCGTTGAGGGACAGTCAGTGTCAAATGCCGACTAAATCAGCCTCCAACTCAGGGGAGTGCAGAACCATAGTTGGAAAATTCAGTTCATCTTGTTCATTAACCTTCCCTTTTTTTTACTTTCATCGAAATATCAACCCTTCTAAAAAAAGAGAGAAAGATTCTCTCTCTCTCTTGACAATTTAGTGGCAACTTGACCTGAGCCCTGTGCGATGAACTTTGACCAAAACACACCCAGGTTCTTTCCCAACTTGTGGAACAACCTACAGCAAATTTCAGGGTGGGGTTCTGATTAGTTACAAAATAGAGCAGAGCTTAGCGGACCATTAACACGATTACAAGTAAGGCTTCATCTGTTTATTAGACCATTATGACCATGCCTTCCCAGCCCAGAAAAAAGACCCTTAAGGTAGCTAACCATTGTTACAATCATAAAAATTCAGGAGGTTCAAAGGGAGAGAGAGAGAGAGAGAGAGAGAGAGAGAGAGAGAGAGAGAGAGAGAGACTGAAGGAACATTAACAAATCAGTTCCCAAATGCCAAATGATGACAGAATGATCCAAGGCCATAGCAGCTGAATTCAGTAGGCCTGCACACACACCATACATATTTAAAGCTGTTGCTTTATCCTCGCAGAGCTACAGTCCTCAGCAAACTACAGTTCCCAGGAGATGTGGTGTGTGTGTGTGTGTGTGTGTGTGTGTGTGTGTGTGTGTGTGTGTGTGTGCTTTAAATGTATGGTGAGACATCTACATTTCTAGGTGGGGCTTGAAGGAAATGAATGGGAAATCAGGCAGCTTCCAGACTGTTGCTGTTTTGCAGGTGGGATTTAATCCCATACTGGCAAAATTCAGGTTGCGTGATTAAAGTTGATTTAGCGCTCTTTCTCAAGAAGCTCATCCGCTCCGCCAATCAAAAAGGAAGGTGATGGGGAAATGCACTCAAAGGTGTGGGATTAAAACTTGCTTGATGCAACACTGTATAATCTCCCTCCAAAGGAATCGGAGCGAATGCTCAATCTTTGTGCAAACAGATCGGGATAAATGCTCCATAAATAGCTCACCTGGAAGTGACCTTCGGTTATTTCCTCAGAAACATGGCTCCAACATAGAATTAGAGAAATAAATGGAAAAGAAGAGACTGAGGGAAGATATGATAGCCATCTTCAAATATCTTAAGGGATGTCACATGGAAGATGGAGCAAGCTTCTTTTCTCCTGCTCTGTAGGGTAGGACTTGAACCAATGGCTTCAAGTTACAAGAAAGGAGATTCTGACTAAACATGCGGATAAACTTTCTGACAGTAAGAGCTGCTCAACAATGGAACGGTCTCCCCTAGGGAGGTGGTATACTCTCCTTCCTTTAAGGTTTTTAAGCAGAGGTTGGAGGGCCATCTGTCATGGATGCTTTAGCTGAGATTCCTGTATTGCAGAGGGTTGGACTAGATGACCCTTGGGTCCCTTCCAGTTCTATGATTCCATGATTCAAAATGCAGGATAAGGCTATCAAAGGCTACTAGCCACAATGGCTATGCTCTTCCTCCACAGTTGGACATTGTGTGAAGCTTGGGCTGCATACACACACCACACTTTTAATGCACACGACTTTCTCCAATTAGAATCCAGGGAATTGTAGTTTGCTAAGGGTGCTTGGAATTGTAGCTTGGTGAGGGGTAAACGACAGTTCCAAGAATTCTTGGGGGGGGGGGAGTCATGTGCTTTAAATGTACGGTGGGTATGCAGCCTAAAATGCCTGAAGAGTACTACCGGTAATAGTTACAGCTCCAAATCTCTCGCATATATCTTCTGCAGGGTTGTGTTTCCTGACAGGAACCAGTTAAGAATAACATCTATTTCCTCTGGCCTGGGTGGAGAGAGAGAGGTCACAGATCAAGGAAGCTCTGTAAACGGCGTCCTTAAAATCAAACTCATTATTGGTTTGTACAATATAAAGATCCTTCGAGAGAAGACTTCTTCAATTCAGAATCTTTAAACAACTTGCAAAGGGTCATTTTCTTTAGGAGTGCAGGAAGGATTCTAGCATCTAAACTAAAAAGATTTGCTGCAATATATTGTAATGGATTGTTCTGAAGTCATTTCAGCACCAGATTAAAAACAAAATTGCCGCAACTCCCCCTGCCCGCCTTCCTGTCCTGTATTTTGTCAGAACAAAGTTGGCAACCCTACTTGGGATGACTGGCCCCCCCACGCATTTACCGTACTTAATTTTAAAAACGTTTCTGTTCTGGAAGGTACTAAGAGTCTATTTTATTTCTGGTTTACTTTGTGATTTTTCTCTGGTGCTGTGGTTTCTGCTATAATTTTAAATATTTACATTTTACTGTATTTCGAGCCTTTTGAATGGTCAGGATAGAGGGATGCAAATGTTTCAAAATAAAATACGTACATGGCAAAACTCTGCAATTGGTCACTCCATCAAATACATGCATGCTTTTAACAGGGCTCGTGTAGAATGCCTAATTTAAAGTGATAACGAAACAATACCGAACCTGTTCATACTCATCTGAAGCTACCGGATGAATAGCGTTATTGCAATAAATTTCTGACAATCACGCTCTCCCGGGAGAGGAGATTGTTGTTGTAAAGCAGCCATGTCAATTGAGGGCAAATCTAGCTTCATTACAGCGGCTTGTTAGCCCGCGTGTGCCTGCGTCGATGTATGGCTTTATCGGCAGGGCATACAAGTGAGGGCACTGGGAGCAGGAAATGGCATCAAACCCGGAAGCAAGGTCAGGCGGCAACTTCAGCTTCACATGACAGCAGCTTAAGAGGAAGCTTCTTGGATCTGTTTCTCCTAGATATGCAGAGGCGGCGATGGCCTAAAGCAACGCGGTGATGGTCTAAGGCTCCGATTTCTTAAAGGTACAGAAAGAGAGACTGGTGTGTGCAAGAGGGAGAGAGTATATCTCAGTGTAGTTATGAAGTTTCTAGGGCGGCTATGGTTTATGTTTTTAATCTATGCCCGCCCCCATTTTTGTTATAGGTAGTCGCCCCCCCCACCCCATTCTGCCCTGCCTGCCATGGGATCTCCTGGGAATCTGTGGCATCACATCCCGAGTGATTCTGAAGGTGAGTCTTCTTTGCTCCCATCTTTCACCCCCCTCCCCATTCAACACCCTCCCCCGTTTTCTTCTCTGACTCTGCTCCTCTTCCACCCCCTCAAGAAACAGGGGAAGATGAAGATGCCTCACCCTCTGCCGAGCCTGAGACCACCCTGGATGCCTGCAGCCAGTGGAGGAACAATGTGGGCTTCTGGTGAGGTCCCCTTTGCTTTATTTCCACAGTTTTTCTAGGCTATGTAGCATGAACAAAAGCAGAACCTCCTTTCTTATTTTATTTAATGCAGCTTCTCTGTGGCGTTATTTCTTGCACAATGACAGCTCGATTAAACTCAGGTTTCTCTTTCTATGCGTTGATGCATTTTGCTGTATGCTCTGTTCACACTAAACGGATCAGATTTCCTTTTCTTTTGACCTCCTCCCTCGTTGCATCCTCCACATCTAAGCATATTGCAACATACTGGACTGGTGGGCTGTGTGGGGCTTGCTGTAGCCGGATTTGTACAACCTCTCTCACACGCTTGTTGCCTGGGGAACAGAGGGTATGGGATGCCATTCTGGGCTTTCAAAAGGGACTATAGTCTAAAGGCACGATGCAACAACCTTGCTGGAGCTAGGCAGAACTGAATCTGGATGGGAGGCTGCTTGGGAGCAGGGAACGTTATATATGCCCCCTTGAACTCTGGCCTAGAAAAAAGGCAGAATAGAAATGAAAGAAATGATATGGTAACACCGACTCTCCTGTCTTGCATTTCTGGGTGCTCTGACTCGCTTGTCTTTCCCCTCCACAGGTTGCTGGGACTCTGCAACAACTTTGCCTATGTCGTAATGCTGAGTGCTGCCCATGATATTCTCAGCCATCAGAAGGTGCCAGCAGGCAATGGGACTGAACCAGTGAGAATTCAAAGGAGAGGAGTACTTGAGTGTTTGTGTATAAAACAGAGCAAGAAACAGATTGTACAGTCATACCTTGGGTTACGGCCGCTTTGGGTTGCGCATTTTCGGGTTGCGCACCGCGCCAAACCCAGAAGTACCAGAACGGGTTAGTTCTAGGGTTGGCGCTTTGCGCATGCGCAGAAGTGCTAAAACACGCTTTGCGCATGCACAGAAGCCCTGAATCAGAAAGCGAGAGAAAGTATCTGAGCCTGGATGAGAGAGATGAATAGAAAACAGGGATAGAAAAACATCTGTGTGCCAGATCTAGTGCATTAGAGCCTACACATGCATAGGACTGTGGCCTGTGGCAGAGGGTGCATCACATGTGTGTACAAAAGATGAAAAAGGATTATTTGGATGTTGGCACTGCACTAAGGCTGGCTCTAGCACTTGGTTAGCCAGGGACTTTGGATATTTGAAAGGCCTCTTAAGATCAAACTACTCTAAGCAGAGGGGAAATTTCAGGCAAACGTGAAGGCAAACATCTCAGAGCATTGGATCTGACCACAAACAGATTTGCACTGTAAATTAGTGGACTAGTAAGTGGGGAAAATACAGAGCCATTCAGATATTGTACACGGCAAAGAAGGTATTGGCATGCCCTTACGCTGCTAGTGAGCATATGCACTAATCGAGAAGATTGTGACATTACCCAGTGCTAACTAAGATGGCAGCAGTAATGTCACTCTCCTCCTGGGCCCTGCAACATGACTAGGGAGCCCTATACAAACCAGCCTTGCTGGTTGCTGACAGTGGTCATGAATATGAGCAGTATGTTTGACAATGCCGTTTAGTGCTGCTACTATTGTACTGTTGAGTGTTTAGAATAGGACCAGGGAGATCTGGGTTCAAATTCCCACACAGCCACAAAGTTCACTGGGTGATCTGGAGTTAGTCAGCCTAACCTACCTCCCAGAATAAAATAAAAAATTCCTTCCAGTAGCACCTTAGAGACCAACTAAGTTTGTTCTTGGTATGAGCTTTCGTGTGCATGCACACTTCTTCAGAGTTGCTCTGGAGATAAATGGGGGAGGGTAAAACTATGTTACACTGCCCCTAAGCTACCCATTGATGGAGAGTTGGAAGGTCTAACTAGATATGACTTCTAATTGCATTTTTTTAATCCTTCAGACTTCAGACTGGTCATGTATCTTTTTTTGCAAAAAGCAGCTCCAGGGGGCCCCAATCTTTCCCCTTTCTCCCCGTTCCAACCCCCCCCCCCAGCTGATATTTGCCCCTATACTAAAAATAAAAAAAATGGCAAGGGAGAGAAGGGATAAAGCTGGGTTGAGGAACCTGTGACCCTCCAGTGACCATGGTGTCGCTGGCTGCTGGGAGTTGGAGTCCAACAGCATCTGGAAGGCCACAGGTTCCCACCCATAGATTAAACCCTGCCTCCCCTCGCACTGCAGCCCTGATCAGGATTGTGACCCAAGCACAGAACCTCAAAGTGGGTCTTGAGTCCATGGAATGCCTGACTGAATAAGTTATACTTTCATGCTGGAATGAGGAAAATCTTGGGAAGCAGATGGTGAAATGATGGCTGATAAAATTATTCACTCCTACATTTAACCTCTTGTGCCCAATTGCTCCCTCAGACTCCCCCCAGCATTCCTGAAAACGCTTCTCGTTACGACTGCAATGCCATCTCCACGGGGGTAAGTGCCGGATGCGGGGAGATGACAGGGGCAGGTTTGACAGTGTGGCACCAGCTACTGGCTCACCCCCATCTCTTTGTTGCCCCCTACAGGCTGTGCTGTTGGCTGACATTCTGCCCACCCTTCTAATCAAATTCATTGCACCTTTTTGTATCCACTTGCTCCCATATGGGTGAGTTGGTTCAGATCGCTGGAAACGTCATCTGGGTAGATACCAAATTCCCTCGTAATGGAAATGGGAGCTTATTTGCACGTGCGATGGATGTACAATTTGGCAAAGTGTATTTGGAACAAAATAGTACAATGTGTAGAAAAGATGTTTAATTACATTATGTACTTGCGGCCTTTCTGTTACCATACACGAAAAAATATATTGCTTTGTTATTGTGAAGTAATATCCAAGCCAAGGGTTGCTGGGAATTGTAACTCTCTGAGGGTCAAACCACAGAGCCCAGAATTTTTTGAAGGAAGAATGAGCTATGAGCCCTGGTAGTCACGAGGGGTTGTCTTTGTATGTGACATATGGGCAAGAGGCTTTATGGTTAGTTCAGGCCTCATCCATTTGCCCATCTTATATCCAGCCCTGTCTTTAGCATATGCGCCGCCAGGGTGCAAAGATCTGCCCAGCACCCCCAAATTTAGTTTAGCCCCCAAATTAACTTTTATTATGCTTATGTCAGACACAATGCTTACGCCTTATCTCTTGTTGTGAATGACAAGCGCGGTGTGTCTTTGGTAAATGGGTGCACAAAGTCGAAAGTCCTTAAGTGACTTTAGTAGGTATACATTTTGGTAATACCTAGGTATATATGTATTTTGTTTTTCTAGCTTGATCAAAATTATGTATTATTTCATAACAGGTAGATAGTTAAGAGCTTGGGTGGCTTTAGCGGTGGGCGCCTGGTGCTCCCCAGAATTTGGCGCCTGGGTGCCCTGCTTATATCTCCCTCCCTTTCCTCACTCCACTCCTCACAGCTTGCGTGTCATCATCTGCGTCATCACGGCCTGGGGCAGTTTCCTGGTGGTGGCCTTCTCCACAGGCACAGTCCAAAGCCTTGCAGGTAAGAACCATCTTCACAGGAGATTGGGTTGGTGGGGGGCAGGCAGGCAGTCCTCAAATTATGGAGGGGAAACCTGGGGAGCCTGGCCCCCTTCTTATTTAATGTTACAGCCTCTTGGCGGCTGTTTCTTCGCATGCTTCGAAGGCACGATTTGACTAAAATTGTGGGGAGCAAGAGCATGAGGCTTACGGGTTTTATATTGCACCGCCCATATCTTTCCAGCTGTGATTTGAGGATATATGATCTCTTGCTTTAGAATCGCGGCCTCTTAATAGTGAGCTCTGGCGGTGAGGGCCAACAGAAAACAAGAGGGAAGCACCAGCATGTTTTGTATTGACTGGGTCTTTCTCCACCTTCTAATTGCTGTAGGTGTCGTGCTGGCCAGTATTTCATCTGGCCTGGGTGAAATAACATTCCTTGCGCTCACGTCTTTCTTCGACAGGTAACTAAAGGCACACAGTTGCTGCAGGATGGAGATTTGGTAGTGGGGCCAGATGCATTACTTGCTCAATGGGTGCGGTCTGTTTCTTTAGATTAGGGGTGGGGGACCTGTGGCCCTCCAGATGTTGACGGACTACAGTTCTCATCATCCCTGACCACTGGCCATGCTGCCTGGGAGTCCGAGTCCAACAACATAGAGAAAAACCACAGGTCCCCCATCCCACAAGGCCTTCCTTCCAGCCATAGGGAACAGCTTTGAAAGAGGAAGGCAGATACAACATTTTATTACAGCCACAGGTCCTATTTCAAAGCATCCTTGTTATGCCTTTGATCTGAAGAAACAGGCTCCACAACCTTCCAGCTTAGTTGCTACGTACCAACCACCACCACCAACCCCAGCAACTTTTTTTAAAAAAGATATTTTGTTGGCCTGTTTTTTTGTTTTTGTTTCGTTTTCACGGTGAAGGATGGATATACATTTAACTAAACAAACATGCATACCTATCTGATGATGAGAATAAAAATCAGAAAGGCCTGATGTATGAGGAGAGGGACAAGATTGATAGCTGGGCCAGTGTTTGGTTTGAAGCGTGAGTGGAATAAATTTGTGTAGGATTTGTCAATTAGGTAATGGTGCTAGGTCTGGGGGTGCTTTCTGGTACCCAGAAATCACCCCCCCCCATTATGACTCCTGTTCTTTCTGCTTCTCTTCCCACCCCTCGCAGTGCCGTGGTGTCTGCCTGGTCTTCTGGAACAGGTGGGGCTGGCCTGCTAGGGGCGCTTTCATACCTTGGGCTGACAGAGGCAGGCTTGAGCCCCCAGCACACCCTCCTCCTCATGACCGTTGTTCCGGCCATCATGCAGGCCAGGTGAGGACTAACTCTCTCATATTAGGTACCTGCTTATAGCAATAAAAAGTTTTTAAATGACCTTTCAATGCCCCTGGGCTCCTTGACCATCTTCTTCCTCCTCTCCACTTTCTCTACAGTTATTCTTTTGTGCTGGCTCCACCCCCCGGAGCCCCCCGCTGTGGCTGGGGCAATCGTCCACAGAAGTCTCTGCGTTCCCCTTCCTCAACTCAGCAGCCGCTCCTTGAGAATAAAGCTACACTGCAAAACAGTAAGCAAGCCCTTTACTGGCAGGTTCACCTTCCTGTGGTGCCACCTGTTGTATCATAAGGGACAGGTTGAGTATTTATACCCACAATGCACATTGTTTATCTTAACGCTTTTTTAAAAAAAACATTTCATTTATGATTTTCAGTTTTATACATTTCAATAATTTTACAATCATTTTAGCATTTCAAAGCTTGACTTCCTTCCCCCTTCTTTCTGCGGTTCCCTAAATTTATTTTAAATATTTTCTGCATATCCAGATGAACTTAATTTACTCCTTTATTGATCTACTTTAAATAAATACTCTTATAAACCTGCAAGTCATTACAACAATCCTGCCAATGTTCTTCTCTGTTTACAGTTTATTTGTAAATATTCAAGAAACTGTTTCCATTCTTTTATATATATATATATAAAAAGTCTATCTTAAGACTTTATCCCTGGGAAGAAATGCTGTCCCGGCTTCTTTACCCATGATGCACTGTGCTCACGCCAAGCACAAGGAAGAGTTGCTCACAGATACTGCTGTAACTCCTCGCATAATATCCTTAGCACTTGGCAATGCACAGAATTTTCCCCAATTCTTTCAGTAACGTTGTTTTATCCTGTCTCGTTTCAACCGTCCTTCCCTTCCTCCAGAGGCACAAAGCCCTCAGCTCAGCCTGCAAGAAAAGGGGCAGGTGGTCAAGGTAAGAATCAGGCTCAGTATGTGGTTTTTTGTTTTTAATATGAGAGAGTGCGTAGGATATTTCGGAGCGCATGTTTAATGGTGTCCGTATCACAGATCGTATCAGTATAAGTTTGTGTGTAAATATGTCCCTACTCTAGAGGATATCAGGGTGAATAATGCATAAAATGGATGTGGGGAGAATGCTATTTAATTGCTAAACAAAGGCCAAGTCTCTGTTCTTCCTGGAATTTATGCCTCATGATCTGGAAGCCCTTCTCACCGATCCCAGATGTAAAAGACCTCATTGTGAGATCACCCCTCAACTTCCAGCACCCTTAACAAACCACAGTTCCCAGGATTCTTTGGGGGGGAGCCTTGTTCTTTAAATGTGTGGTGCAAATGTGACCCCGGTAGTAAAGGGTGCTGTTTGTGAAGCCTGCATTACTCAAGGCAACCATATACCTCTGATTGACTCGTGGTTTCATGGCCTTCCCATGATGCACTAACATGCGCCTTCTCTGTTACTAGGGTCTCTTAAGATACCTCATCCCTTTGGCTGTTGTGTACTTTGCTGAATACTTCATCAACCAGGGCCTGGTGAGCAGTGTGAAAGTTGGGGATGGGTGGAGACTTCTTTACCAGGGAGGTGGAGCTAAATCTTCTGATCCATTGGCATTAACGGTCCTCCCCCCCCTTTTTGTCTTCTCCTTTCTCAGTTTGAACTGCTGTACTTCCATAAAGCGCCGTTTACTCACCCACAACAATATCGTTGGTGAGTGAAAGGCGGGGAGGTGAGACGAGATGGGATTTTGGAACCTCAGTCTGGCTTGGGTTGGTAGGTTAGAATATAGAAAAAGTGCTGGGAGCTAAAACTCTTGATTTCCCCCCCCCCCCCCGCCTCCTATAGGTACCAGATGCTCTACCAGGCTGGGGTCTTTGTCTCTCGTTCCTCCGCCAGCTGCATACGGATTCGGCATATATGGGTCCTTGCAGTGTTACAGGTAAAGCATTCCCCTTGCCAACAGACACCTGCATGAATGTTTCCTTTTTGCTCTTCCGAGACATGTTCATCCCCCCCCCCCCAATTTCTGTTGTAATGTTGATGTTGCAATCCAAGTATTGTGATCTTTCTCTGCCAGTGAACGCATGAGGTCTTATACGGAGTCACATCATTAGTTTATCTAGCCCAGTTTTGTAGAGTCTGCAGGGAAGCCTTGCTATCTGAGCTCCTTTCAGCTGGGGATGCCAGGGACTGATCTTGGGCCTTTGTGTTTTGCTTCTCAGGTGAAGGAATGGTGTCATTCCTCCCACCTGCTTTGTAGGTGGGGCTATGCAAATGACTTGGTGTTTGGTCTGCTTCAGTGGGAGGAGACTCCACCAGTTTGTCCCACCTGCTTTAGAAGCAAGAGAAACTAGACTTCGGTGAACCTTTTGGAGGATGATCACACATTTATTGCATTGCAAATTGTCCTTCTGGATAGGCTGGCCTAGTCTCCCATTGTGCCTTTAAGAACTGCCTGAGCAGCAGGAAGGAGCAGGCAGTGTTGCCTGCTAATGTCTGCAGAGCAGTGCTGAGTCTCCTATTTTGGTCTGTTTTGAAGTCTCCTACCCTTGTAATGTTTTCCTGTCCTGCTTATTCCCCATCTCTGCCACCTTTCCCCACAACAGAACAGCCTTATTGTTTTCTCCTCCAGTTGTCAAGGACTTGACATGCTATCTCTTTCTTCCCCTCTCCAACTAGTGCCTGAACATGGTGTTCCTCTCGGTTGCTGTGTCCAAAATGTTTCTACCAAGCATCTATATAGTTTTCGCTCTGGTACTCTATGAGGGATTGCTGGGAGGAGCTGGCTACGTGAACACTTTCCACTGCATCAGTGAAAAGGTGAGCTTGGCGGGGGCGGGGGGAGAAGGTGGCCAATGGGGAAGAATGTTAATGGAGCACCCAGGAGGGTGAGACTTCAGTCACATGACTGAGGGGTAGAGAAAGGCATATCATTCAGAGCTTGAGAGAGATGAGCATGAGGCCAGTTCCATTATTTGGAGGGAGCAAGGAACAAGCAAGTGGACCTCTTTTAACCAGTTAGGGGTGTGTGTGTGTGTCAGGGAACTGTCCCCGGTGCAGCGCAAGGTGGTGGAAGGGCTCTCAGGATGCTACAGAGAGCCCTGGCCCCACCTGACCAGCAGCACCTCCTCTGGCAGCAGAGGGAGCAGCGAGGCTTCTAGCGGGGAGGGGCATGGGTCTCAGGAGACGGAGGGTCGAGGCTATGGGGATGTCGGAGAGACCCTGCACTCCCCTGGCTCCAAGGGCGATGAAGGAGGCACGCAATTTCCGTTGCCCCAAAGCCATCGAGGGGTGAAACGAAAGGATGGAAGGCGGGGGTTTTGTATACCAAAGCTCTTTTGTTGGGGTCAGAACCGGAAGGGGCCATTCCTGGATTCTGATACAGACATGAACTTATTAGTTCTGGACTGTACATAGTTTGCACAATAAAACTATTAAAGGAAAACTCGGAGTTTTGCCTGCTTACTCATGAGCAACTAACCGAGGACCTTACAGTGTGTGTGTGTGTGTGTATAAACACCTCTCTCCTCTTTCCCTTTCCCCTGCTCCAGCAAAGCCTTTTTTTTGTGTTGCAGAAGACACTTGGGGGAGGGAAGCAGGAAGCAGGTGCCTGGGAAGCTCAAAAGAAAGGTGACAGTGACTAGGAACAGTACCTCCCATTTTCAGAAGTCATAGCAGAGGATCACTGTCTAATATATATATATTCTCTCTCCTCCTTCCTCCCTCTAATTGCAGAGCAAGCCGGAGCACCGTGAGTTTGCTATGGGAGTTGCTTGCATAGCTGACACGTTGGGCATCTCGCTTTCAGGTGCTGTAGCTATCCCTATCCACAATCATTTCTGTCGCCTCCCTTGAGGCCCGCTTCCCAGAGGGACCAACAGATGCCTTGACTTACCACATGCTTGTTCCTGAATAGTACATTTCCCAGTATGGAGGAGGGAAAGACACTGTCTGAGATGCATATGCTTATGCCCTCCTCCTCTGGCTGTCAAAAGAGGAGAAAGGAGGCACGCGGAGTTGAGGTGTCGGCTTTTGGCATTAATTTCCTCATCTGTTTTGATTTTGGAGAGCATTTTATTTTAACTGAGCCTGAATGGGAATCTACTTTTTTCCCATGTTGTACAGCAGTGGGAGGCCTTAATCAGAGCGCACAATCACAGATGGATGGGAAATCATGTTCTGCAGTTCGTAGGAGGGAAACATGTGAACGTTGCATAAAATAGGTCACACAGCACGACTTCCGGCGGCTGGCGCCATCGCGGATGGTCCTGGGTTGCTTCGGTGGCGAGGCACCCAGTTCATCCCGGGGGTTAGGAGCCCTGCAGCCGCATGCAGGGCTCTGGTTGGGGCGCGGGAAGAGCGTCCCGCGCCCTGGGCTCCCCGGCTATGCCCGCTGTGCTCCGAACCCTTCCCCCGCGCCCCCTGTAAGGGGGGAGTGGGGGTGAAGGGACCACGGAGTCGGGCTCTAGGGGGACATGCCCCAACCGGGATGTTTACATGCGGCGGCAAAGTCCGTGAGGAGCGTCTCTGTTCTACCTGTCATTAAGGAGTTGCTAAGAAACCAGAAGCTGTGAGTAATTGACTGACTCTTTGTACTTCGGGAAAAGCTCTGGGATCAAAAGAAAGGGCAGCCCGCCTCTCTCCCTTCGGGTGGTGGAAGGACTTAACTCTTTAAGTGACTGCTGCTACACTAATCATTTGAAAGTACTTGGAATTTGAAAACTGACTCTGTAGAGATTCCCTCTCAGGGGTTAATTGAGGAAAAATATCTCCATTTGAAGTTTTGGTCTTTATACTCTGGCTTCGGAAGAAATGGCGGCGATTTGGAATTGCGCAGGAAAAAATTGAGACAAAGGAGGAAAAAGACAGGAAATGTAATTTGATACCCACCTTTCCCGAAGATGTTGGACTTTGCGCTTATGCTGGCACAGAAGGACTGGGAGGTAGAGGAAAAGCTCACTGTCTTTCAATTGGAGCTGACTAATCGAAAATTAAGAGTCTTGTGTGGGATTATAAATGGAAATAATCTGCATTCCACAGAGGAGGCTTTCCAAAAAATTCACTCAATGGAAACAGACTTTTGCAAAGAGCTGGAAGATGTGCTGGAAGGATGGTCTGAGATGGCAGAGCAAATCCGACTGGAACAGGGACTGTTTTCAGGGGGTGGCAGAAACCCTGAAACGGAAAGTTTTTTAATATCTAGATTCCGAGGTGGCAGCTCGGGGTCGAGGGACAGAGAATTAAGATTTCTACAAGAAGAAGAATTTTGGTACAAAGCTACGGAGAAGCTCAGAATGCAGAGGATGAACATCTTGGAGCTCGATGCAGGGTTTGTTGTGGTTGTAACCTGGATCTGTGGACATTCAGAAGCATACAATAGGGGATTCGGTTCTGGTGAAAGACAGGAGAAGACAATGGACAAAAGGGGAGTGGGTTGAATTAATCATTGTATAACATAGATGGTCTGCCATGGTATCCGAAATCGGAGTGTGAAGTTTGTTAAATAAGTTTATTTTAAATAAGTAAGGAGATATTGAATTTAAGTTAAAAGCAGCATGCTAAATGATAGAAGAAATAAGTTTAGCTCTAAGAATATTTGGTTAAGTTTTAGGCTATAATGCAAAAGATAAGACAAAGGTGTTTTTTCTTTCTATATTAAGTTAAGTTAAACTTCTATAGAGAAAAGATGTTAAGGAGAAAGTGTATTGTATTAAAACCGAAGGTGCACAGGCGGGGGAAGTCAAGTGTCAAGATTCGGAACTAGAATTTTTTTTTTTTTTTTTTTTTCTATAGCAAGATATACAGATAAGAAGAAGAATCCTGACATTATGTGTATGTGTATTTGTATTTGTTTTGATATTTGTAGGTGTGGGGGTTGGGTTTATGTTGTTTTGTGAAAATGCCAATAAATTCTGTTAAAAAAAAAAAAAAAAAATAGGTCACACAGCACATCCTTGTGTTGGGCAGGGGGAGCAGAGGAGGAACCTTTAGTATGACACTCCTAAGTAACTAGAAGATACTGCAGAAATGGGATGTGCAGATGCATAAGTGCAATTAATAACTATAGACAAATACGGAAGGAGGGAACGAAGATTGTTAGGATGAGATGCACGCTCAATTCAGAAAGGGGCAAGGATAATAATTTTGCACAGTGATCAATTTTTGTCTCAAGCTCAATCAATAAACCAGCCATATTTCAATTATTGCTCTGTTGTTGCCTTTTTTCAAAGATATACCAATTAAGGTATGGGCTGATATGTTTGGGGGATTTGTTGAGACAGTGGCTAGAAGTAGTGAGTGGAAATAGCAAGGGTGCAGATTTCGGCTCAGAACATTATCAGAAAACTTCCGAATGGGAAGAGCTTTTTGACAGTGGGAAATGCTGCCTGAGGAGGTAGTGGTGTCTTTTACTGGAAATATTTAAGTACAAGGTGGACACCCATCTGTCAGGAATGCTGAAGTTGTAAGTTTCCCGCACTGAGCACAGCTGGACTAGAGGACACCCAGAGACTTTTCTAGCTCTAAAATCTCCTCTTCCCCAGCGTATGCATATTTGTACAGAATGAAACATATTTTAAGTAAGGTTTTTAATCTTTCTCATCGGGGTAGGTAACAAACAATAAAGCCACAATAACGTAGGAGTTAAGAGTGTTGAAGCGACCAGGGAGACGCGAGTTCAAATTCCTGCTCACCTGGAAAGATTCCTGGTGACACTGTGCGAGTCACTCTCTGCCTAACCAAACAAGTAGCGTGGTGGGGATACACAGGGCATGTGTTATTTATGTAATTAAAAGTATAAACTGCTTTAAATTTATGCCACCCTTCATATGAGCAAAGGCCGGTTTACAATACAATCGTACCATGTAAATCGAACGGAATCCGTTCAAAAAACATTTGGAAACCAAAGCGCAGCTTCTGATTGGCTGCAGGAAGCCTGTCGGACATTCAGCTTCCAAAAAGTTTGCAGCATTCGGGAGCCAAAACATTCAGCCAAAACCAAGGTACAACTGTATTTTAAAAATACACAATGTAGCAAGCAAAAACAATAGCCCACAGTTTAAAAGGCCATATTGCCAAAGGCCTGGGAGAAGAGGAATGTTTTGGCCTAGTGCCTAATTTTGTTTACATTTCTAAGCAAAGTGCACACAATATACAAACCAACCTAATAACATGTTGTTATTGGCACTAGTCTGTCTCAGGAGACAATTAAGAAGTGTGCCTTTTGGGGGGTGAAGACATATTGTTGTAAGTTTACGGTGCCTGCTGCGGCTGTAGAGACCGATATGGGAGAGACATACTTTATTGCAGCTTGGGCAGATAGCAGGAAAACAAATAATCATAAAAATAGAAATCTAGTAGTGACACAAGTTCCAATCTTCTGGAACAAGGAATGCCTGTACATGACCACATGTCTTTGTAGGATATCCAAAGCAAATTATGCTTCGACGATGTTCCAAAGTACAAGAGCAGCAGCTGAAAATGCTCATTCGTGTGTATAATACTGTACCTTTCTGATACAGTATTATATAGGGTGTGTTGCCGCAAGTAAAATTTCTCCAGATGATGCAAGTGATCTTAACAGATCTACACAAGGGCAGACAATCTTTCATATGAGCCTGGTCCAGAGTTCTTAAGGCTTTCTGCGTTAGTAAAAATACCCTGAATATGGCCTGGGAGCAAATGCAGCTCCCTTGGCACAGGTGTTGAGCCCAGAGGTTATTGGAAGAAAGACAGGATAAATAGATGGAACAGTTTAGGAAATTTCTAATTTAAGCCGTTGTGCTTTTAACTGGGGTAAGTGGAGTAAAGGTTCGCCTGCGTCACCGTCGATGACTAAAGCAGTGAAATGGTTATTTTCCAGAAAATACGGTACAGATTCATTGCTCTGAAGCACCGTCACGGCGAACAAAACGACAAAGATTGCCTTTACAGTTAAGGGCACTGACGTCTGCGCGAGCAGTTTAAAACACCCAGCATCTCCCTTTGGACTACAACTCCCATCATCCCTTTCTCCAGGTCACTTTGCCGCAGAGTTTAAGATCATAGAAATTAAAATGTAGAATCTCTCTCTCGGTAATAATGGAAAGCCACCTCTGTAATGTAATCGTGATTTCCGCCCCACCCCCCCACCTTCGGAATGCACCAGTGGTGCCGCTCTAGAATTTAGCACCTCTATTATCTTACCATTTCCCTCTTGGGAAGGAAGTAGTCATCAGGGCCGCGCCGGGGTGTTGATGAGCCTGCAGAAGGCTTTGCGCATGCGCGGTGGCTGCGGGAAGCGACGCGCCTTCATTTTACCAGGCCCGGGCCGGGTAAGCGCGTGCGAGAGGCGCGGTTCTTGGGGTCCCGGCGGAGGAAGGAGGCAAACCCCGAAGATTAGGGGAGGGAGGAGTAGGAGGCGTCCGAGGGGGAGGCACCGGCTTCCTGGGTGGCCTTCGCTCTAGGAGGAGGGGTTCTTTTGTCCCTATTGGGGAGAGGCGTGTATGTCTCTTTGGGCTGTCGGTGTTTTAAACTCAGCTGAGTGTTTAGAACATTTATACTGATGAGGTTTATATGTAGTTTTTTTGTAATATGTGCATTGACATCATGCCTGGTGCGCTGTTGGTGATCTCAGTTCTCTGAGCGCTGGTACTTCCTAGAGCCAAAATGGCTCCACTCCTATCAAAGAGGAAGCATCGCGGCAGGATTGGGGGAAGCCCGAGGCTTGCAGAAGTAGAGAGAGTGTGTGTGTGTGTGGGGGGGAGTTCAGTTTCCCACTCAGTGATGAACCTCACTGGATGAGCTTGGGCCAGTCACTTTCTGTCAACCTTATCTACCTCTCAAGCTGCTTGTGAGGATAGAAAGGGGTTGGGTGAGAGCAGAAGGATGTAACCTTCAGGCCCTCACAGTGCTGGACAACAACTCCCATCATCCCTGACCATTGGTTTTGCTGGCTGGGACTGATGGGAGTTGGAGTTAAACATTTGGAGGGCCAGATGGATGAAAGGTGTGATAAACATAATATAAACCAACATCAGTGTGCTTGATGTTTTATGAGAAACACAAAATGACAGTCTGTGCCCTGAGATGCTTATAGCCTGCAGTTCAGTCTGCAGGGAGGCATAGAACAGCTGTCTCTTGCCCGGGGCCCTCCAAATGTTGCTGTACTCTGTTCCCATCAGCCATGGCCAATATAGGGATGATGGGAGTTATCGGCTGAAACATCTGGAAGGTGCCAGGCTGGAGAAGGGATGATAAACATGAGAATATGCATTTAGCTCAGTTACATGTGCTTAGACTTAGTTTCCATTTAGGCTGGAGACAAAGAAGTTTGCCGAGGTTTATATTAAAGCACGCACAATAATTCCTTCAGCGACCACTTTGCATGGGGATTCTGTTCATGGCCCCCCATGTGCGTTGGCGGAGTGTGCACAAGCTTGCTTTGCCATGTTCTGCCCCCATTCTTCCCTCTTCTAGATCCAAAAGGACCCGCACATCAGTGGTCTTGCATCAGTTGGACACACCTAAAATGGTTGCTGCCTGCATACCAGGGGTTGACATTATAAATGGAAGCAAATGAACTCACCCTTGATATGATCATTGCACTCACTGGGCCTTTGACCTCTTATCTTTCCCATCCAGAATTGGGAGCAGTGGGTTGCTGACAACCCAGAGCCGCTGCCGCCATGTCGCGTTTCTTTACCACTGGCTCGGACAGTGAGTCGGAATCGTCACTTTCAGGGGACGAGCTTGTAGCGAAGCCTGTTGGGGGCAATTTTGGAAAACAGTAAGTATGTGGGGGGAGGGCTGGGAGAACTTGAGTGAGAGGGTGGGAACAGAGGTTCCCAAGGAGTGATGAGTTGGAAGAAATAGACAGGTGCCAATGAGAATAAGGAGGAGCATTTCTGATTTAAAAGTCAGAAACAGGTAGTGAGGACCACATACCCATACTTTAACCTGAACCCAATGCACTCACATAGTACCTACTTGGGATTCCAGACCAAGCATCTCCTACTTCTGGGTTGTGCACTGCCTCTTCCTCCCCCTGCCCTGCACCTTTCTCACCTCCTCCTTCAACTGATCATTGATAGCAGGGATCCATTGTCTGTTGCTTTCTCTTTCTTGTAGGCCTCTGCTGTTAAGTGAAGATGAGGAAGATACAAAGAGGATTGTGCGCAGCGCAAAGGACAAGAGGTAAAGTGTGGTTGGCTTTGTGGGAGAAGTGGCCCCTCTGGTTTCTGGAGGGCTGCGCCAATGCTGTATTTTTGGGTAGCTGGGTTATTTCCTGCCCTGTTGAACAGCATGTTGGTGGCACTGTGTTCTCTGAGGGCATATCAATGCCCCAAGCTTAACCATTCCTTCTTTGATCTTCCCTTACTGCAGGTTTGAGGAGCTTACGAACTTGATCAAAACAATCCGGAATGCCATGAAGATCCGGGACGTCACCAAATGCCTAGAGGAGTTTGAGCTGCTGGGCAAGGCCTATGGCAAGGCCAAGAGCATCGTTGACAAGGAGGGAGTGCCCCGCTTCTACATCCGCATCCTCGCAGACCTTGAGGACTACCTCAATGAGGTACTGGGGCCAGCAGGGAGCTTTTGGGTCCACAAAGTCCCTGTGCCTGTCTGAAGAGGATTTCGTGATAATTTCACGAAGTCTGGTATAGTCTGACACCTAGGGCTAAGGGAAAAGGAGGTAATCTGTTCTCCTGAACGGACAAAGAATGATGAGCTTCATTGCAAAAGGGAGCTGAAAGTAGAGCTCCCAGGATCAACTTTGATGCCTTTTTGGTGTCTCCTTTTATTGCCTGTTTGTTCCTGCATGAATGGAGTTGGATTCAAGGTATGGGTGCTAATTGGGGGGAGAAGTGCTCTGAATCAGCTGAGCAGTGGAGTCAATGCTCATATCTGAAGGGCCACCTTCTCCCATGTGGATCTGCCTATTTGTTAAGATCTGAATACACACCCCACTTTGGCGGTCAGCCAGGTGATGACCGAGGACATGGTCTTTTGGTAGTGGTGGCCTCCCCAGAAATAGCCACCTAGCACCTGCTTATTTACTGTGCAGGAGCCAAGTTTAAATGTGTTTTGTGTTTTTCATGTTGCTCCTAGTTTATAGTGTATCATCTTGGCATGGATGTTGGTTTTCAAAACACATAGTTTTTGTTGTAAAGCTGTTATGTTCTGTAAGCTGCCTTGAAGGCTTTGCAGAGTGGAACTAGAATTTTGAATGTCTGAAATATATGGAGAGCAAGAAGGCATATAGGGAAAGTGAGAGCAAGATGCCATCCACCTGCCTCTCATCCAAGGTACTAGGGCAGACTATAGGGTCTCTTCCCCATCCCCATTTTATCCTCACGACAGCCCTGCAAGGTAGGTTCAGCTGAGAAAAGGTGACTAAGCCTAAGACACTTCACAGCTTTGTGGGAATTTGAACACAGATCTCTCTGGTCCTAGCTCTGATACCCACTGTTGCACCATTCTGAGTCTTCATGCAGCACTGGGATGGGGAGCGGTGAACAAGCCAATCCCACAGACACAAGACTCCGGGATCCTGAAGGGAGTAGCTAGAGAGCAAAATGGCTGTCCTCTTGCACATTGCTTTGGTTTGCATGTTTAGAGAAAAAGGGAGAGAGGCCAGTGTGTGGACCAAATGGCTGTGGGCTGCCTGTAATTTCATCTCCCTTCTGGCTTTTGTAGCTCTGGGAGGACAAGGAAGGCAAGAAGAAGATGAACAAGAACAACGCCAAAGCCCTAAGCACCCTCCGCCAGAAGATCCGGAAGTACAACCGAGATTATGAGGCCCAGATCACGAGCTACCGCCAGGTACTGGCGCATGGTTGGGTGGAGGGCATTCCAGGGAAGCGGCCGAGACATTGGGAATTATGTATAGCTCAGTCAGTGCAGCATAAGATTCTTAATTTCAGGGTTATTGGTTCGAGCCCCATGTTGGGCAAAATATTCCTGCATTGCAGGGGGTTGGACTACGTGACCCTCGTGGTCCCTTCCAATTCTATGAATCCTTTAGGACCTCTGACCTTCAAGATGTTGCTGGACTCCCAACTCCCATCTGCCCCAGCCAGCATGGCCCAAGGGTCAAGGAAGCTGGGAGTTGTAATTCATCAAGATCTGGAGGTCCAAAGTCACTGTCCTTGCTTTAGGCAATAGGGTTGATTACTGGCTTTGCCAATTGTGTTAAGCATGGGTAGGCAAACTAAGGCCCGTGGACCGAATCCGGCCCAATCGCCTTCTAAATTCGGCCTACGGACGGTCCGGGAATCAGCGTGTTTTTACATGAGTAGAATGTGCCCTTTTATTGAAAATGCATCTCTGGGTTATTTGTGGGGCATAGGAATTCGTTCATTATTTTTTTCAAAATATAGTCCGGTCTCCCCACAAGGTCTGAGGGACAGTGAACCGGGCCCCCTGCTGAAAAAGTTTGCTGACCCCTGGTGTTAAGGCTCAGGTGAAAAAATGGGTGAAAGCAGAAGGGAGGGTTTGGAGGAGTCAGGCTGTGCTGGAAGAGCAATTCTGTACGGTTCAAATTAAAAAAGAGTACCCTACATGCATCTTGACCACAGTATGTCTGCTTTCGCCTAGAACCCTGAACAGTCAGCTGATGAAGACGAGGACAAGAAAAGTGACGATTCAGAGGGTGAGTGGTGGTGGTGGTGATGCAGTGAGTAGGAGCTGGAAGCTGTGCAGCTCACTGGCTATCCTTCTTTGTGTGAGGCGGGGAGCAGGATTTGAGGTTTCCCCTCACAGTGACACACCCCACTTTCTGGCTTCAGGCTCCTCCTCTTCTGGTGAGGATGACGATGAGGGAATGAGCGCTGCAGCTTTCCTGAAGAAGAAAGAGGGGGCAGCTGAGGGACGGGGCAAATTTATCAAAAAGATGGAGGTAAGAGCTGAAGGGGGGGCGTTGTGGTGCCCTCTTGTGGCCAGCATAGGCATGGCATCTGGTGCTTCCCTCAGAGCAGCTGCCAGAAGGATTTTTGTGCCAAGCAACTCAAGAGGGGAGGAAGGCAAAAGATCACTATTCCTTTTGCAGCAGAAAATAATAATCCAGACATGTGGGAAACAGGAACAGGGTTCCCATGGGACTTCTGTTGCTCTGAAGTGAAAGCTTCTTTCGTCACATGGTTTGCTGGTGTATAATTTTTCTTCTCTCCACCCCCCCTACCCTACCCCGCTCTCGGCAGGATGAAGAGGAGGAGGAGGAGGACTCTGACGATGATGAAGACTGGGGCTCGTCAGATTCAGAATCTGACTCTGAGTCAGATGAAGATGAAGGCAAATACACCTCCTTGGCCTCCAAGTTCCTTAAGAAGTAAGGAGGCAGCTTCTATGAGTTCAACACTTCCCTTCACCTTTGGATGGCAGTCTCCAAACCTCTGGCTGAGGGAACTGTCGGTTGTGAATCTACCTTTGATCACAATCTGGAATTTCATATTCAGGACCTGAAGGTGGAACACTTTGTGTTGTCCTGTCACCCAACTCACTTCTGAGCCTGAGTTGTTGAGGAGCCAGACCCATTACTTTGACCCTTGCTTGCTGCTTTAGGTGGCGGCATCCGTGTCAGGGCATAACGGATGTCTATGGTGCAATGGTAGTTAGCTACCTCGCATTAGGGGAGCATCTTAAAGTTTGATGGACACTTTTAGATCTGAGCAATAATGGCCCCATCTGGGTTGTGGCAGGTGCTCTGTACCATGGAACAGACTTGTGCTCTGTTCCCCCAAGAGCAGAACTAAAACCCAAGAAGTTGGAATTGCAGAGAAGTAGATCTTGGCTAAACAAGGGGTGTGGGACCTCAGGTCTCTGTGGGTGAGTTGATAAGTTTCTGCATTGGGCATTTTGGTGACTGCATAGGTCTGGATCAAATAAGCTTTTTAGTCTGGCTTCATTAGTGCTTGATTTGTGGTTGAGGCCAGTGGCGGGGCCTGGGCTTGTATGGTTCAGGCAACCCGGGAAGTAAGAATTCCAGGATATGAGAGGGATTCAGTCCTGTTTTAATTTTCCCTGACCAGAACTGGCACTGAGGAGGACAAAAGAGTTTTGGAGAAGAAGCGGGAAGAGAAGGCAAAGAAAAAACAGGACCGCAAATCCAAGAAATATGAAGATGATGAAGATGACAATGAGGGCGGCGAGTGGGAGAAGGTCAAAGGGGGTGTCCCCCTGGTCAAGGTGAGTCTCTCTCTGCAAGCAGTTGGAAATGTGGGAGCAGAATAAACTGGATGGCATTGCTGCCTTTTTTTTTTTTACTTCTCTCCATCTTCCAAACATGGTTTGAGCCTGACGTTCCTCCCCCCACCCCCACCCCGCTTTGCAGGAGAAGCCAAAGATGTTTGCTAAAGGTACAGAAATCAACCACACCGTAGTCGTGAAGAAACTCAACGAGATCCTCCAGGCCCGTGGAAAGAAAGGCACGGATCGGTGAGCCCAATAAGCGTTGATTTGGTGGAGGGGGTGGGAGAAGGTGGCCTAGGAGACTGCGCTTGGAAAAACCCGAGCGCGGTTCTCATTAATTCACCTCTAGAATGCTGCTGCAGAGCTGCAAAAGGTTCAGAAAAGGGCAGCTTGAAATGATCGAGGGCTTGGACAGCTTTGAAGGAGAATTAGACAAATCCATGGAGGATAAGGCTGGCAGTGGCTGCTTAACCCTGACGGTCATGTTCTTTCTCCCCTGTTGGAGGCAGCATGCTCCTGGGTACCAGTTTCTGAGCATCACAAGTGCAGAGAGAGTGCTCTTGTGCTCAGGCCCTGCCTACAGGCTCCTTTTAGGTAGGCCTTTGGTTGGCCACTGTGAGGGCAGGATGCCAGACTAGATAGGCTTTTGCACTGATCCAGCAGCATCTGCTAAGTATTTTTAACTGGAGGGTGGAACTTGGGATGTTCTACATGCTGAACCTGCATCCTCCCACCCTCCCCTATAGACATTGCTCCCAACCCTCTGCAGCAGATTCTTAGGGGCAGGGGATAGGATTCTGTTGTGCAAGTGGAAGCCTGTTCCACAGCAGAAACGCAGTGTTGGATCCCAGGTATTTCTACTGCCGGATATCCTAAATAGGACAAAGGGTGGTGTATAAATGTTTTAAGTGAATCGGAAAGTGATGAAAATGAAGGGGGTTCACACGGGCGTCAGTGGTTTTGGCACAGGGCACAAGGAGGGTTGTGCAGAGCTGGGGATGTATCTCAAAAGAAGCATGCCGGGCCATCTGCTTCCCCCCTTCTGCACTGAGCTCCTTCACCACCCTCCTCCTCCTCCTAGAGCGGCTCAGATTGACCTTCTGCAGCTTTTGGTTGGAATTGCGGTAGAGAACAACCTGGGGATTGCCATCGATGTCAAAATCAAGTTCAACATTGTTGCTTCTTTGTATGACTACAACCCTAACTTGGCTACCTACATGAAGGTATGGAATTAGGAGGGGAGGGGAGGAAGTGGCCCGAAAGCACGGCACGTTCATAGGGGCCACAGGAAGCAGACAGCTTCTTTTCCAGAATGCCAGGGGGCCTCACTGTTTCCCTCTTCACTCCTCTTCTCCCACCACATGCAGCCAGAGATGTGGCAGAAATGCCTGAGCTCCATTGAAGAGCTCCTGGACATCCTCTTTGCCAACCCCAACATCTTCATTGGCGAGAACATCGCAGAGGACTCTGAGAACCTGGCCAACAGTGAGCAGGTGAGCATTTCCGAGGCAGGCGCCATTCCTTCTCATCCTCGGGGCGTCCTGCCAACCTGGTAAGATGGGCTAGTTTGAAATCCACAAGAAGCAGCAGGCGGGAGGCTGGTACAGATTGCCAGGTCGGGAAAGAAAAAGGCTTGTGTGTGTCTCTGCCTAGCAGTCTTGACCCCCTTAATCCACTTGTGGGTCTCCCCCTCCCTCTCCCTCCCTCTCTAGCCCTTCCGTGTTCGTGGCTGCATTCTGACTCTGGTGGAGCGTATGGATGAAGAGTTCACAAAGATCATGCAGAACACAGACCCCCATTCCCAGGGTGAGTGAGCGTGTCATGGAAAGTGGGGCCTCGGAGGCATAGCCAGGGGGGAGTTTGACTGAAAGTTTCAGCTAGTGGAAGGCTGGTTTGGGACAGGGAACTTCTGAAGTAGAGGGAACCCTAAGGAGTCTATGCTGTGTTTTCCCCTGAAAAGACACCTCTGCCAACTGTCTGCCTCTTTTGGAACGATGCCTCAAGAACCAGGGATTGAACTCGGAATATTTGCCAGCCTTTTCTGTTTTCGTGCCTCCCAGTTATGTCTGCTTGCTACAAAAAGTTTTTTTTTAAAGCTGACTTCGGAGCGTCTTTGAAAAATAAAAAGTTTTTTGCAAAAAGCAGCAGGTCAGAAAACTGGGTAGGTGTTAGAAAGTGGCTGGATGCTTTGGAAAAAGGTCACCCAGTCTAAGCAGAGAGGATCTGTATGTTTTCATGTCTCTTAACTCTGCAGTCGTATGGACTAGAAGCATGCTCTTTGGGCCCCAAAATGGAAAGCTGGGGTTTCTCAGGAGTGTCAGATTCTGCATGGCAAATAGGGAGAAGCCGGCTGCCCCACCTCTAAAGACTGCCATGTGAATGCATGTTCCCCTTTCCACCAGAGTACGTGGACCACCTGAAGGACGAGGGCCGAGTCTGCAAGATCATTGAACGGGTGCAGAACTACCTGCAGGACAAGGGAACCACGGAGGAAGTGTGCCGCATCTACCTGCGCTGCATCCTCCACACCTACTACAAGTTTGACTACAAGGCTCACCAGCGGCAACAGGGCCCAGCGGGAGACAGCAAGGTAGGCCAGCCTCTGGGGCAGCAAAGCCCCCCACCAGCTGTCCTTGCTTTGCCCAGGGCATTCACACTTTGCGGTTGCACCCATAGGTTTTGTGCGTGAGGCATAACCCTGTGGATGAGAAGATGTTTCTCATGCCCTAAATTTTCAGATGCATAAGAAGCTGTCATGTATCTGGTCATACTCGCCCTGCTTTTGACCAGCATGGCCTGCTCTGATTGGCAGCTTCTCTCCAGGGTCTTAGGCAAACCTCTTTCTGTTGCCTTCCGAATGGAGCCTTCTAACTGGAGATACTAGGTCAGGGATCAACAAACCTTTTCAGCAGGGGGCCGGTCCACTGTCCCTCAGACCTTGTAGGGGGCCGGAATATTTTTTTTTTTTGGGGGGGATGAACGAATTCCTATGCCCCACAAATATCCCAGAGATGCATTTGAAATAAAAGCACACATTCTACTCATGTAAAAACATGCTGATTCGTGAACCATCTGCAGGCCGGATTTAGAAGGCAATTGGGCTGGATCTGGCCCCTGGGCCTTAGTTTGCCTACCCATTTACTAGGGGATTGATCCTGCGGCCATGGACAGGCAAAGCACTATGCCAGCGGTGGGGAAACTGTGGCTCCCGCCAGGTGTCTGTGGATTACAAGTCCCTTTGCTCCTGACGCTTGGCTGTGCTGGCGAGGATTATAGGGCTTGGGCTCCACCAATACCTGGAGGGCCATCTCTGCACTAAGTTATGGCCCATTCCCAAAATAAGGTTTGGAAATGATACTGTCAGGCTGGGAGAGGTTGAGGTGGATGCTGAGGGTTTGTCCCGGAAGGACATCAGGGATTTTCAGGAAGCTTCATTGTGATTCAGTTTAGCTGCCATGGCTTCTTTCAAAGGATCCTAGGACCCGTGTGTGTGTTTGCCCAGAACTACAGTTCCCAGCATTCCTTGGGGCAGGGGAAGCCCTGACAATCATGCTGATTTGAAAACTGGTTTCAGGTTTGCAAGTTGGACAGGCCCCTTAGTATTGTACCGGCAAAGGAAGACCGTGAAAGTTGAGGGGCAATTGATATACTAAGTTTTGTGGTAACCAACCTGGTCCCCTCCAGTTAGGGTTGGACTCCAACTCCCATCAGCCCCAGCAAGCATGGCCAACGGTCATAGAAATGATGGGAACTGGAGTCCAACAATATCTGGAGGTTTGCTATATGTATGCGAAGGTAACATTTTGCTATTGGGGAGTGGGGTGGGGAGGGACTCCTCGGGCTAAAGGACACGTTGCATAACCTGCTTGCCCGCAGTCAGAACAAGACCAGGCCGAGAACGAAGCAGAGGACTCGGCAGTGCAGATGGAGCGCCTCTGCAAGTTCATCTACGCCAAGGACAGGACAGACCGGATCCGAACCTGCGCCATCCTCTGCCACATTTACCACCACGCCCTGCACGACCGCTGGTACCAGGCCCGCGACCTGATGCTCATGAGTCACCTACAGGACAACATTCAGCATGCAGACCCCCCTGTGCAGGTCAGAGAACAAAACTGGGGAGGCTGAGGTGTATGCTGTGTTGTTGGTGGTTTATTGAAGCAGTCTTAATGAATTCAAGTAACAATAAAAGCCAGTCCTCCAAGAACAGGGAATGAGGGGCTCGGAGTGGCTGCTTTGCCTTGCCCAAGAAGCTGCAAGTTGCTGATGCAGATGATTGTAAAGGGTTTGGAGGGGAGCAGAGCCCCCTCTCCTTGCTGCTCCACGCTTTTCCTCCTGCATGTGGGCCACACTTGCATCTGGTGATGCCAGCCACAACATCCTATGCGGTTGATGAGACTTCCTCTCCTGACTTCACAATGCCTCTGCCCTGCTTGGCAAGCTGCTGTCTGCAGAAGCTGCCTTGGGGTGAAAAGTGGTGGGCGAAAAGGGCCAGGAGCGGTAGATGGTAACAAAGGAGTGGCAGAGAATGAATGGAGACTGTCGACAGAGTGCAGCAGTGCCCGTTTGTGCCCTGTCCTTATTTCAAAGCAGCAGTTTCAGGAAGCAAATGTTGGGGAATGGTTTTTCAGGTGCTGTCTTTCGGAGAGGGCAGCTGGGTCTCCGCCTCCACCTCATATGCTCTTCTCTGCTCTTGCAGATCTTGTATAACCGGACAATGGTGCAGCTGGGGATCTGTGCCTTCCGCCAGGGCATGATCAAGGACGCCCACAACGCCCTGCTGGACATCCAGTCGAGCGGGCGGGCCAAGGAGCTGCTGGGGCAGGGCCTGCTGATGCGCAGCATGCAGGAGCGCAACCAGGAGCAGGAGAAGATTGAGAAGCGTCGCCAGGTCCCCTTCCACATGCACATCAACCTGGAGCTTCTGGAGTGCGTCTACCTGGTCTCGGCCATGCTGCTGGAGATCCCCTACATGGCCGCACATGAGTTCGACGCCCGCCGGCGCATGATCAGCAAGCAGTTCCACCACCAGCTCCGGGTGGGCGAGCGCCAACCCCTTCTCGGTGAGCGGCTTTCCTCTTTTAACCGTGAGATGAGTTTCTGGGTAGCCTTCCAGGTGGCCTCCTTTCCTGTGTCGTGCCAGGCCTTCTAACAAGAATCTTCCTAGGCTTGACTTAGAATCCTCCCTGTCTCTCTGGGCAAATGATGGAATCTGTAAATGTCTTCGAGGCAATTCAGGTCTGCCTAGAGGTGCTTGAATGCTGCAATCTGTTGGTGTGTTATGCAAAGGAGCATTTTGCTTGTTTGCCTCCTCCTCCTAGTTTCTTGGGGAGGGCCAGATTTTCCTTTGGCCTCTGTGATATTGCCAGGCATGATCCAGGGTTCACAAAAGTTGTCTTGCTTCGCTTGCTTTGGCACCGTTTCCCAAACTGCTTCTTGTGTTCTGTTCGTTCTGTGATTTTTTTAAAAAGCTGCTCCCTCATCTTAATGTGGCAGCTGTATTATTATTATTATTATTATTATTATTATTATTATTATTATTATTATTATTTTGTAAATGCATATTTATCAGAACTGCAGGTGGCACTCGACACCTTGGAGTCATTCAATGCTGTGTTGGAAAATGGAGCAAATGATTCCTCAGGGATGATGCCTGCTGTCAAATTGTGTGTCTTTGTTTTTCCTTTACAGCTACACTTACACACCCTTCCATAACTATTTGTTTAAACCTAAGAAAAAATCAACTGAAGTTATGTCGATTTCTCTAATAAGTTTTATTTTTATTGGGTAATTTATTTATTTATTTTTGACACTAGAAAAAAAAATCTTTTTCTAGTTACAAAAATGGAAGCCGATTTTTTTGTGCATTGTCTTCATATGCAATAGGGTGTTAAGGGGATGTGGCCTGTCTTGCTAGCTAAGCAAAATCCTGTTCACCAAGACAAGGAATGCCTTCCCCATTTGATGACCCCCCATCTTTCTTCAGGCCCCCCAGAATCGATGAGGGAGCATGTGGTGGCAGCATCCAAGGCTATGAAGATGGGCGACTGGAAGACGTGTCACCGTTTTATTGTCAATGAGAAAATGAATGGGAAGGTCTGGGACCTGTTCCCCGAGGCTGACAAAGTGCGAGGCATGCTTGTCCGGTCAGTTGCATGGAAATGGGGTGACGGGGCGGTTCCTCTATAGAATCTCAGAATTGTAGAGTTGGAAGGGACCCCGAGGGTCATCTAGCCCAGCCCCCTGCAATTGCAGGTATATGCAGCTATCCTGTAGAAAGGGAGCTGCAAAGCTGCCTTATGCCGAGTCAGACCATTGCTCTGTTTAGCTTGGGTGTATCCACCTTGATGGATAAAGGGACAAAGCCTGGGACCATCAGTGCTCCAGCCCCTGAGCTATGAGGCCATCTAAGCAGGCTAGGAGGGGAGGGCTTGGAAATGGAGAGGAGGGAGCAGAAGTGGGATGTCTGTGTTGAGAGCGGCCACCTTGTCTGGGTGCTGAGAGGCTGTGTGTGTGTGTGTGTGTGTGTGTGTCTAGGGGCCGGAAAGCATAGCTCTGCCCCCCTTTTGGGGATCTCTGCCTGGCTCTCATGACTGCTCCCCTCCCTTGTTTCTCCCTGGCAGGAAGATCCAAGAGGAGTCTCTCCGAACCTACCTCTTCACTTACAGCAGCGTCTATGACTCCATCAGGTATTGTGTGAGGGTCATCACGGCCTTGCTAACTCCTGGTTGCTCTTTCAGCCTGGCAGCCTTTTGGCCAGGGTGTGAGTGGTGGATGTGGCATAAGTGGCTGAGTGCACCTTGTGGGTGCACATGTTGCTTCAGCATCCCCTCTGCAGGCTCCCTATCCATAAAATATATCAATCAAAGGAAACCATCCTCTGTACGTGGCGCACTTGGCTACCTTCTTTGGTTTCCATTGACCTTTCTAGATTTTCTGCCTGGCAGGCTGCCGATGGGCCAGCCTTTGATGGCTGAGTTCCACAAGCTCAACTTCCACCTCTTTCTTCCTCTCTCTCTCCCCCCCCATGCCCCCTCCCCCAATCATACCTCCCTTTCTAGCATGGAGATCCTGTCTGATATGTTTGAGCTGGACCTGCCCACAGTGCACAGCATCATTAGCAAGATGATCATCAATGAAGAGCTGATGGTGAGTGGTGCTTTCTCGCATGGCAGACGGGTGGCTTGAGGAGGCCTAGAGATGGGTGGCAACCCAGGAGGGGACACTTGACCAGGAGAAAATGGGTTGCCCTTGTACAAACCAGCTCAAGGGGTGTGGGAGAAGGGGGTCAGGGCTGGGTTTCTGCAGCAGCCGCATCATGGACCCTTTTGAAAGAAATAAGAGGCAACGTGGAGTGAGCATGAGAAGCGATTTGTCCAAATATAAGCCGCCAACCAATATAGGCCACACCCCTAAAATGAGATCTCTTTGTGAAAGAGAAATATATACCGTAAATCTCTGGTGTACAATCCAGTGCTTTTGGCAGTCTCCAGCCCCATTGCACTATGAACAACTCATTTGGCAAACGGAAGTTCCATATGGTTCTCGAGGTCGCATCTGAAATCATGGCTTCTTTTGCCTGCAAGTGCTATAGGCAGCATTCAGGTTTTATACAAACCAGATTTGGGAGGGAAAGTAGGCCAACACTTTAGGTGGCTTCTAACATGTCTCTCCTTTGCTGGGTTTGTCTGAGCCTCCCAAATCTTGCCTTCCCAGGCCTCTTTAGACCAGCCGACCCAGACAGTTGTGATGCACCGGACGGAGCCCACATCCCAACAGAACCTGGCGCTCCAGCTGGCTGAGAAGCTGGGCAGCCTCGTGGAGAACAACGAGAGGGTCTTTGACCAGAAGCAAGGCACCTATGGGGGCTACTTCCGGGGTGAGCGAGTGTCCAGGAAGCCGGTTGCGGCCACAGCGTCTTGCTTCTCCTTCCTCCATTCCTTTAGCCGCTTTGTGTCTGTTATCTGTCTAGGGACAAATAGGGCTACTGTTCCCATAAGTATCTATTTCTCTTTAAATTTTTTGTCCTTCGTGGTATGGAGCAAAAGCTAAGGAAACCAGTTCCCATTAATGATTGTCAGCTCTCTTGGTTCCCTGCAGCCACAGCTTTACCTGCATCTCACCTGATCTTATATCAAATCAAAAGAAAACCTTATTTATGAAGTCGAGTGAGTGGCAGGTAGGTGTGGCCTACAAAAACACAACCGCATAGACCTGATTGGATGGCCTGAGTTGGCCCACTGGCTGGAAGTTACCACCCCTGCATTCTTTGAATGGTTTATCTGCTTTCCTTACCTCATCACAGGATCCCAATCCTCCTTTGGTTCAGCACTTCTCCCTCCATGCAGGACACAAAGATGACAGTTGTTCTCTCCCCGCATTTTCTAAATCCAAAGTGTGCCGATTTCACTGCAAAACGATGGTTTGTTTTGGTCGAAGAACCAGGAAGTGTACACTCGAGAGTCACTTTGCCTTGGTCTCCATGTCCCTGTCTTGTTTTCCATCAGCTGCGCAGCAAACCCATTTCTGTTGTAATCTTGCTGGCCCACTTTTCACCGGTGCCTTGTAGCTGAACTCTCTTCTCTCTCTCTCCCTCTCGCCCTCCAGACCAGAAGGATGGCTACCGCAAGAACGAAGGAGGCTACATGCGGCGTGGAGGGTATCGGCAGCAGGAGCGACAAAGCAACTATTGATTCCCTAAGCCATCACAGTAGAGTTTCCTGGTGCGGGGAAGATCTTATTCCAGTTCCCATGGTTCAAACACTTAATAAAGAGTTTGTTTGGAGCGTGACTGGCCTGTGGTGTCTTTGGGAGCACAAGAAGCAGCGTGGGAGATGAGAACCAGAGTCAGGAAAAGCATTGCTGTCCTTGCTGCGTCCCACGTGGCCACCGGGGGCATCACTCAACCTTTGCCCTTTGGCTTCAGGCAGTGGGGATAAATGTGTCTCTGCCTCTCTTTGTGGATTTTGGCCCTCTTCCCAGTCCATAACCCATATCTGCAGGCTGTGCCCCTTGGTGAACCTGCTCTGTGGTCTCCCCAAGTGTTTTTGCCTGACTTGAGTATGCCTCTTGCATACCTGGATGGAGAGATGTTCTCTGGCTGTGGCTGGGAGCCAGGTGACTCCCAGAATGATGTCCTCGAGTTGACAAAGTTTCCTACCCTGGCAATGAGTCAATGTAGCTGCCAGGAGCCCCACTGCTAGGAGAAGCGAATGATGGACAGTTTCAAGGCTGAGTCCATTTGTTTACAAGTTGCCTACCCCTGCGTCATGCCAGCATCTGTACCTGTTGGGTATTTGTCCACAGCTGCACCTTTTTTAATTAAAGAGAAAACAAACAGATGAGACTGCTTCTTGCCGGGTGTTGAGGGGAAGCACAAGGAAGGGAAGTTTAATTGCTCTGTGAGGTCACTAAGTGCATCGTCAAAGGACTTTGTCCTTAAAACCAAACTCCTCTGTTGGATAGGGCTCTCACCATGGAGAAGAGAGACATAGATGCTTCTTACTGAAGCAGAGCTGATTTATTAACTCCATATGGTGGTTCTGACTGGCTGAGCTCAAGTAGGGTGGCATCCAATGCTTTTTCAATTTAACAATATTTAGCAAATCCCACTCCTTCCAAGGGTGTTGGTAGTGCTTTGCCATTCCATACTGGACTGCCTGGCACTAATTTTGCTCAAGGTCAGACAAATGATCACAGACCCTGTCTTGTTTTTTAAAAGGGGGGAAATGCCGACAGAGTTGTAATCCAGTGGCAGTGGGACAGCCCACAGGCTGGCTTTGGGCTACAATCTGGAGCGACATACTACCAAAAGCAGGCAAGATTCCTGTGTTAACCGGGCCTAGAGACAATCCGTTGCAGATTTCAACAGTTTTAATGTCTCCCTAATTTCTTGTGATGGGTTTTTCTTTTTTTAGTCCCATGTAAGCCTGGCTGGACGTCTGTATTAAGCCCTTGGCTCAGCTTCCGAAGCTAAAGCATTTATTTCTCCTTATCTTGGCGGGCCTCAGCTAAATCACCTCCAGTACTTAAGGACAGAAGCTGCAAAGTCTTGCGTTGTCTCCACTCTGGGTGGAATGAATTCCCTCACAGTGGCTTGTATTCTTTGCCCTCTGCCCATTTGTAGGGCCCCCTTTGACAGGTGACTGTCTTTCAATTAAAAGTTAATAAATTCCTCAGGGAGACCTAAGACACGCCTCTCAACCCTGAGAGGGAATGCCCAGGTCAGCCATTTTTGGACCATGTCCCAGGTACCTTGTGCTTGTGTGTTAAACTAAATAAAAACATTCTTCTCATCTGACATGCTGAGTTTCAAGGCAGAAACTCAGAATGGCGCCACCCCCCACCCCACGGTGGAATTGTAGGTGGGAGTTAATGTGTATTATTTCTGAGGTGTTCCGGGTCACTTTTTCTATCCACCCCACTTCTTAAGGCTCAACCTTTTGCAGAAACAAGATGCTGGAAATGTTTGAATGTCACCCTAAACCATTGGCTGCCATGCTATCCCAGCCTTCCCCCAACCTGGTGCCCTCCAGATGCTTTGAACTACAAATCCTGTCATCGGGAGCTCCAAAGTTAGAGGTGCTGCCACACAGAAAGATTATGGAATCGCAGAACAATAGAGTTGGGAGGGACCCAAAGCGCCATCTAGTCCAACCCTCTGCAATGCAGGAATTGCAGCTAAAGACCGATGGATTGCAAGCGTGGAATAAACGTGGTAGCAGTAAAATGGCCAGCTCCACAAATTGAAGTGGTCAGGTGGGTGGTCATTCAAATAATGGGTACCCTCCAAAAGAAACTGCCTTTGATGGGATAAAGCAGTTGACTGCCTTGGAGTGCTGAAGTTTAATAAGTGACTTCTCAGTGGTTTTTCTACCCTACTAAACTGCTCCCGCTCCACCTGCCCCCACTAACCTGCTGAGGCAGCACCTTGTCGGCTGGGTCTTGCACTTTTTCTCTACTGCACGCCTCCCGCCGGGCTTTCCTGCTGGCCCCAAACGCTGTGGGATAGGCAGCAGGTGCTACACTCTGTCCAAAGCCGTGGTCCTCGGACAGAGGTGGCGGCATGCTGAACTGCGGGCCTCGCTTGCTCCACCGTAGGCTGGCTGCCCTCTGGGCTCCCCAAGCACCTTCTCCGAAATCTACATCTCCCCAGCCAGCCCCCCAAGCTGCTGCAAAGGACCCCACCCCTGCCCATCTCTCCCTGGACTTGGACGATGGGAAGGTATTCCACCTGAAGAGCAACTGGGAGCTCACTCGGGGGCTGCTGGTGTTCCGGCTCTGCTCCTCCCCATGGCTGGTTCGGAAAGCGCCCACGGTGAGACCAAGGGGGTGGGGTGGGGGTGGGGCTTGGATCTTGACCCACTGCAGGCCACCCACCCGCTCAACCAATTCATTTCCAGTCACCACCTATAGCTTAAGTGGTGCCCCACCCCAGTGTTCTGTTGTGGCTGGGGAGAGGGGGGTAGGTTAAGGGGCTTTGGGTCAAGCCTTGGGATGGGTCTGAACTGTATTCAGAAAGGAGTGTTGTTCCACCTTGTCAACGACAAATCGTTGCAGCGTGAAGCGCTGCTGTTCCAGAGTCCAGCCACTCAATTCCCTTCCCATTCCTGCTGGTTCTTCTTGCCCATCCCCACTCCTCCAGGAACCAGCCAACATTTCAATAGGTGCTGAAGATTCGTAGCCCCCATTTGCGATTATCTGCCCCTTCCCATAGGGTCCCCTTCCCCCAAATATTTGTTGAACTTCTGCAAGCCTTGCAGGACTCCCCGGCCGGATGATACTGCCCTCTTGTGTGTTGATGGGGCGTTTTGGCTCTAGAAGCACAAACACACGGAAAACCAACATCGAAAATTATAGGGAACAAGCAGAAACTGTAACAAAATGGTGCAGCGTGCAGCAATCCTCAGGATTTCCAGCTGCTCCATCCCACCACCTCCCCAGCATTCCAGTTTTGACTGAGCACCCTCAACCTCAGCAAGATGCTTTTGATGGGGTGTCACTCCCATTTCAGTTTCCTCCCCCCTAAAGTTTATTGAGGTACTTCTGCAAACTGTGATTCCCCCAAGGCTACTGATACGTCCTTTCTGTGCAAGGCTGCTGCTGTTTTGGCTATGTCAGCAACGGCGCTCAAAATCTGAACATTGGAAACGGAGGGAATGATTGTGCCATAAAGTTTCGATTCCGCTTGATGCCCAAAATGGATCCTTAATTGGCAGGTGCACCCATTCCTTGAACGCCTCTGCCATGCACTATTTGTTAGCTTTTTGGACTCGACATCGATGTCTATGTAGAAGTTGTTCCATAAACCTTTTATTTCTCTCCACCAGGTCCTTTCCGTCTCCCGGCGAGTTCTGGGCCACCGACTCTGGACTTCTGTGCTCCGTCTTACGCTGTACGGTCAGTTTGTTGCTGGCGAAACCCACACAGAGGTCAAGGAAACACTGCTACGGCTCCAGAACTTGGGGATCCGTCCTCTCCTTGCCGTCCCCATAGAGGAAGATGTGGGGCAGGCAAAGGAAGGGTGAGTGATGGATGAGAAAAGTGGGGAGGTCAGGATTTGGACAGCCAAAGAGAAGGCTGTGCCTTGATACTATGAGGAGAACCATAAGCAGGCCTAGGAAACAAGTCCTCTGACAGAGGTTTCAAGGCAAGGCACATGATTTAGCTAAAACGTGAGAGGCAGAGGACAGGGCTGGTTGATTTACTGCAGCTTCCCATGTAGTCCTCTGTACTCCACTCACATATGATTCAAGCATAGCTCCGGATGGATTCATATCAGCACTGGATTTAGGGTGGTGCAGGTGGCTCCCTCTCACGAGGCCCCAAGACGAGGGGGTGCAACATTGAGAAGATACATAATCGAGAAGATCCATTAGGGGCGCCAAATTTTGGCCTTACTACAAAAGATTACAAAAGATAAGGGATGCGGGTGGCGCAGTGGTCTAAATCACAGCCTAGGGCTTGCCGATCGGAAGGTCAGTGGTTTGAATCCCCACGACGGGATGAGCTGTCAAAACGGGCTGCTGCTGCTGGGAGGGGGGGAACCAGGAGCAGGACCACCCAGCCTCCCTGCTCCACCTGCCCTGTTTTTGGATTGCAGCCCCATTGGTGGGGTGGTTGTGGTACTAATTTAATAAGCAGGCGCTAGATAGCACAGTGTGGGAGTTGTCCCAACACACCCGGCAAGACTTAATGACCCTGAATGCTATGTTCTACCTCCACTGTCAGAGGCAGTAATGCTTCTGGAGGGATGCAGGTGGTGCTGTGGTCTAAACCACTGAGCCTAGGGCTTGCCGATCTGAAGGTCGGGGGTTCAAATCCCCGCGACAGAGTGAGCTCCCGTTGCTCAGTCCCAGCTCCTGCCAACCTAGCAGTTCGAAAGCACGTCAAAGTGCAAGTAGATAAACACATACCACTCTGGTGGGAATGTAAACGCCATTTCCGTGCGCTGCTCTGGTTCGCCAGAAGCAGCTTAGTCATGCTGGCTACATGACCCGGAAGCTGTACGCCAGCTCCCTCAGCCAGTAAAGCGAGATGAGCGCCGCAACCCTAGAGTCATCTGCGACTGGACCTAATGGTCAGGGGTCCCTTTACCTTTACCTTTACAAAAGATTACCTAAGTCTGCCCTTGCTTTGCCTTTTACCTCTGTGAGCGTGTCACACTTTCTTGGTGGATAAATGTGCTAGCTAGCACTTTGCGTGGTGACCTAATGGCAATGGTGCATGTGGCCCCAAGGGATAACAGTAATTTAAAATTTTTATTATTTGTACCCTGCCCATCTGACTGGGTTGCCCCAGCCACTTTGGGTGGCTTCTGAGAAATGATAAAAACGCAGTAAAACATCAAACATAAAAACCTCCCTATACCAGGGCTGCCTTCTATGTCAGATACAGTATTTGTTTATTTCCTTGACATCTGATGGGAGGCATTTCACAGGGCAGGTGCCGCTACCAAGAAGGCCCTGTGCCTGGTTCCTTGTAACCTCATAGTGAAGGAACTGCCAGAAGGCGCTTGGGGCTGGATCAGCTCACACCTTAGCCCTATGGGGAGAGGTGCTCAAGTGCTCAAATGTCAAGTGAGGAAGCATGATTCACACATCCTTATCTGCTGCACAAAGCTGTCTTCACAACCTGTTTTTTCCCCTCCGGTTTGTGCTCAGGAAGTGGTTATCCAGAGGTGAGGTGCTAAGGGTAGCGATGCATACTTTCACACAGCACATTGCAGCCACTGCCAATGCAAGATATAAATCATTCACCCTTTCATCTAACACATGTGAAATCACCTCTTGCTCAAAATGGCAAGAAACCACAAAACAGCCCCCTTTAAAATCTCAGAGTTTAAGAAGAGCACCGCCGGATGAGGGCCATGTAGTCCAGATTCCTGCTTCTCACAGTAGCCAGCGTAATGCTGTCGGGCATAAAGCCTCCTCTGGCAATTCTCTGTGATATACTGCCCCTGTGTCTGGAGGTTCTATTTAGCTGACATGATTAAGAGCCGCTCATAGACTTACCCTCCATGAATGCGTCTGATTTCTAAGAGCGCTTCCAGATGGAGGATTAATTTACAAATGGCTTGTTGGCAGCAGCTTCTAAAAAAACTTATTGCGGAAAGGGTAAATCCAGATTAAATGGCGGGGGCGGGGAGTGTAGGCTGGCATTTTGGTCCTAACAGTGTTGTGTGGACACTGTGAAAAAACAAAAAACAAAAACAAAAAAACCTTTCATGTGTGGAAAAGCTGACCATAATAATCACTCCATCTGGTCACAGTCTTCCTCATTATGGTGAGATGCATTGTGTTCTTAATTTAATTATAGGAACCATTTCTAAAGGTGCGTCACCTATACCTATAAATTAGCCAGGCCAATTATGCATATCTGTGCCCTCTTTTGGCGAGATTCGTAAGTGGCTTCCCTGACTGGAAGAACTGCCCTGGAAGGGAAATCTTAGCTCTGCTGCTTTGATATTAATATTTGCATTATTTGTGTATTGATTTTATTATACTGCATCTTTTGTTGTTGTTGTTGTTGTTGTTGTTGTTGTTGTTGTTTGTTGTTTTAATATGCATTGTAAACTAGGGTTGCCATATTTCAAAAAGTGAAAATTCCAGGTCTATGTCAGCCCTATGTAAACCAGCCTGGGATCAATATTATGAATAGACTGCCTTATTTGTTAATACTGCTGCTTATTTTGCTCTTGCTCTTGGCTTAAAAGCCCTCCAGCTTTTTATGATTTTTGGAATTGTTAGCCACCTTGTTTTTTTATTTTTAATGCTTTTCATTAACTTTTTGTTACAACACATAAATACACACACTAATGTATAACGACAGTTAAGAAACAAACAAAAAAGAAAGCACAAAACAAATAACAAACGTACAACCATAAATCCGTACGCTCTTGCACACGGACTTACGTTACCCTGACTTTATATTTCCCATTCTTATTTTTTTCTAGTAGATTTCCTACCTCCTCAAAGCGGGTCTATTTTCCTGTTTGTTAAACGGTTTCTTTCTCATTACATCATTTGAATATTTTGAAATGGCAAAACTGACAGATACAATTAGGGGACAGTCTAACCAAAGGTTCCAAAAAGTGTGGGGAGTGTGTAGAGATTACCTAAAAAAAAACCACAGTGTCCTCAAATCAAAACCTGGACTTGCTTTGAGTAATTTTCACAAACCATAATATGGTCTATAAGTACAGTAGATGGAGAAGGGTAGAAATGATTGTAAGTCACCTTAAAGCACTTGCCTTGCCCCAAAGAATCCTGGGAATTGTGGTTTTGTTAAGAGCTGTGGGTTGGGAACCGTAGCTCTGCAGCTTGACCTGGAGATGTCAGGATTTGAATCTGGGACCTTCTGCACGCAAGGCTCTGCCGCTAAGCTAGAGTCCCTTATGATGTGAGAAAAGGGGGCTATAACTTTTGGCCCCCACCATGCTCCTGATCAGCACCAACTATTTCTTGAACACAAATCATCTACCCAACATTGAAGAATTATCAAATAGACACATCTCATTTGGCCTTTTACTTCTCTCTGGGGAAACTGGCGACAAAAGCTTCAAGGGGATGATGACTGAACACCAGGACAGAGTGAAAGTGAAAGGTGGTAGGCAGATTGCAAGGGAAAGTAGGAGTTTGAAAGCGTTGCTCATTCTTGACGGATGCTGCCTGCTGAGTGTTTTCAAGCAACATGGTAGTACAAGAAGGAGATTCCTCCACACTGACTTTGGGATAGCTCAGTCAGTGGAGCATGAGACTCTTAATCTCAGAGTTGTGGGTTCGAATCCCACGTTGGGCAAAAGATTCCTGCACTGTAGGTGCTGGACTAGATGACTCTCGTGGCCCTTTCCAACTCTACAATCCTATGATTCTATCTGCTTTGCCCCAACCAGAGAAGACTGGTATGACAAGAATGCCCAATCTATGCTTACCTGCCTGGATCTGTCTGCGGTTGGTGCCGTCAATCCCATGATGCAACTGAAGGTGACGGCACTGATGGCAGCTGCGCTCTGCGTGAGTATTGTGGAATGGGAGAGGGACTGTCAGGGCTTTGGGGGGCAGCAAACTCTGAACGGATGTGTATCCTTGGTTTAAGTTACATTTATTTACCACTTTATACTGAAAAGAAAAATCTGAAGTGGTATACACCACAGAATTATAAAACATAGCATGCAAAGTAATTGGGCAGCATGGGAGTATCATGCAATTATCCTCTGGGGCATGATGTCTTAAAAAGTATTTGCTCTAGAGACTGGTGCCTCTGCTTGCTTCTCTTGCCAGCCCCCTCTCCTCCAGGATTCTACCATCTCAGTAATCCATCCCTTATTTTTGATGCATAGGACCTCCTTCTGGCCCAATTCTTGTGAAGGGAAGGGAGCTATCCTGCTTTTATTTTGGATTACTTTCCCCTGTTCCCTTTGCAGAAGACCATCGCCCTGCGTTTGCAAGAGCAGGAGACGAAGTCGGACATGAGCATCGAGAGAGTGGTGGCTGTCATGAAAGGGGAGGTGAGGAGCCTTTTCGCCGCTGCCTTCCGGGTGGAATACATTCGCTCCAAATAGAGCCAAAACTTTATTTGACCTGTGTATTCTCTCCCACTATTCTCCTGCCCGCACAGGAGCTGAACTTTGGCTGCCTGACCCAGGAAGAGAACCACCATTTCAAGAAATCGTTGAGGCGACTCAATTCTGTAGCGCAGGTACCCTAAAGGGGAAGATGGAAGCAGGGGAGCCCAGCCCTGGCAATGGTGAGCAAACCTGTCCATTTTGTTCTGGTTCTCATCTTCCCAACCTCCTTCCCTCTCCGTCTGCAGTATGCTGTGGAAAAAGGAGTTCGTGTCCTGGTGGACGCAGAATACACCTACATTAACCCCGCCCTGACGCTTGTCACCATGGCAATGATGGCTGTCTGGAACACCCAAAAGCCATGGATCTGGAACACATACCAGGCATATCTCAAGGTGAGTTCCTCCCCCAGAAACAACCCTCCTTCTACCCACCTTACTTCCTGGAAGTAAGGAAGGCCTGCTCTCACCTTGACAACTCAGTGGTATTGGAGGACTCCTTTGTGCTTTCCTGTTCTACTATGGTCTTTGGCCAACTTTTCTCCCTCCAGGACACCCTGGAGCGGTTGAAACAGGACGTCGTCCTCACCGAGCGCTTGGGTGTCTGTTTTGGGGTGAAGTTGGTCCGGGGGGCTTACCTGGAGAAGGAGCGGAAACTGGCAAAGGAAAAAGGATACCCTGATCCTGTGCAGCCCAGTTGGGAGGCTACCAACAAAAGGTGAGGACGACTACACCCTGTTCCACTACTCTGCGGGTCATTAATATGAGGCATGGGAAGAGAAGCTTCCTATGGTGTCTTCCTTCCATCGTGTGACCGTCCTAGGTCCTTTATGTGGCAAAATTGTCTATTCAAAGGGCTGCCTGGTCCAAATATGGTTTAAAGATAAAGAACTATAAGAAGGGAGCTCAGGAGTGGCCTTGAAATTGCCCATCACTCATTAGCACACGTGGATAGTAATCTGAGGTCACTGGGCTGCATGCACACCATCTATTGAAAGTACCGTACTTTTCCATGTATAAGACTAGGTTGTTTTTTTTTACTTAAAAATAATGTTAAAAGGGGGGGTAGTCTTATATACGGATAGTGCATAGGGGGAACGTGTGATTGGTTGCTGCTCCTAAAATAGAGGGTGTCTTATATACAGGGGAGAGTTATACATGGAAAAATACAGTACAGTGGTGCCTCAGGTTACATACGCTTCAGATTACATACTCCGCTAACCCAGAAATAATGCTTCAGGTTAAGAACTTTGCTTCAGGATAAGAACAGAAATTGTGCTCTGTTGGTGCAGCGGCAGCAGGAGGTCCTATTAGCTAAAGTGGTGCTTCAGGTTAAGAACAGTTTCAGGTTAAGAACGGACCTCCAGAAAGAATTAAGTTCTTAACCTGGATCTTGGGAACTCTGCCTTGTTAAAGTTCCTGGGAATTGTAGTTCTGTGAGGAGGTAAATCTACAATTCCCAGGATTCTTTGTGGGGAGACATGTGTTTTAAATGTGTGGGGTGTGTACAACTGTTATTCTCACTTGGATTAGACGCATTGCATTTTTCTATTATCAGTTATAGTGTTTTTCAATGCCCATCCATCCATCCATATAAACCAGCCTATACAAATTTGATGCACCTCTCTCATTTTTTGCCCCCTCTGCTTCATTCTGTTGCCCTCTTCCTTTTTCCCGTGATCCAGTTACCAGCGCTGTTTGGATTTTGGTTTGGATCAAGTGTCTCGAGCCAGGGGAAGGTTTGAGGTGATCGTGGCCACACACAATGAAGCGTCCGTGATACACACTGTTCAAAGGTAGGGGGAACACCACAAAGGGGAAGTTAGTGGGGTTGTCTTTCTATGTAACAAGCACCAGATGGCATGTCCACCAGTTCTGATGGTTTGGACATATGGGTATGGGTACTCTCTGAAAGTGGGAGCCACGGGTGAGGGGAATAGCCTTGGGAAACTAGCCGCCTTTTATCTGGAAGGGAGCCTCTCCGCACCACAACACACATACATACACAATTGTATGTGTAAGCACTGTTCTCTCCATGCTTCAGGGTGGAATTGCGCTGCCTATGTGACATCAGCAACCAATACTCCAATCCATATCCACCTCTCAGATCTATTTGCATGAAAGCAAGCTATATATACAAGGGAAGTGGCATACTGCTATCATGACATGCCTGGGAGCAAAATATTGGTTGTCGGCATATAGAGGTAAAGAAAAATCAGCACACATTGTCCGGGCAGACAGCTGACAGCCCATGCATCCCTTCTGGAGGAGTACAGGGACACATTATCCAGGACACCCGAGACAATAGCAGCAAAAGAAGCGCCATTCACATTATGCAAAACCAGTACACAACACACACAGCCACCACTGGTTAATGTAGAAATAATACTTCCATTGTTTCTTACAGCAACCCTGTAAAGCTGACCCCATAATATTATCCCCATATTGCAGATGAGGGATTGAAGGTGAGGTCTAGCGGCTCGCCTAAAAAACCAGCCGACATCTTTGTGACTGAGTTGGATTCCTAACCCTTGTCGCTTACAGCTTACGCTGTTCACTGCTATAATACTCTCATAACTTCTCCCCAACCTGTCACTGAAATGTGCTTGTTTCATCTCGTTTAAGGATGGCAGAGATGGGCATCGACAAGGGTGCTGGACCGGTCAGCTTTGGGCAGCTGCTGGGCATGTGTGATCAGGTTTCCTTGGCGCTAGGTGAGTGTGGACCCCCCCCCCACAGATGCTCCCCACACCCCCAGCCACTTCCCTTCCTCCTATGATATTGTCACCTCCTTTCTCTCTCTCTCTCTTTTAAATCTCGTGCCCAAATCTAGGCCAGGCTGGTTATGCCATCTACAAATCCATCCCTTTCGGCTCTGTGGAAGAAGTGATCCCCTACTTAATCCGCCGTGCTCATGAGAACCAAAGCGTCTTACTTGGGATCCGGAAGGAGCGAGATCTGCTGCAATTGGAGCTTCGGAAACGGGTTCTGAGGCGGCCATGAGGGAATCTAAATATCCCAAAGAACTACCCCACCTCCCAATGCTTATTCATGGAACCAGGGCCCTACATTGCAACATCTCCATATCACTTCCCTCATGAGGGAATAAACTGCCCTCTTGGGTTACCTGGTTTCCAGCATCCCAAAGCCCTAGACTCATTGGGGCTTAGTGATATGACGGGCTTTAGTGTTGTCAGGGTAGGACCTTGTGATATCATGGAGCCGCTAACTCTAGAAAGACAAAAACTGATCTCTTGTAACTCATAAATATATGAGACAGAGGAAAGATCTAGAAATGTGAGGCCTGGGAAGGGGGTAGAATCAGGGAAAATTGCTGGAGTTTTTATTTTGAAGATCTTGGGGGTGGGGGGGATGAAAGTTTAGGAAACACACTGACAAGCAAAACTCTTATGTAATGCTTTCTCTTTCAGAATAATGAGTTTAATTTTTTATAACCAATTACACAATTGCAAAGCTCCTGGATTCAAGAGTCGTAATTTGAGCTTGGCTGGTGGCCTTGAGATCTAACGTTGCTGCCCTGAGAACTTCAGCAGCACGGATCCCAAAATCTGAGGGTGTCTTCAGCTCCCACTTACTGTGTGTTTGCTGCATTGTCAGAGCTGGCTTTTGAATCCATCTTCCCATGAGGTTATCCCAAATGCATAAGTATCCCGTCCTTTGTTACAAAGCGCTCCTGCTTGAAATGTTTCTCAAACCACCAATTGGAGTCCTTTAGCCATTCAGATTCGCTTCTGTTCATGTACACACCAGGGGATGTTGATGGGACAGGGAACACAAGAAAAGCCCTTCTGGCCAATGGCCCATCACCCTGCACCCAGAATCCTGTTCTCAAAGTGGCCAACAATAGACGCCTGTGGGAAGCACCCAAGCTGGACACGAGCACAAGTCTTTTTGCTATGCAAAGGTGTTCACGCCCCCAAACCACCTGCCCACCCCAAAATGTGCTAAAGAAATTCCACACAAGCAATAACTGGGTTATTCTTACTAATCAGATTTTCAGTGTTAAGGGGGAATCCAGATTAGATGTTTTAAATAAATAAAAAGAGGACAGGCTGGCATTTTTAAAACTGTGATTATGGGTGCATGCTGCGAAAAACATGTGTGCTGCTACAGCAGCTCCAATCCCAGAATAGACGTGCCCTGTGTCCTCCTGTCCACTGGTTTGGTGCTGAGCCACACAGGCCAAACTGCAAGCCAGGTTTGGGGTGAGGGGAGCACAGATGGAGAAGGCTTAACCAAATTTGTGTATTAGCGAGTTGGACTCTCTGAGGAGAAGGTAGGTTAGTTGATGTTGACTCCTCCCAGCTCTACAATTTCATGATACTCCGAGGGAAGGAATAACTGGATGACAGATACAACAGTTCCACATTGCCCAAGACAGGGCAGATAAAATGGGATTTTTTGCAGTAGTGCCCTCCAGAGTGCTGCGATGGTAGACAGGCTGCCTTGTTTCTCTCCATGAAGAGAACAATTGGGGGCCTGCCTGTGTTTCCTGGATGGTTAGAGGTGGCAGGGGAGGGGGGGGGGTTTATAACTTGGCTTAACCTAAATCGGGAGGGGTTGGGATGGGTCTTGTAGGTTTTATTAAGAGAGCTTCCCCCCTTGCTTCCCCGTAACCGCAGCACCGTCCCAGAGTGGTCTTGCGGCTGGGCTAAAAAGGGTAGCAGCCCTGAGGACCAAGAGGCAGGGGCAGAGCTAAATCTGTTTGCCCGGGAGTGACCTTGGCACATCCTTGAGGGTTTGCCCGCTGCTCCGCTTCCTCCTCTGCCACCCTCCCCGCCACTGTGATTAGGGGAATGGAGAGGTGGGAGTGCAGCAGCTGTTTCCGAGCCCCATGACTTTTAATCTGCAAAGGCCCATTAGGAGGAAACAAACAGTCCTGGAGCTGCAATCCTTTGAAGGGGCTCAGATAGCCAAAGAGCCAGGAGTCTGAGCTCTTCTACTCCCTCGTCCTGTGCCAAGCTAGACTCTCGTTGCTCCCCACCCACACGTTGATGATGGTGATCAAACCCAAGTGTCCCGCTTCGGAAAACCTCTGGCCTTCCTACGCAAGAGGGTCCCTGCTTCCTCTTTAATCTGTTTATTCCTGCCCCATATGCTGCCCTTCTGAGCAGCGATTAAAGCGGATAAGCTGCTTTTGGCAGGGCCAGACGTGGAGCTGCCAGGGTGTTATTCCGACCTCTGCGGATGCCGGCAGCAGTGGGCGTCTCCAGTTGATGTGCCACAAAAAAGCCACCCCACGCGGATCCTGAGCGATCCTATACGAGGAAGTCCTTATTGTACACGACTGCTGGAGGGGAGGGAGAGGTAAGGCAGGGAAGTGATCTTCCGGTGTGTGTTTGAGAGGGATGAACCGAGCTGGTTGGACCAGTTGTGGGATACATTTGATGAATGCAGCTGCCCGGTAATAAAGGATTCCTGCAGGGATTGGACTTTGCCAAGTGGGATGCTTGCCCTCCTCTTAGGGAGACGATCCAAGAATGCCCCCCAGTGCCAACCCACCCCTTGCCCTGCTCAGTCTCTTGTGCAAACGGAGGTTTGACCTCCCCTCCCAGTTCACACTGGGAATTGATGTTGGAACTCCATACATTCACATATCCGTTGGAACCAGAGAGGGGTGGGCGACTCCATCAGCGTGACATCATCCTCACAAACTCTGTAAGGCAAACGTCAAGAAACACATCAGTGCGGCTGGGGAGCAAGGCCAGAGAGGCCTGGCTTCAAATCTATGAAGACTGCTGAGTGCTCCCTCATCCTGACATACCTCACAGGGCTGTTGTGCTTATCAAAAGGGAGATAAATGGCTGTGAATGCCACCGCCTGTTCCTTGGAGATAAATGTGTAATTCACATGCAAAATAATGATGCCCTGGTTGCCAATTTGCTACTGGGCCAGGTTCAGGTCTTTTGTGTTAATTCACAAAGTTCTGAACAACTTTAAGGACACCCAGATTCCATGCTCTCCACTTTGATCACTGAGACCTTCGGATGGGGCACTCTTGGTGGTCCTCCATGCCCCCAGGATTTGGCCAACCTTTACCAGGGTTTAGTGCAGCAGGCCCTGCCCTGTGGGACTACTTGCTAATGGAAGGTCAGCTGGAGTCATTCCTACTTTCTTGTCTTTCAAAACTTATATTATTTAGACAGGCCTTCGATATTTTTACCAGTGAGTTTTTATTCACATATTATTGAAGTTTTTTACTGCTGCTATTTGTAGCTATTTCAGTTTAGTAAGAAGATAAACCTGCGCTGAACATGCACATGATATTATTCAACTATTTTGGGTGCACTGTTATTTGTTTAATTTCTGTTTCGTCTAGTGCTGAATTTAATTATCTTTTGAATGTTCAAAATATTTGTTTTTAACTACTTTCTATCAATAATTCAAATCATTGGACTAGATGACTTGGACTTGGGGGGTCCCCTCCCAGCTCTACAACTCTATGATTCTACAAAATGTTGCTGTGTTTTGTAAACGGCTTAGAGGTTCCGTTAACATGGAGCTGTACGCAATTTTTGTTAAATAAATGAAATGAAGAAGGATGAGGGAGCACGAGATGGGGGCAGCCCTGGCCTGAGACCCCGCAGTGTTTTTTCCTGCTGGATGAGGCAATATTGGCCTGGATGGACAAATAGTTTGCTTTTGGTATAAGGCTCCTACGCTTCCTAAAGGCTGGCTATTGTGCCCTTTTCGGCTGGCGGTGGGCGGTCTTAAACAAATGAATTACCAATGCAATCCAAACTGTGCACCAAGATAAGTCCCCTGGAGAAATAATGGGCATTCTGCTTCACCTGTGTCATTCAGGTTACTTGTGCTGGAAGTTGGTTGTGCTGTTGTGGTAGCCTGAAATATCCCCAGAATCTGTATTCCGAAATGACCTATGTCCTGTTACCTAAGGATATAAGGAGAGGCTGCTGGATCAAGCCAGTGGTTCACTTAGTCCAGCATCCTGTTCTCAGGGATCAACCTATGGGCCACAAACAGAACCTGAGTTCAACAGCACTCTCCTAGAATGGAATCCAGAAGCATTAAAGGTAAAGGTAAAAGGACCCCTGGACGGTTACGTCCAGTCAAAGGCAACTATGGGGTTAGAATCATATAATCATAGAGTTGGAAGAGACCACAAGGGCCACCCCCTGCCAAGCAGGAAACACCATCAAAGCATTCCTGACAGATGGCTGTCAAGCCTCTACTTAAAGACCTCCAAAGAAGGAGACTCCACCACACTCCTTGGTAGCAAATTCCACTGTCGAACAGCTCTTACTGTCAGGAAGTTCTTCCTAATGTTTAGGTGGAATCTTCTTTCTTGTAGTTTGAATCCATTGCCCCGTGTCCGCTTCTCTGGAGCAGCAGAAAACAACCTTTCTCCCTCCTCTATATGACATCCTTTTATATATTTGAACATGGCTATCATATCACCCCTTAATCTTCTCTTCTCCAGGCTAAACATAACCAGCTCCCTAAGCCGTTCCTCATAAGGCATCATTTCCAGGCCTTTGACCATTTTGGTTGCCCTCCTCTGGACACGTTCCAGCTTGTCAGTATCCTTCTTGAACTGTGGTGCCCAGTTGCGGCGCTCATCTCGCTTTCAGGCTGAGAGAGCCGACGTTTGTCCACAGACAGCTTTCTGGGTCACGTGGCTAGCATGACTAAGCCACTTCTGGTGCAACGGAACACCGTGATGGAAACCAGAGTGCATGGAAACGCCGTTTACCTTCCCGCCGCAGCAGTAGGCCTACCTATTTATCTTACTTGCACTTGACATGCTTTTGAACTGCTAGATTGGCAGGAGCTGGGACAGAGCAACAGGAGCTCACTCTGTCGCGGGGATTTGAACCCCCAACCTTCAGATCGGCAAGCCCTAGGCTCAGTGGTTTAGACCACAGAACCACCTGCTTCCCTCCAGAAGCAATACTGCCTCTGACAGTGGAGGTAGAACATAGCATTCAGGGTCATTAAGTCTTGCCTGGTGTGTTGGGACAACTCCCACCCTGTGCTATCTGGCGCCTGCTTATTAAATTAGTACCACAGCCACCCCGCCAATGGGGCTGCAATCCAAAAACAGGGCAGGTGGAGCAGGGAGGCTGGGTGGTCCAGCTCCTGGTCCCCCCCCCCCAGCAGCAGCAGCCCGTTTTGACAGGTGGGCTGTGTGCTACCATCTCCATGCAACTGGAGCAATCCAATAACTCTCTAACCCTATTATCCAAGCCCATTTAAGCCTATATCTTTTCAGCCTGTGCTCCTAAATCCCATCTCCCCAGACCTTTAAAGCTTTTAACCTCTCACCTTGTATCCCGATAAGCCTATAATCCTATATTCCCCGATTGCATCTCACCCTCAAAATCCACTGTCCCGTCTCCATTGACGTCGGCTTCCTTCACCACATCAGCAATCTCCCGGGACGTCAGGCGCTCGCCCATCAGCCTCTGCATGGCCTGGTACAACTCATCCAGAGTGATCTCGCCATCCCCATTGGTGTCAAACTGGAAGCGGGGAGAGACATGGTAGTTAGTTGCGGTGAGAGTCAGCACCCCTAATCTGAATAGGAGCAAGAGAGCGGAGCTTAATGTCAGGAGATGCAGGACACATGAGAGGAAGTACCTCTTCATGCAGCGGTTCGTTAGCATATGGAACTCATTGCCACAAGATCCAGCGGCGGCCAGTTAATCTGATCCCATTTTAAAGCTAACGGGGAATAGATCTACCAATGGCTATTCGTCAGGATTAATGATGGGAGAGAAATCCAATTCAGTTTGCGTTTAAAAGGTGAACTGGCCTCATCCACGCATTCCAAAACAATAAGGAAACCAAAACGCAACCATCCTTTACAAAAGTCGCATTTTCCCCAAATTTTGCAATGCCGTGCTCCAGCCAAGAAATGTGTGCCAAAATGCACATACGAGGGTAAAATGTGCATAGAGAAGCACATATCAGTGAAAAATAATGGCGGGAAAATGCATTAAGGAAATATAAATATTAGTGAAATATTAGTGCTTTCCAAAAAAAGAAAAAGAAGTGTACCAAAAGGATTTGCACCAAAAGGTTGATGGATTTTCATGAGAACTTAAAAAAATAAATAGATAGAACCTCCAGGTTCAGATGCAGTATACCTCTGAAAACCACAAGATGAGGAGCAGCAGTGTAGGCTTTTGCCTTCCTGCCCTGCTTGTGGTCATCCGGTGGGTCACTACAGTAAGTAGAACGCTGAATTATGGACCACCAAAAAAAGCGGACACAGCTGTGAGTAAAATTCCGGAGTGGTAACAAATTTATAAAAGCAAATTTATAAATAATAATTATTTAAATACAAATACAGTACAGCTCATGATGTATGCGACCAGGTAACTTGTGTGCCTGCCTGCCTGCTTCCAGATGCTAACTGTTGATGGGCAAGTTAAAGGATCTTTCTGTCCCTTAAATCAGATGTGGACCAGACAGTCCTTCAAATAAAGGACCCCTTTAAATAGAGGACTGTTCCCCCGACAGTGCTTCCATCAGAGGACTTCTGTAAAGTAGGAGAGATTGTCTAGACCTTTGGTCTGTTCCAGGAAGTTTCTTCCTCTCTCTTCTCTATATTTTTTTATGGAACTAGCAAGGTTGGCAGAGAAGGGATAGCCATGTGGAGTGCTATGTCCCATCCCCCAGCTTTTTGGGTGGGGAGGATCGATGTTTTCTAGTTGGGGAATGAGAGGTGCTCAATTTTCTGGGAGGGAAAGGGGACATATGACAAGCTGGGATAAGTGTACATTTCAGTGTCTCTCGGTTTCTCCTTTTTCTTGTCTTAACCACTTCTCCACATTTCCGTATCAGATTGTGGAGCTGGGAATTAAGTCGTCGTGAAAATTCACCAGCATTTTAGTATGAATTTCTTCTAATGTGCATATTTACCTATGTAGTTTTGCCGAATATACACATTTTTTTGCGAATCCATTTTCCCTAACAGAATGCACTTTCATATTTCGTTTCCACTAACAAATGCATTTTAACGCACACTAATTCGGGGAAGTGCGGGTTCTGAAGGGATGGCTGTTTGTGCATTGCTGCGGAAAGCGCGGTAGATTTGTTAGATTTGCCTTTGAACGAGAACGGAATCAGATTTCTGCCCCACCCCTGAGAACAAGAAACAAGGCTGAGAGAAAGAACTCCAAAGTCCTGTCCAATCCCAGCCCATCTTACCTCCTTGAAGGCATCCCTCATTTCCTGAAGTCCGATCATGCCCGCCGTCTCTGCCAGCAGCTTTGGGGTCATCATCTCCACAAAGTCCTCAAAATCCACACGCCCTCCAACTGCAGGGATCAGAGTCAGGTTAATTTTTTAGAAGCTTCAGATATCTTGGTTTCCCCTTCAAGTTTCCTTACATATCCCTGATCAGCAGCCAGTTTTGAGCTGCATAAACAGCGTACATTTAAAGCGGATGATTTCCCCCTAAGAATCCTGGGAATGTAGTTTTTTAAGGGTGCTGGGGATTGTAGCTCTGTGAGGGGTAGGCTACTGTTCCCAGGATTCTTTGGGGGAAGTCATGTGCTTTACAATCTAATATACCATAAAATTCAAACTAAACTAAAGATACACACACACACTGTATATATATCAAATGGGGGGGGGGAAATAAAGAGAAAAAGAAAGTAAGATACATTAATAAATCATATGATCTTCATAAAACACAAAATTATAAATATAGCCCTCAGTCAACATTTTGCCTTAAGCTTCACACATATGGAGAGTTGAATCCTCCCTGCCTCTCATACAAGTCAGCTTCCTGTATCTTCATCTCTCTCTCTCTCTCTCTCTCTCTCTCTCTCTCTCTCTCTCTCTCTCTCACACACACACACACACACACACAGACAGACATGTTGTTGTTGTTGTTGTTGTTGTTGTTTAGTCATTTAGTGGTGTCCGACTCTTCGTGACCCCATGGACCAGAGCACACCAGGCACTCCTGTCTTCTACTGCCTCCTGCAGTTTGGTCGGACTCATGTTGGTAGCTTCGAGAACACTGTCCAACCATCTCGTCCTCTGTCGTCCCCTTCTCCTTGTGCCCTCAATCTTTCCCAATATCAGGGTCTTCTCCAGGAAGTCTTCTCTTCTCATGAGGTGGCTAAAGTATTGGAGCCTCAGCTTCAGGATCTGTCCTTCCAGTGAGCACTCAGGGCTGATTTCCTTCAGAATGGATATGTTTGATCTTCTTGCAGTCCATGGGACTCTCAAGAGTCTCTTCCAGCACCATAATTCAAAAGCATCAATTCTTCGGCAATCAGCCTTCTTTATGGTCCAGCTCTCACTTCCATACATCACTACTGGGAAAACCATAGCTTTAACTATACGGACCTTTGTCAGCAAGGGGATGTCTCTGTTTTTTAAGATGCTGTTTAGGTTTGCCATTGCTTTTTTCTCAAGAAGCAGGCGTCTTCTAATTTCATGACTGCTGTCACCATCTGCAGTGATCATGGAACCCAAGAAAGTAAAATTTCTCACTGCCTCCATTTCTTCCCCTTCTATTTGCCAGGAGGTGATGGGACCAGTGGCCATGACCTTAGTTTTTTTGATGTTGAGCTTCAGACCATATTTTGTGCTCTCCTCTTTCACCCTCATTAAAAGGTTCTTTAATTCCCCCTCACTTTCTGCCATCAAGGTTGTGTCATCCGCATATCTGAGGTTGTTGATATTTCTTCCGGCAATCTTAATTCCAGCTTGGGATTCATCCAGTCCAGCCTTTCTCATGATGAATTCTGCATATAAGTTAAATAAGCAGGGAGACAATATACAGCCTTGTCGTACTCCTTTCCCAATTTTGAACCAATCAATTCTAACTGTAGCTTCTTGTCCCACATAGAGATTTATCAGGATTCAGATGAGGTGATCCAGCACTCCCATTTCTTTAAGAACTTGCCATAGTTTGCTGTGGTCGACACAGTCAAATGCTTTTGCCTAGTCAATGAAGCAGAAGTAGATGGTTTTTCTGGAACTCTCTAGCTTTCTCCACAATTCAGCGCATGTTTGCAATTTTGTCTCTGGTTCCTCTTCCCGTTCGAAATCCAGCTTGCACTTCTGAGAGTTCTTGGTCCACATACTACTTAAGCCTGCCTTGTAGAATTTTAAGCATAACCTTGCTAGCGTGTGAAATGAGCGCAATTGTTCGGTAGTTGGAGCATTCTTTGGCACTGCCCTTCTTTGGGATTGGGATGTAGATATAAAGACATACACCTCGTTAATGCTACTTAGAGTGCCACCAGAAATCAAACACCACACAAGAAACCCAATCCAAAATAAAGAAAAAATAAAAGGGGGGGAGGACCAAAAAAGCAGAGAAAGATAAAAAAGAGATACTTTTGGTTCCCTATCTGCCAATTGTGAAAAAACCATTATTCAGAGTATTTAACATATATACTCCAGAATCATTCTAGCTATGAATAATATCTAGTTACTGTGTTGTTGTTGTTTTCCATCCTGCGGGACTGTCTTTTCCCAAAGTTGGTTGGAGGCCTGGGAGGGAACTTTTGGGCCTGTGCTTTCTAGGCATGTGACAAGCAAAAGTGTAGGTGAGCCTTAGGTCCAGCCACTGCATCACACAGGAAGCTGCCTCACTGCTGCCTACCACCGGCTCCATGCAAACCTTTTCCCCCTCTGAAATGGCAAACAAGTCAAGGGCTGGTTGAATCCGAGGCAAGCCAACAGTGGCCATCCTTTATGTTTGACCCCGTTGGAGGCCCAGGTAGTGATACCAGGACTCCTGCCCATCGTCAGCCTTCCCCAACCTGATGTCCTCAATATGCTTTTGGGCTACAATTCCCAGCAGCCCTTGCTTAGTATTGCTCATGGTAAGAGATTATGGGAGCTGTAGTCCAAGACTTTTGGAGGGCCGCCAGCTGAGGAAGGCTGCCTTGTATCTTCAGCCCAGCACCATTCTTTATTGAAATATTCAACCCAGACCTCAGAGATCAGGCACTTACGATTCATGTTGATCTGCTGTGACAGTTCGATAAGCTCCATCTCAGTCGGCATGTACCCCATTGTCCTCATGAGGTTGCCCAAATCTTTGCAGCTGATATAGCCATCCTTGTCCTTGTCAAACTCATCGAAGGCCTCACGGAGCTCTGTTTTTGCAAAACAAAAGCAGCAAGAGTAGCAGCAAGGGTAGCGATAATAACCAAGTAAAGAAAACCTCCGTGTCAGTGGTTTTCCAGGTTTTTACCTCAGGAAACACTTTCTCTGTCAACTGGGCTGCTGAAGGACCTTCTAGCACCTGCTTTGGAGTCCCAACATGTTCTAGAAGATTCTGGGTATGTTTTAAGACAAGGGTAGAGAAGCCGTGGCCCTCTACATATTGCTGGACTACAGCTCCCATCGTCCCTGACCATTAGTTATGCTGGCTGGGGCTGATGAGAGCTGTTTTCCAGTAACAAGACAGAGGGCCACAGGTTCCTCATCCCTTTCTTAAGGCCTCACCATCATTCCTCATGAACTGGGTGTGCAATCAATATCCCCTATGGCTAGGAATGGGCGAATCTGTCCATTTCACTTTCCCCCAGTTTTTCAGTTTTCCAAACAGTTCTCCACCTTTTCTCATCAGTTTGCCATTTTGTGCTTTTAAAGGGTCCTCGAGAAAACTCACCAGCATTTTAGTGTGAAATTCAAGTAATTTCAGGTGCAAATTTCACGTAATAGATACAGTTTTAATGCAATGTGGATCAGCATAGACATTTCTGCAAAGTAATTTCCCATGATATATGTCGTATTCACCAAAAACGCGTTTTTATGCACACTTTACCCTAAAATGTTTTTGTAAACATTATTTAGCTGGGGAACCACAATGCAAAATTCAGAGAAGTGTGACTTATAAAGGAAGGCTGTGTTTCAGTTTGCTTGTTGTTGCAGAAAGTGCAAATTATGCAGGTTTGCCTTTAAATGCAAACTGGATTGAATTTCTCCCTCATCCATGCCTATATTACACACCAGAGGAAGGTCAGACATGGTGAGGAAACTCTCTTTATGGGAAGCTCCAACGTTACTGATCTTCCCATCAAATAATCCCTCATAATCTTCCAAAGAACCTCAGAATTTCCCAGAACAATTAAAAAAAAAAAAACAACCCAAAGCTGCTGCTTAAAAGTATCACAAATGCCCATCCTACTTACCTTCGATTTCATCTGCTCCCAATTCCCGCTCCTGTAAGACAGGTGTAAAGTCATTCATAGTGATACAGGCACATAGGAAGGAAGGAAATGAAGGAGTCTTGGTTCACAGTCCTCAACCTCTCAAGAAACTACGCCTTCCTCCAGAGCTATAGAAAACAAGCCCCCCCCCCAGCCCTAATGCCAAACCGATCTCTCCACCCAACCCTTCCCGACGCCCAAACAAAGGCTCCTCTTCCCTAAGGCCAATCGAAATAATTGCATCGCGCTGTCAAAAACACAGCAATGCTCCCGTTGAGTTGACAGCTCAATATTTACAGGCACACAGAAGGACAAAGTGGATCCAGCAATGAACTGGAACACTGCCCAGAATGACAGAGCCAGTCATCACAGTGAGATGGAGGAACGGAGAACCGGGGGGGGGGGGAGAGAGAGAGACCCTGCACGATCCTTACAAAACCCAGGAGGTGCAGAGCCCATAGAGGAGCAACCATGTAGCTGCAGATGTTTGAAGAGAGACACAGAGAGAGAAAGGCTGAGACCACCTCACTGTGCTTTCTGATTCACAGAGACCCCTCCTCAAAACTTCAAGCAAGTACAACCAAGGGTGAGTCCATGAGCTGGCGGCAGCTGAGAACCTTGAGGATCACTAGGGATGCGTACACACCATATAGTTAAAGTACATTTCCTTCCCCGTAAGGAATCCTGGGAGCTGTCATTGATTAAGGGTGCTGGGCTCTGTCATAGGTAAAACTACAGTTCTCAGGTTCAGGGGAAGGTACGCTTTAAATGCATGGCAGGGCTGCAGCACACCAAGATATCATAATCTGCGCCACTACTGAGCCTGGGGTGGGACGGGACATAATTCATACTAAGGGGAAAGGAATTAGGAGGTGGTTCACAGGACCCAGTCCCAGATATTTTGCAATAGACTCCCCACCCTGAATCTCATGCCCCTTCCCTACAGTATTTTAACCTCAGCGAGAACCTCAGACACCCCCAACCATTTTAATTTTGCCTGGCAGTTATTTTGTGGCCCCGTGGCCCTGTGCACCGAGTGTTTCGGTTCCTGTCCAATGCCCCTGAGGCCAACTTAGCCCCCCGACTGCCTTTCTCTTGCATACCTTCCCAGCATTCAAAGACCCAGCCAAGTTATCTATTTGGCTGTGGTGGTGGCGGCAGAGAATCGGTTGCGAGAGGGGTTCTCCCACAGGACACGCATACATTTCCCATCGTGTCATTTTGACCAAAAAGTTGGGGCATGTTTTGGAAACCATCTAATAAAAAAGGGGGGGGGGAAATAAGAAAACCCTGCCTGCCAGAGGCAGAAGGGGAATGAGAGATGGCAGCATATAAGATGTGACGCCTCTTTCAAACCAACATTCTAGAAGTTAAATCGGACCCATAGAATTCCATCTCCCTCTTGCTTCTCCAACGCACTAGACTTCTCCTCCCGGGACCTGGATCCTCCAGAACACCATAAACTGCAAGCTGCCTTCCTGGAGCTGAGTCTGGAATCCTGGGGGCTCCTCATCCCACCGGGTCCCACTTTTGGTTAATTTCCCTTGCAGAGGAAAATGGAAACTCAGCCCTTGCTTTGGCTGACCGTTCCAGACCCTTTGCCCTGCCCACCCGGGCTGATGCGCCCTCTTGCCCAGTCGCCCCCCCCCCCCCGCGCAATGGCCATACCCCCTGTTTCTCAGCAATCCCCTTGCGCAGGAAGATGCAGGCTGGTCCCAGACTGTTCTGCATGGCGCTGAGTGCTGCGTGTCGTGGTCACCCTCGGTACGGTCCTTCTGACGTCCCCTTTAGCAGAAGAAGAGATGGCTCTTATGGATGAGGATGTTTTATAGAGGGGGAAAGGGGATTATCTCTCCCCCCCCACCTCACTTCTGATCCTCACCCCCCCCCCCGCTGTCCAGGCCTTTTTTGTTCTCCTCCTGGCTGTGGTATCTGCAAAATAAATCCCTCCTCCCCTCCCCAGATTAACATCTGCCGCATGGTGAGAGCGGGCAGCCAGAACTCCTCAGGCTGGGCAGAGGAGCCAGAAGGGTCCAGAGACTCATGGGATGGGGTGCAGGGTTCTGCTCATAGCTGTCAACTTTCCCCTTTTTAAAAGGGAAATTCCCTTATTCCAAATAGGATTCCTCACAAGAAAAGGGAAAAGTTGACAGCTATGGTTCTGCTGTGGCTGTCTGGGAAAGAGGGAGTGGGATTTAGTGGCAGATTTGATCCAGAACTCTTGCTGGGTCCTTTTGGGACACCTGAGTCTCCTCCCAATGGTTGATTTGTTTATTTGCTCTGATTTGCTTGCTGGGTGGTTATATGGCAGCGAGTATTCATCTTACATTCACCCTGATTTGCTCACAGAGTGTTTATATGTCTTCGCATTAAACAGTCATTCATATTAGACTTTGAAAATCATTTTCCTGTCACTTTCCTAACTGCAAAAGTCTGATTTTTTTTTCAAAAAACTTAAAAAGTGGATTTGTTGCTCTAAGGCAACAGAGCGCTTTACTCCACTTCAGTTGCACAAACCTAAATTCCTCAGTACTGTAAGCGCTTGGATCCCTCCCACAGAAAACTGACAGTCTGGAGGCACCCCAAGGGCCAATGAGTTAGGCTGCCAGCACGCCATGCCTTGAAGCACATTGTCCCCCCCCCCCAAAGAATCCTGGGAGCAGTAGTTTACACCCCACAGAGCAACAATTCTCAGCACCTTTAAACAACTACAGTACTTGGATTCTTTGGGGAGGGGTGAAGTGCCTTAAAGGTATTACTTACACACACACACAGCCTAGATTTCTGTGTAATTATAGTGCAGTGGGTTCTTTAGGGCAGCCATGTTATTTTATACAGTCAGAGCTAGAGTGCTTTGGGTGGTTTCTGGGGGATCCCCCACCTCCAGGATCCCCCACCCCACCCCTTTCCCTGCCCACTTCCTTGGATATCTTTTCGCACAGGTTTTGCCTGTCACTGGGATGGGGAGATGGGATCAGGTTCAGCTGTTGTTTACCTGGGTTAAGATGCAGCAGCTGTCTCTACCAGGAAAAAAAAAAGGTTGTGAACCCAATATATATATGTGTGTGTGTGTGTGCGTGCGCGTGTGTGTGTATAAAGTATCTTTATAGAGGTATGGAATGTGGTGGATTAAGAGGTTTGGTGGGTGTGGATAGGAAAATAAAGAGCAACTGTCTTTTTAAAATGTAAAGAGTTTCTTGTTTTGATGTGTGTGTGTGTGTGTGTGTGTGTGTGTGTGTTTGTTTGTTTGTTTTAGTTTACTTCTACAAGTGGGAGTTGTGCTGAGATATAATCCTCACCAGACAGGCAATGCCTTGTAAGGAACGGCATGGAAAATTAAACTAGAACTAGGGACTGAAGCAACGCAGGTACTGCATTAGTGTGATTGTTAGGCATGTTGTGTAGTCACTTTCGGACAGTAAAAGAGTTACCATTCATTTATGGCAGACTCTGGAACTCATTAAACAGAAGCAGCAGAGGCATCTGGCCAGGTATCAGGTGTGCCACACAATTCGGCCTGTTGCCTAGTGCATGAAATACGAGTCAAATGACCCCCATCTGTTTTAATTGATGCATTAATAAATAAATAAATTAGGCCTGCAATTTTCTTAAATTAATTGACTTGCACTAAGAACTTTGGACGGGCAAAAGAGCTGCCCCAGTTCTTCATAAATTAATTGTTGAATTGTTTATATATATATTTAGAGAGAGAGAGAGAGAGAGAGAGAGAGAGAGAGTGAGAGAGTTGTTTTAGGCAGGTGCTGGCTGCAAGAACTGGATGGCAGCCATAATTTTTAGAAGACACATTTTGCAGTCCCCCATACAAAGGAAGGAACTTTTCTAGGGCAGGGAGTGGGTAGGTAGCAGAGGCAAATTTAATACTCCAAGTAAGTAAAATAATAACTGTAAGTATATAACTAGCCAGTGCTTTTTTCCCCCCTGGGGGGACGCAGGCAGAGCCATAGCTAGGTGATCTTGTGCCCCGGCAGAACCGTCCAGATTCGCCCCTTAGCCACAGACAAATTAGCTCTTCTTTCTGCCTCTCATCGCACCACCCCTCCAGCCATTCAACTCACCCTCTATTTAAAAATAATTTCTTATGAGGCAATAATCAATATTTATATTTATGGACATATTTTTAGCCAATTTTGCGCCCCCTCCCCATTGCCTGCGCCCCTGGCGGGGGCCCACCTCACCCCCCCCCCCAGCTATGGCCCTGGACGCAGGGGTATGCATATCCCTGAACATTTTGTGAATCTTTATACTTTTGTCCATTTACTGTAATTATTTTTCCCGATTTGAACTATAAAATGGTGATTTTCTTGAGTCAAAATGAGAGTACCCCTTAAAAAAATTATCGTGGGGGAAAGCACTGTATCTAGCTAATATTTCTGGTCAATCTAGTCACTTAGCAGAGATGAGATATTGATAGACCTGCCCTTTGAGCAACTTGGGTTGTGTAAAGTTCCAGGCATGTCCAACGGGTAGATCGTGATCTACCAGTAGATCACTGGACGTCTGTGGTAGATCACTGGTAGATCAGTGGCTCCCCCCAAAGCAGCAAAAAAACTTTGGCTCCCCTAAAAAAACTCAACATCTTTGCCCTGCACCCCTAAAATGACCTGAACCACCAAAAACAGGGCTTTCCTTCCTAGAAAAAAGCTCAATGTTGCTTTCCTCCTCCCTAAAGAAGCTCAACAACTTTTACATGAACCCAAAAAAGGGGGGTAGGTAACTGCCAGTTTTTAACTCTGTGAGTAGATCGCAGTCTCTTGGAAGTTGGCCACCCCTGGTGCAAACATATCATAACATCCACAGTAGAGCAAAATCAGCTCAGCTCATCAAAGGCCTTTGGAGGAAGGTGAGTAGCTGGCCCAAAAAGAAGTCAGTGAAGGCGCCAGACAGACCCCACTGGAGAGAGGGTTCCGCAGACAGGGGCCACAACTAAAAAGGACCTAGAATCATAGAACTGGTGACTTCGAAGGAACCCCGAGTCATTTATTTAGCTCACCCCACTACAGTGCAGGAATCCTGCCCACAGCCATCCCTGAGTGGGCTTGAACCACCAACCTTCTGGTTAACAGCCAGACACACTGACCCATCTCCCTCTGAGCTTCCCTTAGAGGAGGGAGCAGGAGACAAGCCTCAGATGAAGATCTAGGGGCCCGGGCAGGCTCCGGTCACATCTCCTTCCCACTCCATGGACAAAAGCCAACTGAATTGTCGGTTGAATCTTACTTCAATGGCGGCGGCGCTGTACTTGTGGGGAGTAGGCTGGCTTGGAAGGCATGAAGGTCACATGACACAAACACTGCTGGGGGTTGGACTAGATGATCCTGGTGGCCCCTTCCAACTCCACAATTCTATCATTCTGTCTTCCCACACCTGGTCTACCGCCTGAGAACACCTCGTTCTGGCTAGGGGCCAGGCCATCGCTGTCCCAAGGGGAGGAGAAAGCGAGATGCAGGGGTTTCAGATGGTGGGAAGTTGGGAGCCTTGCTCTCCTTGAGAACCTTTGGCTTCCCCTCACGGCTGCCACGGCAACCAGGTGGGTTCTTTTTCCTTCTCCCTCATTGGTTGCTAGGAGCCGCTGCAGAACCCGAGAGAGAGGAAGAGAGAGGCTGGTGCCGGGATGAGGGGCAGCTGGGTTGGGGGGCAGCTGGGAACCTGGGGCATGAGGATGATGGGGCGGGGTGTAATTTGCATAGCTGGAGAATGGCTGGTGGGGATGGAGGGCCTGCAGGAGGTGGACGGGCAGTGGGAGCGATGCGGGGAAAGGATGAATGACAGAGGGGCAGCAGGGAATGCCAAGGAGGGAAGGACGCTGCCTTGCACTAGGTCAGGCTATATGTCCATTTAGCCCAGCATTGTCTACTCTGACTGGCAGTGGCTCTCCAGATTCTCAGGCAAAGGCCTCTCCTAACGCCAGCAACCAGTCTTCTTAAAACTGGTGATTCCAGGGATTGAACAGGGGTCTTTCTGCACACCAAAGCACTGAGCTTTGCTCCCTCCTCAGAATGTTGGAAAGGGGCCCAGAAGACAAAGCAAAAAAACAAAACAACAAAACAAGTGTCCCTAACAGAGTATCTTTCCTCCCCTTAAAGACCCACACCCCCTGGGCAATGCAGCCTGCACGGCGGGGCCGCCTGTCCCTGGCAGGACCGAGCGCTCCTGCCCCCACCACCAACCCTCAAGAGAACGTCACAAGCAGCCCCTCCATCTCCGGGGATCTCCGGCTGCTCCATACGATGTAGGTAACCAGGGGGGCAATGGATGTGAATTAGGGATGGGGGTGGAATTCAATTCGCATTGAAGGCAGAATCTATCAAATCCACACTTTCTGAAATAATACGGAAACTGCAAGGTGGCCTTCGAAATTCCAGATTTTGCAAATACTGTTTACCAAAATGCATACATTAGGTTAAGGTGTGCATGAAAATGAGTCTGTTGGTGAAAACAACATTGAAATGAATCCTGCTAGGATAATTTGGTTGCAAAAATGTGCACAGTAGCCAAATCTGCAGGAAAAAAGAGAAATTTGCACTAAAATGCTGAATAATTTTCTTGAGGAGAACCCCAGCAGAGATTTAAAATCACAAAATATGCAGCAAGGTAAAGCACAGAGTAAAGCACAAGGTAAAGCACAAGGTAAGGACCCAGGTGGCGCTGTGGGTTAAACCACAGAGTCTAGGGCTTGCTGATCAGAAGGTTGGCGGTTCGAATCCCTGCCACGGGGTGAGCTCCCGTTGCTCGGTCCCAGCTCCTGCCCACCTAGCAGTTCAAAAGCACGTCAAAGTGCAAGTAGATAAATAGGGACCGCTCCAGCGGGAAGGTAAACGGCGTTTCCGTGCGCTGCTCTGGTTCGCCAGAAGCGGCTTTGTCATGCTGGCCACATGACCCGGAAGCTGTCTGCGGACAAACGCCGGCTCCCTTGGCCTATAGAGCGAGATGAGCGCCGCAACCCCAGAGTCGGACACGACTGGACCTGATGGTCAGGGGTCCCTTTACCTTTACCTTTTAAAGCACAGAAAGATAGGCTCTTTTACCTTTAAAATATCCCATTGTAAGTTCCAAAACTTCCCTCTTCTCTCAGCAGAGAAAAAAGACCACATGTTTGATAAATTAAAAATTGTTTACTAACAAACTCTCTAAAGGTCAGGTTAATGTGCTTTTCCATACAGCACAGGCAGTAAAACCTGCCTTAGTCACAGTGGTGAAAGTTCGTAAATTATTGGTACAGGAACTCAAGAGAAGCTTATTAGAGCTATGCGCCTAAACTGGAGCAACCAGCTTAGCCTCTTCACAAACCAAGTTCATCAGGCGGATTAGAGGGGAACAAAGGCTTGATTACAGAGCCCTTCCCAAGCCAAGGTGAGCTAAGCCTGGCAGGACAGCTTGCTTCGGGGTTTTAACCCCTTTGTGCATTAATTAGACTTAAGTATGTTGGTTATCTTACAAAATTGGCAGGCCTTTCCCTCCCTAGATGCTACGTACCCCTCTCCCCTCAAAACTCACCCAGACCACCTGCATATTTCAAAATGCTGGTGATTACATTTAAAGCCTTTCACGGCTGAGGTCTGGGATATCTCTTAACGACCGCCTGCTCATGCTTCTAGTGCTGACTCCAGTTTTTGGAGGCCTCTTAGGAAAGACACTCTCTCTGAGTCCGTCTCAGGAGATGCCAACGTGGTGCCCTCCAGATGTGGTAGACCTACAACTATCCAGGGGCGTAGCAAGGGGGCGGGGGGCGGTCCGCCCCGGGCGGCACCCTGCTGGGGGTGACACTTTGGGCGGTGGCCCTGCCCCCCCGTTTTTTGTTTAAGGCTATTTTCGGCACTGCCGGGGTGGAGCCGCAGGGGCGGCCAGCAAGGGGGGATGCCACCCCCTCCTCACTGGCCCGCCCCTTGCCTCTATGCCGCGCTCTGGCTGGCTTGCGGAGCCGGGGCATGGAGAGGGGCAGGCCAGCAAGGAGGGGTGACACCCCTCCTCGCTGGCCCGCCCCTCTCCCCTGCCCCGACTTGCGCTCCGCCGAGGGAGCCCGGGCAGCGGCTTCAGGAGTGCCGGGTGGGCAGTGGCTTCAGGAGTCTCTGCAGCCTGCAGAGACTCCCGAAGCTGCCGCCCGTCATTTCCCAGGGGCGGGGTGTTGCACTGTGTGCGTGCATCATGCACATGCCGCGATGCCCCGCCCCTAGGGCAGTCAAGGGGCTAGAAACGCCCCTGCAACTATCAGTCCCAGGCAGAGCGGCCAACAGCTAGGGATGATGGGAGTTGTAATCCCACAACATCTGGAAAACATGGCATTGGCTATCCCTGGTTCACCTGCTCACTGAAACTCTCTTGTCAGGCTGCCCTCTGCTGGGGTGTGGGCTTTCTCCAGAAGCCCAGCCATGCTGGCCTCTGATGATGGCTTTGCTTTCACGATCTCCCACCGCAATCAGAAGCAAGATTGTCGGTGACATGCGGCAGCCTTCTCTTCTGCGGCATCTAGAGTTGCACACACACCGTGCGTTTAAAGCCGATAGAGATCACATTCCTCCCACCCCATCCAAAGAAGTATGGGAACTGTAGTTTGTTAAGCATGCAGGAAATTATAGTTCTGTGACGGCAAATTACACTGCCCATAAACAATGAGGGTGGGTGGGTGAAGTGTGCTTTAAATATACAGTGTATATGTAGCCTAGCCTGTGGAGCTTCCTTCCCTTGGAGAATTGTATTAAAAAACAAAAAAAAATATGTGGGCTTTTTGATAAGCTGTCAAACCCCAATGTCTTTGTCAGGCCTTTGCCTTGATCAAGTTTTATATCACCTTCATCTGTTTTATTTGACGGGGTGGCTTTTGGCTGCGTCATTTGATCTTGTTTTATTGTGGATCGTATGCTTTCATTATTTATAACTTCATTTGTTATACATGAAGGCCAATAGGTGAAAAATAAAGGCCTATAGCAGCCTTCCCCATCCTGGTGCCCTCTAATTATTTTAGACTACAGTTCCTATCAACTGATGTGAGTTGTAGGCCAGAGTCTCCAGAGGGCATCAGGTTAGCCCATGGGGCTATATGAAGGCCTATAGTTTTTAGTTTAAAAAACAGCCTAGAAATTCTAACACAAAAATGACTAACAGATAGACAGACTAAATAAATACCAGTAAACAAACAAACAAACAAACAAACAAATAAATCTGGGCATATATTCCCTCCACAGAGATTGTGGAGATCAGCTTCTTTGCTGCCAGTTCAATAATGAAGGGACACGGATTGCAGCAGGAATACGCACTGGTACCATTAAGGTCAGTCTTATGGGTTATTACGGTCCAGACAAAATATTGACGACGGCCGGATTTGGCCCTTGAGCTGCTGGCTCACCAACCTTGATCTATATTATGAGCTGCACCGCATTCTGTTTCCACTGCAAAAGACCGTGAAGATGTCCATCTCATAAGCTGGGCTGGCTTTTGTCACATTCTCTAAACGGATGCAGAGCTGGTTCCAGGATTGGAGGTCCTTCGGACATGGGAACCTAAACTGGACATCCCCCCACACACAAACACAATCTAGAAGAGTCAGGACATGGAAAATGAGAATTCTCTTAGGCTACATTTGATCTTCTTCAATAATCTTTGCAAAGTGGAGAGCCGTGTGCTCTCTGCTGGTCTTGGGGCCTTGCAGATGCCCAGGTCTGCCACCACCTGAAGCCAGCCCCGATGTGCTAGTCCGCTCCCTGGGGTTCATGCTCTGAGCTGAGCTCTACACAAATGGTATCTCACAGCTCATGCTGTGCAGAGATCTTGGTGTGCCATCTTCTGAGCTTCAATCTGATGACTCCAATTTTTGTTCCATGAGAATAGTTATTTTTAATGTGTGGTATACATAGAGATGGGGAGGTAATTTGATTCGATTTGCATGATCTTTTGCATAGTGTGTTCATGTGTTGTGTTCTGCCCACCTCTTTGCATTCCTGACAGCCTCTTCCCCCCTCTGATTAAGGTGTACTCTGTGAACGATGGGTCACTTCATCAAGTTCTTGCTGACAGTGAGACTGAAGCCCTTGGGTTACCTGTCACCTCCCTGCACTTTATGCCTCGTGGGCCTGCTCACAACGGGGATGTCTTGCTTGCCACCTGTGAGTAATACCTTTCCCTTTCCCTTTGACCAGAGAGGAGGCAACCCTGGACTTCAGCCTTAATGACACCCAGGACCAGGGGCATGACACATGTGCTATTGAACTGATGGCAGACAGTGACCGTCAAAGTGCTGTCAAACTCAAGATATGTACCCATAGACAATTGCCAAAGACAACCAATACAGCCACATTTGACTTCAAGTGTCAAAAAAAAGACAGCTCCAGTAAAAAGGACTAAAAAAAAAAACTTTTTTATTAAGTTTTACATTGCCAAGGATGGAAAATTATGATTTGTAAATGAAATATATAACTGTACGCGATATAGGTATAATAGCTTAAAAATGCAATGAGGATAATTGGAGGTACAAGAATTTGTTTGTAAATAAGAAAAGAGAAGAATAGCAATTTGTTTATGTTTATGTTTACTTTGTTGTGTTTGTGTTTGTCTTTATGTGTATTTGTATTTTTATGTGTATTTTTAAATAATAAAGAGAGATTATCAAGGGGAAAAAATACATTGCCAATTTTAATTTAAACATTAAACATCAACATCAACATTTAGGATCCCCTGAATCCTTTGACTCTCCTCCACCCTTTCATGGTTTCCATTATCGCTAAAAAGGATTTTAAAAAGAAAAGTCAAGAAGAAAATATCTCTTCTTAAAGTTTGTGAGTTATTCACTGGCCACTCTGGGAAACAGGATACAGTCAGACCTCACTTATCCGTTTTGGAATGTTTCAGCTCCCAAACACTGAAAATCCAGAAGTAAGTGTTCTGGTTTACGAACGTCTGATGCGGTTTCAGCTTGAGTTTGCAGGAACCTCCTGCAACCAATCAGAAGCCTCTCCTCGGTTGTTGAACATTTCGGAAGCCAAATGGGTTTCCGGAACGGATTAAGTTTGACAGCCAAGGTTTGACTCTACAGTGGTAGCTCGGGTTATGAACTTAATTCGGTCCAGAGGTCTCTTCTTAACCCGAAACCATTCTTAACCTGAGGCGTGCTTTCGCTAATGGGGCCTCCTCCTGCTGTTGCGCTGCCTCCATGCGATTTCCGTTCTCATCCTGGGGCAAAGTTTGCAACCTGAGGTAACTACTTCTGGGTTAGTGGAGTTTGTAACCTGAAGTGTTTGTAACCTGAGGTACCACTGTACTAGATAATAAAGGCCTTTGGTTATATCCAGCAGTGCTGTTCTTATGTCAGCATTATGTGCAAGGCAAATAATGGGTGCAGAATCTTTTCTCTCTCTTTTAAAGGCAAGATTCTAGCCCCTGTGGTGAAAATGTGTGGAAAATGACTTGTCAAAACTCAGAATCCAGAGAGGTGTCAAATAAGATCCCCAATGGTTGGAGTGGGAACATCAGTGCTTTTGTTTATCTCACACGTAGCAAAATATTGATTAACAATTAAAGTAGCAAAATAAGGAAAATAGATTATACAAAACTAATACAGGTCTCAAAATCCAGCTTTTCCTGCTGCAGATTCTTTCATGTTTAGTTATTTTTAAGGTGTGGTATACGTAGAGATGGGAAAGTAATTTGATTCAGTTTACATTTACCTAATTCATGCTTTCTGAATCCATCCTTCTCCATTTGTACTTCTCCAAATTTTGTAGCATAGTGCTCTAGCTAAATAATGTGCCCCAAAATGCATATGCTAGAGTAAAATGGGCATAAAGGAACATACAAAGGTGCACTATATAATGTAAAACAAGATTTGTAAACATTTGCACATTAGGCAAAATTGCATACAAAAATGTGTAGGAGAAATTTGAAGTAAAACACTGATGAGTTTCCATGATGATTTAAAAAAAAAGGAAAAAAAAGAATCACAAAATGCTGTGAAAATGTGGGCAATCAAACTCAAGAATGAAAAACAGAGAGAAACCAAAATGGACTGATTCACCTATCCATAAGTACACACGACCCTGAATGCTATTAAACCCTCTTGTCACATACAGTATTTCCATCTGGGTTTTCTCCAAAATCTGGCAGCTTCCTCAGCGGTGAATGTGGATTTCTGCAAGCTGATTCAAGTAAAAAAAAAAATTGTTCAGAATTCTGTTCTGTTCCTCCCTATGCCCCATGAAAATATTTGCCTCAGGAGCCTACCTTTCATGTCGTAATAAATCCTTTGTCCACTCACTCTCTCCGTCACAGATTCCGGCGGGAAAGTGAAACTGTGGCATGTTCCCTCCCGCACCTGCGTGAGAACCATAACGGAAGACCGCCAGACAATGATCGCCACTTTCAACCCTTCTGGCTCCAAGTTCCTCACAGGTGGATCAGGGCCCGGGATTTACATGTATGATGCTCAGACCTGGGCGAAATTGCAGACTTTTAGCCCAAGGTATGCTGGTAGTAGGACACTGGGCAGTACCAATAAGGAGTACTTGCAGTACACTGGATATAGTAGGGTGTGTGTGTTTTGGCTGGCTTTTGGTTTCCTAAGCAGCAACTCTTTTCTTCCTCCAGCTACTCCCCCACTGTGATGGATGGGCACACGTCCCGGGTATATGCCCTGACCTTCTTCCCAGACAACGATGAACGATTTATCTCTGGAGGATGGGATGACACAGTGCAGGTGATGGGGTCTGTGATGTGGGAAGTAGAAGGCTTGGGTGAGGTGAGGGGCAAAAATGAGTGTTGGTGGGGCTGAATTACTGGGGAATGTGCAATGCGAGTCTACAGGCCCAGCTCCAGAGGCAGTTGGGTCAAGTAATTGTTAAGGCCACAAGAAGCTCAAAGGCATCTTGGTAAAATTCTCTGCTTGCATTCTCTGCACCTACACCTCTTCCAGATTAGGGAGGCCCAAGTCTCCACCTCCAGCCCCAGCAAAAAAGTCCCAAAACTGGCACCATATTTTAGGGCGCACTCTCAATTTGTTGGGGGCACAACTTCAAATTCTAGCAGGACGTAGCATCTTCCACAATCCTTTGCAATGTGCAGGAGTTCTGCAGCAAATCAATGGCTCCCAAGTCCTGATTGCGTTCTTTGAAGGCTAGTGTGAGATGGTCACCTCAGGCAGCAGGTGTTGCGGGATTGAAAGGAAAATATTTGGAGGACAGAGCTGTATTTGTCATTTGGTCTGCCCTGTGCCCTCTAAGCTAACCGGCTGTCCTGTTACCAGTGTGATTCAACCACCAGTCTAGTCAATATCTGTACATGGAAGGGGCGTCATATTGTCCTTTTGCCTCAGGTGGCAGAATATCTTGGCCTGGCCATGCTGTAGGAAGGAAGTTTAGACACCGCTGGCCTTCCTCCCTTGCAGCGGAGGCTGGTCCATTAGGGGAAATGGGACACTCTCCTACCAAATGGGACACTCTCCTACCAAGCTCCCGTACTTTTCTGTGTATAACACGCCCCCGTGTATAAGACACCCCCTATTTTGGGGGACTAGAAATACAGAAAATGGGGGTGGATTGCCCAGAGCTGTTGAGCTTTTTAAGGGGAGGATTGCTGAAAAGCATGGACCCATCTGACCTACGCTAACACTTGTGCACGTTGCAACAGCCTCCAAATATCTGCCCCTCACTGGCGGAAGCAATCAACAGCCAATCAACACCACCCCTTGCCAAGGTCACCAATAACACGCTGCTGACAATCCCTGGCTCGCGGCATCAACCAATCCCACGTCCCTACTATGCACTATCAATGTATAAGACGACCCCTTATTTTGGTAAGAAAAACATAGTCTTATACACGGAAAAGTACGGTAATTATGCCGTCAGGCAACCCCCACCTGTCAGCCCTCCTGCTTACAGCCAGCCCATTGGGTGGCCCTGCATGTCAACTTCCTCCTCCTCAGTCTCTGTGCTCAGCAAGGAAGAGGATGGAGCAAAATAAACATTAGTTGGCTCTGGCGCCACCTACTGTTGGGCTCCCTGCCTTTTGCCCTATCAACTCCAATGGGCCCCAGCAACCCCTGCTTCTCTGTGAGCTTAGGCAAAAGGGAAATGTTATCAGGCAGATGCTGGAGGGAGAGCCCCACCTAACCTCAGTTCTCTGGCTTCTGTCCCCTCAGTTCTGGAGCATGCAGTCATCAAATTCCCTACGGTACGCCTGCGCAGCCGCCCCCTACTTCCCCCACTGCCCTTCCCCTTTTCACCCTCAATCTTCTCTCGCCCTCCCCACCCACCTTCCTGCCTTTTTTTTTTTTTTTTTTGCTCTTCTTAGCCTTTAATGATTCTTCCCCTCTCTTCTTGCTCTCGCCTCCTCCTCTGCACCCTTGCTCCACCTTTGCCACAGGCGCCTCTCTGGGCCTCACGTCTGTGGCGACGCCGTCTCGATAGACAAAACTGGGACACATATCCTGACAGGCTCCTGGAGGAGGCACAACACCTTGCAGGTGAGAATTGGAGAAAGAGGTACTTCAGAGGTGGCTATATTTTTCCCTGGTGGAGCGAGGAGGGTCCCTAGCTCAGTGGAAGAGCATTCGCTTTGCATGCAGAAGGTGCCAGGTTCAATCCCAGGCCTCTCTAGGTATGGCTGGGAAACCGCTGCCAGTCATTGTTAAGCTAGATAGACCAATGGTGTGACTTGGGATAAGGAGCTTACCAAGCAGCTTGAAATGGGGAAGATTTATTTAGATTTAGGGCAAGGGAAGAAAGGTTTAAATATTCTACCTCAGGGTGCTCTTTCCCCAAAACTCAGCCCCCTCAAGTTTGCTAATTAGTAAAAACCAAGTCAAATCCCACAGGGGGTCTAGTTTGATTTTAATTAGAGGTAGTGAGAGATACATTGCTAAAAATAAACTGTGCATGTGTAAATCATATATGTGTCTTTTTTAAAAATATCGATTTTTTTAAAAAGGGGGGTTTAATAAACACAAATCCTACTTTTTACTTCAACCAGATCTGGGAAGCTGAAACTGGCTCCAAGATCATGGACATCCCAGAAGACTTCCGGGGCCACTCGCAGGTTGAAGACCCTTTTTGACCCCATTCCACCCAACCCTTGCTTTGGGCTAAGCATCTTGTGTGTTCTCCAGGCCTGGCTCCTCATCACCCAAAAAGATCTGGTTATAAAATGTACTAGATCCCTGAGAGGGTCCCTTTCCCCATCTTCTAGTGAGGTGCTACTCCTTCCCGGCAGTACTGTATGGCATGATGGGACTCAAAATGTTCCCCTTTCTTCATTCCATCCTTCTGCCTGATTCTCCCCTTCCTCTTTCCCCAGATTTATACCTGCCACTTCCTCGGTGTTGACCATATCATAGCTGGTGGGAGCCGGAATAACTTATGTCGGCTCATTGACAGGAGAATCCTCATGGTATGGTGGCTTAGCTGGGGTCGCTTGTGGGAAACAGCTGTGGCTCAGTGGGGGAGCAGAGGCATTGTGCGGCAAAGCCCCAAGTTCATTACTCTCTGGGGTCTCAAGATCAAGGAAACTGGCATTGCGGGCGATGGGAAAGGCCTATGCCTGAGATCTTGGAGAGCTGCTGCTAATCAGAGAAGACAATACTGGGTTAGATAAAGACAATACTGGGTCCAGTGGTGTAGCCCCATCAAAGATGGTCCAGAAGTTCTCAAACTGTAGTCTGTGCACCAGCGGTGGTCCACAAGCTCCACCCAGGTTATTTGCTGAGAGTTTCTGGAACAACCAAAAACATCTGTATTTGGACCTGTGCTTGTTGTTATTTTCTGACATGGAAACTGATGCCCTTTTGATTGTCCAGGGTTAATCAAACAGGTCAACAAGACCCTGATTTAATGCCTGTGGTTTTTTTTTATAATATAATCATCAATATAATGTTGATGATGTTGGCACTGAAGAAAGCAAAAATAAGTGTCCCACTGAGGTTTTTAGCCATTTTCAGGTGGTCTACTGTTTTGAGAATCGCCAATGGAGGATAGCCCTGTCCCAGGCTTCATCTATATGCCATGTTAGCACTTAGCATGGATCAAGTAAGGGGCGGGGCTTTTTTACACAGTGGCTGTGTTGCATTTTAAATGTGAGGTTTGCATTCATTGATTTTAAAGTCATACCTCAGGTTGTGTTCGCTTTGGGTTGCATTTGGCACGGGTTCTGCGCAGTTCGCGCATGCGCAGAAGTGCAATATTGCCACTCGAGTTGCAGACTTTTTGGGGTGCGAACGGCACCCCGGAACGGATCGTGTCTGCAACCCAAGGTACCACTGTATATCTTTTAACCCAGTTTGCAGACAAATAATGTCTCCTAAAGTAGTTCATATCATCAAACAAACAAACAGATGTAGAGAGGCCCTGATCTGTGGCTTACAAACCAAAAAAAGGCAACACAAACAAGGGAAGGGGAGTAGATGGAGATCAGTGCCTGAACAAAGGGGTAAGTTGCAAACATACATTTTTGTCCCAATGGAGCCCTTGCAGGCTGTCTTGCTTGGATAGAAATGTTGCAATGGACCCACCAGCCCTTGTTCCTCTGACTGGCGGCAGAGGTCGGAGCGTGCTGCCCTTCTGACCCAGGGCATTTGCTGCACACAATTGCACATCTTTCAATCATGCTCAAATGATTGCTCAACTTATATTATTGTGGAAACGAATACCCAACCCCCAACCCCACCCCATCTAGCACATCCATCACCATTAGACTATGGCAGGGATAGGGGACTTGCGCCCTCCAGATGTTGCTGGACTGCAACTCCCATCATCCCTGCCCATTGGTCACACTAGCTAGGGCTGATGGGAGCTGGTTGCCCACCCCCTAGATTCTGCCATCAACCATCGGCTGTGGCTGTTCCATGGCAGCACATTTCTGAATACAAGTTTGAGAACCTGCAAGTTGTAAGCATTTGCCTGGCCTCTATTGGAAACAGGAGGCTGGTTTAGATGCTCCTATGTTCTCAGGTTGCATGACTCAATGATAGTTGGTTTTTAGGAAGGAGGTGGAAAGGGTTGGTTGGGTGTAGGAAGAAGAGATCTGGGGAGTACAGCCTTCTGCCTTCTCTGATGTGTTGTCTTATCTTGCTCTTCTGCCAGAGCACAGGGGTACTGAACGACCTGCCTGGAGGTGTCTACAGTACCCATGTCAGCCCCCGTGGGATCCTAGCTGCTACTTCCAACAATAATTTGTACCTCGCACAGACTCCAGTGAGACCTTGAGCCCTCCCCTTTCAGAAGGCTCGGCTTGAAACTCTCACCACAGAATTATGTCACCAACACCTTCCCATCATGCTCTGCTTCAAATGATTGTTGAAACCTTCCCATCATGCCCTGCTGATTAAGGACATGCCAACACGCCCGGCTATCGTATGATAATTCTCTGCTCTTGTGGACAAACAAAATCATGGTCTGCCACTGGAGACTAGATGTGGCCATCCCAGCATGCTCTGCTTGCATCAGCAGCTTCTCATCATGTTCTTCTGCTGGTGATGAATGCCCACCACGCTTGTAACCTTCTCATCATGCTTTGCTTCTGTGGATGCCTTCCTGGTTTGATCCAACGCCAAGCCTACGCCAGCAGTTTCGTCTTCCGTGCACCATTTACTAGCACCAGTCTTTGCTCCTAGGGAATTATGACCAACCTCATCATTTCCCAAGACTGCAGCTACTTTCCCATCATCCTCTGCAGCAGCTGTGGCTAATCCCATCATCCTCTGCTGCTGTGGGTCTGTGGTCTCGTTGACTGCTGCTGTCATGCAGTTCATGGGCTTGTTCATGGGGGTTGAAACATTTCCCATAATCCTGTATTGTAAAGAATCATGACAACCTAACAAAAGAAGCCAATCACTCTTTGGGACCAGAACCACCTTCCCAACAGATGCAGAGATGGGTAGCCCTTCGTGTTTCTGCATTGATTTGACATCCCTGCTCAGGGGTTAAAAATGAAAGTACATTTCTCTCTCTCTCTCTCTCTCTCTCTCTCTCTCTTTTCCCCACATCCCAGCTTGGCTACCCTAAAACACTGCCTTGGTGCCAAATTAAACCATCATGGCTGGGTCTCTGTGTGTGTCCAGGACTCCTGGGTTCTTTGGGAGAAGAATGGGATCTGGGCCATACAGGAGTGGGGTAGATGGAAGTTAAGACTGCTGGGTTCTCTGAAAGAGGCCAAGATTTCACCCACAAAATTATTTCCCCCAATGGTGTATGTGAAGATATAATAAAGAAGACAGTGCCTCTGGACATGTGCAGAGTGCATTTCCCTCACCACTTACTAAAAACAGTTCTCCACCATAGCTTTGGGATCACATGGAAGATCTCCCAGGCCACAGGAGGTTCCTTAGAGGATCTCAGAAATCCAATGCCTGATATTTTCCTCCCATGAAACACAAGGCAGAACCGCAAACACAGCCTCAGTTTATTCTGTGAAGGACATTTTTTTCAGCTTGTTGCGACTCATGTTCAGGGCCTCTCTCAGGGGACTGGGATGCAAGTTAGAGATGGAGCAGAAATTAGATTCAGTTCACGTTTAAAGGCGAAGTTAACAAATTTGCCCTTTCCAAAACAATATGCAAATTGAAACAAAGCCATCCTTGGACATTGGCGCTTCTCCAAATTTTGCAATGCAGTTTTCCAACCAAATAACATGTACAAGAATGCATATATTAGGGCAAAGTGTACATACAAACACAGGTGTTAGTGAAAAGCAACATTACAATAAGGGAAATTGCTTTGCAGAAAAATATGTCTATTAGGGGAAATGACATACAAATGTATATCAGGTGAAATTCTCACTAAAACGCTGATTAATTTTCACAAGGACTGTGCAATGCACAGATCATAAATTGGTGTGAAAATGTGAAGACCTGAAATTATTATGTGAGAAGAAGTTTTGGCACTACAATTCCCATCATCCCTGACCACTGGTCCTGTTAGCTAGGGATGATGGGAGTTGTAGTCCCAAAACAGCTGGAGTTTGGGGATGCCTAGATTAGTGCATCCTTAGATGCTAGACAGCAGAAACGTCTTTCAAACAGGAGTCTGTCCCCAGGCAAGGTGATAGAGGGCATCAGCTGCAGCCACCATCCTGTCTCGGTATTCAAGCGCCATGTGGTTATTTTCTGGGACTCCTCTGAAACCGTGAGCCAGAGCCCAGCAGCAGGCAGCAATCACCCCTGTAGAGTCACTATCCCCTGTGGGTGAGCAGGAAAACACACACCGAGAAAACAAGTTAGCTCAGTTGGTTAGAGCCTGATGCTGATAACAACAAGGTTGCAGGTTTGATCCCCATTTGGGACAGCTGCACATTCCTGCATCGCAGGGGGGTTGGGCTAGATGATCCTCAGGGTCCCTTCCAACTCTACAATTCTATGAAATGCAGCCAGCTTTAGGGTGGGCCACTTTTACAGTGGGGGACGGGCAGGATTTGCCTCCTTTCGACTCACCCCCATGGAACATGGAACGCCCACAGAGCTCCTCCCAGTTCTCCCCTGCGCCCAGCAAGGCATCGTACGCAATCATGGGGGCATCGTGACCGCTCCGTCCAGCCCACCCGTCCAGGCTGAAGGTTTTGTAGATGATGTCACGCTCAGCGGGACTATAGGCAGCAGGAAACAGACAAGGGCCCTGACCTGTAGCCAGGCCCCGTTCAGAGAGGTACCTAAAAGGGTAGAGAGCAGAAGTGAAAAAGCCAAGAATCCAAGATCTCCTTGAGAGCCAATGAGTGTACAGTGAAATAAATAGAATGACCTCTGCACCACAATTACTCTCTTTACTCTGACCTACCTGATGAACGTTACTATTAGAACCAATATATTGTTTTGCCTTCACAGTGAGGTTCCCCCCCCCCCGAATTCAGCTTTGAATTTTGCTGTTTGCTTGTTTTAAAAATCAAACTCAATCTTAAGTTCTGTTTGAAAGTAATGTTGAATTGTTGTCTTGTCAAAACCTCCCCCTTCAAATTTTGTTAAAAGCTCCTTTTTTCTAATTGGGTACATAAAGAGAGTAGGAACACGGTAGGTTGTGTGTGTGTTAAAATTATAATAGACAATCAAATTTTGACAAGGAGATTTAAGTTTTTCCTCCAAGATAGCATTTGCTGGGTTGCCTCCAACTTACTCAGAGTTGACCTACTGAAATTACTGGACTTAAACTAGTCAGGTCTATTGATTTCAATGGGTCTACTCTGATTATGACTTTGTTGGATACAACCGATTATTTCCCCCCAAATCCATTTTATCTTTACAAAGCTGTGAGGTAGGCTAGGCTTAGTTCATTTATTCATTTTACAAAAGCAAGTTTCTAGCCATCCTGATAAAAGATGCACACTGGAAAAAAGAGGGGTAAAAGCTTTCAACTGCATTATCCTAAAAAATAAAATAACAACACCCTCCAGTTACTCAGGTCCCCCTTCGCCGTACCAGAGCACACCCAAAGGACTTACCACTCCCATTTCTCCTGGAAATAAGCCCAGGCCCCCACATTGGCATCACTCTCAGCTGCAGCAGTCTGAATGTACTCTAAAGCAAGAGGCAGGGTCTTGAGCAATCCAGATCCCCAGCGCTCAAGGGGGAGGCCCTGCACTGCATAAGAAGTGAACAGAGCAGAGGCCAGAGCTCCCAGATAGCCTACAACAGAGGAAGCGGATAGGGTGGAAGTGAGGATCCCTCAAGGAATTCTATCCTCACTGCTGCTCCAAGAAGTAGATTAGGCTATAGAGAATGGACCATAACGAAGGCTGATCGCCGAAGAATTTATGCTTTTGAATTATAGTGCTGGAAGAGACTCTTGAGAGTCCCGTGGAATGCAAGAAGATCAAACCTATCCATTCTTAAGGAAATCAGCCCTGAGTGCTCACTGGAAGGACAGATCCTGAAGCTGAGGCTCCAATACTTTGGCCACTTCATGAGAAGAGAAGACTCCCTGGAAAAGACCCTGGTGTTGGGAAAGATTGAGGGCACAAGGAGAAGGGGGTGACAAGAGGATGAGATGATTGGACAGTGTTCTTGAAGCTACGAACATGAGTCTGACCAAACTGCGGGAGGCAGTGGAAGACAGGAGTGCCTGGTGTGCTCTGGTCCATGGGGTCACGAAGAGTCGGATATCACTAAACGACTAAACAACAACAACACAGAGACTTGCCCAAGGCCCACCCAGTAGACTTTATGGCTTAGCAGGGAGCTCAACTTTTAAAAAATACTCACTGGTTCAATACAAATATGCTTTCTTTCATCCCTGGTGGGGGAAATGTTTCTGCATTTCCCCCCATCACCCCCAGTTTAGTTCATTATGAAGGTAAAGCTGGCTTTGAAGAGGGGCCTATTGCACAGCACCTGTGACATCACCACCCCACAATTTCCCGCAGAACAGTTTGGCAACAGTTTTGAAAAAGTTTGCCAATTATTTGATAAGGTGAGAGATACAGGTTTTAAATGTACATATACATACACTTAGGAGAAGCTAATTTAATTTTTGAAAAACAAGCAACGACGGGTTGCCATCCTGCAGTATTAAGGGAGAGGCAAGGCATTTTTGCATGCTTGCTGGTGGTGTGTTATCTGGTAGTATGTAAAGTGCAAAAAAAGTGAAGGACCCAGGATGACCTGTGTTAATATGTCACATCTGCCGTCACCCTCAAAATACTTAGGCTGGGTCTACACATACCACAGAATGAAGTGGTAGAATTGACAATATCGCTTCAGAATGCAAATGGCGGGGTGGCGGCACTTTCTGAATGCTACTCTGTATTAAAAACTCCCTGCAAACAGAAAATGAACACACCATGGATAACCGTACTCTGGCTCTTTGCTTGCTGTAGAGAGAGGTTGAAGACCCCTGACAGTTAAGTCCAGTCGCGAACGACTCCGGGGTTGCGGCGCTCATCTTGCTTTACTGGCCGAGGGAGCCGACGTTTGTCTGCAGACAGTTTTTCCAGGTCAAGTGGCCAACATGACTAGGCCGCTTCTGGCGTAACCAGAGCAGCACACGGAAATGTCGTTTACCTTCCCACTGGAGCGGTACCTATTTATCTACTTGCACTTTGATGTGCTTTTGAACTGCTACCGGTAGGTTGGCAGGAGCTGGGACCGAGCAACGTACTTGCTTACTGTACTAGGCTTCAATTCTCAGGGAAATTTCAATGCAAGGGGTGTTCAAACAGAGGATCCTCCACCTGCAGCCTGAAGTCCCTATTCTACCACCTCAGGGTTTTGTCCATCTGTATGGGTAGACCTGTAGCCCTAAGACCCACACTGGCCACTACTCCGAACACCCACCCACCCACAGCTTTCAAGTCACGGAGAAAGCCCTCCTGCCCATCTCAGCACTGTCCCTTTTATGTACCATTGCCAGGAAAGGCGCCCTGATGCAGGACGACCACCGCACATAACCATTTACCTGTGGGGTGGTGGTGTGTCATTCTTCCACTTTCTATGCTGACTTGGACCAAAGTGCTCAGGTCTGAAGGGCGAGGATACCTGGGAGAGACGGTGGCTGGGGGTCATGCTGGAGTCCGACTTTGGCCTTCAGCTTTTCCGCTTGGCCCCAGCTTCGTCCTTTCTTATGTGTGTCCCCACCACCACAGCACACCACGTTACCTGAGCCCAATGCACATGGATCTCATGGCTGCACCACAACCTGTGGCACCGGGGTTGAAGGGAATGCGATATCCGTTTGGCTCCCCTGGACGCAACTGAGATGTTCCTGCAGGCGGGAGGAAAACGAGAGACGTGCGAAGATGTGTACGGGCCAAACTGCTTGTGCTGTTAAGCCGTTATGTAAGCTGCCCTTGGCATTTCGTTTATTTCACAGAATACAACTGCAAAGGCTGCCGTCGAAAGTGGAGGAAACATACAGGGTGGAAAGAAAATAGGCCTCCTGACCTTACTCTGTGGTTTTTTCTAAAAATGGCCTTTGATCCTAAGCTCCTTTCTCCTTACCTTTTACCCCTTTTTTAGTTTTTTTCTGCAAAATATCATTACTGTTCGATCTGCTTTCCCCCCACAGAGGGTTGGTGCCCTGGAAACTCAAAGGAGATGGGGCCGCAGCGAATGACAAGTGAAGCCAGCTAATTTGAGTTTTGCCCCAATACCTGCTGAGTACTACAGGAGCAACACTGATGGTGTTTTCAAAAGAGCACTTTAAGGCACAGTGAAGGTCGCCACCCCCCCACTGCACTTCAAAGCTCTTTGCCTATTCACATCAGCACCACTTCCTTAGTGTCGGATTAGTATCTGTGTGTGTACGGAGCAGGGGTGTATTTGTTTTCAAACAGAATTATATTGCTGTAACTTGCACAGAGGAGTGCCGTCGTAAGTTACCCAGAATGCTTGTGGGCCCAGGCTTCCTCCCTTCCATGTCGTTCATGGCTTCGACATAGCGTTTGGCCAGCTCCTGGAACAGCGGTTCCCCTTCCTTCCCTGGATAGAGGAAACAAAGACAGGAAGTGCTCTGCATTAAAATAAATAAATAAAATAAATCTCCTCTGCATTCCCACATCCACCACACCCCATGTGAAAATCTCAGGTTGGTTCGTATTTTGAAATGCCCTGAGATGAAGGATGGTATACAAATTTTAACAACAACAACAACAACAACAAGGACTTCCTGCCCAATGCTGATTGGAGAGCTGCTGCCTGGCTGCGAACTAATGAACCTATAGGCAGCAGAATGGGCATAGAAGGAGACCCAAGAGATGACACTTTGCTGAGAAGCCCCTCAGAGCCAGCCCTATGTAGGCGGAGCTCTGCTGTAAGTGAAAAACGCTATTCCTCAGTGAACAAGGGCCTACCAAAAAAAGGTATCTGAAGAAGTGCGCATGCACATGAAAGCTCATACCAAGAACAAACTTAGTTGGTCTCTAAGGTGCTACTGGAAGGATTTTTTATTTTATTGTTTATTTTATTTCAAGAAAAGGCTGTAAGGCTGCCCAGCCTTTCCTGCCACTCACCTGTGGCCAGGGCCTCAGCAGTTGACAGGTGCAGAACAGTGTCGTCGCTGACAGGCCAGTCAGGGAGGGCTGCCCGAACCTTGCTGAGGCCCCCCATCTCCTGGAGCTCCTGGTGGATCTGGGGCCCTGAGGTGCAGTATTCCCAGCGCTGGTTGCGATAGCCGAGGGCATCTCCTGCGCCAGAGAGCACCATTGCCGCACGGTAGGCTTCCTTGGGGGGAGCCTGGGGGCTGCCGTGGGAACGTGCATAGACAGATGTGTGTATACTTTATATATACAAACAGCAACAACCAAAGTCTCCTGACAAAATCTGAATTCTTCAACCTGTATTAACTGTTTTGCATAGTTCATGCTGCTTATATAATAGGCACAGGGGAGGGATATGCACTGAAGCCTTAACCAAGCAACCAACCAACCCCTGAAGGGTCAATCAATAGTTGCCACAGTGACATTAAGCACAATTGTTATTTCTACAACATCAGTATGACATTTGCGCTGAGTGGGTGGCGGGGAGGCAGTGCAAAGATACTGTAGGGATAACATTTGCTATCGCATGCACCCAAAAAGGAGGCTCGGCCTGCCTTGAAGACTAATGAGTTTGTGTGACATAAATAAGCTTCGATAGACTAAAAGCCCATTACATCAGATGTATGACGTGTTGGCCTCATTGTGGTAGTAGCTGCAGATTTTGGGCAGGGAGGGAGAAAATGGAACACAAAGGGGCTGAAAGGTCATGTAAAGCAAGAGGCACAGTATGTGCACTTTTTAGATATTGAACACAGAATCCAACATGCGCTATGAAGATGTTATGCATTTTGCCTTGGGGCAAATGCTAAGGCTACAATCCTCTGCATGCTTACTCTGGGAAATGAATGGCATTTACTTGCAAATAAACATGCACAAGACTGCAAAGGGAGATGGCCAAAGTATCTCTGAATGAGACCCATCCCTTGCCTTCCCTCCCGGTCAGATGTCTTGTGGCCTTTTACAAGTGTGCAGTACCAAGGTGTCTTATCTTTACCTTAAAGAGATGTCAGGAAAAGCACAAATAGGCCAACAATCTGTTATAAACTGTTCAACACGAGCCTCACAAGCGACCCAACTGCCTGGCAAGCTGTGTGCAATACATGGGGCTTCAAAGTTTTTGCATCTGATCCCCACTCTTCCTCCACTGATACATGGATGTGGACGTGGCCCATTTATCACAACAGCCTTGCGAGGTAGGGATAAGCTGGCTTCCTGACTGAAACTCCAGCCGCCACACTCCAAGCAACAAATTCCACCTTTTGCCAGCGCGTGACTCCATGGCTACCAGCTGACCCTAATGAACTAGGCATTGTGCGAGTTGCAGGTAACTTAGTTGGTCTCTAAGGTGCTACTGGAAGGAATTTTTTTTATTTATTTTTTTGACTGGGCATTGTGCGGTGCACCGTCCGCAGATCTTTGCGGGCTGTTACGTTGCGTCGATCCTCCAGCTTTTATTCGCTTCGATCGAAGGGCATCGACGCAGCTGCCTGCATTTTTGAACTCTCCCTGATGAGATTCTCCTGCATTACGGTAGCAGGAACTCGGCGGCAAACTTAAAGGCAAAGAATCAGGAGGGAGGGGCATGTTAGTTTCAGTGACCTTTGAGTGGCGCGAATATTACGTTTATTACTCCATGCCCCGTGCGCACGCATCCCCACCCCCCTCCTGTTATTAGGACAATGGGGCACTGTTGCAAAAAGCAAGCGGGGGTGGGGCAGGGGCGCGAGGTGGGCATTGGGAAGGGGGCGGGCACGGTTATTGTTTTGCGGGTTGGGGGATCAGTTGCTTACAAGCCTTCCATGCTGGGGGCTGCTGAGCTTCCTCTCGCCCCTTCCAGGCTGGTTCTTGCAACAGGCCCCTGGCCGTCTCCTTCCCCCTCCGGAGACTGCTGCTTCAGCGCTTTCCAAGCTAAGCGACACCCAGGTTGTACCCCAGCCAGAGTCCAGTGGGAGGCTCTTAAAGCGAAAGCCCCTCGGCGTGTATTTTCCGCGTGCCTCTCTTGGCGAAGGAGCGGGTGGGTCAAACATGTGCCTTTAACCAGGAGTTGCATTTCCCCAGAGCTTAATTCGTTTTTGTGTGTGTGTGTGTGTGTGTGTGTGTGTGTGTGTTTTCCCCTCAGTACACTGAGCTGTGTAATTGAAAAATACAAGAGTGCCTCTGTCCTCTGACTTTTGCTAAGTACTGGCCAGGACTAGCGCACCAAGGGAGTAGCCAGGATTTTTGTTTGGGGGGGGGGGGCAGAACCTCAGATTTGTATTGACTTAGGGGTGCAGCTCCCCCTCTTGTCCCCGCCCATGTAGCGCACTTGGAGAATGCGAAACTGACATAACAAATGAATTTGACCACATGTCCACTGAGTCCAAAACTTGGGTCAGCCGGAACACACTCGAAAGCTCAAAAGCAGGATGCATAATACCTGGAGGTTGCTATTGTGCTTAGATCCTGATTACGGATCCCGACCACTGTGAGAACAGGTCTGTGCTAGGTGGGCCACTGGCCTTGATCTAACAGAGCTACTTTTATGTTCTCAAATAACTTCTCTAATGTTGTTTTCCAAAAGGAGTAATGCATGCTGTCCGCACAGGTCATTGCCAGATTTATATGTGAAGATGAAGTCTTTATTCTATTTGAGTCAGCTATTGATAGTTGAGCAGTTCTAGAAACAACACGCCCCCCCGCCCCCTCCATCATACCATTTTGGGGTTGGATTCAGTCACATCCCAGCAAATTCAGGGTACATGCAGTGGATTGGGAGATCTTGTGCAAGAAACCCACTTCTACAAAAGATTGGGCTTTTTACTATAAGGAAGAACAAAATAAAAAATAAAAAAATTCCTTCCAGTAGCACCTTAGAGACCAACTAAGTTTGTTCTTGATATGAGCTTTCGTGTGCATGCACACTTCTTCAGATACCACACTAAATGCACACGAAAGCTCATACCAAGAACAAACTTAGTTGGTCTCTAAGGTGCTACTGGAAGGATTTTTTAAATTTTGTTTTGACTATGGCAGACCAACACGGCTACCTACCTGTAACAGGTACCATAAGGAAGGTGATTAAAAGGTAAAGGGACCCCTGACCGTTAGGCCAAGTCGCGGACGACTCTGGGGTTGTGGCGCTCATCTCGCTTTACTGGCCGAGGGAGCCAGCGTCCGCAGACAGCTTCCGGGTCATGTGGCCAGCATGACTAAGCTGGTGATTACTGGTGAGCAAATGCATTGGAAAGTGTGAGGTGACATTTGCTTTGAGGCAATGTCAGTCTCCCCTCAAATAAATCAGGATGAATGGCAATGAACAGGTCATCTGCAAGCACCCAGGCACTCCTCAAGGCTGGCGCCCTCAACAGTTCCCTGTGTTGCCTCCTGTTTAATCCAACTCTGTCTCCACCCCACCAGGTTCCAGGCCCTGATGCCCTCAGAAATAGTCAATTCAGCCCGCCCCCCTCCACTGCCATTCAGTACATGCAATGCCCTTCAACACAGTATTAATTCTGAAGCTGGTTTAATGGTCATAACATCCCCCCAGGGAATTAAGATATTGCAAGAATGATTTGTCAATAGACTCTAAGCCCTGTCACAGAGCTACAGTTTCCACATTTACTTGGATAACACAGGGAGTTTAAGCTAAATGGATCTGAAGCCTGTTTTGATTTGCAGCAGTGCAGAAATGCGATCAGCGTGAGAGCTCTGGCGGGGAAAGGGGGGCAACTTCAGAACTGCATCTTGCGGCGCTCTTGCTGCTCACAAGCTCCTGGAGCTTGGCCTCGAGTTGCTTCACAGCTTCCACAATTTGACCCAGCTTGCTCAGGATATCTGAACGGCTGAGACACGGGGATGAAAGGGAATCTTCCAGATCTTCCTCGGGGTCTGCAGGGAATTAGTATCAGCATCCAACACACAGTAGGGTTAGAAATGAATGAAACACAAAAATCAAAGCTTGAGACTCTTGTGATGGACCCATCAACATCTTCTGTACTTCTCCCACGTTTAAACACAAGCCATACAGATTCCAAAAACTGAAATTGCTACGCAGAATTACAAGGCACTGTAGTAATGTATAGGCATTGGGCAAGTCATTTTCCGCATCTATTTGATATGGCTTTGTTGATAGCTACCTGCCTGGTCGCCTAGGGTGAGTAAAGCACACCTGCAGGCAAATCAAGGCAGGAGTTACTTGTAAACTAGAAGAGAGCAAAAGCTTTTATGGTGCAAAATGTATGCCTTTAAAGGTAAAGGTAAAGGGACCCCTGACCATTAGGTCCAGTCACTGACTACTCTGGGGTGTGTGGCGCTCATCTTGCTTTACTGGACAAGGGAGCCGGCGTACAGCTTCCGGGTCATGTGGCCAGCATGACTAAGCCACTTCTGGCAAACCAGAGCAGTGCACAGAAACACCGTTTACCTTCCCGCCGGAGCGATACCTATTTATCTACTTGCACTTTGACGTGCTTTCGAACTGCTAGGTGGGCAGGAGCAGGGACCAAGCAACAGGAGCTCACCCCGTCGCGGGGATTCGAACCGCCGACCTTCTGATCGGCAATTCCTAGGCTCTGTGGTTTAACCCACAGCGCCAACTGCGTACCCCAAATTATTAAAATATGTAGGGAGCAGGGGGAAGACAGGTGAGTGTCTTTTTGTTGACATCTAAGATTTATAGATGTTAGCTAGGCTCACTTAATTTTAAAAATGTGACTATAAACCCAATTAAACTGGAAATAAAAGAACCAATGTAGGAGGTAAAGGCTGCATTTTGGAAGTCTCCAGAGGAAAACAAGCCTTCCTCTTTCATAGGGTGTTTGAAAGGGGAATGTGTTCAAAAGAGATGGGGGGTAGGAATAGATATTTACTGAAGGGGGGGGGTTCAGAGAGAGAGTGAGAGTGCAGTGAAGAATGGGGGGATGGGTTTCTAGGATAGCCACACAGTTCTGTGTCAACCTGTAGCTATTTGCTATTGATTTGTAAATTATTTAAATTGGAATTGATGGGTGCGGTTTTGTTTGATTATCTGCTGATACTGTGTAGATAAATTATTTTGTGCTGTGTGTGAAAGGGATTCTGCAGTTACTATACTCAATTAATATAGGGTGGCAAGGTGACTTTCGTTGCATATTTGGACAATAATTGCCTCGAATCCAGTAATGTAGAAAATAAGACTTTAAAAATGGAGTGTGGGGGGGAAGATAAACATATACCTTATGGCTATGTCTTATTTTAGGAGAAACAGGGTATATATTATTGCCTGCCCGAGTAAAGAGTGCTGCATGATACTGGGGCGTATTCTGATGCAGCTAGACCTTAAATGTATTCCTGCTGGTGCTTGGTTGCACACACACACACACACACACACACACCACCTGCCACACCATCCACCTCCCTTACCTGCAACTTGCAAAGTTACTTCCCGGATCCGCACTTCCGGCGTGTATGTGACATAGCATCTGTAGTTGCCAGAGTTTCCAGTGCCAACCCGGGAAATGAGCAAGGACGCGTTGCCATTCCCCAGCTCTTCCTGGCTCAGGCTGATGCCTTCCCTGGAGGTGGTCACCACATCGTCAAATTCCGCCAGCTGCCTGCCCCGGTGGAACCAGAGGATTGTGAGTCGGCTGAGGTCCACGGTAGGCTCATCCACAGTAAAGATGCAATTCAGCAAGACATCATCTCCAACCGCAGCTTTCACCAGAGAGGGCTCGGCCTGCACCTGCAGCTTCCCGGCTGGGTCAAGCGACACAGAACAGACACATAAGAAGAGCACTCCTCTTCTTAGGAGTCAGGTCTCACAGTCAGCTGCCGATTGGCAAGAGCTGAGAAATCAATGAATATGCAGGCATGTGTGAACTGGCCTTGGGGTGGCAGGCATCACATCCTACTTTATCATTCTGTTGGGGTTGCTGCCTGCTTAACCGAGAACGTACAACCATTAGACACCTGATAGCTCAGCTGGTTAGAGCAAGGTGCTGGTGACATCAAGGTCGCAGGTTTGATCCCCATATGGGACAGTTGCACATTCCTGCATTGCAGGGGGTTGGACTAGATGATCCTTGGGGTCCCTTTTCAGCTCTACAATTCCGTCTTCCATGTGACAGGCGCCTTGAAATGGACCGTCAACACAGGTCCCAGGATGTTGAAATGGACTGCATTTTTGTTTCAGTTACAGTGACTGTGTCTATTTTTACATACAAATTAGCACATGCAGATTTTACACAAATTTATCTTAAAAAAAAAAAGTTATGTGTTTCCTCTTTATCAGTGATGCCTATGTGGCCCTAAACAGAATTGTTGGGGAAATCTAAGGACCATCTTAAATGGCATCAAACCGAGAAGCCACGCAGCCTAAGATCATCCAGTGATCGGTCTTCAATGGGCCATCTTGCCTAAACAGCTCAGTAAGTGAGCAGATCTCTTACTTGTAGACTGTCCTGGGTTCAAATCCATGTATCTGCACCTAAAAGCTTACCAGCTAAGAGGGTTGAGAAGAGACTTTTTCCAAATCCTTGGAAGGCTCTTGCCAGTCAAGTTACCGTACACAACACCAGACTCCAATTCAGATAAACCAGATTAACTTCATTCAGAGGGTGCTTCCAGGCTTTCACTGTATTTGGGTGGGATTTAGTCACATACAGGTAAATTCAGGTCCCACAACTGCAATGGATTGGGAGGTCTTGTGCAACAAACCTGCTTCCCCAAAAGGTCAGACTTCTTGCGATAAGGAAAGTGACAAGGAAAGGCATCCAAAGCGTTGGATTGCACTTGCTTCGGTGCAAGGCCATCTAAACCCCTTTCAAACAAATCGGGACAAATGAGCAGGTCATCTGGAAAGACCTTGAGTCACCCCAATTGTGTTGATTAGAAATAGGTTCAGGGCAGGCAAAAGTTCTTTATGAAACACACAGTTTACTTAATTCCACATTAAAGACAGGCTCAATGGCTGCCAAATTATATTGATAGTTATATTGATAGTTACAGATAGGTAGCCGTGTTGGTCTGCCATAGTCAAAACAAAGTAAAAAATAAAAAAATTCTTTCCAGTAGCACCTTACAGACCAACTAAATTTGTTCTTGGTATTTCGTGCATGCACACGAAAGCTCATACCAAGAACAAACTTAGTTGGTCTCTAAGGTGCTACTGGAAGGAATTTTTTATTTTTTATTTTGTTTAAATTATATTGATAATTGCTTAGCAGCAAAAACTGCCCACAAGATCAGATTGCAAAAGATTGCAATCTATTGATATATATTGACGTAAAAACAAATATAAACATACAGTACTGGGAAAATGGAATCCCCATGTACAAAGGTAATGTACCTGTGTTAAAGTACTGAAAGGCTGGGAGCAAACCTTGCTTGTGAGCTTGCAGAGGCACCAGGTTGCTCCCCAGATGACTGACAGTAGTTAAAAAAACATGTGTCTGGTGGTTCACAAGCAAGTTACAAAGACAACACAGTCCATCCCCTGCTCTCTGCTCCCTTCTCCAGCCCAGCAACACTTCATGCCAAGTGCCAGCCCCTACAACCACTCCACTTGTGGTTGCACATTGCTTTCCAGAATAATGGATAATTGTGAGTAATACTGCTATATTCAGACTGACTTCCTTGGGAAGTGGTGGGCACTCCTTGGCTGGAGGCTAGAGGACCATCTGCCAGGGGTGCTGCAGTCTGGAGATGGATAACCCATGGCCCTGCAGATGTTCTTGGACTCCCATCAGCCCCAGCCAACATGGCCAATGGTCAAGAGATGATGGGAGTGCAGTCCAGCCACATCTGGAGGGCCACTGGCCCCACCAGCAACCTTGCAGTTGTGTCAACCTGCATTGAGCAGGTGGCTGAACTAGATCTTGGCCTCTAAAGTCTCTTCCAACTCTTAAGAAGCCTTTGCTGCCCACCTCCTTCAATTTCAACGCAGGCAACTCACCGGCTTTTCCAAGGAAGCAGGAGGAGGTGAGGAGGATCAGTGTGAAGAAGCCCATCCCTGCAAGCAGCGACTGTTCCTCTGGAGATTGTGGAAGTCCCTTACAGCACAGCAAAACACAGCCAAGGGGGAATGGCTTATGTGCCTGCTTCCGTTATCAGCAGAGACAGCAGACTGTGAAAGCACCTCCACACTCTCTGGCACCCCAAGATAACGGGGTGTTTGTGCTTGCCTGGCACTGCCCCTGTGATCTCAACCCTTTCTATCTCTGTTGTCCCTACCCAGTGTTCCCGTGGTTATTATGCAAGAAACATCTGGTCTATCTTGAATGCCAGTGGCGACTTGGGTGGGGAATAAAAATGGCATTTGCCTCGGGCAGATAGTCAATTCAAGAACCTGGCTGCAGGGCATCACCCTCTGCCCCAAAGGTCTTGCGCCAAGAGGCTTGTGCTTACAAAACATGGAAGATAAGATTAAGAGCTGCAGTGACTGTCACTTGTTCCATCCATCAGTGCATCCCAACTCCACGTAAACAGAAGAGGTTCCCCCAACCAACGTTCCACTTAGAGGCGAATGGAGGTGGGCAGGTGTGGGTATTATATGACTCTTGTTCACAAAATGAGCAGCAATATCTTCAGGACTCTCTGAATTCAAGGAAAAGCAAAAATGAAATGATCCAGTAGCCCACACCCCCATCATCCTCTACTGTGTTGCACAGAGGACAGGCAAGTGCTTCTCTGGAGTTTAGAAGGCAGCCATAAATTTTGTTTATTCTGATAAGCTTTTGGCCTCCTTTAATTTATGTCTCCTTGTGGATCTGTTTGATCGGCTTGATTTAGTGCTCTTTAAAAAAAACACCACACACAACTTGTTACCAGTGCTTTTTTTCCCTTAAATTTTTTTTTGGGGGGTACTCTCAATTTCCTACTCATATTGAAATACTGAGGCCAAACTTAGATTCACAAAATGTTAGGGGTATGCATACCCCCAGAAAAGGCACTGCTTGTTACTTTAATGATGGAAACTGCCTAGGTACCGTGCTTTTGAAAACTGAAAGATGGAGTATAAATAAGAGTGGATGAAGCACAGCGATTCCATATTAAAAGCCTTTTGTGTAAGCATCCCAACTTTCCCAAGTCGAGGAAGCAAGAATGAACTGTTGGGTAATGTCTCTAATACTCTTGTCATCCCAAGTAACTGAATGCAGGATGCAGTGCTCAAGGAAGCAAGGAACCTCCAAGATTCATTTCAGTTGAAGTAGAAACCAAAGTTAGGATCCCAGTGCACTGTTTAGCAATTGCCAAGACATCTCTGTTCACCTGATCCCTGCAGACTCTGTTCGGACCCTTCTAGGCATCTCTCCCCTTCCTTAATCCTGCACCAATTCCCTTTCAAGTACAACAATGAGGGAATTACCAGTTCTTTATTTAGCCAAGAGACATAAACAACCCAGAATGCCTTGCGGGCTGGGGGTGGGGGACTGTTGGAAGACCAGTTCCACATGGACAGTCAAGCTTCTGAATCTTGCTACCAAGATTCTATAGTATTATGGAAAATTCTCAGGATGTGTCAGCCAAAGTGCAAAGGAGGACAATAAGTTATGGCAATATTTGAGGGTGGCTGGAAAGACAGTGTCTTAGGCCAACAAGGTAATGAATGCATCCTGCATATAGGTGACTGGAGCAACCGGCAAATGAACCTTTCAATCTAGGGAGAAAGAAATGTTGGTTAAGAGTCTACAAATGGCATGCAGGTTCTAGGGTTGCCCCCTATCATATATATGAAGCCACATCTACACACACCCCACACCCGTACCCCACCCCAAACAGACACCAGAATCCAGATACCTCAAAGCCCAGGACAGACATTCTCATAGTCTGGAGTGTCATCTTCACTTTCCCGATCACTGGTGCCACTGCCAACTACAGGAAAATGAAAGAGGACTTAAAATTATGGCAGGAGATATATGGCCCCACCCATAGCCCTCAGGCAATTAGCCAGAGAAATGGATAATGAGGGACTATAGGGAAATTAAATGAGTGTGTTGCTGAAGAGAAGAACTTCCTAGCAGGCCCACACAGCAGGCTTTTTCTACTCACCAAAACAAGGATCCATGATGGTGGCTTCTGGTTCTAGTACGTTGACATATTCACCTTTGACGGCAAGGGAAAATGGAAGATTTAATGAAGGTTCTGAGGTACATCCAGTGGAGAGACTGGTGTCCACTGGGATTGTGTGGGCAGAAGGCAGGGAGGTCAACAGTAGGGGGAGCCAGACCCAGTGATGGGTGGAGCCAACTCATTCTAGTTTTCTCCACACCTTTCCTTCCTGCTGAGTTTGACAAAGGCAACTCTGAAATTAAGGCAGAAGAGTCCAGCAGATGGCGTTACCTCTTGGACTGCTTGTAAGGAAGGAGGTAGTCAAAAGGGGTTGGGCTGAGGACAGACTGAGCTTGGTGGGGAAGTGTCCTGTATGTTCTGATGGACCACCCTGCACTGCACCCACCTCAGCAGTGCCTCTTCCTTGCTCAGTCACAGCAGAGACAGAATGAAGGAGCTGGTTTAACTCAAGGAGACCCAGTTTCAAGTCCCCTTTCACAGCCACAAAGCTCCTTGACTCAGCCTCTGCGATGGACACATAAGCAGTAGCTTATGTGAGCCATCTGCTCAGCACAATTAAATCTGCAGCACCCAGCATTTTTATGATTTTTGCCAAGAAGGTGTACCGCTTTGCAGGAGCTATGCAAATTATTATGCATTTTAAAAAAATACTGGAAGCAAGGTTGCTCATAGCAAAGTTTTTTAATATAAGTCTCCGGCAACTAGTGCAAAACTGAGATCAGTATTAGCTGGATCTTTCAGTTAGTTGCTTCTGCCTGCAACCCTAAATGCCCTTACTAGGGAGTAAGCTCCACTGAATGCTCTGGGACACCAAAAATTAACCTTCCACCCACTCGATTCTGCCTAATGATACGTCCAGCTGTGTCCGGCATGGGATGCACAAACCCACCTCCATTTTCAATGCAATCCTATGCCCTCATTCCTGACTACCCAGGCCCCATAGATCTACTTTCCACACTCACCGGGTGAATTCCGCTCACACTCGAGCACATTCTCATACTGCTCCCCTAGGGAATCTGAAAAAGAAAAATCGGAAGTACTTCAAACATTGCCCTTTCCCAATTGTGTCCCAAGTTACTTTCTCATTTAGAATCACTGTGATGCAGCAGTGATGGCCAAACCTGGCCCTCCAGCTGTTTTGGGACTACAGTTCCCATCATCCCTGACCACTGGTCCTGTTAGCTAGGGATGATGGGAGTTGTAGTCCCAAAACAGCTGGAGGGCTGAGTTTGGCCATCACTAGGTTAGGGTGTTGCAGCAGGACCTGGGAGACCAGGGTTCAATCTCCACTCAGCCAAGAGGCTTATTGGGTGACCTTGGACCAGGTACTGTCTCTTAGCCTAACCTACTCTGCAGGGTTGCTGTGAGGATTGAATGGGAGAGGGGAGGAGCCGTTTACAGCACCTGCTGAGTTTCTTGGATGTAAGGTGGGAGAGAGATAAATGCTACATTTAGATGACCCTGAATTTTAAAATAGATAGGTTACCACAACACCCTCCAAGAGAACCGCAGCCCCGATGACAGGAGGGAGGCAGTCCATCCCACCTGCTGCAAACTCACCTGTGGAAGCACCGTCTTCATTGCCTTGAACTGTAAGTGGCACATCTGGCAGCACGTCACTGTGGAAGAGAAGGGAAATGAAGCTTTGGTGCTGCACTGATTCAAGAAATAAGCAGTTGACTCATGCTGAATGAAACCCAGCATTGCCTGCTCTGACTAGCAGCAGTTTTCTGAGGTTGAGGGCCAACACTGCTTATATATTTTCATTTGGATACTGCCTTTCACAGCTAATCCTAGTCCCAAGGTAGCTCTGTACTGGAATTGCATTTTTAAGGTGTTTTTAGATGTTTTAGACATTTTATCGTTTGTGTGTTGCCATCCATTTATAACATATTAACTGCTGCTGGTTTAGCATTTTTCATATTTCCCCGCCACCTTCCCTGCTGCAAAATGCGCAATTTTTTAAAAAGTGGATTCATTGTGCAAAAGCGGCGAAGTGCTTTGGTCTGCTGTAGTTGTGCAAATATAAATTTGCCAGTATGCAGATTTAGAAAATGGAATTCGTTCTGCACAGTAGTGCAGATCTGGCGGGACTAGAACCCCCATCACCTCTGGCCTTTGGCTGTGCTGGCTGGGGCTGGTGGGAGCTGCAGTCCAACAACCACACATTCCCTATCCCTGCTTTAAGCAGTGAACAACACTGATTGAGCAAGCGGAAGAAAGGTGGTATATAATCCATTAAGCAGAGATGCTGGGGACTTTATAGATGCAGAGCGCAGAGATGCTGGGGACTTTATAGATGCAGAGCACATAGTGTGCCAACAGGTTCCTATGAATGATCCAGCTAAAATCCATTATAAGGTTTGACCTCTGACCCGCCCGCCCTCCCCAAAAAGACTTACATGTATGGAGGGACATAGTTGTCATCATTATCCTCATCATCAGTGGCACCAGCTTGTACTGGAAGCACAGAGACCATTGGCAGAGTTATACACATGAGCTTACATTCACATATACTGGGAGCCCCCACCCCAACATTGAGCCAAAACCAGCCTGCAGAATCCAGTCACGGTGAGTGCAAGAGCACTGTCAAGTCCAAGAGCACTGCAAAACTGCAGAGCAAGTAGATGACTCGTGCAAGTGAGCCAAGCTGTATATTCCAGAAAGTGGCCTTAAAACCAATAATTCCTACTCACCTTCACCTTGGTTTTCATAACTGGGAATGCTTTCTGAGATGGGGACATGCCACAAAGAGAAAAGGAGGGCACTGATTAAGCCTACTGAGTGCCTGCAGCTTCCCAGACCAATGCCATTTGCCCCTCATCCCCCCCCCCCGTTTCTATTTCATAGAAGTAGACCTTCAAAAGGCTATTCATCCCAATGGCTAGATTCCCAGACCTCAGCCCCCCATTGCCCTTTAAAGGCTTCGGTAGGAAAGAAGCCCCCCAGCCGCTCCACTTCCTAAACCTTGCAAAAAAACAACAACACCCCCATTTCCTTCACAACTCACCATTATCCGTTTCAACTTTGTATGATGGTACTGGATAGGAAAGACTGCATGGGGGCCATCTGCTGTGCCTGTGAACAAAGAGGTAAAGGGGTTAAATACAGGTACGAAAGCGGCCATGGAATGACAAGGGGACTAAGATGATGCTCCCAACATGCTTTTCTTATTCCAGCCATCACCCCCACTTTGACGAGGAATCCATAGGTGCTGGAAGAATGCCAACTGGAGATATTCTCTGAAGCTGAAGGCAAGTGATGCTTTTGCATCTAAATGTAGGCTTTTAAAATCTTCTCTTATCAACTGCCCTGGGTGAAAGATATTAAGGAAGTTTTTTATGTTTGATGTTTTATCATGTTTTTGATACAGTATTATGTTGGCAGCCACCCAGAGTGGCTGGAGGAAGATGGGTGGGGTATAAATAATAAATAGTAGAAGTAGTAGTAGTAGTAGTAGTAATAATAATAATAATAATAATAATAATAATAATAATAATAATAATAAATAATGATGCACTGGGAAGCGTTCAGAGTCAGACTCTTATTTGCTCAAGCATTTTGGAGGACCTCTGAGCTACAATTCTGCTTTACTCTTTTGCTGTATATTGCTCTGCTTCTTTATGGGTTTTTATGCAGAATTTTTTATATTGGGTGAATAGTCACCAGCTTAAAGCGTAACAAGGGAGCTAACCCCTCCCACACTGCATTCCGAATTGCATTTGTACATTGATGTAAACATCAGTACAGTTGGATGCGTTTTGAAGTTGCCCACTGTGTGTCCACACCAGGGGGTGGGGTGGGGAGGGGAAATGGATGTCTTTACATGGTTTATGTTTTCAAACCAGATCAGAGCTGATTGGGACGGACACACTCACTCACTCTCTCACACAGCAACATTTCTCAAGAAACTACAGGATCGATGTGGGCAGTGGTGAACACTGTGCGCATACAGCTTTACAAACCGGGCGGTGGCTGACGTGCTGATGTTCCCCCACACGCAAAATACATTTGCTTGCTTGCAGACATACAGTGGTACCTCTGTTTCCAAACATAATCCGTTCCCGAAGACCATTCCAAGTTCTGAAACATTTGAAAACCGAAACTTAATAGCCGACATCTAGGCCTCAGGACCTTGCACTCATCGGAAGCCGCGTGGCATGTTCGACTTCTGAGGCATGTTCGAAAACCTTGGTTTACTTCCAGGTTTACGCTGTTCGAAAACCGAAATGTTTGTCAACGGAGTGGTTCGAAAACCGAGGTACCACTGTACTAGACAGACTCACTCACAGAAACAAGCTTATTCTTTGCTCAAAACAGAAGTGTGTGGTGTTGGGGGTGCCTGGGTGGATGGATGCTCAGCAAGCAGTTCACAAATTGTTCAGGGATTGCTTACCTCCACACGTCTGGTTGGGATGAAACGGCAGGCCAAGGTGGGGCTGAAAGGTTGAAGAAAAAGAAGAACTCAGATGCCATCACCTGAGAGGATTACATGAGATCCCAGCTTTTGGCTCACCTCCCATGCCCCACCCCCCAAAAGCATCATCAGCATCATAAAGGCCACACTCAAGTCTTTAATGGCTTGGGAGGACCAGGTAAATTGAAAGGTTGTCTTCTCCCAAATGCACACCCACTCAAACCATAAGTTCCTCTCTTCAGAGCCAGAGACCCAACTTATCGGCCCTGCCAGGCTACCGGGGGGGGGGGCAGCTTCTAGGGAGAAGGCCTTTTTGATGGTGGCACCTCTGTTCCAAAAGGGCTTCCCCAGAGAGAGCTGCTTGCCATCAAGTTTGTGGTCTTTTTGGCACAAGGGGAGAAATTTGCTTTTATCCATCCAGGCCTTTAAAAGCAATTTGAATTTCAAAACAACGCAAGATCTGGGCTCTAATGTTGTAAGCTGCATTTGGTAAATTCCTAACGGATCGCATTTTCCTCCAATTTTTTTATGCTGTGTTAGCACATTTTTAAACGTTTTAAAATTATAGTGTTGTGTTTTTGTTTTGTTTCGCAAACCATAAGGGGATATGTGTTGATGGGCAGCCATGGGCATCTGGTAGCAAAGTTTTTCAACCAATTTAAAGAAGATGTAAAAGTTACAGGAGCCCTCAATACATAAATCAGGGCTGCAGTTTGAGAAGTTTACAATCCCAATTAAAATGGCTTTCCCCTGCACTGTTGTGAAGAAATGCTGCTCATTTCACCAGTGTTTCAATGTGTATTGAGTGGCGTGCTTTGTCATTTATATTCTGATGTACACTGCAGTGTGTTTGGTGGGGGAAGTCTTCTTTCTGGTCAGGTAAAAGCTGGTTTAACTGTCAGTGGGGGGCCTTAACTGACAGCGGAGGAGGGGCTGGAGATGGAACTCTCAGTATGCAAAAGAAGGATAGAAGACACACATATTCTGGTTGGTGGGTGCAGGTTTAGAATGTTTAATTAGACAGTGTGATTGGCTGGGGCTAGACTGGGAGACTATAAAGCTGGGTGCTGGCCAGTCAAGGAGCTCAGTCCAGGCTGCATCACAGAAGAGGAAATAAGAAAGCCTGAGGGGAAGGCAGAGTGGCCAAAGACTGGCTGGGGTAAGTCAGGTGAATCACTTGGCTTAGGCTGAAGAGTTGAGAGGAACAATTCATCATTTACAGCAGCAAGAGCGGTGTGGTGGGGGCGGTCCGCCCTGGATGTCATCCCTGAGGGGAGGTGACACCGCCTCCACCCCCTGGGACACTTGCCATGGGCCTGGATATCCCTGTGGGCCCGGATAGCCCTGCCCCCCATGGTCCCCGCCTACCCCGCCCCCCGGGGCACAGCCCGGGTGCTGGAGCAGCTAGCTCCGCCTCTGCCAAGAGGGCAGAGGTGAATAACACTTTTGGCTGCTGGACTTGGGTGTCTGGAATGAAAGCAAGAGTATAGATTCCAGTACAGTAAAAGAATACACGTGCTTCTCAGTACATCAGTAGGGGTTAAAACAAAGGCTTCAGTAAAAGTCCTCAGTTATAGTGTTGGTGAGGCACAACCAGGGTGAAGTAAATACAAGGGCAATCTGGCAAAAGTGTTTTAATGGGGTAACTAACCGCTTTCTCAAAGCTATAATAGTAGCGCAAAGTAAGCTTTTGGAATCAAAGTAACACTAACAAATTAGTACAGTCAGTGGTGGAGGAAGGCTCCGCGCTACCCAGGGCGGCGGAAAAACACGCCCCGTGGGCAGGGCGTCGTGACGTCACATTGTGACGTCACGACCGCCGGGCCGGCGCCGCTTCCGCAGCCCCCTTTTAAGCGGCAGAGTGAAAAGGCGGCTCGTGGGGCTGCTGAGCGCTATCGGCGGCTCCCCGCCGATCGTGCACTTCAGCCCCACCAGCCGCCTTTTCCCTCTGCGGCTCAAAAGGGAGCCGCGGCGGTCTGACGACGGAGTGCACCTGCGCGACATTTCACGCAGGCGCACTCAATCGTCAGGCCATGCGCTGCTGCTCCCGGGGTGATGGAGGGAGCGGTGGCGCATGGGAGTGGCGAGAGGGGCCGCCGCTTGTCACACCCACCCTCCCCTGTCACCCGGGGCATACCGCCCCTACCGCCCCCCCTAGCAACGCCCCTGAGTACAGTGTATAACCATCTAAAAAGACTACTATATTAAAGTTACTGCATAAGCTGGTGCACTACAGAAGCTTGCAATACATAGATGTTAATACCTTTGTTAAATGTAGTAACTGTTGGAGTAACCTGCTCCAACAATTCCAGAAGGTCGTGAGATTTGAGGAATAGAAGATAGGAGGTTTAGGGCTGAAGAAGCAAAAGCGGCTGAAGAAGCAAAGGCGGCCGAAGCAGCAGAAGGTGGCCGAAAATAAAGAGACTGCAGTCAAACTTGTAGTGCACTCAATGGCTGTGAGTGGGCTCTCCTTACCTCTAACGGAGGCAGGGGCTATTTATTGTGAATTTGTACAGCAACGTAAGCATAAAGGCAACCAATACCCATTAAGCATAAAAAGCCCTTCCGGGCGGGAAACAGCTCCAGGGACCGTTAGTAAAGGGGGCTTCCTGGCGCGCTTTTCCTGGAGTGGAGGGAACTCAACTCCAGCTCCGAGATCCCGGCCGGATCTTCTTTCTTTCCTCCTTCCCCTGCACGCGGCAGCACAGAGGGATCGGCAGGACAGCGGCTGCGCGCGCAGGAGGCGCCGGAGCATATTCCCACAGTAACTACGGGCCACGCCTATATCGCAGAGTTACCATTAGGATTATTGGCGTGTTAAAGGTGCAAAGTGTATAAGTGATATTAAATGTTGGCAGTGATAAGGTTTTAGGAAAACCACTAAGTGGAAGTTGGGTTTTGTTAATAAAACAAGTAAGGAAACAGGCCACCTCCCCTCACCACAGCTATTATATTATTCTGAGGGAGGGGGCTCCCAATGAAAATTTGGAGAGGGGAGTCACATGCACAGCAGCTCATGGCTATTAAATAAACAAAAAAAATCTGACATTCTCACAAATTAGTATCACATGTAGTTTGCTTCTGACTGGCAATGAGCCGAAAGACCATGCCTTGTTGAATTTAAGAGTACAGTATAAGAAGAGTCTACTGGGTCAGGCCAATGACCCATCTAGTCTGGCATCCTGTTCACAAAGTGGTCAACCAGATGCCTGTGGGAAATCCAAAAGCAGGATTTGAGCATAAAAGCGCTTTCACTTGCTGTGGTTTCCAGCAACTGGTATTCAGAAGCATTGTTGCCTCCAACTGTGGAGGCAGAGCATAGCCGTCAATGGCATTTCAGTTCTAAACGTTGTAAGTTTGGAGCAGAGGCTATTGTTAGGAATCCTGTAAGATTATGGCTTGTCAAGGTGGTGGTGGTGTTGAGGCAGAACAGTGGGGAAGTTTGGCCAATGAGACCCCACATGGCTGTACCAGCTTCCCAAAGTCTTCAGTGATGGTGATAAATAATAATAATAATAGTAATAATAATAATAAATAATAACAACAAAAAGAGCAGATAAAACAGGAGACTACAAGCCAGCCTTTCATAAAATCTCAATTTTAAAATAGCACTGTATGGGCAGCTACTCACAGGGAGGACGTCGTAGCAACTTGAATGTTGAACTCGAATGTGCACTAGTTGAAGGCCTGTGGGGGAAATGCATTAATCATTCTTCTTTTCATGGACAGTACAGGAATCATGCTTGAGAGACATAGCAATCTGCTCCCCAAAACAGCACAAGAAACTCTCCCCTTCCAGGTTTTGGATGAAACACCAGAAGCTGTTTTCTACAGAGCCAGGCCATTGGTCCATCTCACTCTGTAGAGAACAACCTGCACCATGGATGGGGAACCCAGGGTTCTCCAGCTACTGTTGGGACTCCCAACATCCACCGGCCTCAAGCCCCACCCTCCCAATAGCCAGGGGCTATTATAATCTAGCAACACCTGGAAGGCCACAGGGTTCCTTATCCCTGGTCTACACTGACAGACATGGGCTGTACAAAATTTCAGATCAGAGTCTTTCTCAGCCCTACTAGGAGATGCCAGGGACTGAACCTGGGACCTTCTGCATGCAAAGCACTTGAAAGAGTAGCATGCTAACACCACAAACAATTTCCCTTTCCTCCACTGTATCAAAAAGTGGCCTTCGTACAGTATCCATGTACTTTGCAACTTTGGGAATTGTATAACAGAGTTGGGGTGAGGGGAGTAGACAGAAGGCAGGACCTCTGTACCTTCCTAGTGGTGCAAAAGAGAAGAAATGTTAAGAAATGCACCTTTTCCTTCTGGGATAGAAGCTGCCCATTGCATCTGGTCACCTTAAAACATGCATCCATTTTCCAAACCTCCCCAAGCTCTGGTTTTGCGCACACACCCACACACCCACACACCCACACCATTTTACCCCCAAAGTAAACCCTGGTCAGTCACGAACTTACTTGTACTGGTAATCATCAACAGATGGTGCTGTTGTGAGAGAGGGAAAGAGACACCAATGTAATTAAGAAGTTCACTGGGGTGAGAGCAATGAATGGAGAAGTCGGGAACTGTTTGCTCCTCGAGGAAAGGAAGTTTGGGGAGCGCGGAAGAGACTTAACTGTCTAATTCAGGGTCCCGGCAGTCAATGCAAAGCACAAGTAGAATCACCAGAAGTGGGACAGTAAATGCCAGCACCCAGAAGATGTCACCCGTGTGCGAGGCATCCATGCCACCTGCAAGGGGGACAGTAGCAGTATCTTGGAGTCAGGGCAGGTGCAAACTCCGAGGTGAAAAACAGCATTGAGCAGCTTAGCGCCACAGCATGTCAATAGCCCTGTGGGGAAACAGCCAAATTCAAGTTCTCAGTGTGTGTTAAACAGATAATGAAACCAAATATAACTGTTTGTCCCGGTCCCTATCCACCCAGAAAATTTAGCTTATTGAAATGTCTTATTCAGAATTTATTTGGAGTTTTGACAACGTTTGGGTGGATTTCCACACTATGTAGTAGCAGCAGCATGCCACAAAAGATAGCAGAGTGGGGGGAGAACAGCTTGGGCTTGCTTACATTGTGATGTGGTAGCCCCTTTGCTAGGCCCTATGAATGCTGGAATGTTAGGAGACAGGGCAGCAGAGAGGCATTTGTTCTCTCTTCCTGAATGGGAACTTGAACATTCACTATCCATGGAATGGATTGGCAATAGATTGGCAAGTGTTTTTCACTCCCAACAACAGTTAACAAAAATATTCCTACTTCCAAATTTAGGTTATTAGAATCCCTGTTCTACAGCCATGTGCTAATTTTTATTTATATATGCAAGGTCATCCCACTGTATGGCTCATGGGATTCAAGAAATAATTGGCTCCACCCCACTGGCCACTATTTTGTGTCTCACTGACCCAAGCTACTGTTTTGTGTATGCCTCTGGCCAGTGAACTGTGGGGTTCCAGCAAAAATCCAAAGTAGATTCTAAAAAACACAAAGTTTGCCAGGCCTGCGCTACAAGAATGCTCTTCAAATTTCCTATCAGGGAATCCTTTTTACAGTCTTCCACCTGCCTGCCAATAATTCTTGCCCATCTGCCAATGAAGCGTTGGCAAATCACAAAGGAAAATGCAAGGCTTTTTTTCCTGCTTCGGTCAAATTTAAAAGCCCTCCCTCATTTTTTATTATTTGAGTAGCACATCATGTTGTCTCAGTGAATGCTTTGCAAATGTATACAGTACAAATTTCATTTTGGCATTTCAGTAAGCAACTCACTGATAGTCTTGTGCGCTGTGTTTTTTTCTGCTCTAGCTAGACTAATTACTTATCCCAAACTCCTAGGGTATAAACAGATATAAGAATCCCAATTTTGCCAATGGTTGGCATCCATCTGTGGAAGCAGAGAAAAAAAGAGGGGGAGATTACTCCCAAAATTGTAGCAAAAAGTTATCTCAATGATACTTATATAGCTTAGACAAGTGCCCCAGCAGGCCTGCGCATAGCTTGTCTGAGGCTGGGGTAGGAGTCCCTGGTCGGCTGAGAGGCCCAGGGCGTTTTTTGCATGACAGCTTAAGTCTGTCAGGGCCCCCCAGCCGGCTTAGCACTCAGAGACCTTGGCTGCCCCCTTCCTCTGCACCAACCTGCATTCGGGGGGGGGGGGTTGAGTCCCAAAAAGTTGCTGTTTGACTCTGTGGGTAGGCTGGCTCTAGGGAAACATACTCTGTTCGCTCAGCGTGGAGCAACATGGCTATAGGGCCTCACCATTGCCCTGTGTGCACAGAGAGATACTGAGCCTTACGCAACATTGTTCCCTTGTGAATTTGCAGCTGGAAGGCAGTCAAAAGCGCAGAGAGAGCTCTCTTTCAAATGCATGTGCTAATCCCACCATTACTGATAGACCACAGAGATCCCCACAGATCAGCCAGGGAGGCGATAACAGGAGGGAGCACAACAGAGCGAGCAGTGGCCCTGTGGAAATAACCCAATCGACAGGTCGCTTAACTGCATGCGGCAGCAGGATGCACAAGAAATCTCTCCAAGAGGCTGGGCTGAAAGAAAATGGAAGGGGTGGGTGGTTCAAGAAGGCTTTAGAAAGGAGGGATCCCCCAAATTCAATACAAGCTTGGAGATACAAATGGGGTTCTAGGCTATGATCCACAGTACCTTTCAGCTGGAGGAGACTCTTGAGAGTCCCATGGATTGCAAGAAGATCAAACCTATCCATTCTCAAGGAAATCGGCCCTGAGTGCTCACTAGAAGGACAGATCCTGAAGTTGAGGCTCCAGTACTTTGGCCACCTCATGAGAAGAGAATACTCCCTGGAAAAGACCCTGATGTTGGGAAAGATGGAGGGCACAAGGAGAAGGGGACGACAAAGGATGAGATGGTTGGACAGTATTCTCGAAGCTACTAACATGAGTTTGGCCAAACTGCGGGAGGCAGTGAATGATAGGCGTGCCTGGCGTGCTCTGGTCCATGGGGTCACAAAGAGTCGGACACGACTGAACGACTGAACAACAACAACCTTTCAGCAGGATGCTAATTCACAAAGTCAAGGCAGGTATACACATTCTGGATTTGAGCAAGAGGCAACAGACAGACAACAGCGTCATGGTTTGCCACAAAAGTGACTATGATGGGGAATAGATAGGGAAGTTAGCTAACAGAATTGCTTTCAGATGTGTCTATTAGGAGACATTTGCACTAAAATGCTGATCAATTTTCTTGAGGATTTTTTTAAAAATTGCAAACTAATGTGGAGAACTGAACATAAGACTGTAAAAATGAGAAAAAGAGAGAAACCCAAATGGATAGGGTTTTGCTATCCCCAACTGCCTGAAAGGAGCAGTGTATGTTTGCATGTGAAGAACTCATTTCCCTAAATACATATAGTTTTGCAATGCAAAGTCCCCTAACACAATGCATTTTCCCTTGTACATGCGTTTTAAATGCAAACATTACCCCAGTATACACATTTTGTTATGCACTGCTTGGTTAAGAGAATTGCATTGCAAAATTCAGAAGAGTGCGAATTTCAAAAGATGGCTTTGCTTCAGTTCATGTACAGCTTCGGAAAGTGTGGATTAGGTAGGTTCACTTAATGCCAACAGAGAAATGCCAACTGAATTGGATTTCTCCCCCACCCCTAGTCTGAAGGCACCTGAGGCAGCCACTATGCTGAAGTCAAACTGGCCTGGGTCTTGTTGGGAGATTGGCTAGGAACCCTCAACCACAACCCCTTGAGCTCCAGGGAAGAGAGACAGATGTAAACAAAATAATTTTAAAATGGACATAGGTTTTGCCAAGGTACTCCAACTAAAAAGATTGCTGTGGACTAGAAACTTATGAGGATTAAATTGCTGGGTTAGGAGGTATAGTGGAGACATCTCCGTCGTGAATGAAAGAACAAGTATAGAAGCGTCTTTTGCCAGCTGCGCATGGCACAAAATGTGCTTTGATCATTCCTGGTCTGGGAGAATTTACAGTAATTCAGGCACTGGTGACTTCAAGATTGGATTACTGTAATGCACTTTATGTGGGGCTTTCCTTGAACTGAACCCGCAAACTTCAGTTAGTGCAGCACAGTTGCTGGCAGGAATGAGACCCTCTCGGCATATAGTACTTTTGCTCAGGGACCTGCACTGAATCCTCACTTGCTACCAGGCCAAGTTAAAGTATTACTATTCATATATAAAGCCCTTAAGTGTTTGGGAGCAGGTTACACGCAGGATTGCCTTACCTCGTACCTCTTTTTTGCACCTGCTTAAAACATTTTTGTTTAGGCAAGCCTATCCAGACAGATAGATGTTGCCATGTTTTAATCCCTTTTACAGTTGATATTATTTTAATGTTTTCAGTTTTTAATTGCTTGTTATTGACGCTCAGAGCTTTTACTACCATTAAGGGCAGTAGTCGTACCTCGGCTCCCGAACACCTTGGGAGTCAAACGTTCTGGCTCCCGAATGATCAAAAACCGGAAGTGAGTGTTCTGGTTTGCGAACGTTCTTTGGAACCCGAACGTCTGACAGGGCTTCCGATTAGCTTCAGGAGCTTTGGTTTTTGAACGTTTCGGAAGTCAAACGGACTTCCGGAATGGATTCCGTTTGACTTCCAAGGTACGACTGTATCTCAGTAGTGGCGAATCTGCTTTGCACGCAGAAAGTTCCAAGTTTAATCCCAGGCATCTCCAGGTAGGGCTGGGAAACCCTGGGGAGCTGCTGCCAGTCAGTGTTGACAGTAATGAGCAAGATGGACCAATAGTCTGATTCAGTCTAAAGCAGCTGCCTCTGCTGCTCCTAACTGGGGTATAAATGTTGTTAATAAAAACCTCCAAACACAATCATCCAAATGTATTGCCATATACTACATTCCATGCCACATTTCCTACACAGAGAAAACCTGTTCCAGTACCCCAAGGTTGTAAGTGAAGGTTCTTTGATGTGCCCCTCCCCCAGCACAGAAAAAAAGAGCGTGGGAACAGCAGTGGGAGCAGGGGTGACTCACGCCAGTGACAACAACCCACAGCCGGATTTGGGCGCCAGCACAAAAAGCCTCGCTCTGTGTTGTGGGTGCCGTGGGAGGGAATTTGCAGCTGCAACTCTGTAGTTGCAGGGTTGCAATGTCTTGCTTGGGGGGAGGGGGGGAGAAGAGAAGTTAGCAGAGACCTTCTAGGCGCCACTCATGATTCAGTAGGTGGGGGGGGGGCAGGGAAAGGGATGGGGCCTGCGAGAAACCTACGGTTTGACACCTCTGAATAATGCCAAACTCTCTCTCCACACACACACACACACACACTCATGGTCTCCCCACTTCTACTCCACTTGATTGGAGCGCTGGCAACAAGCCAAAGTGACCACAAACCACGGGTTCCGTTACTGGGTGGAAACTGGCTTGTTGGAGGGAACTGGAGCAAAATGGCAAAATGATGGGGTGGGAAAGTTGGTTGGGGTCGGAGGGTGCCAGGCCAAAATTTGAGGGAGGTTGTTATGTGTCTGTTCTATTTCTTTTGCCCTCTTCTATGTAGCGTTACTCATTTATTATGCCCTACACCCTTCAAAGCGAACCCATTTTCAGAGATGGATAAATCAGAGGGAGGGAGGGAGTGAATGCAGTAGCAAGACAGAAAAAAAGATTGTGATCAGAACAGGGGGTGGGGGAGGCACAGCGCAGGAAAAGAAGCACTTTGCGAAATGAAGAAAAACAATTTATTGCTTCCCCGCTCTTAATCTGGGTTTGAATTTGCATTCCTACACACCCTAGTGGAGCAATGGGCACAGCCTAGTGAGCAACAAGGGCCGCGGACTCAAGATTATAGCCAAAATGAACTAAACGGTTTATTGATGACTACACAGCTTTAGTGTAGGTCCAAATGACCTCCAACGCATCATTTTCAATTCTCAATTATTTCTATATTTTGCAGTGTCAAAACTGAATTGTTACAAACTTGAGTTGGTGGTCCTGGTCACTGGTTACGCTACACTCACTGGGACGCTTAGGAGGGAAGAAGTCAGACTCCAAACTAACACCCACATGAAAAAGTCTTTTCCACCTCCCCGCAGAATCCCCCCCCCAGCCCAGCCATTTGCTCTGCTATTCCTGCCTCTTTGTGCCCCCTGCACAATCCCAGAAGCTGGAACTCAGCTCCTTCTGCCACGGGACCCAGGGACCAGAACCCAACCACCTAGGATATGACATTGCCAGGACAAGGGTCAGCACCGAAGTACTCCTCATGCACCACCACCGCCTCCACCTCCTCTTCCTCACTCACATCAGTGAAAACTCACATCTGGGGTTCCCAGTTCACGCCTGGATGGAGCCTTCTTTTCTCTGCTGTAGCTGAGACGGTGCTGCTGTTCGATTGCTTGGGCAGGAAGGAAGCACCACAGCCGCCAGCAGGAAGTCAAAGGGCAGGTGCACTAAAATATGACATTTGGGGGAGGAAGAGAAGGCACATCTTCTTGGTACATCTGTCGCATTCAGAAGCTCTGGAGATGTCAGCCAGACATCAAGGGGGCCTCTAAGACTTCGCCAATCCTTAGTCTGTACCAGATCTACCTGCCTCCTCCCAACTGCAAGACACCCTGGAACTTGCACTGAGAAATGTGTAACTCACAAGTTCTCTCCCAAGGAGAGTTTGGGCCCTGTATGCAGATATACCAGAGGACAAGTTTTATATGTTCAGTAGAATCAGGTGATGAAGCCTTTTCTGGACTGTACCATTTCAGGCTGCAGGGGTGTGCGCGCAATTTGCCAATTTCTGAGGATGGGGAGCCTTCCCATACATAAAAGAATGAATGACATCTCCATGCCAAGCTGGATGCAGTGAGGCATGTGCATTTTATCCAGTTATGTGCCCCATTTATATATGATGTGAGATTGGAGGGGCATCTATTTTTATAGGAAATAGAAAATAAAAAGAAACCCACTTCTCCTTATCTCACTGCACCCTGGCTTGCAAAGCATGTTAAACATACTTCTTGTAGAACACACACACACACACACACACACAAATGGGAAGATGGGTTCGGCCTAACCTCTCAACCTGCTGTTTTTCAATGTGCAGGGAAGTTTACAACCCTCTCCCTGCTCTTCTTCAAGAAAGATGGTACAGTCCAGGAAAATGCATTTGGCACTTCTGCTGATGACATGAAATAAATCTACCGGAAAGAGATTCACCAGCCTCTTTGTGCACTGAGCAGTGGAAAAAACAGTGTATCTCATCCTGCTTTCCCCCACCCCACCGACAAAGAAACATGGGTGATATGAAGTACTAGAGACAATCTCAATAGTTTGGACTAATCAAGAGACTCTCATTCTTCCACTAAGCCCCTGGGGGTTTCCTCAAAGCCCTCCACAAGGGCAATTCAAACCTCATTTCCATTCTTTGCTTTTTTGCAACCTGCAAATGCTACAGATCAACGTTCATTCCTCGAGGATTAACAGGCATGCAAATCATCACACGCACCTTTTACCTCAAGCCAACATCTGTTCCGAAGCGTAGAAGGGCAGCTACAGGTGGTGGTGGGAAATCTTTCAAAACCAGTAATAAACCATACCAAAGCAATCCATGAAGCAAGAAACTCATTTTGATCTGAATGAAAGAACCTCAAAAACCAATGTTTATTGTCGCATAAACCTTCATGGACCAGAGCTCACTTCCTTAGTTGCATGGCATGTTATCCTCAGCTGACAGATCTATCTATCTTATCTATTTCACACAGGCTCTTCTAGTTTGGGCCCTGAATCTGTTGCAGCAAAGAGCAACAACCCAGCTATTCCACTGGAATGTCTCTACAGAAGACACCTGGTTTTACATTCCAGTGCACCACAATCTGAAAACTTTCAAGATAATTTCAAGATAATTTGTATCACATCAAGGTCACTGCAGTGCAATGCAGCTTCACTTGATGAATCAAGCACGTGAGCCAAACCACTTATGAGGGGGGTGCACGTCAGATGGCTACAGGGTCACCAAAAATGCCTTCCAACCTTGCAATTAGGCAGCTTTCACAAATGCATGCCCCCCCACCTCAATGGACAGCCATCAAGTGATGACGTGCATGTGCAAAACAGCCAGCCTTCATTTACCAAACGTGTGACATCACCTCACTGCACTACTTCCTTAGCTGAGATGGGCTCCAATGTTCAGTAAGCAGTAAATTGTTTTTAGCAAGAATGTAAGTCAGAAGCAAAAACACACAGAAAACAAGGCACCTTATCCTCTGGATCTCGAAGAGAAACTTTTTGACTACACCCAATTTCTGATTGCACACATTCTCGACACTTCAAAGGAAGGCAACACAATCTTAACAGGCAAGAACCTTTTGGCCACCAAATAGGCCAGAACAGAGGCTTCAGGGTTTTTTATTTTTAAAAGTATCCCTCATGACTAACTCTGTTCTGAAGTAAGATGTAGTTAATATTTCTAAAGCAGAGGTTTCTTGATAGAAAAAAAACTTTCTGATTTCTTCCCTAATATTTATTAAAAGCTGATTTAGAGCCACTTCTAGTTCTGTTTCCCTGCATAAAAGCTTTTGAAAACTCTCCTGTTGCCACAGCTAATATGCCCCCGTTTACCCCTTACTTTACAGACCAAGCCTTCTCCTAACCTCTTGTGACCTACAGGCAACTCCCCATATACAAGGGGTTACGTTTTGAGGCACCACAATGTAAGTGAAATCACATATATTGGGAACACCATTGAAAAAGTCTGCAAACACCATCTAAACCTTTGGGAACCCTTGAAAAACCCTTAGAAAAAACAGCAGCACTCCTGGGACTGCACTTGCAAGATGCTGTTTTTGCACCATTTTTGCCATTTTCATGCTCTTTGGGGGGCTGTTTTTGCCCCTTTAAGTGCCACTTCTGACTTTGTGGAGATGCATGTATTTGCAGTTGTGTGTGACTCAAATGTGCATACAGATAAACGGGGAATTGCCTGTGTAGGCCGATGATGCAGCAACCACACCAAAAATGAACAGGTCTAGGGCTGGGGCTGGTCAGCAGCTTGATGGGAGACTGCCCTGGAAACTCATGTATGCTGTCTTATGTTTCATAATGGAAAAAACAAAATAAAAAGTCACTCCAAGTAGCGGGCAGAGATGGGGGAAGGGTTTCATTGTTTCATCTTGTTCATCTGAAAAACACCATATGACTCTTGATAAAGTTAGTGCTTTATAAAAATCCCAGAAACACAGAAACAAAAAATGATCTTCCCCTGTTGCCCACAAAACCACCCGCCTGGGTCCATTCAGAGAGTCCTCATCTCCCCGTGAGTCCCATGCTCAGCTGATCACAAGTCCATCATTCTTTCCCAGATTGAAGGAACCAAGTGGGACGGGCTTCAGATCAGGACACTAGAGACGGGGACTTTGGTGGGTCGCCCACCCTGAGGAACAACAATGCGATCTTCACCTTCAGGTGACTCGTGAAATTGTCCTGCAGGGAGAAAGAGTATGACAGGGTCAGAGGTGTTTGTCCAAAGAGGCTGCACCAGCCTCAGGTTAGAGGAAAGGAGGCTCCCGATTGGTTGTCCTCCCTTGATTTCCTACATGGTCATGCACACTTCCTAACACACAGGATTTACCAAGACTTAAGACATGTGCCACCCCTGCTACTCAGAAATTGCTTTTGTCACTACTCAGCTGCAGCCACTACAGCAAAGTGATGAGGTGAAACTCAGGCAGAAGCCAAAAGCTTGCTCATGTAATTGCCCAAAAAGGTTTTTTCTGTGGGACAAGGCATTCTAAATCAAAACGATGCTTCCAACGTGAGGTGAAAACAATTGCTGTCCCTGACAAACACTTGTTGAGCAATTTAAAATCACACAGGGAAGCTCCCTGGACACCCACATTTGGCACTGCCTTCCCTTTCCTGCCTAACTCATAACTGGCTGTTACCCTAGACCATCCTCTTTTTCCAGGAAAGTTCTATAGTGCCACACGTTTTTGCTACTGGGGTGCATGTTTGGTGTAGCAGTTCCATGCCAGGCTTCACGGATCTTAACATCTCAACTCTGACTGGCCAATGGAGGGAAGAGGTTTTACCTTGTGCATACAGCTCTGTGCGCTTACGGTCTGCCTGGATGAAGCAAGCCGTAGCCAGGAAGAAGCCGCCACCAATAACTCCCACAAAGGCACAGACCATAAGCGCATATTCAAGGCTTCGGAACTGCGACAGGAATGTTTGGGGGCGATCATATTGGATTCGGTCACTGATCTGGAGAAAGGGATTCAGCAAAAGAACATGCACACCATTATGCAGTGTCAAGTGGAGTGGCACAACCAATAGGAAAGCTGGCAGAATTGGAAATTGGTGGTGTTATTTATTGCTTGTGCCGTTTCCTAGCACATAGCAATTGATCACAGCTGAGGCAACGAGTGGCAAAACCCACCCCTACCACTCAACCACTCTCTTTCTCTCCTGGTCTGTAGTGTGCTGTTGCTCAAAACTCGCTTAAAGGAATTGGAGATGCAGTAGTTCTAAACCAACAAAATTCTTTCCAACATGTGGAAAACATCTGCTAATGTTGTATGTATTATTTATATTGATGCTGGCTTTTAACAATAATAACTACGAAGTGGTTGACAGGCAACAGAACTATTTTAACATTTTTCAAAGCCACACAGTAAAAACATATAAAATAAAAAAATTATTTAATGCAAATCTGAGAGCACACTTCCAGTTAACTCTCATAAGACCTGGCACGATAAACACATTTTTACATGTGTCCAAACACAGATTGGGAGGCAACATACAAGAAACATTTTGAGAGAGTCTTAGCTCCGGAGTCGCTATTAAGAAGGCCCTGCTCCCAAATGGAAAACAGTCTGTTCTTAAGATGATCACCCCTGGAGCAGAGCTTCATCAGCTGAGCTTAGGTCCTGGGATGTTAATATTGCACAAGGTTGCAACACATCCATTTCCCTCGGCCTGAACAAATATTGCAGGATCAGCCTGGGCTCTTTTGGCCCAAGAAATACAGCTGTGTGAGCCTTGCAAGGTATGATCTGAATGCTGGGAAAGAGAGCAAGCAGCTGATGGCAGAAAAAAGAGGAGCTGCTTGATGGGTAGAATGCCTCGGAAGTCACAAGCTTTGAAAAGGTGACCAGAAGTGCCTTCTCGCTGTCCAAGCACTTACCAGGCCAATGAGATAAGGGCTCCCAGCATCACCCAGAAGATGCGACAGCAGGATCTGGAAAGCCTCAGCTGTGGATCGGCGTGTGGGGATGACAACATACTGGGAAGAGAATACAGCTGATTTACTGGTGCCCTCTGCTGGACAGCGAACAAGTTTTAAGGTCGCTTCCCCACATAAGTATAAAGCCATTACAAGCCACTTTCTCACACACATTGCTAAGCCTCTTCTGGTTGCCCTTCACCTTGCTCCTCTTTTATTCTACACCCACTTTGGTGTCATACGCACTCTTGCCAACTGAGGATTTCATTTAGCACATTTGACAAATGGGACCAGAAGCCCCCAGAAGCTCATGCAATCCTCTGTAGAAAAGCAGCACAGAGGTGCAGTCCTGTACACCATGCCAACTGCCATGCCAGATAGCAATTATGGTGGTATAAATATACACCGGTGAGCTGTTGCGCCAATGGATCTATGACACAGTGGCACAGCCAAAATGGGATAGGGATTTGGGCAGCACAAGGGAGGAGAAGCTGCAAGAAAGTAGCTGTCGGAGCTGCAATAAATACCCCACTGACTACCCTGCTTTCCGCCATGGGCACAGGAGCCCTGGAGAGATGCCCAAGGTGCACACTCCCAGCAATACTTCTAACTCCTCCCTAGAGTAGGCCAAAATTATTGTTTCATTAGAGGGAAAGATATTTGCCTAAGGATATCTTGTGAATTCTCAGCAGAACTAAGTTCTTTTTTAAAAAACAAACAAACACTGTCAATGGACAGTTAAACCCAAGGCTGGCTCACTCTAGATTCTCTCTGGCTACCACCACGTGGGAAGGCAAATGAGAACGGTGCAAATCTGCAACTGAAATAAAAGTCTAGTTTTGCACACTGCTACTTCCCCACAGTCTCACCAGAAGGATGTCTGCCACTATGGCCCAGTTGAGGGAGAGGAGGGTCTCACCAATGAAGATAAATACCTGCAGAGGAAGGAGGGGTGAAGAAGAGAGACAGTATTATTTTTGTTTTTAAAATCCTTTTATTTTATTTTTAAGATTCCAAAGCAGTGTACAAAAGTTTAAAAAGCACAGGACAGACAATGGCACCCACCATGCCACACCATGGACACTGCCACAAGAAAGCTGGCAGCGCCCTCAGTGGCTGTACCAAATTAACAAGGGAAACTTGGGGAGAACTCACATAGGTGGCAACGATGCTCTGCTTAGCGGTCACCACTGCCAGGAACAGGAAGGGGACAGAGCCCAGCAGTCCAGTTGCACACACCAGGGGATCAGCACGAGGGTTGGTGCGACGCCAGCGCCGGGAAATCTCCACCCCAGCACTGACACCCAACACACCAGTCACGCAAGTGATGACGCCAAAGGTGAGGCTGCAGAGATAATGATGCGAAGCATTCATAAAAGCACCGCAGAGAAGGCTCAGAGCACTTCGCATATGGTACCTCCACATTGCAGATGGGAGGATGAGAGACAGTAGCATGCCTAAGGCCATCTAACAAGTTTACAGCAGGGGCAAGATTCAAGATTTGGGGCATCCCCATTTGTGACAGCTCAGAGTTAAGAAACACAGAGGTGTCAAAAGACAGCACAGCTGACCTCCACTGCTGAACCAAGTGTTCCTCAAGAGAGAGCTGAACTGATGTCATGACTAAGGGCTTTCTCAGCTACTAACTCACCTATCAGAGTCAGAAGCATGTCCTGAGGGAGAAGGCTGGAGAGTGCCAGCGGCCAGGCGTGAGCGGTACAGGAAAGTTGGTGTCCACAGAGCCAGGGAGCCTGTTACAAAGGCCACCGCTGTGAAGCCTAGCGATGACAATATGAAACTGCGACTGTCCGGGGGGGGCGGGGGGGGAGAGGGAGAGGGAGAGAGAGGCGAAATGTGAGCATAAAACAATAGCCCTAATCATTCCTGCAGTCAAGCAATTGGAACCATCACAGATCTATTGCCACAAACTTAACTTTCCTATGACCTCACATATAATGCTCTACGAGAGAGTTGGCTCACCCATTCAGCTGTAAAAATACAGATAAATCAAACAATAGGCAACCAGGGATGAACCAGTCCTTAGAAACACTCAGCCATCCCATGGCAGGATCTCTTTTAGATCACAGTTTGCCCACCTGTAATAGTGGTGGCACAAGTAGCAAGGTGTTCTCCAGCTCAGGAGGTTACTGGGGGGGGGGGGAACCATACCAGGGAACTGCAACTGGAGGCAATTTGAAACACAGTGTGTAGGGTGCCACTGCCTCCTACAGAGTACATAACTGATGGCACAGTTATCACATCTGCAGAGGGCCACAACCCTAGGGCCTAAAGCCAGGGCAGGAGAGAACATTTTCTGTCAAGGGCTTTATATTATTGGATATAATCTCTTGGGGGCCACATGCCAGGTGGGGTCAGGGCCAGAGGCAATGATGGACAAGTCTGCTACCCCTTTCCTCTCTCCTTCTCCTCACCTTGTTTCCTATCTAGCAAGCTACTGCAGTGAGGACAGAGCACTCTTATCAGAGTTGCAGACTGATCACTTGCAGAGGGCTTTTATCACTTCCTCTCTCACTCCATTTTGCCCTTCCCTCTGTCCCCATTTCCCCACTCTGGCAGTGGCAGACTTTGGGCACTCAAATTTCAGCACCCTGGGTGCTAAAATCTGGCGCCCCCTGCCTGTCTCAGAATTGTTCTAAACAATCTACAGTATTGTTTTGGTGCTCCCTGCAGAGCAGTGCCCAGTACAAACACAGCAGTCACACTACCTTAAAACCACCTCTGCCCCAGGACTTCTTTTCTCCAATCATATGAAGCTGAGAGCCTCGTAAAATTAGGCCAAAGGCTGCATAATAGGCCTTGAACCACAGGCACCCCACCCCTGTCTTAAAGCAACTCCTTTTCAAGCGTTCCACTTTTAATGAACAGCTACTGCACTGGCCTGTTGGCCCTTATTATGTTACAAAGAATGCCGGGGCACTTTCTCGTGGATTGAACAAGTCAATGGCCAGGCCTGCTGGACCTGGTGCGATTTGAACACACACCCTAGAACACATCTCAACATCTGCTTATAACTGCAGGGGAAGACTGATAATAGTGGACAAGCTTATGCTCAAGGGAACCTTCACTACCATTACCAATTTCCTTAGTTAAGTTCCCCAATACTCTGAGGAACCAAATTTCAAAACCACCTCCATAAAGCATTCTGGATAGGTACCTATCAGTCTTGCTTTGAAAGCCCCCGCAAGAAAGACTGTACAGATTTTCCCTAAGCGGTTTGTTTTGCTTCTCAGTTTCTTGTCCTTTAGCTATCACTAAAGAGAATATCTAGACTGATCTGGAATCAATGAAACTAGGGTGGGAAGCTACAGTGGTACCTCAGGTTATGGACCCGATCCGTTCTGGGGTGCCATTTGCACCCCGAAAAGTCCGTAACCTGAGTGCCGATTCTGCGCATGTGCAAACCTCGCAAATGCTTCTGCGCATGCGGAGAAACCTGGAAGTAATCATTTCCAGGTTTGCCGCATTCGCAACCTGAAAAAACGCAACCTGAAGCAAATGTAACCCAAGGTATGACTATTTCGGAGCAATGCAGAACGGAAAGGTGGGATGTGGCCTACATGGCAGCAGTACATTCAATGGCACCCATTACTCACTTGCGGCTCAGGGCCCGCAGGTCAGCTGCCCAGGAAGTATATTGCAGAGGGGCATCCGAGTGCGTCTCCACAGTTCCCCGAGGCGGCTCACGCACCACAGTTATCAACAGTATGACTGCCAACGCCCCCAGAGCTGGTGTCACCTATATGAGAAGATAAATATCTAAGTTGGAGGCATTCTAAACAGAAAAAAATAAAAACATGTATGCATAGCTGCACAGCAGACAAGCTTACTACAATGTGATGAAGATGAGCTGAACTGCAACATGAACATAAGGCAACAAACACCAACCCAGTACAATTGTATCCCCACCCTACTCACCCGCAGGGCCCAATGCCAGTCGTCAGCCACATCTTTCACCTTTGAACCCACTATGTAGCCCAGTCCACTGCAGGTGAAAAGGGAGAACAGTCAGACCCACACTCAGGCAGGCTCCCCTCTTTCTGTGAAAGCCAATTAGGTCTGGTCATTGCAACAATAGGGGAATGCCAGAGATCAGTGGTAGAGTGCCTGCCTTGCATGCAGAAAACCCCAGGTTCACTTTCCAGCATCTCTAGGTAGGGCAGGGAAAAGAGCCTTGCTTTAAACCCTGGAGAGCTGCTGCCAGTCAGTGTAGACAATACTGAGCTAAATGGGCCAATGGTCTGAATTTGTTATATAAGACAGCTTCCTATGCTCCTATTCCATGGCTTATAAACACACACATCTTGCTTTGAATGTTGCATAAGGCTTATTGCCAATTTACAGTAAACAGATGAGTATCTCCAGTTCAACTTCACTACAGTGCATACCCCACCCTGAAACAGACCACAGGGTGTTCTCACCTGCCCACAGGTATGGCGAAGTAGAAGATGCTGAGCATGCGGGATCGCCGGTCACCCACAAACAGATCAGCAATAATGGTGGGGGCAATAGTTGAGTAGCTGGCCTCTCCCACACCCACCAGGCCTCGTGTCAGCAGCAACAGCCAGAACATCTAATGTGGAGCAAACAAACAATAAACTGAGGAAATGTAATAGTGTAGCTATAAATCTGAAACACACCCCAAAAGAATCTCAGGACATGCAGTCATGTATGAGTGCAAAGAATACTTTGTGAAGTATTCTTAACCCCTTCTCAGAATTACAGTTCCTAGGATTCCTTGTTTGGTAGCTGTGAGTGTCAAGAACAGGTTTCAAACCTGTTCAGCAGTACTTTATAAATAGCCCTTTTCTGTGGCTTGTGACAAGTAAGAATCTCCTCTAGTCAATCAGGCACAAGGCCTTCCAAAACAGTTTCTTACCAGCTAGCAAATGTTTGTGATTTTATCCAGAGTTCAGCTTAATGACACAGCTTAAATTGAAGGAAAGCCTCGCATCTTCCCAAGGACAGCTGTGCCAGATCTCCCCTGGCCCATAAAGCCTTAATGCTGGGGGTTGGAAGGGAAGACACACACAGATCCCAAACCCAAAGTTCTTCCACATGCCTGGGTGAAAACTAATTTACAGAATCTTCTCCCTTGCCCCCATACCTGCTTGGGAATGTAGCTGCTCCCCAGCGTCACTATTGACCAGAAGGTGATCCCAATGCACATCAGGTATTTGCGATTATAGCGATCCCCCAGGTAACCGAAAATTGGTGCAAGTACCATATAGCTACTAATAAAAACTGAGAAGAAAGAAAGAATTATTCCCAGTGGCAAACACTCCTGCTTCAATAGCACTACCCTTATGAAGTGCCTGGGTTGGGGGTGGTGAAGAACCAAACCCCATCACCTTACTCACCTGTTTGTAGGAGCCCTGATTTGCTATCATCAATTGTAAAAAATGCCTCAATGTCAGGAAGAACGCCTGAGGTAAGAAAGAAGGATCACAGTGTTAATACTGGGGAAAGACAACTAAGTATCCTCACCCCAAAACATTCCATCATGCCCATAATTATTTAAAGTTAAGGATTAATGTGGGTGGGGAGAAAACCAACCCCTCATCGCTTTAAAACTTACAGCGCCCACCCACCTGACACAGCCGGGAAGAGAAGCCTAAAGTAACAGCTACCGTCCCATAGCACCCCAGCACCCTTACCAGCCACAGTGAAGCGGTCCATGTAGTTCAGTAGGTTAACAAAGCAGAGAACTCCCACAATGAAGCCAGCCCGTGTAGAGGAGATGCCCGTGAGGGTCTGTACCTCTTCTTCCCCTTCATGCCCAGTTTGGAGACCGTCCTTTCCCTCTTCCTCTGTGTCATCTGCCTGGGTCAGGATTGGGGCTGTATCCACATAAGGTTGCCGCTGGGATGCCATGGCCAGCGACAAGAAAAACCCACTAGAAAGACAATATGAGATAGTCAGCCCCTTACAAACCCTAAAGAACTGCAGGGGAGAACAGCAAAAGGTCGCCTTTGCCCAATGTTATGGCAGTTACTGGAGAGCTTAACTAGGGCGAGAAAAGCAGACCAGAAGACGACCAGAAAAGGAGGCCAGTCAGCAATACAAAAGCAAAACACAACCACTGTTCAGCATTACATTCTTAGTTCCTACTCCCTCGTTTGTTTGTTATTATTATTATTATTATTATTATTCTATACCTATATTGCTATAATGTAAACAAAGCCAAAGATGAATTTAAGGGTAGCTGTTCCTCAGAGTCACATCTCCACCTGAAGGGAAAGAAATGACAACAGGCCCCTTTCCCCACCAAGCCTGACCTCACCCTAAAGCTGTAAATAATTAACCTATACCCCCCCCGAAACCCCCCTTTCCCCTCCTCCAATTCTAACCTGAGCGTTACCCAGGGAGTGAGTCCTTTCGCCCGCTCTCCCCGGCCCTACCAAGGTCCCGCCAGCATCTCACACGCCACCCTCCCCGCCGACGGACATACCCGGCCTGCCACCCCCTCCCCACTCGGCGGAGCGGCTCGGCGGGATCACGTGACGGCTCTTTCCCTTGCCCTCCTTTCACGAGCTTTGATTATCATGTGACTCTTCTTCGTCCCCGCCCTTTCCGCCTCCCGACCCCTGGGTGCCACGGCAACAGAGCCGGTCGCCTGATCGCCTTCCGCGTCACCAATACAAATACAGGACGTCCCGCGCTCTCTCTCCCGCCTCTCAAGGCGTGTGTGTGTGTCGGCGGCGGCGGGGTGGGGGCTTACTTCGGTTGCCATAGTTTCCAGCCCAAGCCCAGGCTCCCTGCCCCTTCTGTGGAAATTTGAACGACCCATAACGGGTCCCTGCCCTCCTCGAGGCGCGTTCCTTCGTCGCCATGGTTACCAGAGCGCTGCGGCCTGCGCTCCCCTGTCCCCGCAACACACCTGGCGTCTTGTTTACTGCTACCTTCTCGCTATCGGGAAAGCAGCCAGCGCGCTTTCCATCACGTCTCCAAAGCCTTTGACAGCACATTAAACTCCATAATCACCTCCCGTCACACGTCTCCACCTGAAGGAACACTCCCTTGAGTAAGAGAGGCGACATGATACGACGTCTGCCAACAACGTGCATGGATGGCATGGATAGAGAGAAGGGCTTCTCCCTCGCAGCGCTCGTGGGCGTCCCTTGAAGCTGAACGCGGGGAAGAATCAGGAGGGGCAAAATAAAAAAGTACTGACAATTTCCCCCAACAAACGATTAAAAAGTTTGGAGGAGGAGTAAGGAATGGCCACAAACTTGGATGGCTTTAAAAGAGGATTAGGCAAGTTTGTCGAGGACGAGGCTATCAAAATGGCTGGGTTCATCAGCTGCTGGGAACAGGAGACAGGAGGTGGGCAGGGTGCTGTGGTGCTCCTGAGCTGCTTGAAAGCTTCCCACAGGCCCTTGTGAGGAGAGGATGCTGGACTAGATGGGCCCCTGGCCAGATCCAGCAGGCATTTGCATTCTTATGAGTCACTATCTTGAACATGAACCCATGCAAGAGGATTGGTAACATCCAGAAGTGGGTAACCCTGTTCAGTCTGTTACAAACAAAAGTATTTTTATGGTACCTCAGATGTAATAGGTTTGTTGAGGCACCAGAAATCCTGTTTGTGCAACCATCTAGTGACTAGATGGACTAGATTCTAGTCCAAACAAACCTACTCCACGATAACTCTTTGGCCAGTCAGTCAGGATGTCATAAGAGCCTTTGTTGTGTTTGGTACAGCAGACATGCTACCCTTATGAAATTTACACCCTAGGTCTTCTCCCTGTCATGGCAGTGTTTTTTTCCCCTTCACACTCCCTGGAAACCAGCACTTCTTTTTACAGTCCTAAATTAGTGTGGGTAACAGTGCCAGATTTAGATGAAGAGAGGCTCTAGGCTACTCCACTTGTGAGGCCCCTCCCAATCCCCCACCCTCACGACTGGAAGAAAACGGAAGAGAGTTATAAACAAAATTGAGTGAAGCCAAGGATGATGACAGGTATTTAAAATTCTGCAATTCACAATTTCTCCTCTAAAGGACATCAGAAAACTTCATCAAAATTTGTTTGTCACTTTCAATGTACAGAATGCTCAGTGCAGACAACCTCTCTTGAGACACTGTGGCCCTCAATTCATTTTTAATTCTTTTGAGTCCTGAAAGGAAAGGCTATCTGAATTTTTTTCTTGTATATAATTTGATAAAGGTTTATATGAGACAGAGAGTGCTCTGCTGTAAGCCTATGGCTTTGTCTCATGTATAGGTGAAAGTGCAGAAAATCATCTATAAATTTCAGGTCAATATCTTCTGAATATGCTTCCATCAACAGTTCAACACCTTGCTGAATTTCTTGCTTGAATGCTATCAGGATAGCAAGAATGGAAAACAATTGTGCAACATCCCTGTACACAGTACTTATTCTTTTTAAATTGGCTTCAAGTGCATCTAGTATAGGAATAAAGGATTTTATCCTAAACTTATCTCTTGAAGAAAGTGCATCTAAGGCATCAGGTGCACTTCTGTCTTTTCTTTACCATTCCCTTACTCTTTTTCTCCTTGTTTTGTAGTTAACATTTGGCAAGGTAGAATTTGCTTGCTTCTCAAGCTCATAAAAATCTTCTCTAATTTTCCTTAAAAATCCACAAGTGAACGGTACAAACTTGCACAAGAACTCAATAACAGGCCTGATTTCTGAAGGGCTTTGCTGACCTTGTGAAAATGACCTAGCACACGGATTTATATCTCTCAAGATTTTGCAGACTTTGGCTGTGAACTTGGGCCTGAGTTTCAAATTGGGCAGTACGGGCTGGCCCCGAGTCTCATAGTTGCTGGGCCCAAGTTGGCCTGCCCTCGCATGAAGTCTTGGGTTTGCAATTTGGGGAGAGGGGAGACTACCCGCTGGGGGCTGGGTGGGCTGGGGAGGCCCCCTAGATTTAGAGGCCTTAGGCTTCAGCCTACTTAGCCTATACATAAATTCGGCACTGGTGGGTAATAAAGTCATCCTAACTCAGAATTGCACCACTCACAACCTGCCAGACTTGGCAGATATTTAAAGGCTGCATTTACTTACTGCCTGGCTGCAAGGGCAAAAATCAAGCTGCCACTCATTTGGCAAGACAACGTTGTGCACTTCACATAAAGCTAAACTGCCTGCAGTCTAAGAAAGATTAAAGGGAAACACTTCAGCTAAGCACAAGGCTCTTTTTAAAGTCCCAGTGGAGTTTTATTTTTTGTAACACAACACAACAGTAAATTTTAAAGTGAGGGGTCTTGTCAGGGAACTGTCCCTGGCCCAGCGCAGGATGGTGGAAGGGCTCTCAGGATGCTACAAAGAGCCCCGGCCCTACCTGATCAGCACTTCCTCTTCCAGCGGAGGAAACAGTGAGGTCTCCAGTGGGGAGGAGCAGGCAGTTCCTGGTCTTGAGAGCAGAGGCTCTGGAGATGTTGGAGAGACCCTGCACTCCCCTCGCTCAGCGGGCGAGGAGGGAGACACACCATTTTCGGCACCCCAAGTGCGCAGAGGGATAAAACGTAAGGAGAGGAGGCGGAGATTTGGGATACCGAAACTCTTATGTTGGGGTCACAGCCGGAAGGGGCCACTCCCGGATTCTGCCAGTGACTGATACAGATATGAACTTGTAGCTCTGCACTGTAAATAGCATGCACAATAAACCTGTTAAAAGATGGTTTGGAGTCTTGCCTGGTTACTTGCGAGCAACCACCTAACGGACCTTACAGGTCTGTAACAAAACGTTATAGTATGGATTGCTGCTGCTCAGGCCAACCATGTCGTTTTCCAAAACATTTTGTTCCATCCCTTTTTCACCCACACACGTGTTATGTATGGGGCTAGTGAGTACACTCATTCCTCATTGGGCTGTTTCCCCCACCCCTTCATTTTTTGCTCAAGGCATTTTGTTTCATACTCTCGGCAGACCTGCTGGTACCAACTTCTATTGCATTGTTGGCGCCCCTTTGGCTACACAAGGATCAGCACTTGCTGAATGTGTTTGTGGCTGTAACTGTCAGAAACAGTAGAAGGCAAAGAAGACAATGGCGCCCCCGTACAAAGACTAGCAGTTAAGCCTTAGTCTGTGTATATCCCGTATTGCTGCCCCTCCAAAATCTGTCACCTGAGGCAGCTACCTTATTCTGGCTAAAGGCAGGGCCTGCTCTCCTCTCTTTTTGTGGTGGGTTGTTTTAATATAGGCTTTAACAAATAAAGTCTTAACATTTGGCAGAACTGAAGACACAAACAACTTTGAAGCCCTTCAAATCACTGAACCGCCTATTTAAAACATTTCACGCTTTGCAAAATAGGGTTAAAAGTTGCATTGGCCAAGATCAAAACTAGGTGAAAGTATGCTTAGGTAGGGCAAAGTGTGCCAAGCTTTAGACAATGAAAAAGGCCACATACAAATTAGGGGCAAAGTCCTTCACATTTTAAAAAGTAAACTAGTAGCTTGTAACATTTTTCTAAAAAAAATTAAAAAGGGCATAGGAACTTCCTGCCACTCTGTCACCATATATTATCCCAACTCCATTCTAAAAGCTGCCTGCAGTTTTGCAGCCTGAAACCTAAAGCCTGCCATCTGAGAAGAGGAACTTTGGCAGGCAGTTTCTTGCAGCATAGCAGAAGAGAAAAGCTACCAAAATTCTATGCAGTCATTGAATACCCATGACGTTGATGCTATGTTTCCACAAACACAAATAATCCAAAAATATCAGAATCTTTGTCCCCTACGAGCTGCAAGGCCAGAGTTTGTATTCAGAATTAATCCCATTGAACTCCATGGACAAATGCCTAAATAAGTAAACTACAACTTTGACATACTTTTATGTGAAGGACTTTGGACCTAACTTGGAACAGGAGAAAAAGTAGGAAGGGAGGCAGAGACAACATCAGAATCCTGGTGGACTGGTTCTGTGTTACTTTGAAAAAATACTGCTTTTTAAACGGATTCATTCCATATCTTATTTGCTGTAGGCAGTGGCGGAGCTTAATGCTCCAGCACTGGAGGGGTGGAGAGCAGGCGGGGGCGGGGCTGGAATGCGTCCTGGGGGGGCGGGGCGCACAGCGCTGGTGGGGGGGGGAGCCGCGATGGCACCCCACTGGGATCGCGCTGCCGGGGGCAGTGCGCTCTCCCCACACTCCTCTTCCTCTGCCAGTGGCTGTAGGGAGGACTCCAATAAAAAAGGAGGTACAAATTTAGCAATTAAATAACCAAGAGACATTGTTTGGTAAGTTAGATGTTCATGGAAGAGTATAGGTAAGATAGTATCTTCTGAGTCTGCAGCTATTCACAACGCCAACTTATACTCTGCACACATGGATTACAAATTTGCTTTTAAAACCCATATTCAGGGTGGGGATACATATAAACAGATATAGACAATGTAATATCTTGCAGATGTTTGGCTACAGGTTCCAGCAGTGCCAGCAAGCATGGCCAGTGGTCATGGGAATTTCAGCCTAACAATCCTAGAGGTTGGCTAGCCTTGAAAAAGAAAGTTTGGGAAATCTGGCATAGAAATAAAAGGACTATAGGTCTCAAATAATCCAGTTTTGCTTACTACCACCAAGTAAAGGTAATGAAAGAAAACGGTTAACAGGATTATACAGCATTATTAAAACAAATGGAAAAGAGTCACTGATTTAAACAAAACAGAATTATTCAGTGCACACTGGCCCTCCAGAATCTGTATTGCTTTCACTATAACTGAGAGGTTTCTTTCCACTCTGCTCCAAGGGGGCCAGTTATAAAATTTGCTTTATTAAATAAGTTTCAGGCATGTGGATGGAACGTGACATTCGAATGCAGTCTTCCCTCCCTGTGTCTGGATCAGACAGAAATTACCACTCTCCTATAATGTTTAAGAAAAACGAGGCTGCTTCCCTTGCACTCAGACATTAGACACAATGAAGTCGGTCATAACACAGAGCCCAGGTGAAACAGTAAAAACCCCTCAGGGACACAGCCTCTTTGAAGAGATGGAAGGATTTCTAGCTCCATACTTCAATGACGTCGCCAGACTCCATCCCTAACTCTTCAGGGGTGCAGGTTCCTGCCAAACGCTGTCCATCAAAATAGAACTTAAGTTTGCATCTGCCAAAACCTTGGGCTTGACGGTAGTGACTCATAAGTTTTTGCAATGGCTCCCCCTGCAGGAACAAGAGAGAAGGACAGCTGCAATACTGCCCCATCAACACTAAGTAGCCCTCTGCCCCCAAACCACAGTCTCCTTACCTTCTGGATTGTAAACTCCATTTGTGAGCTTTTGTCTTTCCCTTGCACCCGGAGTTGAAGGTTTCCAGCATCACTGCTCCCTTGGCTAGTCGTCTCCACAACACAATCTGGAGGAAGTCCACATTACATTGATACACAACCAGTGAGATCAAGACAGCAATCCCCCCACAATGTAACCCTCAATTCCATCGTAGAGTATATTAGGTTGAGAGGCACAGACTGACCCAGCATTACCCGGTGAGCTGTATGGGGATTTGAAGGTGGGGTCTCCCCAATCACTTCCGACCACTAGATCACAGATTAGCTCTCATAATGGAAGAGCAGGGTCTAGGAACAAAGCAGGAGAACAGGAGCAAGGGGTCCATTGGGAGCGAAATCAGGGCATCAGCAGCCCCAACTCAGAGGACAAGGATGGCGACAGTCATACAGAGAGACTTAAGGGGCTGAAGACCCCTTTGGAAACAAAAAAACCCATTCCACTACCCACCGATTATATCAGCCACACCCAGGCCCAGTACACGGGGGGTGGCATCAGCTGCAAGTTCGCGATCTTGGAACAGGAGAAGTATTCTGTCTTTGTGAACCTTCAGCATCTGAGCCATGTGCTCAATCACTCGTTGAAGGGGGTCAGTCTATGGGGTGCAAAGTTGAAGGAGTTAGAAAAAAAAACACAATACACCAGGAAAACACTACCTGCTCAATTGCCCAGGGAGGACATTTAGTGCCCAAGGTTGTTTTTTCCTTCTCTCCCCCAATTCCATTTCCTTTGTGATTTTTAGAATTTAAGCCCCGAGGGCGGAACTCTCTTACTGATTTTTATCAGTATCTCACAAGCCATTTTTTGACTGAAGATACAGGTAGAAACCCTTCAAACAGAAAACAAACATCTCAACACTTATTTATGTTGCTGCAGTAACATCCAGGTCCTGAAAAGTGGACATTTCCCAGTTATCACTATCATTATCATCTTCCTGCCTCCACAAGCCAACACAGCCTTTTAAAAAAGAATATTGTTTTCAATTCTTCTCAGCTGCCTCGGAGGCCAATTGTCAGGAAGAAAAATGGGGTGTTAATATTTTAAATAAATAAAGATCCCATACTATTCCTGAGACTCACAAAAAACATTCACAATTTTAAACAGGGCTATCAGGAAAAGATCCATGGAATACTTGTACCAGATGGGAAAGAACAAAGCATTGGTTGGGCATTTTGACTCTGCAGTATATAGACTACATAGACTGCTAGTGGCTCCCAGTGTTTCAGGCAGGAAGTTTCTCCCAATTCTTCCTACTTGGAAATGCCAGAGATATAAGGTGGGACTTCCTGCATGCAAAGCAGATGCTCTTCCCCCAATGGAAACTCACCATCTGAACAGAAACTTTGTAGAGATCAGCCCGACACCGGATCTTTAGCACCAATTCCTGGGACTCAGAGGGCTCAAACACATCAATCAGGATCACGTCATCTCTGAGCTCCTCATCTTGCAAGGTCTTCTTGGCAGCTGAGAGGGAGGATGTTAGATTCCTGAGCTTCTGGTGTAAGTTTCTGAGGAGACAACAGAACAAAAAGAACCCCATAAAACAGGTGGGAATAAGATGCCTACATCGCAAACATACCACCTTAAAGTATTAATCACCATAAACCTGTTGGATATTCATTCCCCATGTCTGCAGTCATGGGATTGTTGTCTATCACATGACGGTATGTGTTTTCATTCCACAGAGTGGGAAGTGACGGAGACAGGATGTTTGTATTACTGTGTTCCGTGAAGTGGGACTATTGTTCTTTGTTCTTTCTTTTTGCTGTCTGATGCTAGAGAGAGAGGGAGCCATGTTGCAGTGCTCTGTGTGTTTATATGTAAATAAAGTAGATTAGCCAAAATGCTGAGCTGCTGAAGTCTGTTTACGCATGCTGTGAAGACTCTGCGGATCCCTAAGTGTGCTGATGCTTCTTGGTATCAGTCGCTGTGATGTTTAGGCAGAAGAAAGCTTTTGAAGCTCCTGAACGATCGACCAGGAGGGAGAGAATATGCCAGTCGGGCATGTGTCCCTGCCAGGGTCCTACATGAGAGTAGGATGCTCCTGCTAACAAAACCTTTTGCTGAAAAGTAGTTCTGAAAGCCACAAGTTGTGAGTTAGAGGACCAGACCACTGACAGACCAGATTCAAAACACATCTCTGTCATGGATTATCTATGGGGAACTGGGCTGAGGCACTCTCTGAGCCCCATCTGTTAAATATGTACAGGACAAATTAGCTTAGCAAAGGTGTTCTGGGGACATACACTGTTAGGGCTTGGTTAAAAGAATGAGATGACATAAAGCAGGGATGGGGAGACCTGTGGCCCCACCTATGTTTTTTTTGACTCCCACCAGTCCTAGGCAGCATGGCTAAAGGTTCGTGTGGATGGAGGAAGCTGTAGTCCAACAGCATTTAGACTAGAGGACCACAGGTTCCGCAAACCCAGCACAAAGTTTTGTAAACCTGAGACACATAGTACAACATACATCTTTCACTGATCTGCTTGGCTTTATGGGAGTGGACACTAGCTAATCTAAGCCTCCCACCACCAAGAAACCTGTCTCTCCTTCCCTCCCAGAAAGCCAAATCTCTTGCAGAGTACAAGAAAACAAAAGCTGGCACAATATATGAGCCAGCTAAATGCACAAGAAAAGGCTTTAGACAGGGGTCAGCAAACTTTTTCAGCAGGGAGGGGCTGGACTATATTTTTTTTTGGGGGGGGGGGTGAACGAATTCCTATGCCCCTCAAATAACCCAGCAATGCATTTTAAATAAAAGCACACATTCTACTCATGTAAAAACACCAGGAAGGCCCCACAAATAACCCAGAGATGCATTTTAAATAAAAAGACACATTCTACTCATGTAAAAACATGCTGATTCCCAGACCGTCCATGGGCCGGATTTAGAAGGTGATTGGGCTGGGTCCGGCCCCCAGGCCTTAGTTTGCCTACCCATGTCTTTAGAAATGTTTTGTGCCTGCCAAATCAGGGTGACGGGGTTTTTTATAGATCCCAATCCTCCCCAACAAGCCTTGAAGGCTTATCTTTCTCTTCCCCCACCACAGCACAGCACCAATCCACAGAACACCACCCCCCTTCCAGAAGACCCCAGATTCTTACTTAGCTCCATGGCGTCGTTTCTTGAGCTGCGGTGGAGGTGGCGGCGAAGGGGGAAGAGCTTCATGTCTGTTGGAGGGAGAAACAACAGAGATATGGTTTTAATTGGGAATTCCAGACCAGCTAGTTAGAGGAAGTGAAAGAAGCCGACCTTTTTTCTTGTTCCACTTGCTTTGTAGAAGCCTCCTTCTCCTCCTCATCTGATGTGTCAATGACTTGGGGTTCAGAAGACAGCACTGGGGTTCGAACAGGCAGTTTCAGAGACTCAGGGAACAAATGGAGACTGTTCTGAACCTGTCAACAGGGGGCGAGAGAAAGGACAAAAAACAACTCAGTTTTTCTCCCCGGACACTTGGGCAGGCAGAAAGCAGTATTGGTAAGCCATTTAGAAAAAGAAAGTGGATTAGTTTCTGCAAAGGTAGGTGCTAGGACATCAGGGTTCAATCCAGCCAAAAGTGTGTTGATAGAGAGGAGTGGAGGAAGTGTCTAAATCAAGTAAGCAAAAAACAGGGAATCCCTGGAGCTATTGGGAAGTGAACTAAAAATAAAGCACTCCTGAGTTCTCCCCCCCCCCCAGCACCGATAAAGAAGTTGTGCAGTGAGATATAATAATGCTGTAACAACAGCGAAAGCAGAAGGGTTAAGTATTTTGGTTCGGTCATTCACTGAAGAGAAATGAACCTTCACTGAAAGCCCCGAGAGCACGAATGCAATGTAGTTAGCTTTTCCCCCCTCCTCCCTCCCTGACCCCCTTTCCTTTCCCAACTTTTCAGCTTGGGCTGAAGGACTGTCTCGCCGCTGACGTCTGCAAGCAGCCCTGGCAAGTCTTCTTTCCTTTTCCCCTTCCGGCTGAAGGGGAGAGAGAGAGAGAGAGGCGCCATCGCCGCGCGGCACTCGCCTTGCTGGAGTAGACGGGGACGGCGGCCACGCCGATGTCAGTGGGGAGGATGCGGCGGCGCTTGATGGGGGGCTTCCTGGAGGTCCCCTCCGGCTCCGAGTCGCTGCTGGAGCAGGGACCCACCTGCAAGAGGCAACGGGGAAGTGAGGCGAAGGCGCCACGCGAGCACGAAAGTGCCCCACCACCCCTAAACACACACACGCCCTTCCCTCCCGCGCGTATTTACCGTCTCCGCCATAGCGGCGGCATCAAGCTCTCTTTATTGGTTTTGTTTGACAGCCCGCCCTTTTCGTCACGCCTGACGCTTCTGTCCTCCACCGCCGCCACCCAATAAAGGTTTCGAATCAAGCCTCCTCCTCCGCTGCAGCGCGCTAAGAATCCTGGGAACTGTAGTTTCCCTTGCCCTGCCTCTCCCAAAGTCTTTGCCGTTGTTATTGTTGTTGTTGATTCCCTCCAGCTGTTTTGGGACTACAATTCCCATCATCCCTGACCATTGTTCCTGTTAGCTAGGGATGATGGGAGTTATCGTCTGAAAACAGCTGGAGGGCCAAGTTTGGCCATGCCTGATTTAAGGAGCTGAAAGAGACCTATCCGTGAAACCTTGGGGAATTGCTGCCAGTCAGTGCAGAAAGTACTGAATTGGGTAAGCCAAGGATCTGACAATATAAGGCAGCTTCTTATGTTCCTTTGCATGTTTTTCAGGCTAAAGTGGACATAGAGGTTAAGTGAAATATATGCTAAAACATGTAATGGAATAAAACTTAATATGCATACTGAGCCTAAAGATCAATATTTGATAAATAACCACGAAGTTGATTATAACAGTTTGATGCCTGTGTATGAAAAGGTATCAAAGGCTTGAATGTGTTTCAACCTGAAATAGTCTTTTTAAGCAAAAAAATTATACCATAATTTAAAAGCAAAGCCACATCTGCAGGTTATTAGAAAACCCATAATAAAAGAGTAAAAAGTCATTCTGTAGTGCCTTAAAAATGGACACTATATATATTATTGCTCATGTCAGTGAAAATAGAACATATGCCAACTTGCATGGGAATAAGCATGCAATCTAAAATCGGATTGTCTGTTGTTTTTGAGGAACCACGCTTAAATGCACTCCTGTCTATGTGCATATTAGTGTGGTTCCTCCTTGATTTCTTATAACACTCCTTAAGAACAATAGACCCATGAATTGAAAGTGGTAATGAAAAAGGATACCGTCCCATGTGGGATCTACATAAAGAAGAAATGTATAAATAAAACCAGCGTCTTCTAAATATATTTAGAAATACACAATTGAAAAGCAATAGTAATGTTTACACACTTTAGAAATCCTCGAAAAATCAGAATTAAAAATATTGGGCAAGGGCCACAGCTCAGCAATAGAGCATCTGTTTAGAACACAGAAGGTCCTAAATTCAATCCCTGGCATCTCCAGGCAGGGCTGGGAATATTCCCTGTCTAAAATCCTGGGCAGCTGCTGCCTGTCAGTGTAGACTGCACTGAGCTAGATAGACCAATGGTCTGACTTGGCATAAGGCAGTTTCCTTTGCATGTCAAAACCTCACGAGTAAACAGAAGGACTGCGATGCTGTATGTTAGTACCGGTAAGTTGGTTCCAAACCTCCCAAGTATTCTTCTGTCAAAAAGCACACTTGAATACTTTTCAGGGCTAAGTCTCAGCATTTGACAGTGGGAACGAGAGTTGTGCTTCAGTTTTGAATAAACCCTAGGATTTCAGACATGCCACTCACTGGAGAAGCACTTGTTGCTTCTCTTAGCAATTTATCAAATGACCTGATATTATTATCTGAGTATGAAGGAGCAAAATATCACAGAGGGAGAATTTTGCTATGATGTGCATGGCCTCTAGCAGGGGGTTCGCAGACTTCAGGGCTGTGTCTGTTGTTTTTTTTCTTAACTAGAATTCCAAGCTGCACTGACTGACTCCAGGTGCAAAACAGTAACTAAGGAGGGAGAACCCCAGTTGCTTCCTGCAACCCTTGAGCCATAGACTGGGGTCATCTATAACTACAATGCTACATCTGAATTACTACAGATCTGGAATTCTTTTCTTTATTGAAAATTTGTTTTTCCATACAGAATTCAGAATACAAAAAAAATAAGAAATATAACTTGGTACAGGTGAAACTAAAGTATATCCATACTATACTATATTTATAAAGTTTCAGAAAGGAAAGGTTGATTTTTTTTAATGAAGAATTTATTAGCATTTTCATAACACAACAGACACCCAAACCCACACCTACAAATATTAAACAAATACAAATACATATATTGCCAGGATTCTTCTTCTTGTTTATATACCTAAAGAAAAAATTTCTATTTCCGAATCTTGACGTTTGACTTCCCCTGTCTTTTCACCTTCGGTTTTAAATCCATATTTTACTTTCTTAACAACTTTTTTCTAAAAAAACCAAAAATATTAACTTCCATTAAAGATAACACAATTATCTTAAAAAAGCACAAAGCATAAGTTTAGATTTTATAAGAAATTGTTTGTTAAGGTTTATGATAGAATATGATGATTAAGATAAGGAAAGGTTGATTTTAAATGATTTAAATCGCCCTTAAGTTTAAAATGAAGCCTCCTGCAATTATCATACTGTTTCTTTGAATTCCCGAAGTCTACAGAGCTCTACTATATATATATATAATCTTAGAATGTAAGGTTGATTTCAAATTACTGGTATTTAAATTGCCTTGAGTTTAAAATGAAGCCTCCTGCAATTATCATACTGGAAATGCTTTTTTTAGGAAATACATAATAAAATGCAACCATATTACATTGCCTGGAACAACCCTTTGCCAAAATGTCATTCCGTGGACTGTTAGATACCAAAAACTTCATCTGGCTTTTCCCTCCTGGCTTTCGGCATCTTCTCCCATCTTCTTCAGGAGGGTTTGGTCATTCGGCGCAGCTTGGTCGTACTTGCCTGCTAAGAGAGAGAGAGAGAATGCAATAATCAGGTGCCTCCAAACTGCAACCTGCAGTCTTGTGCCCAAGCATTGCAGCTTTGCCTCCCCATGGACTCTGCTGCCCTTTCTGCCACCACTCCCAGCAACCCAACTCACCTCTGCGTCTTAGGTATATCAACATCGCTCCACCTCCTAGGCAAAGTCCCAAAACGAGTCCAAGAAGTCCTAGCAGCCAACCCATATGTGATCCAAAGTATCCTGGAGCTGGAGGAGATTCAGCTGGAGATGCAGATTTAAGTTTTAGCCCATGTGATTTGGTACTACATTCTGGGGATGAGGGGTGAGTAATCACATCACCCTCACCTTCTGGCTCCCAGGGGATCGTCTCCTCCAGTGGTGCCTCCAGTGCTTCGTGTTGTACCTGGCAGGTATAATTGGCTGCAAAAAGGCCCTGCTTTGGGAAGAAGACGCTTCCGGTTGAGAACGTTTCATTAGGATTCTTTACAAGTTTCGACTCATATATTCTCTCTTGTATTGGCTTCCCATTTTGTAGCCACTGCACTTCAATGTTTTGTGGGTAAAACCCACATACTAGGCACTCAGCTACCAAGAACGTCTTCCCTGGTGGCCTTGTGACCATATGAAGTTCTGGGCGAGCTGCAAGGAGAAGAAAGAGATGTTGAGGTCCTGCAAGTCTGGGGATGGCCACTAGAGGGAGACGTTGCAGATTACAGTGGTACTTTGGTTCCCGAACAGCTTAGTTGTCGAACAAATCGGCTCCTGACTGGCGCAAACTCGGAAGTGCGTGTTTCAGTTTGCGAACATTTTTCGGAAGCCGAATGTCCGACACAGCTTCCACGGCTTCCGATTGAGTGTAGGAAGCTCCTGCAGCCAATCAGAAACTGCGCCTTGGTTTTTGGGTTTTTTTTTTTCAGTCTTGTTCGGCCTTTTATGTTATTTATTTTTTTTTAATTTTTATTAAACAACAAAAACAGAATACACAATCATTTCAAAGCACACATAAAGAAAAAGGTACAACCCCCACATAATTTGACAGTATTTAAAAAGAAGGACTAATCCTAAAAGGGCGTTCAGAAGACAAACGGAAAAAGGATAGGAAGAAAATAGAAAAAGGGGGAAGGGGAAGGAGAAATTAGGAAAAGGAAAAAAGAAAAAGAAAAAAAAGGCAGAAAGTCTAGATTAAGGTTACAACTTACAACATTATTACAATACAATTACATACGCTTGACTTCCGTTTACACTCTTTGTTTCTTTATCTTAACCCTTTTTCTCACACAGGTCTTGTTACATCCAATTTGGTCTTCTCTTACTTTCTAATAATATGTTGATATTCAATACGTATATAGATTTCACCTTCCTATTGCCAGGAAATTTTGATGTTATTGTACTGGTTTAAGTAGTCAATAAAACCTTCCCATTCCTTTTGTGTCTTTTGATTGAATTGACCTCTCATTCTTCCCGTCATTACCGCTAACTGCATATATTCTGTCATTAAAGCTTGCCAATCATATATTGTGGGGTTATTCTCGTTCTTCCAATTTCTTGCTAAGAGAATTCTGGCCGCTGTAAGGGCATACATTGTTAGCATTCTTTTCTCTGATTTAATTTCTGGAGGTAGTATTCCCAGGAGGAAGGTTTCTGGCTTCTTCTTAATAGAGATTTTCAAAAGTTTTTTTAATTCATTATGAACCTTTCCCCAGTATTCCTTAACTATGTCACATTCCCACCACATGTGGAAGTACGTTCCCAAACCACTTTTGCATTTCCAACACAAGGGTGACTGGTTTTTAAACATTTTAGATAGTTTAATTGGGCTATAGTGCCACCTATATGTCATTTTCATGACATTTTCCCTTAAATTGATACAAGCTGTGAATCTCATGTCTTCTTTCCACAGCTTCTCCCAATATCTTGGGCCCACTTTATCATGGCACTTTTTACCAGTTCTTCTTTGGTCTCCCACTCTAATATCAGATCATACATTTTAGAGATATATTTTCATTTGGATTGAATTAGCTGCATCTCGAATTTGGATGTTTCGTTGGCTATCCCCTCCTTTCTATCTATCTTGAACCTTTCATTCAACTGGAAGTATTGTAACCATCCTGTCAGTTGGTTACTTATCTCTTTGTATTCCCTTAATACAAAATTTCCATTTTCCTCTTTTATTATTATTATTTTATTATTAATGCGCCTTGGTTTTTGAATGGTTTTGGGAGTCAAACAGAACCAAGTTCAAGAACCAAGGTACCTCTGTATAAAGCAACCCACCTAACAGTCTCTAAACAGTCCACGGTTGTGTGAATGCATTACACAAGTGCAGCTCAGCACCAGAGCATTTGCCTTGCATGTAAAAGGTCCCAGGTTCAATCTCCGGTGTCTCCGGGTAGGGCTGGGAAAACCTCTGCCTGAAACCCAGACAGCTGCTGCCAGGCAGCATGGACAATACTGCGCTAGATAGACAAACGATTCCCAGTCCAACTATACCCTGAGACAAAAAAAAAATCCCTATTGCATAGCTACAGTTTGCCTTGAGAAGGCACTTGGGGGAAAGGTTAATTCTCCCCTCCCATGCCATCATTCCTCCCCAGCCAAATTAAGAGTTGCACGCCACAGCAGCTTTGACTTAAGAGGAAAAGGCACCAAGATATCCAATAATCATAGCTGTCAACATTTCCATTTTTTTAAGGGAAATTCCCTTATTCTGAATAGGATTCCTCGCAAGAAAAGGGAAAAGTGCAATAAAGTCCAATAATGTCCTGACATGTGGTGTGACCCCAAGAGAAGAATGGGGCGAAGAAGGAATTGGAGTATGAATCCCTTTACGGACTCTACTCCTTAACTGTAGGAATAGAGGACAAGAGCCCACTCTTCCAGTTTACAAGGAGATGATACATACAAAAAGTGGGGTAAGAGCTAGATTTATTGTGCGCTGAGGCTTCTGATTTGTGATCTTTGGAGGCCAAATGCTGTGTTGCTTCCATGCCCAACACTTAGTCTAGAATTGCCATCCTCTGATCCTTTGTGCTTTTTTATTACTGACATGCAGCCATTTAATTGCATATTTTAGTCAGACCTATGCTCCCTTTAAAGGGCAGATGTGTGAAAAATGCCATTCTAGTCCATCACAGCCTGGAGGGGAAGAGGTCAAGGGAGGCGCCAGACGGACCGCACTACAGGTCCTGTGAGGCAAGGAAGGAGGAAATTGTGGCTCTGAAATGTCCTTTGACTACAACTCCCATTATCCTTTTCTGCCTAGGTTTGACGGGAGCTGGAGCCCACCCACACCTAGAGGGTCACAGACTCCCCATCTCCGAACATGAGGTACGTAAAGTCTTTTTGCTAAATATAGTGCCATGTTAAGTAGTGTGTGAAGCCACCATTTTAATGCGACTTCCAGCTGATTTGCAGGAAAGCGGTGCCTTAGCAATCATGAAGGGCCTTAGTGTGGAAGCAAATTCGACTGGGTGGGCCTTCACCCAGCTCAGCAGATAGGTTCTTGCAGGTTTCTTTATCATGGAGCAGACACTACTGGTTAGAGGAAAGGGATACAGAGTTTTGAGGAGGAAAATAAGCAGAGGCAGAGGAAGGTAGAGAGTGCAAATCAGAACTGGGTCTATCTAAGAGGGGGAATTGTGCTTTAAAATGGCATTTCAGGACTGCAGGTTGCACAAGAAAGGCTCCCACTTACCGTGCACCTTGAGCTCAAAATCTTGACTGATTGGGTCTTTCACCGCTTGGTGTTGGATGTGGCACGAGAAGGTAACACCAGCGTCAGAGATTTGTGGCGTAAACTCCAGGACACTCTCTGCATAGAAGAGACCATTGGGCCCGGGCTGGACAGGCGGCAAGTCAACTTTCAGAGTCTCACTGCCTCGCAGCCACTTCACAGAGACATTGCCAGGGTAAAAGTTGGATGCTGCACATGTCAAGTTGCTTGGTTTGCCCAGCAGCACTTCTGTGGGGCCGAGTGTTAGGCGTGGGGGAGCTGGAGGGAGAGAGGAGAGTTAGGAGAGCATCTCCTTGGGCAGCTGAAAGAGTGCTGGGAACTGTAGATCTGTGAGCAGCAAGCTGCAGTTCTCAGGATTCTTCACAGGAAGCCACACGTGTTAAAGGTGCTCAAAATGTATGGCATGGATGTGACTTCCCCCTTCCCTTCCGCAATACAGTGGTACCTCGGGTTACATATGCTTCAGGTTACATACTCCGCTAACCCACAAATAATGCTTCAGGTTAAGAACTTTGCTTCAGGATAAGAACAGAAATCGTGCTCTGGCGGCGCAGCGGCAGTGGGAGGCCCCATTAGCTAAAGTGGTGCTTCAGGTTAAGAACAGTTTCAGGTTAAGAATGGACCTCCGGAACGAATTAAGTACATAACCAGAGGTACCACTGTAAAAGGAAACTCTCAATACAAGGAAGCTGTTGCAGAAGTCTGCAGATCAAATCTCACCTTGCCCATGAACTCATTAAGGTGGCCTTTATGTTAGTCACTATCCTCTTAGCCCCAAGTCCTGCCTGGCCCACCCCCAAATGCAGTAAGAGCTGCAGACCTATATCTCCACTATGCCATCCCTCAAGGTCTGGACAAACTGTCCTGCTTGGACTACTGCAATGCGCTCAACGTGGGGCTACCTTTGAAGGTGACCCGGAAACTACAACTAATCCAGAATGCGGCAGCCAGACTGGAGACTGGGAGTGGCTGCTGAGGCCACATAACACCGGTCCTGAAAGACCTACATTGGCTCCCAGTACGTTTCTGAGCACAATTCAAAGTGTTGGTGCTGACCTTTAAAGCCCTAAACAGTCTCGGCCCAGTATACCTGAAGAAGTGTTTCTATCCCCATCATTCAGCCCAGACTCTGAGGTCCAGCTCTGAGGGCCTTCTGGCGGTTCCGTCCCTGCGAGAAGTGGGGTTACAGGGAACCAGGCAGAGGGCCTTCTCAGTAGTGACGTCCTTCCTATGGAACACCCTCCCATCAGATGTGAAGGAAACAAACAACTATCTGGCTTTTAGAAGACATCTTAAGGCAACCATGCTTAGGGAAGTTTTAATGTTTGATGTTTTATTGTGTTTTTAATATTCTGTTGGGAGCCACCCAGAGTGGCTGGGGAAACCCACCTAGATGGGTGGGGTATAAATAAATAAATGATGATGGTGGTGGTGGTGGTGATGGTGGTGATATTTGTCGAAGCGTGCTTTTGTCAAGCATCTCTTGAGAGGTCACATCTCAGTTCTGTAGCACCGCCACAAAGTAGGCCTTGCTCTGTTTCCTTACCATGGACATCTCTAAATGATGGAACATGAAACTGCAGCTCTCCCCAAAACCTCATCTCCAGAGGAGTAGGCTTGATTGCAAGCTGGTTGTTGTTGTTCAGTCGTTCAGTCGTGTCCGACTCTTCGTGACCCCATGGACCAGAGCACGCCAGGCACGCCTATCCTTCACTGCCTCTCGCAGTTTGGCCAAACTCATGTTAGTAGCTTCGAGAACACTGTCCAACCATCTCATCCTCTGCCGTCCCCTTCTCCTTGTGCCCCCCATCTTTCCCAACATCAGGGTCTTTTCTAGGGATTCTTCTCTTCTCATGAGGTGGCCAAAGTACTGGAGCTTCAACTTCAGGATCTGTCCTTCTAGTGAGTACTCAGGGCTGATTTCTTTGAGAATGGATAGGTTTGATCTTCTTGCAGTCCATGGGACTCTCAAGAGTCTCCTCCAGCACCATAATTCAAAGCCATAATTCCAGCACCATAATTCAAACCATAATTCACCATAATGCAAGCTGGTGCTCCCTGTAATACACGGCCCTAACCAATTTAGGACTTTATACATCAAGATATGCATCTTGAAAAATGCTGGAAAGTATAATGGTAGCCAACACAGCTGAGAGAGAACCAGTGTTATGTGCTTCATATAGGCAAATTCTTTCTGAGGGAGCAGTGTGGCTATGCTCCCAAAAACTGAGACCCAAATTATAAGTATTTATTTATTTAAAAATTTCTGTTCCACACCATCAGCAGCCATTTTGTATTATGGGCCAGAAATCTAATTCAGATAAAAGATTAAAAAATACAATATTTACATCATACAAAATAAAAACCATTAAACCACAGTTGCAGCAGTTCTGGAAACGGAGCTGTACGAATTGCAAATCCGATACCCACTTACCTGGGGGTAAGCTTCAGTTAACTCAGTTGGACTTTTAGGGTCAGCAAATAACCATTTCTAAAGCCAGAGAAGGAAAGGTAGTATTGCATGGAGCCTAAAATATCTGGATGTGGGAGCTAGGCAGGCTGCCCTGGAGCATGACAATGGCAGGGAGCGACCACGGAAAATGATCTCTTGCTGGTCATCATGTGTCATGGTGAAGTCGGTTGTAGCACCCAGAGAAAGGAGAGATGAGTTCCACAGGTAGGTTTATTCCAATGACAGATGTAGAATGTGGGAATACGTTTTTGGGACTTCCCGCGCTTTGCCGCTTCACAAAAACCTTCCGCGCTAATGCACGGAAGAAATAAGATCCAGCTAGTGACTGCTGCCTGGATCCCTCCGCACTTGCTAGAAAGCGCGCCAGGAAGCTTCTCAGTAACGGCCGAAAGCTGTTTCCCGCCCGGAAACACAGATTAATGCAATGTTATGATTGGTTTATGCAAATGCTATGACGCTGTTCAGTTTATCAATAAATGGCCCCTGCTCTCTGTTAGCGACGACGAGTGCACTTGGAAACACAAGAGAGAGAACAAGTAATGTGAGACAAGCACAGAGAGAAATGAAAGAGAAACTAAGGAAAGAACGCGCACAGACAGTAGTTGGGAGAGCGCACCCCAACCATTGACTGCAGTCTCTTTATTTCTTATTTTTATTTGGCCGCTTTCCTACTTTTGGCCGCACCTTTTGCTATTCTTTTCGCTGCCTATCCTTTCCTCTTCGGAACCTTCAGAAACTTTCATAACAACCTTCAGAACTCCAGAAAACATCTTACGACTTTCAGTAAAACCTCATAACCAGCGGACCCATCATAACCAGTGGGAGCAGGCTCTCCAGGATTACTGGTTATCCCAGAAGTTGGTTATCCCCACAGTAGAAGTGGCAGGTCTTGGCTTTAGCATCCTAGTTTAGCTGCTCTGTTCTGGTGCAGTGTGTGGGGTCTCTCATGCAGAAAAGTGAACATAGAGGCGTTCCTCGCTACACCTCTCTATTCCATTGCCTTATGTAATTTTCTCTCCAGCGTGGTTCAAATCTGGTTATCAGAGCTGGGCTGGGAGAAAAGTCCTTCAAGCAACGGAGTCAAGGCAAGGGTGCAGAGCAACTGCACATTTTATTCTCTTGTAAAAACAGAAACAGCCCAGCTGCTTTATATCTCAATGAGGCAGATACATGAATAAAACTAGGGCCCTGTCAGGTTTGTTTAGCCTGGAGTTAATGTGAATCACTTCAAAGGACATGCTTTAAAACAGTATTTTACATCAAGGACTTCCATGTGAAATATGTTTAGTGCTTTAAAAAAGGTTTTACGCCCACCGCCCTGACTCCCTTACCTTCTATTTTCAATGCCACCTTCCTTTCAGCAGTGTCAGGAGTATGCAGAACAAAACATATATACTCCCCAGCATCCTCATCCCTTACATCTTGGAGGTAGAGGGTGGCATTGCCCTCTTGCAGCCGCATCGCATCAAGCACTGCTCCCCTTGGTCTAGACGCTGTGGTGTTGGTATCAAACTTTGCAACGGTTCTTCCTCTCAGCCACCATGTCACAATCAGGAAATCAACATTTATGGGCCTGGGAGGGTCTAAGGAGAAATGGCAAGGCAGGTATACATCAGAGTGTGGCCCTGCCTGGACTGGGGATGAAGGGACTTGGATTATCACAGCTGCCCCTGAAAAAGACAAAGAGATACAGTTAGACTATAATTAGGCTGGACCTCCATTGCAGGCTAAAGCCATCTTAAGCCAGTTCTAACTACTATGATTCCTGCAAACTGTAGTTATGCAAAAAAAAAGGAATTCCTGAAGCTCTTTGGTTAAAAAAACAAAAACAGGCTGGTTAGAGGAGTTTGAGGACTAGTTTAAATCTGAATGTAGGATGTGCCTTTGACTTCTTAATAATAATAATAATAATAATAATAATAATAATAATTTATTTGTACCCCACCCATCTGCTGTGGTGTATGGGGTGTTAGGGGAGGGAACTCAGCTCTCACCTGTGGCTCCTATTACAGTATTATTATTATTATTATTATTATTATTATTATTAATAATAATATACCCTATACCAGGAGGTCTCAGAGCAATTCACATAACAAGAGCCGAGAAGCTGTCAGCAGTCGATAGAGGCCACGCCCTGGGAAAGGCTTTGACTGGTCGGCTAAATGAGGTGAGGGTACGGTAGCTACTGGGTCTCAAACCCGCATTGAGTAAAGGGACTTCTCCTGCGTGCGAAGACAAGTTCCAGCAGATTGAGCCAATGAGACCAATGCTGGGTCTAAGAGAGTAGAAGGCGGTTTCTGCACATGCTGTAGAGGAAAGTGAAGGGCAGATGGGAAGACAGCCCATCTAGTAGAAGGAAAAAACTCTGACCCTAAACCTCCACTCCCTTGTGGGACATCTTCAGCAAAGGCTAAGGAGTAAACCCTACACAAATCTGGAGTGGAGTCCCTTAGACAGTTTGATGGTGCTTTGTACTCCTCCTCCTGGCAACTCCTGAGCCAAGTTGGTGCCAAACATATTGCTCTGGTTTGCTTTGGAGCGCAACAGTAAGGCCAAGAGGGGAGTCTTGCGCCCCTCTCCAACCTGCTGTTGAAGGAAAAAGAAGTTTCTTAGGAACACAGGAAGTGCCTTATACTGAATCAGACCACCGGTCTGCCTAGGTCAGTACTGTCTACACCATGGGTCCAATCGCCTTCTAAATCCGGCCTGCAGACGGTCTGGGAATCAGCGGGTTTTTACATGAGTAGTAGGCCTATGTGTGCTTTTATTTAAAATGCATCTCTGGGTTATTTGTGGGGCATAGGAATTTGTTCACCCCACCCCCCAATATAGTCCGGCCCGCCACAAGGTCTGAGGGACAGTGGATTGGCCCCCTGCTGAAAAAGTTTGCTGACCCCTGGTCTACACTGACTGGCAAAGGCTTTCCAGGGTTTCAGACAGGAAACTTTCCCTAGTTCTTCTAGGACTAGGCCGCCTGCCCACCCACCCGCTTCCCAGCTCCTGCTGGTCTTTGCGAAGCCGCCTCTCCCTCCCTCCCTCCTCCCCCATCACCCTCGCCCCCAGGAGCCACCCCAGCTAGCGAGGGTCCTCCGGGTGAGGGGCTGCAACTTACATGCACCCTGCAAGGACAGCAGCAAACACGAGAAGCTGAGCATTTTGTGGCCGCATTGCTTACTTTCATTTCTCCAGAAAGGATGTGAGCGCAATGTGCTGAGAGATAAAAGTTCAGTTGAGCTGCGGCTTCCTGGCGCCAGAGCAAAACATTTCTGGTTTTAAGCCAGCAGACCCAGCCAGGCGTGTAGAAGTTAGGCACGTTTCGTTTCATTTTAGTTTGTACTGGTGATTTCAAAGTCTCCTTTGCATAACTGTTTTTAACAATGATGCCTGTGTTCCATTCGATATTTTGTGAGCCGCTTAGAGGTTTTCTTAAAACCGTGTGGTATATATGAATGTTGTTAAATAATTTAAAATAGAATGTGTATACACCTGCTTTTAAAAAATGGTTGCCGAGGGGAGAACGTCACCTTAGTTTTTAGATGGCTCATCAAGAGCCTTGTTCTTGAAACTTTTTGCTTCAGGCCTTGAGGATTATTACAGTCACAAAATGGCAGGGCAGAGGCAGAGCAGGTCACAAACGATCGGCAGAGTTTGCCATAAGCAGCTGGCAGTCACAGATCTCCTCTGTTAAGAATGATTTGTAATGGCCCAAAGCTTATTGGGAGCCCATAGGTGCCAACTCCCTGGGGCCCTGGGTGCCTGATCACCCAAAAATTCCCCATGAAGGTGCCGGACACCCACAAAATTGGTGTATCTGGGCATTGGGAGAGTGCGCTGTTCCCCAAGTCAGCATTGAGCCCCTGGGCATAATTTAATGCTGTTTCCTGGATGGATGATTTTATAGAATCGTAGAATTGAAGAGTTGGAAAGGTCCCTGAGGACCATCAATTCCAACCCTCTGAATTGCAGGAATCTTTTGCCCAACGCCAGGCACTGGTGGTGTAAATTCTTTTCTCCTACATTTGAATTACTACACATTTGGGATTTTTTTTTTCCTTTTAGAAAAAACACTTTATTGAAAATTGTTTCTTCTTACAGAATTCAGAACACAAAAAAAACAAGAAACATAACTTGGTACAGGTGAAACTAAAGTATAGCCATACAGATAATGCAGGATATAATGTGAAAAACTAAAGGAGAAAGGAAATCATATTACACACAAACTGGGACGGGGAGGGCAATGATGGGGAAAGAGGAGAGGCAGAATGGGAACAACCCTGTGCCAAAATGTCATTCCGTGGACTGTTAGATAGCCAAGACATCATCTGGCTTTTCCCTCCTGACTTTCGACATCTTCTTCAGGAGGGTTTGGTCATTCGGCGCAGCTTGGTCTAACTTGGCTGCTAAGTAAGAGAGAGAACGCAATAATCAGGTTCCTCCAATCTGCAATCTGCAGTCCTGTGCCCAAGCATTGCAGCTTTGCCTCCCCATGGATTCTGCTGCCCTTTCTGCGACCACTCCCAGCAGCCCAACTTACCTCTGCGTCTTTGGTACATCAACGTCACTCCAACTCCCATGCCAAGTCCCACAAGATGTCCCACAGATCCTAGCAGCCAGGTCAGCGGTGATCCAAAGTATCCTGGAGCTGGAGGAAAGTCAGTTGGAGATGCAGGTTTAAGTTTTGGCCCCTTGTGATTTGGTACTACATTCTGGGGATGAGGGGAGGGCAATTCCATCACCCTCACCTTCTGGCTCCCAGGGGATCGTCTCCTCCAGTGGTGCCTCCAATGCTTCGTGTTGTACCCGGCAGGTATAATTGGCTGCAAAAAGGCCCTGCTTTGGGAAGAAGACGCTTCCGGTTGAGAACGTTTCATTAGGATTCTTTACAAATTCCGACTCATATATTCTCTCTTGTATCGGCTTCCCATTTTGTAGCCACTGCACTGTAACGTTTTGTGGGTAAAACCCACATACTAGGCACTCAGCTACCAAGAACGTCTTCCCTGGTGGCCTGGTGACCATATGAAGTTCTGGGCGAGCTGCAAGGAGAAGAAAGAGATGTTGAGGTCCTGCAAGTCTGGGGATAGCTACTAGAGGGAGACATTGCAGATTATAAAGGCAACCCACCTAACAGTCTCTAAAGGCCACAGTTGTATGAAATGCATTACACGAGAGCAGCTCAGCACCAGAGCATTTGCCTTGCATGCAGAAGGTCCCAGGATCAATCTCTGGTGTCTCTATTGCATAGTTGCAGTTTGCCTTGAGAAGTCACTATTGTATAGCTGCAGTTTGCCTTGAGAAGGCTATTCCCCTCCCCTGCCATCATTTCCCCCCAGTCGAATTAAGAGTTGCACTCCTGACATCATCACCATCACAACCATCATCATCATCATAATTTATTTATACCCTACCCATCTGGCAGGGTTTCCACAGCCACTCTGGGCAGCTCCCAACAGAATATTAATATAGCGACAAACCATCAAACATTAAAAACTTCCCTGAACAGGGCAGTCTTCAGATGTCTTCTAAAAGTCATATGGTTGTTTATTTCCTTAACGTCTGACAGGAGTGCGTTCCATAGGGCGGGAGCCACTCCCGAGAAGGATCTCCGCCTGATTCCCTGTAACCTTACTTCTCGCAGGGATGGAACCACCAGAACGCCCTCCAAGCTGGACCTCAGTGTCCAGGCAGAACAATGGGAGTGAAGACGCTACTTCAGTTTGACCCCAAGAGAAGAACGGGGCAAAGAAGGATTTGGAGTATGTCCCCTTAACTGTAGGAACAATACAGGACTAGAACCTGTAGCCAATCAGAAAGGCTCCCACTTACCTTGCACCTTGAGCTCAAAATCTTGACTGATTGGGTCTTTCACCGCTTTGTGTTGGATGAGGCACGAGAAGGTAACACCAGCATCAGAGATTTGTGGCGTGAACTCCAGGACACTCTCTGCATAGAAGAGACCATTGGGCCCGGGCTGGACAGGCGGTGAGTCAACTTTCAGAGTCTCACTGCCTCGCAGCCACTTCACAGAGACATTGCCAGGATAAAAGTCGGAAGCTGCGCACATCAAGTTGCTTGGTTCGCCCATCTCTACGTCTGTGAGGCCGAGTGTTAGACGTGGGGGAGCTGGAGGGAGAGAGGAGAGTTAGGAGAGCATCTCCTTGGGCAGCTTAAGTGTGCTTTGTTAAAGGGTGCTGGGAACTGTAGCTCTGTGAGCAGCAAGCTACAGTTCCCAGGATTCTTCAGAGGAAGCAATATCCATTAAATGTGCTTTAAATGTATGGCACATCAGTGCACTATGCTAATCGTTTCTGGTTCCGTTTTCATTCAGCGGAGTCACCCAGAAAGTCTTCCTGAATCTTCTTTCTCAGTTCAGCTCATCTGTTGGTGAATTCCCACGTGTGAATAAACCCCTCACCCATTCTAGTTCTACTTAAAGTATTTATTGAAGAATTAACATGACAACTTATACAACTACTGCCCTGAGGGAATTAAAGTAAAAGTAAGTACAGAGAATTATTCTTGATTGTTTCTATATTATGGAGGAGACACAACCTGGTTAGAGCAAAAAGCTATAGAGTTTTGAGGGGAAAATACGCAGAGGCAGAACAGGCTAGAGAGCCACAACTGGGTCTCACTAAGAAGAGGAAGTGGTTCGTAACGCCTTTTTTTCTGGAAAATGTGGTGCCAGAACTCATCAAGAGCAGCTCCCGTGTTCTCTCAACAATGGCAATGGCGCCCACCTGAGAGGTGCTGGAACTGAGTTCCGGCTCAAAAAAAGGCCTGGTAATTAGCATGGGCAGGGGGGCGAGGGGACCCAGGGTCGCACAGGAAAGGCTCCCACTTACCTACCACAACCAGCTCAAAATCTTGACTGATTGGGTCTTTTGCTGCTTGGTGTTGGATGAGGCACGAGAAAGTAACACCAGCGTCGGAGATCTGTGGCGTGAACTCCAGGACACTCTCTGCATAGAAGAGGTAGTTGGACCCAGGCTTGCCAGCGGGCGAGTCAACTTTCAGAGTCTCACTGCCTCGCAGCCACTTCACAGAGAGACGGGCAGGGTAATAGTCGGATGCTGCACATGTCAAGTTGCTTGGTTTGCCCAGCACCACTTCTGTGGGGCCGAGTGTTAGGCGTGGGAGAGCTGGAGGGAGAGAGGAGAGTTAGGAGAGCATCTCCTTGGGCAGCTGAAAGGGCGCTGGGAACTGTAGATCTGTGAGCAGCAAGCTGCAGTTCCTAGGATTCTTCACAGGAAGCCACACGTGTTAAAAGTGCTCAAAATGTATGGCATGGATGTGACTTCCCTCTTCCCTTCCACAATAGAAAGAAACTCTCAGTACAAGGAAGCTGTTGCAGAAGTCATGGTTCAAAGCATGCACTGGGGATCTGCAGTTCAAATCTCACTTTGCCCATGAACTCATTAAGGTGGCCTTTATGTTAGTCACTATCCTCTTAGCCCCAAGTCCTCCCTGGCCCACCCCCAAATGCAGTAAGAGCTGCAGACCTATATCTCCACTATGTCATCCCTCAAGGTCTGGACAAACTGTCCTGCTTGGACTACTGCAATGTGCTCTACGTGGGGCTACCTTTGAAGGTGACCCAGAAACTACAACTAATCCAGAATGCGGCATCCAGACTGGTGACTGGGAGTAGCCGCCGAAACCACATAACACAGGTCTTCAAAGACCCACATTGGGTCCCAGTACGTTTCTGAGCACAATTCAAAGTGTTGGTGTTGACCTTTAAAGCCCTAAACGGCCTTGGCCCAGTATACCTGAAGGAACGTCTCCACCCCCATCGTTCTGCCCGGACACTGAGGTCCAGCGCTGAAGGCCTTCTGGCGTTTCCGTCCCTGCAAGAAGTGAGGTTACCAGGAACCAGGCAGAGGGTCTTCTTAGTAGTGGTGCCCGCCCTGTGGAACGCCCTCCCATCAGATATCAAGAAAATAAACAACAATCTCACTTTTACAAGACATCTGAAGGCAGCCCTATTTAGGGAAGGTTTTAATGTTTGATGTTTTATCACATCATTATTATTGTTATCATCATCATCATCATCATCATCACGACCACCACCACCATCTGTTGGAAGCCGCCCAGAGTGGCTGGGGAAACCCAGCCAGACGGGTAGGCTATAAATAAACTGGGGAACAATTTTTTTGTTGCATTGACGCCTGCATTTGTTCTAACCTAATTTTGACGTGCTGGTTTTGTATCTGAAGTTGGTTTTGTTCTGTAAGCTCTAGTGTTTTTGCAATTCATGTTTTTCACTTTTCACCACAATCTTTGTTTTTTACAATGCAAGAATTCAATATTTTATTAAACACATAGCCAAAGTGGTATAATATGAGTATAAAGTGACTTATATAGCATTGAACATGACATGCAGAGCAGGCATGTACAACTCCCAATAGACTGTGATCTACTCACAGTATAAAAAACAACTGGCAGTGATCTATCCTTTTTTTTTGGAAGCCAAAGTTGTTGAGCTTTTTTTTTTTTGGAAAGGCAAAGTTGTAGGGCTTTTTAAATGAAGAGTTGTTGAGATTCTTTTTGGAAGCTGAAGTTCGAAGTTGTTTACCTTTTTAAAAAGAAAATAAATAAATACATTAAAAAAAAAAGATTGCTGAGGGTCCAGAGATTGACCAGGATCTACCAGGAGTACCCCAAGATCTACCAGCAGATCGCGACCTACCTGTTGGACATGCCTGATGTATAGCATTAAAAATTACATGTATATATATCTATGTACAGTTGGAGGTAAGCAAAAAATGTATTCCCTTGGGATACACAGTACAAGCTGTTGTTATTCAGGTAAGAATTTGCGCTTGTAGCTCTTGCTTTTGTGGACTGGCACAGGGGATTCTCTTTTGATGGTCCAACAGTAGTCTGCCATCATAGTTTTGTCCCATCGCCCTTGATAACGCTCTTCCATTGTCTTCAGGTCTTTTTTTTTAAAATCATATTTATTGATTTTCCCATACATATCTCCAATTACCAATCAAATTAAAATCCAAATTAATTATACAATTCCCAATTAAAACAATTCCAATCATGCCAATTTTTTACATTTTTTTGGACTTCCCATGTCTCGGACTCCGGAGCGATCTTCACCTCTCTTTCAGTTGCATTCACAATCCTAATACTTTCACAGCCTCTGATATATGCCAGCAAGCAGACGCGATTATAATGAATAATGTCTCTGTATGGATAAGGTCACTCTCATTCCAAATGCCACATTCCAGCCACCGCCATCTTCTCCTTCTCCTTCTATTACAAGCCGAACTTCAGGGGGGACTGCGCATGCGTCGGCGTGGGTAGACGCTCACCCGTATCGCTCCTGGAACTCACTGAATTAAAAGCCTGAAAAACAAATAATTTATGGCAAACTGATAGCAGAGACAACCCACCGAGAACTGTGTTTACGTCTAAGTCCTGGACTGGGGTGAGTCAGAGTTTAAAAACGGTCGTAAATTCACCTATTTGGCAAAGACTTGAGAAGGCCTTAACAAGATGGCCAAGTCTATTAAGGAGCTGGGGGAGATGATCCAGCGTTCGGAGATAAATGTCCGTGCTGATATGCAAGAACTGAAAGCAGAAATGAGAAGAATGACTGCTACATTAGAAAAAGTCACAAAAATAGCAGAGCATGCAAAAGAGGTAGCAGAAGGAAATGCAAATAAAATAAAAACCTTGACAAAAAGAATTTCGCAAATGAATGATAGACAGCGTAGAAGGAATTTGAAGTTCTCTGGCATTTCTGAGGACATTGGAAATAAGGACCTGGAAAAGGGGATGTTTGAATGGCTCAAAGAACAAGGAATTGTAATTGAGCAATGTGAAATCGAGAGAGTGCATCGTTTGTTTACACCACGAGGAGGCGCCGGAACTCCCAGGGATGTAATAATGGCATTTACAAGGGAGAAGTTAAGAGATCAAATCTATAAATCTCTTCGACAGAAAGCAGACCTGCAGTTTAAACAGCGAAAGGTCATAGTGAGACAAGATTTCTCTCCAGAAACGCTGCAAGAAAGGAAACAAATGCAGCAGTACGCACAAGCTCTATACAAACATAAAATCCTCTTTTCCTGGGCCTACCCTGCTACACTGGTGGTCTATAAAGATGGCAGGAAATACTCGGCTAAGAACCCTGACGAAGCAAAAAAAATGCTAACTGACCTAGAAGTTGGAATACTAGGACGGATAGAGCAAGAACTCTCAAGTTCGGAAGAACAACAGGAAGACCAACAGGGAGAACCTAGTGAACCCAGTGAATCTCCAGTCCAGAGACAAGAGAGTAAAAGAAGACGGCAGTCGGGAGATGAAAGGACAGCAAGAAATAATAAATACTAGAGACAATTTAAAACGGGCTTTGGTAAATACATTTAAGGACATAAACTTTCCAGGAGTGAAGGGAGAGGAGTACAGTCCTCTAAGAAACCATGAGACAGGGATCATGGAGATCCCTATCTGAGTCTCAGGGGGGAAGGGAGAGGGGGATTGAATGGGACAGAATTGGAAATACAAAATATGTACACAGAAGGGTTCAAAAAATAAATGGTAGTCGGGACAATGGATAGATCCTTAAAGGTTTTATCGCTTAATGTTAACGGGTTGGCCTCAAATATTAAAAGATATAGGGTACAGACATTGGCAAAGAAGATGAAAGCGGATATATTATGCCTTCAGGAGACACATAGAGCTAAAGCAAATAATAGACCTTTGTTATGCTCTCAGCAATGGGGCTTAATAGAAGAATCAAAAGCGACGAACAAGGCTAGAGGGGTCGCTATACTATGTAATGCAAATCTCAGGCCAGAGGTTCTGAGCCGGAAAAAAGATAATGATGGTAGATTTATATTCTTAAAAATCAAAGTGTCACAAAAAATCTTTACAATAGCTAATATATATAGTCCAAACACAAGACAGAAAAAATTTATAAAGAAAATCTTGAATAAACTGCAGCTTTACGCTGAAGGGGAAGTTATCGTTACAGCAGATTTTAACTGGAATATAAAAAACGATAACACATTTAGATTATCTAAATGGGGATTAAAGGATGTGTTTGAGATGGGTAATCCCAGCACTAAACCTACTTTTTTTTCCAACAGACACAAGAGTTTTTCTTATATCGATTATGTGTTAATTAAAGAGGGGAATGAAATTAGCGTTAAAACGGCAAATACTATGGGAATATGGATATCAGACCATGCTCCACTATTTGTGGAGCTGGGGCTGGAAGAAGATGGGAAAAGTAGGAGATGGCGGTATAATAATCTAATAATGGCAAAAGAGATTGATAGGGAATATATCAGAAATCAAATTGACTGGTACTTTAAAGAGAATAATGGCTCAGCCGAGATCCCGGTAGTGTGGGACGCTTTCAAAGCTGTTATAAGAGGACATTGTATACTGAAAGAGAATGCTATTAAGAAGAAGTGGTACTCGGGGAGACAGGAAAAAATTAAAGAGATTGAATTCTTGCAACAACAGCAACAGGTAAAATATCTAAGGAGTAGGAAGGAGCAGTTAAGAAAGTTAAAACAGGAACTGGATGAGTTGGATATAGTTGCGGTGTGGAAGAGAGATAATATGATCAAAAACGATTTTCAGAGAACCTCAATAGGATCATATAAGAGACTTGCAAACTATTTAAAGAAAAGAAGGGACAAACAGAGGGTGAAGGCCATTAAGACCAGAAGGAAAACACTCACACAAAGCTCTAAAGAAATAAGGAAAGAATTTGCAGAATTCTATCAATCTCTATATACAGAAGAAAATAAAAATATCAGTAGGGAAAGCTTAGGGTTTAAAATTGAAGAAAGTGATAGATTGAGACTGAAGGAGGAAATCTCTCTGGAAGAAATAGAGAATGTAGTTAAATCATTTAAGAGTAAGAAATCACCAGGATTAGATGGAATTACTGCAGACTTTTATAAAGAAACAATTCATATCCTGGGCGCAGAACTAAAAAAAGTATTTAATAATATCCTAGAAGGGGGGAAAGCCCCAGATACCTGGAAACTAGCGGAAATAGTAGTGATTGAAAAACCACAAAAGGACCCTACAGAGGTGGGGTCATACAGACCAATCAGTTTATTAAATCAAGACTATAAGATATTTACAAAGATCCTAGCAAGACGATTGGAAAAGGTACTACCCAAAATAATTAAGGAAGATCAATATGGATTTGTTAAGGGAAGATACATAGGACACCCTATAAGAAACGTATTAAACGTACTAACAAGCAGGGTAAAAGGTAAACTGGCGGTTTTAAAATTGGATGTGTATAAGGCCTTTGACACGATTAGACATAAGTTCTTATGGAACATCATGCGGGAGGTAGGATTAGGAGAAAACTTTGTGGAAGCAATCCGAGAAGTGTATAGAGAAGGGAAGGCTGTGGTCAGAGTGAATGAGGGGGTTTCAGATCAATTCAATATACAAAGAGGAGTTAAACAAGGATGCCCACTCTCACCGCTACTATTTGTGTTGGGTATGGAGTACTTGGCAGACAGGATACGAAATTCAGTAAGGATAAAAGGATATAAGAAAGGAAAGGAGGAAATTAAGTTGAACATGTATGCAGATGATATCCTATTATTATTTACAAACCCCCTTGAGGGCGTAAGAGAACTTATGATAATCCTGAAGGACTTTAAAGAGGAGTCAGGATTGGGAGTAAATTTGGAAAAGTCCGAAATTCTGTTTTGGGACGTAAACAAAGAGGAGAAGAAGGAAATTGCAAAAATGACAAGGATGGATATTAATAAGAAAAAAATTAAATATTTGGGGGTAAATATCATAAAAAATATTGCTAGGATTCCAGATGTAAACTACAAAGAAGCATGGAGGAAGATCAAGAAGGATATAAAATCATGGAAAAATAAGAATTTATCTATTCTAGGTAGGATTAGAGCAGTTAAAATGTTTCTGGTACCGAAATTATTATATTTATTTCAAGTAATTGCACTACCCATTAGGAAAATATGGTTCAAAACATGGAATAAGGTATTTAAAAATTGGATTTTTGGAAGCAAAAGAGTTAGAACCCCAGACATAGTAAATTACTCACCGCAAGAAGAGATGGGATGGGGAATACCAAACTTAGAATTTTATTACGAAACATTTCAACTAAAAAATTTAATAGACATTGGATATAAGGATAGGACTAAATGGATTAGGCTGGAAAATGAAATAAATGAAGGAATAGGAAGAGAGGGGATATTTATTAGAGATATTAACTTGGCTTGTAAGAAGACAATAGGACCAAGAAAATCTGCGCTAGGAATCTGGAAGAAATGGAATACGAAATGGATGCCAACTCTCTCAAGATGGATGCCGTTAAAATACTTGCTGGAGAGTCAGGGGGAACCGGGCTGGTGGAGGAGATTGGAGGATCGGGGATTTGTTATATTGGGGAATATGTATGATGATGAAGGGAGTTTAATTAAAAAAAATGTTTTTTTGGAAAAAATAGGAAAACAATATTGGTTGAAAGTGGAAGGACTTTATGATTTGATAAAAACAGAAAGAGCGGAGGAGATGAGGAGGACGGAGATGAAAGTGGATTTGGTGTTGAACAGAAGACAAACAACAGAGAAGGGGATAGCGGGGATGTTGTACGGATTCATGGTGAGGGATAAAGAAAGAATGATAAGAATAATACAGAGTAAATGGGAGCACGAGGGTGTTATTCATCAAAGTGTAGTCCAAGAATTAATGAAGAATATAAATAATATTAAAATAGAAAAGTTTAAAGAATTAAGTAGAAAATTTTTATTAAAATGGTATAGAACTCCGGCACAAATGGCGTATATAGTGAAAGGGTTTAGTCCCAAATGTTGGCATTGCGGTCAGGAAAAAGGATTTTATTCCCACATGTGGTGGGAATGCAGTCTGGTTAAGGAATATTGGCAAAAGATTACAAAGGTAATTTCTGGATTATTTCAAATAAATATAGAAGTGAATAGGGATTTACTATTTTCGGGAATACTGGGAAATAACAAAGTAAAAAGTAATATGCAAGAGCTGTATAAGATTATGATTCTAGCCGGAATGGCAGTTATTGCACTGGGATGGAAAGAAAAGGCTAAATGGGAAATGGGAAAAGGGAATGATTATGTTTTTGAATACGTACAATCTGAAATATTTGCACAGATAGCGGCAGAGGATAGTTGGGAAAATAAATGCCAAAGAATTACAAATAAATGGGCATTTTATAGGAATTGGATAGAAAGGGGTGAAGCCAACCCAAATATACAAGCTCGAATGAACAGACTGTGTACATGGATAAAGATCTGAAGAACGAAGGTCTGTCCAGAGGGGAGGGTGGGAGGGGAGGGGGAGGGGGGAAAAGAAAAAGAAAAAGAAAAGGTCTATTGGAGATGCTTGAGAGTGCTACCTTGTTTAGTGGCTGTTTTAAATGACGCATTCGAAATGTATTAATTGTATTCTGAACTTTGTGCATATCTTATTGTACGATGATTCTTTTTTCTGTAAATCAGCTGCAGATTTTTGTTAAGAGGTATTTATATCTTCTGAATAAATAGTTCTTTTAAAAAAAAAAAAAAACAAGCCGAACTTCTTCGCACAGCTCTCTCCCCCGCGCACATTCCATCCACTCCTTTCCAGGAGAGCCAGACACCTCCATAAATTACAATATCAATCGTCTCGTCCACCAAGGCTGGCTTCTCCCTTTGAAGTGGTGTTCAGCTTCACGGGCTCTCCTCAGCAATCAATCTTTGCTGAGCCATTACCAGCCGGAAGTCCTCCATTACTATTAAATCATTCCAAATCTTGTTTCAAGTCCATATAGTTTGTGGATGGAACGTCCAATTCTAACTAATTCACTCTCAGTCTTTAAAGTCTGCTTGCTATTTCTCTGTGAAAGTGGATTTTCTGGGGGAGGTTTCGCCCGTGTTAAGTAAAATATTGAGGCAAAACAAACATAGGGTCCAGAGCTCCCCCCCTTCCTCTCCCTCTTTCACATACCAGTATAAAGTCCATATCTTCTTCCAATTTTCATTCTTAACAGCTCAGGGCTGAATCTGTTAGCAACATTCTTCCCACTCCTTTGTCCGAGGCATGCCCAAAACCTTTAGCCAAATATATATTTCCAGTCGTGCACGAATGGGGCCGGCTTCGAGAAGCTCCGATCCTCCACGAGCCCTATGCGCCCAGGCCCCCCCACTCGGTCCCGAAGTATCAAAGTGGGCTGAGGGGCATCCGCGGGCGAGGCAGCCCTCCCCGTCAACCCGGGGAGGTAAGGGAGGCTGCTTACTCCCATCGCAGCTGCCAAATTAACTCGTGATGGATGGCACAGATGTTACAGGTCCGCCATTCTCCCGCTGTGCATGCCGGAAGTCCCATTGTCTTCAGGTCTTGATGGAAGCGCTCTCCCTGTTCGTCACCGACTGCCCCAAGATTTTCGGGGAATTGATCTAGGTGACTGTTCAGGAAATGGAGCTTCACACTCATATCGCACCCAAGATTGTGGAAAGCCAACAACATTTTTTCAACCACAACCTCACAGTTGTCTGCTTTTTTGTTGCCAAGGAAGTTTTTGATAACCGCCATGAAAGACTGCCACGCTTTCTTCTCTTTGCAGTTCATCTTCCTGAAAATTCCTCATTTGGAACAAGGTCACATATTTGAGGTTCCTCGAGTATACCTGCTTTGATCTTCTCAAAAGACAAAGCGGGAAAAGCTGCAACTGTATGTTGAAAACATTTACCTTCACTATTTAATGCCTCCACGAACTGTTTCACCAAGCCATCTATTTTCATGTCTCCTATGTCGTTTTACAAACGCCAAAATAATTCTTTTAAATCCATCTCAGTATCAAATCCAGAATTCCTCCTTCCATGTCAGACTACTGTTGGACCATCAAACGAGAATCCCCTGTGCAAGACAACAAACACAAGAGCTACAAGTACAAATTCTTAGCTGAATAACAACAGCTTGTAGATACTGTGTATCCCCAGGGAATATTTTTTTTTATACCTCCAATTGTACATAGATATACCTGTCATGTTCAGTGCTATATAAGTCACATTTATACTCATATTATACCGGTACTACTTTGGCTATGTGTTTAATAAAATATTGAATTCTTGCATTGTGAGAAACAAATATTATAGTGAAAAGTGGAAAAACATGACTTGTAAAAAAAAAACAACTAGAGCTTACAAAACAAAGCTTCAAATATGAAATCAGGATTGAAAAAACATATAAGAACAGTTGAAAAATCTCATGCAACAGAAAATGAAAGAAAAAATTGTTCCCCAGTGTATTATTATTAGCATCATCATCATCAAACTAGGGCTCTGTCAGGTCTGTTTAGCCTGGAGTTAACATGAAGCGCTTCAAAGGATGTGCCATTTAAAATGGTATTTTATATCAAGTACTTTCATGTGAAATATATTTAGTGCTTTAAAAAACGTTTTCCGCCCGCCGCCTTGCCTCCCTTACCTTCTAATTTCAATGCCACCTTCCCTTCAGCAGTGTCAGGAGGATGGTTAACACAACACGTATACTCCCCGGCATCGTCACCCCTTACATCTGTGAGTTTGATGGTGGCGTTGCCCCTTCGAACCGCATACACATCAAAAAATGCTCCCCTCGGTCTATATGTGATGATGTTTTTATCAAACCATATAACAGTTCTTCCTCTCAACGACCATCTCACTTTCAGGATACTAGCATTTATGGTCCTGGGAGGGTCTAAAGTGAAGTAGCAAGGCATGTATGCATTAGAGCGTGGCCCGGCCTGGACTGGGGTTGAAGGGACTTGGATTATCACGGCTGCCCCTGAAAAGGACAAAGAGATACAGTTAGACTGTAATTAGACAAGACCTCCATCACAGGCTAAAGCCATCTTAAGCCAGTTTTAACTTCTAAGATTCCTGCAAACTGTAGTTATGCAAAAAAGGGATTCCTGAAGCCCTTTGGCAAAAAAAAACCCGGCTGGTTAGAGGAGTTTGAGGACTAGTTCAAATCTGAATGTCGGATGCGCTTTTGACTTCTCAATAAAAGTAACCATCTACTGTGGTGTATGGGGTGTTAGGAGAGGGGGAGTACCTCTGGTGTGGGACACTTCATGCTCTTTCTGGGGTGGCTTGTCCACCTTTGGTCACCAGCCTGCACTCAGCTCTCACCTGTGGCTAATAATAATAATAATATACCCTATATCAGGAGGTCTCGGGGCAATTCACATAACAAGATCCGAGAAGCTGTCAGCAGTCGATAGAGGCCACGCCCTGGAAAAGGCTTTGACTGGTCGGCTAAATGAGGTGAGGGTAGCTACTGGGTCTCAAACCCGCATTGAGTAAAGGGATTTCTCCTGCGTGTGAAGACAAGTTCCAGCAGATTGAGCCAATGAGACCAATGCTGGGTCTAAGAGAGTAGAAGGCGGTTTCTGCACATGCTGTAGAGGAAAGTGAAGGGCAGATGGGAAGACAGCCCATCTAGTAGAAGGAAAAAACTCTGACCCTAAACCTCCACTCCCTTGTGGGACATCTTCAGCAAAGGCTAAAGAGTAAACCCTACACAAATCTGGAGTGGAGTCCCTTAGACAGTTGGATGGTGCCTTGTATTCCTCCTCCTGGCAACTCCTGAGCCAAGTTGGTGCCAAACATATTGCTCTGGTTTGCTTTGGACCGCAACAGTAAGGCCAAGAGGGGAGTCTTGCGCCCCACTCCAACCTGCTGTTGAAGGAAAAAGAAGTTTCTTAGGAACACAGGAAGTGCCTTATACTGAATCAGACCGTCCATCCGCCTGTGTCAGTACTGTCTACAGTGGCTGGCAAAGACTCTCCAGGTTTCAGACAGGAAACATCCTCCATGTTCTTCTAGGACTAGGCCGCCTGCTGGCCCACCCGCTTCCCGGCTCCTGCTGGTCTTTGCGAAGCCGCCTCTCCCTCCCTCCCTCCTCCCCCATCACCCTCGCCCCCAGGAGCCACCCCAGCTAGCGAGGGTCCTCCGGGTGAGGGGCTGCGACTTACATGCACCCTGCAAGGACAGCAGCAAACATGAGAAGCTGGGCATTCTGGGGCCGCCTTGCTTACTTTCATTTCTCCAGTAAGGATGTGAGCGCAATGTGCACCTGAGAGACAAGAGTTCAGTTGAACTGTGGCTTCCCAGGTGCCAGATCAAAACATTCTGCTTTTAAGCAAGCCAGTCCAAGCTGGGCGTGTAGAAGTTAGGTGGGTTTCGTTTCTTTTTACAGTGGAACCTCGGTTTTCGAATGCAGTACGTTCTGAAAGACCGTTCGAGTTCCAAAATGTTCAAAAACCAAAAATTCAATACAATAGGGAAACTCAAAACGGAAGCCGCGCAGCATGTTTGACTTCTGGAAAGTGTTCGAAAACCGAAGCAGTTACTTCCGGCATTCGAGTTCCGAAACGTTCGTCAATGGAGATGTTTGAAAACCAAGGTTCTACTGCAGTTTATACTGGTGATTTCAAAGTCTCCTTTGCATGTATTTAAATAATGTTCTTAACAATACTCCATTTGATATTTTTGTGAGCCGCTTAGAGGTTTTCTTCACACCGAGTGGTATATACGAATGTTGTTAAATAATTTAAAATAGAATGTGTATACACCTGCTTTTAAAAAATGGTTGCCATGGGGAGAATGTCAGCTTAGTTTTTAGATGGCTCATCAAGCGCCTTGTTCTCGAAACTTTTTGCTTCCGGCCTTGAGGATTATTGAGGCCTAACAGTCACAAAATGGCAGGGCAGAGGCAGAGCAGGTCACAAACTAGAGGCAGAGTTTGCCATAAGCAGCTGGCAGTCACAGATCTCCTTCTCTGTTAAGAATGATTTGTAGCAGCCCAAAGCTTATTTGGGAGCCCATAGGTGCCAACTCCCTAGGGCCCTGGGTGCCCGAGCACCCAAAAATTCCCCATGAAGGGGCCAGACACCCACAAATTTTGGTGCATGTGGGCATTTGGAGTGTGCGCTGTTCCCCAAAGGAGCACTGAGTCCCTGGGCATAATTTTTTTGAATTAAATTTTTATTCACTTTTCTTTTTCTTATCATTACATATATTTCATATCGATAACATTTATGTTGTATCCCCTCTTCCCTTCCCTCCCAGGCTTCCCTAAGCTTCCACTTCTGGTTTGTTTCTCCCTTATTACATATTGCTATTTCTTAAAAATCCCTATATCATTTTTTTTGTTATTTTAAATGTTCTCTTTTTAAGAAAAATGTGAGTATTTATTTAAATCCTGCCATCAAGTCAATATGCTTCCTTTGTTTCTGCAAATATCTTATAAATGGTTCCCACTCTTTTTCAAAATCACTGTTGTCCTTTTCTCAAATTCTCTCCATCAGCTTTGCCAGTTCTGCATAATTCATCAATATCTCTTGCCATTGTTCTTTAGTTGGTACTTCTCCAGTCTTCCATTTTTGTGCTATCAGAATTCTCGCCGCTGTGGTAGCATAAATAATGTCCTCTTTTCTTTCGGCAAATCTTGACCTACTGGGCATAATTTAATGCTGTTTCAAGGACTGATAATTTCATAGAATTGTAGAATTGAAGAGTTGGAAAGGACCCCAAGGGCCATCTAGTCCAACCCTCTGTATTGCAGGAAACCTTTGCCCAACGTCAGGCACTGTTGTCAATTCTTTTCTCCTACATTTGAATTACTACACATTTGGGATTTTTTTTTCTTTTAGAAAAAACACTTTATTGAAAATTGTTTTCCATACAAAATTCAGAACACAAAAAAACAAGAAACGTAACTTGGTACAGGTGAAACTAAAGTATAGCCATACAGATAATGCAGGGTATAATGTGAAAAACTAAAGGAGAAAACAAAACATATCATGCACAAACTGGGACGGAGTGGGCAAAGATGGGGAAAGAGGAGGTGACAGAATGGGAGATGTGTTGATAAAGCAGGACCAGGCAGGATTGAACCCTCTTGCTCTCGATCTGCAGTCAGAACGGGGAGGAAAGGAGATGCAACTTCTTGTTCCCCCAGCCTCCCCCCTGACATGATGGGTTTATTAACCTTAATTAAACAGTAGCCCAACTCTCGAACCTAGGCACTATTTTGTATGTCACAACACAACTGGTCATTAGTGTGAAGGTCAGACTAGATCAGGTGTTTTTTGCACTCATTCGGTGCCCTGGGTCAGCAGAGGAACAGCCCTGAAACTAACAAATTATAATACCCATTTTAAAACCTCAATATTCTTTGGTTTCTGAGAATTCCCAAAGAGTGCAGAGCTCTACTATATGTATATAGTTTCAGAACGGAATGTTGGTTTTAAATGATTTAAATTGCCCTTAACTTTAAAATGAATCCTCCTGCAATTATCATACTGGAAATGCCTTTTCTAGGAAATAAATAATGAAATGCAAGAATATTGCATTGCCTGGAACAACCCTGTGCCAAAATGTCATTCCGTGGACTGTTAGATAGCCAAGACATCATCTGGCTTTTCCCTCCTGACTTTCGACATCTTCTTCAGGAGGGTTTGGTCATTCGGCGCAGCTTGGTCGTACTTGGCTGCTAAGTGAGAGAGAGAACACAATAATCAGGCTCCTCCAATCTGCAATCTGCAGTCCTGTGACCAAGCATTGCAGCTTTGCCTCCCCATGGATTCTGCTGCCCTTTCTGCCACCACTTCCAGCAGCCCAACTCACCTCTGCGTCTTAGGTATATCAACGTCACTCCAACTCCAATGCCAAGTCCCACAAGATGTCCCACAGATCCTAGCAGCCAGGTCATCGGTGATCCAAAGTATCCTGGAGCTGGAGGAAAGTCAGTTGGAGATTCAGGTTTAAGTTTTGGCCCATGTGATTTGGTACTACATTCTGGGGATGAGGGGTGGGAAATTCCATCACCCTCACCTTCTGGCTCCCATGGGATCATCTCCTTCAGTGGTGCCTCCAGTGCTTCATGTTGTACCTGGCAGGTATAATTGACTGCAAAAAGGCCCTGCTTTGGGAAGAAGACACTTCCAGTTGAGAATGTCCCATTAGGATTATGTACAAGTTCTGACTCGTATATTCTCTCTTGTATCCGCTTCCCATTTTGCAGCCACTGCACTTTAATGTTTTGTGGGTAAAACCCACATACTAGGCACTCAGCTACCAAGAACGTCTTCCCTGGTGGCCTGGTGACCATATGAAGTTCTGGGCGAGCTGCAAGGAGAAGAAAGAGATGTTGAGGTCCTGCAAGTTTGGGGACGGCCACTAGAGGGAGACATTGCAGATTATAAAGGCAACCCACCTAACAGTCTCTAAAGGCCACAGTTGTATGAAATGCATCACACGAGAGCAGCTCAGCACCAGAGCATTTGCTTTGCATGCAGAAGGTCCCAGGTTCAATCTCTGGTGTCTCCAGGTAGGGCTGGGAAAAACTGCCTCCTGAAACCCAGACAGCTGCTGCCAGGCAGCATGGACAATAATGTACTAGATAGACAAATAGTGCGAGTCCAACTATATCCTGAGACCAACAAAAAGTCACTATTGCATAGCTGCAGTTTGCCTTGAGAAGGCATTCGGGGGAAAGGTTAATTCTCCCCTCCCATGCCATCATTTCCCCCCAGTCAAATTAAGAGTTGCACTCCACAGCAGTTTTGACTTAAGGGAAAAAGGCACCAAGATACCCAATTAGGGTGTATAACAACAACAACAACAACAACAACAACAACAACAACAACAACAACAACAACAACAACAACAACAAGTGCCAGAAGACACTCAGAGGAGGACCTCAGTGTCCAGGCAGAACGATGGGAGTGAAGACGCTCCTTCAGTTTGACCCCAAGAGAAGAATGGGGCAAAGAAGGAATTGGAGTATGTATCCTGTTACGGACTCTGTCCCTTAACTGTAGGAACATTACAGGACTAGAGCCCACTCTTCCAATTTACAAGGAGATGATCCGTTAAAAAAAGTGGGGTAAGAGTTGATTTATTGTGCCCTGCTTGCGACCACTTGGAGGCTTCTGACTGGTGATCTTTAGAGGCAGAATGCTGTGTTGCTTCCATGCCAAGTGCTTAGTCTCAAATTGGCATCCTCACACTTTTTGCGCTTTTTAACACTTTAGAAGCACCACAGCAGCACCAGTCTGTCCAGTGTGAACTGGCAAATAACTACAGTATTAAGGCTTTTCAGGGCTACTACAGCCTTTCATTAGCAGCTTCCCCTTGCAGCTTCTGCCCCAATTTATTGCCTCTTGTTCAGAACAACATTACTGACATGCAGCCCTTTAACTGCATACGGTTGTAGCTTGGATCCTGAATGCTGGGTACTTGGACGTTTTGTCTCCTGAATGCCGCAAACCCAGAAGTGACTGTTCCGGGTCGTGAACGCTCTTTGGATCCTGAATGTCCGACAGGGCTTCCACGGCTTCCGATTGGCTGCAGGAGCTTCCGGCAGCCAATCAGAAGCCGCTCTTTGGTTTCCAAACGTTTTGGAAGTCGAATGCACTTCCAGGACGGATTCCATTCGACTTCCAAGGTACGACTGTATTTGTAGTCAGACCTATCTCCCTTTAAATGGAGTAAAAATGCCATTCTAGTCCATCACAGCCTGGGGGGAAGAGGTAAATGGAGGTGCCCGACGGAGCTCGCTACAGGTCCTGTGAGTCAAGGACGGGGAAATTGTGGCTCTGAAATGTCCTTTGACTACAACTCCCAGCATCCTGACCATTGGCTTTCCTGGCTAGGTCTGATGGGAGCTGGAGCCCACCCACACCTGGAAGGTCACAGGCTCCCCATCTCTGAACATGGGGTAAATTAAGCCTTTTTGCTAATTATAGCGCCAAGTTAAGTACTGTACTGTGTGAAGCCACCATTTTAATGCGACTTCCAGCTGATTTGCAGGAAAGCGGTGCCTTAGCAATCATGAAGGGCCTTAGTGTGGAAGCAAATTCGACTGGGTGGGCCTTCACCCAGCTCAGCAGATACGTTCTTGCAGGTTTCTTTATCATGGAGCAGACACTACTGGTTAGAGGAAAGGGATACAGAGTTTTGATGAGGAAAATAAGCAGAGGCAGAGCAAAGTAGAGAGTGCGAGTCAGAACTGGGTCTCACTAAGAGGGGGAACTGTGCTTAGCAAGGGCATTTCAGGACTCCGGGTTGCACAAGAAAGGCTCCCACTTACCGTGCACCTTGAGCTCAAAATCTTGACTGATTGGGTGTTTCACCGCTTGGTGTTGGATGAGGCACGAGAAGGTAACACCAGCGTCAGAGATTTGTGGCGTGAACTCCAGGACACTCTCTGCATAGAAGAGACCATTTGGCCCAGGCTGGACAGGCGGCGAGTCAACTTTCAGAGTCTCACTGCCTCGCAGCCACTTCACAGAGACATTGCCAGGGTAAAAGTCAGAAGCTGCGCACATCAAGTTGCTTGGTTCGCCCATCTCTACGTCTGTGAGGCCGAGTGTTAGGCGTGGGGGAGCTGGAGACAGAGAGGTGAGTTAGGAGAGCATCTCCTTGGGCAGCTTAAGTGTGCTTTGTTAAAGGGTGCTGGGAACTGTAGCTCTGTGAGCAGCAAGCTACAGTTCCCAGGATTCTTCAGAGGAAGCAATATCCATTATATGTGCTTTAAATGTATGGCACATCAGTGCACTATGCTAATCGTTTGGGGTTTCGTTTTCATTCAGCGGAGTCACCCAGAAAGTCTTCCTGAATCTTCTTTCTCAGTTCAGCTCATCTGTTGGTGAATTCTCACGTGTGAATAAACCCCTCACCCATTCTAGTTCTACTTAAAGTATTTATTGAAGAATTAACATGACAACTTATACAACTACTGCCCTGAGGGAATTAAAGTAAAAGTAAGTACAGAGAATTATTCTTGATTGTTTCTATATTATGGAGGAGACACAACCTGGTTAGAGCAAAAAGCTATAGAGTTTTGAGGGGAAAATACGCAGAGGCAGAACAGGCTAGAGAGCCACAACTGGGTCTCACTAAGAAGAGGAAGTGGTTCGTAACGCCTTTTTTTCTGGAAAATGTGGTGCCAGAACTCATCAAGAGCAGCTCCCGTGTTCTCTCAACAATGGCAATGGCGCCCACCTGAGAGGTGCTGGAACTGAGTTCCGGCTCAAAAAAAGGCCTGGTAATTAGCATGGGCAGGGGGGCGAGGGGACCCAGGGTCGCACAGGAAAGGCTCCCACTTACCTACCACAACCAGCTCAAAATCTTGACTGATTGGGTCTTTTGCTGCTTGGTGTTGGATGAGGCACGAGAAAGTAACACCAGCGTCGGAGATCTGTGGCGTGAACTCCAGGACACTCTCTGCATAGAAGAGGTAGTTGGACCCAGGCTTGCCAGCGGGCGAGTCAACTTTCAGAGTCTCACTGCCTCGCAGCCACTTCACAGAGAGACGGGCAGGGTAATAGTCGGATGCTGCACATGTCAAGTTGCTTGGTTTGCCCAGCACCACTTCTGTGGGGCCGAGTGTTAGGCGTGGGAGAGCTGGAGGGAGAGAGGAGAGTTAGGAGAGCATCTCCTTGGGCAGCTGAAAGGGTGCTGGGAACTGTAGATCTGTGAGCAGCAAGCTGCAGTTCCCAGGATTCTTCACAGGAAGCCACACGTGTTAAAGGTGCTCAAAATGTATGGCATGGATGTGATGTGACTTCCCTCCTCCCTTCCACAATAGAAAGAAACTCTCAGTACAAGGAAGCTGTTGCAGAAGTCATGGTTCAAAGCATGCACTCGGAATCTGCAGATCAAATCTCACCTTGCCCACGAACTCATTAAGGTGGCCTTTATGTTAGTCACCACCATCTGTTGGAAGCCGCCCAGAGTGGCTGGGGAAACCCAGCCAGACGGGTAGGCTATAAATATTTTTTTTTTTTTAAATTTTTAAACTTTATTATTTAATACAGAAAGAATGAATCCAAATAATAACATCGTCTCGAAATACACAAGCCATATACAGAAAAGAAAATTTAAGTTAAAAAGCCTGCATATGGCTCTTTGCTTAGATAAAAGCCTCGTTATACATGTCATGACCTAATCCATATATCATTACTAAAAAAAGAAAAAAAGGAAAATAATAAGATACCTCTCTAATTCATGACATCCTATTCCGAATACATTAATCATATCAGTCACTTTATTATCTGATCCTTTACGCCTATTACACATATCTCCCTTTATTCCTTCTATCCATTCGTCTATTCAGTTATTATTCTATCCTTCTCCCTTGTGACTTCCACTTGTCCTCCTCCCAGATTCCATTTAACACTTCTTTATACTACACTAATATTCATTGTAATCTTCCATTTCTTCACCATTCCATTAACACTTTTCCTTTTAATCCCGATACAGAATGTCTAAAAATGGAGCCAGCATTTCACAGTGGGGCATTGCTTTTTGATGTATTCTCCAAATTTTCCCCAGTCTTGTTGGAATTTTTGATCATTGTGTCCTCTAATTTTATCTGTTAATTTAGCCAGATCAATATAGTTGAATAATTTTTCTTGCCATTCTTTAATTCCCGGCAGATCTTTCTTTTTCCAATATTGAGCTATTAAAGTTCTGGCCGCGGCAGTGGCATAATGAAAAAGTTTTACATCCTGTTTATTTATTTCTCCATTCAGAATTCCCAATAGAAGTGCTTCGGGGTTTTTCTTTATATTGTATTTCATCATTTTTTTAATTTCCTCTAAGACCTGGGTCCAAAAATTTTGAATCACCTCGCAGTGCCACCACATATGTATAAAGGTCCCCACTTCCTTTTGGCACTTCCAACAAGAGTTGCTCTTTCCTTTATATATTCTATGTATTTTACTTGGCGTCATGTACCACCTGTAGAACATCTTGATTAGGTTTTCCCTGATCCCTTGTGCCGCCGTAAATTTCCACGATTCTTTCCACAGCCCTTCCCATTTTTCAAGTTCGATTGTCTTCCCTAGATCTTTTGCCCACTTGATCATGGTTTCCTTGACCATCTCATCTTTGACTTCCCACTCCAGTAATACATTATACATATTAGATATTAGTTTACATCTATTCTGCAAGAGGTGTTTTTCTAATAAGGAAGGTTCATTTAAGAATCCTTTTTGCATCTTGTCCTTATTAAATTTACTATTTATTTGGTGGTATTGTATCCATCCAGTTAAGAGGTGTTTGATGTCGTTATATTCTTTTATCTTCAAGTTTCCATCCCGCTGTTCTGTTAGTTCTTTGTATGTGCCCCAATGTCCTTTTGAATTTATTTTTTTAATTGTGATTATTTCATTTTTTTTATAAGATTTTATTATTTTCTATTAAGACAAATGAAAAACATAACATAAACAACAACATTAGCAATACAAAAATACAATGCATAAACACAACACAAAAACACAATCAAACAATTACAGTAAAAAGAGACATATACAAACCTTTAAACTAACACTTATCCTCTTATTTTTCTTGTTACTATCTTCTCTGTTTCGGGGGACTTCCCCCATTCCCTCCACTGTCTTCAAAATCATATATACCTTCTAGGTAGCTTTGTATCTTATTCTGTTCACATTTGCTCAATTTTTAATGTGCTTTACTTTACTTAATCATATCTTAACTTAAACACCAAATCTTAACATATTTTCTAACAATTAAATCTTTCACACAAAAATATCTTACTGACAATTTTATCTAACATATACCTGCTAAAGCCGCTATTCTATTTAATTCTGCTCAAATATTCAATTTTACTGATTTAACCAAATAGTCTTTAAATTTCTTCCAATCTCGTGGCACCTTCTCCTCCCTCTGGTCCCGGATTCTGGCGGTCAGTTCTGCGAGTTCCATATATTCCATCATCTTCATCTGCCATTCTTCCACCGTTGGTATCTCTTCGCCTTTCCATGTTCTTGCCAATAAAATTCTCGCTGCTGTTGTGGCATACATAAAAAACACTCTGTCCTGACTGGGTATCTCTTCATTAGTGATTATTTCAATTGGGGATATCCATTTAGGTGTTTTGGGTTCTAATAATCTTTTATGTCTTTCCCAGATTTTCAATAAAGACTTTTTAATTACATGATTATTAAAACCTTTGTGGGCTCTAACTTTATCTTCTGCTAAATACGCGTGCCAACCAAATTTATTTTCGGATCCTTCCAGATCTAGCAGTTCGTGGTTATCTAGTGTTATCCAATCTTTTAACCACAAAAAGCCTGCCGCCTCATGGTATAATTGTAAATCCGGCAACGCCAGACCACCTCTATCTTTGGCATCAATCAGGAGCTTATATTTGATTCTTGCCGGTTTATGATTCCATATAGATTTGGTCAGATCTTTCTTCCATTCTTTAAAAATGGTTGAGCATGTTCCTAGTACTGGGATCATTTGGAAAAGGAACAACATTTTAGGGAGGATGGTCATCTTTATGGATGCAATTTTACCTAACAGGGATAAATTAAGTCTGCTCCATTTATCTAGATCTTTTTTTATTTCCTTCCAGGTTTTGATATAATTGTCTTTGACTAGATTATTTGTGTTATTCGTGATCCATATACCCAGATATTTTGTTTTATTTATCACTTTCAAGCCTACCTCTTTTTGCAATCCCTCCATTTCCTCCTTATTCAGGTTCTTAGTCAAAATGTTCGTTTTGTTCTTGTTCAGTCTAAGTCCAGCCAGGTTTCCGTATTCCTCCACTTTCTTTATGCTTTGTTTAATACTTTCTGTTGGTTCTTCTACCATGATCATGATGTCATCCGCAAAGGCTCTTATTTTATGTACATCCCTCCCGTTCCTAATACCTTTAATTTTGTCATCCTTTCTTATGTTTTCCAATAAAAACTCCAAACTTAATATGAAAAGTAACGGGGATAAAGGACAACCCTGTCTGGTGCCTCTTCGTATCCTTATTTCTCCAGTAATTTCATTATTTATTATAAGTTTAGCTCTTTGATTTCTGTATATTGCATCCACTACATTGGAGAAATTTTTACCAAACCCTAATAGATCTACTGCACTTTTGATAAAAGGCCATTCCACTCTATCAAAAGCTTTCTCCGCATCTAATAATAGGAATGCCGCTTTTTTCTCTTTCTTTGCGCTCAGAAATTCCATGACATCAATGACACTTCTCATATTGTTGTACATATGTCTATTTGGTAAGAAACCGGTCTGATCTCTGTTCATCTTATCCCCCAATATTTTCTTTAACCGATTTGCCATGATTCCGGTGAATAGCTTATAATCATTATTTAAAAGAGAGATTGGTCTAAAATTCCTGACCTGATTGTTATCTGCTCCTTGCTTAGGGATGACTGCTATAAGTGCTTCTTCCCATGATTTTGGGATAGCCCCTTTGTCATAGATTCCATTCATGACCAGTTTCAATGGTTCGTTTAATATCTTTTCAAACTTTTTATAAAATAGAGCTGGAAGACCGTCTACCCCTGGTGACTTGCCTGGTTTTGACCGTTTAATCGCCTCTTTTAATTCTAAGGTTGTAATTGGTTTGCTTATATTTACTCTTTCATTTTCCTCTATGCTCCATAAATTAGTTCCCTTTATGTAATTTTCTATTTCTGTTCGATTTGTGTCCCCTTCTTTGTATAGCTCTTTGTAGAACTCCACAAAAGAGTTTGTTATTTTTTCCGGGTCTGTAATCAGTTCTCCTTGCTCTATTAATCTATCTATTAGTCTTTCTTTTTGCTTTTTCTTTAAATGCCATGCCAGGTACTTTCCCGTCTTATTTGAAAATTCAAAGCTTCTCTGTTTAAGATATCTTATTTTGTTTTCTATCTCTTTGTCTAGTATAGTTGAAACCTGCGTCTGTAATAGTTTAATATTCCTTACTAGTTCTTCTTTTTCCTCTTTCCTGGCTCTCGTTAAGTGTAGTTCATTGTGTCTTATTTCTTTTAATAAGTCTTCCATTGTTTTCGCTTTTTGTCTTTTTTTCCAGATATTTTGGCTTATAAAAAAGCCCCTGATTACAGCTTTCCCTGCGTCCCAGACAGTATTTATGTCAACTCCTTTATTACAGTTCAATTCGAAATAATCTGCTAGAACCTTTCCTGCTTTTTGGACTACGATCTCATCATTCAACAACATTTCATTTAATTTCCACCTCCTAGCTCCTCCTGCTTTCCCTGATATTTCCATGTATACTGGGTTGTGGTCAGATAGGGTCTTAGGTAATATCTCTACCTTCTCACACCTCATTAATAGATCTCTAGTTACCCATATCGCATCTATTCTGCTTTCAGAATCACTTGGATGGGAGAAGAAAGTAAACTGTCTCTGTGTAGGATGTCTATTCCTCCATGCGTCTTGTAAATCTAAATTACCTATCAATTCAAAGAAACTCCTCGGCAATTTCCCTTGTTTCTTGCCTCCCTCCTCTTTCCTTTTATCTATTTGTGGTGAGGCTATAAATAAACTGGGGAACAATTTTTTTGTTGCATTGACGCCTGCATTTGTTCTAACCTAATTTTGACGTGCTGGTTTTGTATCTGAAGTTGGTTTTGTTCTGTAAGCTCTAGTGTTTTTGCAATTCATGTTTTTCACTTTTCACCATAATCTTTGTTTTTTACAATGCAAGAATTCAATATTTTGTTAAACACATAGCCAAAGTAGTATAATATGAGTATAAATGTAAGTGACTTATATAGCATTGAACATGACATGTATAGCAGGCATGTCCAACTCCCAATAGACTGTGATCTACTCACAGTATAAAAAAACAGCTGGCAGTGATCTACCCTTTTTTTGGGGAAGCCAAAGAAGTTGTTGAGCTTTTTTTGGAAAGGCAAAGTTGTAGGGCTTTTTTTAAAAAATAAATAAATACATTTTTTTTAAAAGGATTGCTGAGGGTCCAGAAATTGACCAGGATCTACCAGGAGTACCCTGTGATCTACCAGCAGATCCCAACCTACCTCTTGGACATGCCTGATGTATAGCATTGAAAATGACATGTATATCTATGTACAGTCGGAGGTATGCAAAAAATGTATTCCCTTGGGATACACAGTATCTACAAGCTGTTGTTATTCAGGTAAGAATTTGTGCTTGTAGCTCTTGCTTTTGTGGACTGGCACAAGGGATTCTTGTTTGATGGTCCAACAGTAGTCTGCCATCATATTTTTGTCCCATCGCCCTTGATAACGCTCTTCCATTGTCTTCAGGTCTTGATGGAAGCGCTCTCCCTGTTCATCACCGACTGCCCCAAGATTTTCGGGGAATTGATATAGGTGACTGTTCAGGAAATGAAGCTTCACACTCATATCACACCCAAGATTGTGGAAAGCCAACAACATTTTTTCAACCACAACCTCATGGTTGTCTGCTTTTTTGTTGCCAAGGAAGTTTTCGATAACTGCCACGAAAAACTGCCACACTTTCTTCTCTTTGCAATTCATCTTTCTGAAAATTCCTCATTTGGAACAAGGTCACATATTTGAGGTTCATCGAATATACCTGCTTTGATCTTCTCAAAAGACAAAGCGGGAAAAGCTGCAACTGTATGTTGAAAACATTTACCTTCACGAACTGTTTCACCAAGTCATCTATTTTCATGTCTCCTATGTCGCTTTTCAAACGCCAAATTAATTCTTTTAAATCCATCTCAGTATCAAATCCAGAATTCCTCCTTCCTTGTCAGACTACTGTTGGACCATCAAACGAGAATCCCCTGTGCAAGACTACAAACGCAAGAGCTACAAGCGCAAATTCTTAGCTGAATAACAACAGCTTGTAGATACTGTGTATCCCCAGGGAATATATTTTTTTCATACCTCCAACTGTACATAGATAATACATATCATGTTCAGTGCTATATAAGTGTGCATGCACACTTCTTCAGATACGAAAGCTCATACCAAGAACATACTTAGTTGGTCTCTAATGTGCTACTGGAAGGATCTTTTTTATTTTTTACTAGCGGCACCCAGCCATGCATTGCTGTGGCTGTTGCAGAATAAAAGTAGGGGTTTGTTAGGTATAGAGGGTATTGTGACAAGGCGGGATGGTGCATAGTTTTGGAGAATGGGTGATGCTGGAGGGTGAGTGTAAGATGGAGGCGGTCAGGGTACTGTGGACTTATGTATGTGGGTGGGGGGGTACTGGGGAGGTTTGTATGTGGGTGGGGGGTTACTGGGGAGGTTTGTATGGTGGGAAGTTGTGGAGGACGCGTCTGACATCTTCCGTCTTACCCTGAAATTTCTGTGTGCAATAGAAATGGTGGTGGGGGTGGGGGTGTCTTTGGGTGGTGGGAGGTGAGGAGAGGTGAGGTCCGGCAGGGGATGTGGGGTTCGGCCCGTGTGTCATGGTGTTTTTGGGAGTTGTTGTCGTCAGGTGCAGGGCCTGGCCTACCTCTCGTACCGTCTGAGGTGGTAGGTTCTGCATGTGGCCTGTCTCGGTGTCGGAGGCGAGTTTTGGGCCCGGCCTGGCTTTCGAGGTGGGGGCGAAGGCGTCAGAGGCGGGATTTGGGGCTGGGGTGCCTCTTGAGGCGGCGGCGGAGTTGGCAGAGGCAGCTTTTGCGGCCGGCCTTGCTCTTGAGGCGGCGGCTGAGGTGGCCGGCCTGGCTCTCGAGGTGGTGGCGGAGTCAACGGAGTCGACTTTTACACCTGGCCTGGCTCTGGAGGAGGCGGTGTAGGCTGGAGGCGGTGGGGGCGTCGACTACAGTGGTTTGTAGGAGGAGGAGGGGGTGGGGCGGGTGAGCTGTGGTGGTGAAATGAGATGACGTCTGTGGTTTTGACGTCCACTGTAGGGCGCTATATTGTTTTGCATAAAATCACATTTTTAATGGTGAAAGGTGTGCTATCTGTACAATGTAAGTATGCACAAACACTCCCATATGGCCATGGAACGTTGTGTCCAAATTTCAACAGAATTGGTCAAGCAGTTACGGAGAAAGGTGATCGGTCACAAATATCCACCTTTTACATTTATATATAGAGAGATTTTGTTTTGACTACGGCAGACCAACACGGCTACCTACCTGTAACTGTGAAAAACAAAGATTATGGTGAAAAGTGGAAAAACATGAATTGCAAAAAAAACCTAGAGTTTACAGAACAAAACCAACTTCAGATTTGAAATCAGGATTGAAAGAACATATAAGAACAGTTGAAAAATCTCATGCAACAGAAAATGAAAGAAAAATTGTTCCCCAGTGTATTATTATTAGCATCATCACCATCATCATCATCATCATCAAACTAGGGCTCTGTCAAGTCTGTTTAGCCTGGAGTTAACATGAAGCGCTTCAAAGGATGTGCCATTTAAAATGGTATTTTATATCAAGTACTTTCATGTGAAATATATTTAGTGCTTTAAAAAACGTTTTCCGCCCGCCGCCTTGCTCCCTTACCTTCTAATTTCAATGCCACCTTCCCTTCAGCAGTGTCAGGAGGATGGTTAACACAACACGTATACTCCCCGGCATCGTCACCCCTTACATCTGTGAGTTGGATGGTGGCGTTGCCCCTTCGAACCGCATACACATCAAAAGATGCTCCCCTCGGTCTATATGTGATGATGTTTTTATCAAACCATATAACAGTTCTTCCTTTCAACGACCATCTCACTTTCAGGATACTAGCATTTATGGTCCTGGGAGGGTCTAAAGTGAAGTAGCAAGGCATGTATGCATTAGAGCGTGGCCCGGCCTGGACTGGGGTTGAAGGGACTTGGATTATCACGGCTGCCCCTGAAAAGGACAAAGAGATACAGTTAGACTGTAATTAGACAAGACCTCCATCACAGGCTAAAGCCATCTTAAGCCAGTTTTAACTTCTAAGATTCCTGCAAACTGTAGTTATGCAAAAAAGGGATTCCCAAAGCCCTTTGGCAAAAAAAACAGGCTGGTTAGAGGAGTTTGAGGACTAGTTCAAATCTGAATGTAGGATGCGCTTTTGACTTCTCTTAAAAGTAACCATCTACTGTGGTGTATGGGGTGTTAGGAGAGGGGGAGTACCTCTGGTGTGGGACACTTCATGCTCTTGCTGGGGTGGCTTGTCCACCTTTGGTCACCAGCCTGCACTCAGCTCTCACCTGTGGCTATTATTATTATTATTAATATTAATATACCCTATACCAGGAGGTCTCAGGGCAATTCACATAACAAGAGCCGAGAAGCTGTCAGCAGGCAATAGCGGCCACGCCCTGGGAAAGACTTTGACTGGTCGACTAAATGAGGTGAGGGTAGCTAATGGGTCTCAAACCCGCATTGAGTAAAGGGATTTCTCCTGCGTGCGAAGACAAGTTCCAGCAGATTGAGCCAATGAGACCAATGCTGGGTCTAAGAGAGTAGAAGGCGGTTTCTGCACATGCTGTAGAGGAAAGTGAAGGGCAGATGGGAAGACAGCCCATCTAGTAGAAGGAAAAAACTCTGACCCTAAACCTCCACTCCCTTGTGGGACATCTTCAGCAAAGGTGAAATATGCTCGGAGTCAAGTGTGAAATTCATGCTCTTTATTCAGCTCATAGTAGTGAGGAATGCAGTTTCCCCAAAACGTTTGCTTCATATACACTATTTACACAATGGGCCCCACGTGGTTGGCTAATTCCGGGATACTCCTGTATGCCAATCGGAGTGCGGATTCACTTCCACCTGGAGCTGGATTGGGTGGCTCCTGCGGGCCAATCAGACTACTGCAATCTCTTTTTTTTAATAAGAATTTATTGGTATTTCAAGAAAATTAACAAACAAACAAAAACAGTACAAACATACAAATTACAGAAAGCTATACATACATACTACAAAAATTAAAAGGAAAAGGAAAACATACAAAACCTAAAAAATACATAAAACACAGACTGCTGCAATCTCAATCCTATTGTTCTGGGACCAATCAGACTGCTGCAATCTCAATCCTATTGTTCTAGGACCAATCAGACTGCTGCATTTTGGATCCTATTCAACTCAGTACATAACAAAAGGCTAAGGAGTAAACCCTACACAAATCTGGAGTGGAGTCCCTTAGACAGTTGGATGGTGTCTTGTACTCCTTCTTCTGGCAACTCCTGAGCTAAGCTGGTGCCAAACATATTGCTCTGGTTTTCTTTGGACCGCAACAGTAAGGCCAAGAGGGGAGTCTTGTCATCTGGGCAGCCTGGACCTCCATATACACCACCCAGGCTTGTGACCTGGGAAGGTCACTTTGGTGCTGCTAACACAGTGGTTTGACTTCACCCCTGGAGGCACACTCCATTGTCTCTTGATGCTAACAATCATCTATCACTCCTGTCACATGTTGCCGAACTACAACTCCATTCAACCCTAGCAAGCATGGCTAATAACCAGGGCTGAGAGGAGTTATCATTTGACAACATTTGGAGGGCCAAGAAGTTCCCTATACCTATACTACCACATCACCTTCAGCAGGGACTCTCCACATGGACACCAGGTGTTTCTTTCCTTTCCTTTTAGCTTTAGCCTTGCTCGGAGAAGGAGCTTCCTATGTTCCCTGCCACTGAGGGTCAAAACAGGATTCAGTGTGTGTGATATAATGTATTTATTTATTATATAATTTTTTCTTTTGCAACAACAGCTGTCCGGGACCCCAAGCAAGCTGTATCATGCCATCGGTCCACCTATGTCAGTACTGTCTACAGTGGCTGGCAAAGACTCTCCAGGGTTTCAAACAGGAAACCTCACCTAGTGCTTCTAGGACTAGGCCGCCTGCCCGCCCACCCGCTTCCCGGCTCCTGCTGGTCTTTGCGAAGCCGCCTCTCCCTCCCTCCTTCCTCCCCCGTCACCCTCGCCCCCAGGAGCTGCCCCAGCTAGCGAGGGTCCTCCGGGTGAGGGGCTGCAACTTACATGCACCCTGCAAGGAGAGCAGCAAACACGAGAAGCTGGGCATTCTGGGGCCGCCTTGCTTACTTTCACTTCTCCAGAAAGGATGAGAGACAAAAGTTCAGTTGGACTGTGGCTTCCCAGGTGCCAGATCAAAACATTCTGCTCTTAAGCAAGCCAGCCCAAGCTGGGCGTGTAGAAGTTAGGTGTGTTTCGTTTCTTTTTACAGTGGAACCTCGGTTTTCAAACGCAATGCGTTCCGAAAGACCGTTCGAGTTCCAAAATGTTCGAAAACTGAAAACTCAATATGGAAGCCTCAATATAATAGGGAAACTCAAAACGGAAGCTGTGTAGCGTTTTTGACTTCCAAAAAGTGTTCAAAAACCGAAGCAGTTACTTCCGGCATTCAAGTTCCGAAACGTTTGTCAACAGAGAAGTTTGAAAACCAAGGTTCCACTGTAGTTTATACTGGTGATTTCAAAGTCTCCTTTGCATAACTGTTTTTAACAATGATGCCTGTGTTCCATTCAATATTTTGTTTGCCGCTTAGAGGTTTTCTTAAACCGAGTGGTATATATGAATGTTGTTAAATAATTTAAAATAGAATGTGTATACACCTGCTTTTAAAAAATGGTTGCCGAAGGGAGAATGTCACCTTAGTTTTTAGATGGCTCATCAAGCGCCTTGTTCTCGAAACTTTTTGCTTCCAGCCTTGAGGATTATTGAGGCCTAACAGTCACAAAATGGCAGGGCAGAGGCAGAGCAGGTCACAAACGATCGGCAGAGTTTGCCATAAGCAGCTGGCAGTCACAGATCTCCTTCTCTGTTAAGAATGATTTGTAGCGGCCCACAGCTTATTTGGGAGCCCATAGGTGCCAACTCCCTGGGGCCCTGGGTTCCTGAGCACCCAAAAATTCCCCATGAAGGTGCCGGACACCCACAAAATTGGTGTATCTGGGCTTTGGGACAGTACGCTGTTCCCCAAAGCAGCATTGAGCCCCTGGGCAAAATGTAATGCTGTTTCATAGACAGATTATTTCATAGAATCTTAGTTGGAAAGGATCCCAAGGGCCATATAGGAACTGGGAACAAGTGAGCAACTTTAGCAACATCCTGATAATTACATTAACAGGCCAGTGTTGATAAGATACTTGTCACTGACTGCACTTTTCTGCATTTCATTCCCTTCTTACCTCACTGTTTGGTATCCACTCCCACCATATCTGCAGCTCAACATACGGCTTGATGCACAACCAATTTCTTTCCTTTTTAAGGTGCCGCCAGCCTCTTTCTTGCTGTCATTCTTATAGCATTCCATAGCAGGAGAGCAATGACCATGTGCAGCTTCCTGTCAGTCTCCATTCCCCCCCCCCCATCTTTTTTAAAAGAAGCAACAGCACAACCACTGCCAGCTTCCAAATTTTGAGGGACCCCCAGGCCTTTTCCTGCATCAGTGGGGCTCCTTGAGTACAGTACTTGTCTGGCTGCAATGGTGGCAGCAACTGTTTTAATTTATCGCTGCCTCCCGTGGAGCCTGCCACCTCATTTTGCCTCTGGAGTCCGACTGCCGCTTCCCAGGTAAGCTACACCTTCTATTGTGTGGGCTGGGTGGTCCCTCCCCTTACCCAGCCAACCCCCTGGCAATGCCTCCCCAGGCGGGATTGGGTGGTTGACCGAGGTAGGCGGAGACCCCAGGTATCCAGCCTGGGGAGGATGAAGCCAGCCCAAACTACCAGGAGCCGCACTGGGATCCAGGGGGCTGCACATGACCATGCAAAAGGTGCCCCCCCCATTTGATGTGGGGAGCACTACCTCCTGTGGATCCTGCCACCTGAGGTGGTCGCCTCATTTTGCCTCATGGGTGGGCTGGTCCTGTATTAGAAGTGCTACCTCTTCGGAAGTAGCAAGCTTTGTCCTGGAAAGCCCTTCCTCTCATCTCAGCTGTTTAATGCAGGCAAGGGAAACAACTTTGTACATTTTCAAGGGAATCGTTGTCTTCTTTCTTTTGCAAAACAGAAGTACCGGCTCCTTCTCTCCCTATTCCTGCTCAAGGTGAAAGAAAAAACCTCGGGAGTTGGCCTGCTTTACATTGGGAAAGACAGGTGTGGGAAGCAACAGAGAGCACACAATACTGGAGTTTGTGATAGAATTTTAGCTTTATTTTACAGGATATGGCAGCAGGAGAAATGGCAAAGTAAGATGGTAGGCTGGGGAGACACACACATCGTGTGAGACACAAAGCACCCACCCCCGACAATGCCTACCTTTCCCCATATGAAAATACAAGTATACACCAACTTACAATGAAATCAATGGTGAATTAAGGCTAGAAACAGATAATTGTGTGTCGTCCCGTCCCGTCCCGTCCCGTCCCCCCCCCGAGCTGAAGGTGACTTGAAAGAGGTTGCTCATTTTGTGTGCTTGTTCCACTTTTGTCCATGGAAGGCTACATTCAGATATAGGTGACAGTGTCTTGTTCTGCTCTGGGGCAACATCCATTGTATTATTATTATTATTATTATTATTATTATTATTATTATTATTATTATTATTATTTGTACCCCGCCCATCTGGCCGGGTCCCCCCAGCCACTCTGGGCGGCTTCCAACAAACACCAAAATACATTAAAATGTCACAGATTAAAAACTTCCCTAAACAGGGCTGCCTTCAAGTATTTTCTGAATGTCAAGTAGTTGCTAATCTCTTTGACCTCTGATGGGAGGGCGTTCCACAGGGCGGGCGCCACTACCGAGAAGGCCCTCTACCTGGTTCCCTGTAGCTTTGCTTCTAGTAGTGAGGGAACCGCCAGAAGGCCCTCGGCGCTGGATCTCAGTGTCTGGGCTGAATGATGGGGGTGGAGACACTCCTTCAGGTATACAATAGTGTCCAATAATAATATAAAAAAATGGAGCCATATGGAAAGGCACTGCTTACAGGATTTTGAAATGTTGGACTATTCTTGACCAATACACCAAGTCTCAAACAGATGATGCATTGGACAGCTTGACAAGGCTAGGAGTGTGTGGTTTTGTAATCATTGTAGGGGGTCAGCCAATCAGCACTCTGAACAGCCAGTTGGGTTGAAAGGAAGGAGGTACCTTCATGATTGTCACAAGGGCTTGACAGTCAGGACTCTGCACAACTGGCTTCTGGAAAGAAGGACCAATTGCACCAGAGCTTGATTCTCTGAGGAAATAATCTACATCTGGCTAAAAATGAGTGTGTGCAGACCCACATCAGCCTAACCACTCTAGAACACCTACAAAATCAGCTTCTGTATTGTTTCAAAGTTTGGCTGGAGGTAACAATTGCGGAACAAAAGAAAGATGTGTTTCTTCCACTAGAAATGGCTGCTCTTTACTTTCAACTTTTTAAAAAATGTACTTGCATATCTCCAGCTCAGTCTTTCCGTTTCCATTTCGGATGTGTAGGACTCCATACTGCTCCTAGTCCTGGAGATCAAACCCAGGAATGCGATCTCCGGACCCCCTCTTCTAGCATTCTGGAAGCACTCCTCACTCCTCTGCTCCAAGAGGATCTGGAGTGCTGAAACGTGAAGAATAGTTTGTGTGGTCCCAGTTTCTGGGTAGAAACATTGCGTCCTGGCTGAGATAGGAAAGGAATTGCCGAAGGTTCAAGCTCCTGAGCCTGCCTCCCCAACGCCTTGGGCTAGTTCTAGTCTGAGCACAGCATCCCCCCTCTAAGATCAACCCCGAAAGGTATGGAGTGATGTTGCCGTGGGAGACCAAAGGCAATGCCTGCGAAAGAAACAAAGGAAAGCAGAGTTTAGATAAAACCTGGGTCCTCGTCTAAATCTGAGCAGGACTTCTTGTATGAATTCTGTGCAAACGTGGAAGTTGCTATTATTGAAGTCAGCAATTTGAGAGTCTCAACTTTTATTTAAGGGTGTGTGTGTGTGTGTGTACACAGATACACACAATGCTATTTTTCTAGAAAAAGAGGTGCCAGAACTCACCATGAACACCTCCATTGTTCTCTTATAATAGCTATGGTGCCCACTTGAGAGGTGCCAGAACTGAATTACAGTGAGTTCTGGCTGAAAAAACGCCCTTTATATAAATACAAGCTTCTAGATTTGTGGATGGAAAGACAGGCTTGAAAGTGCATGGGCAGTGCCTAGTGAAAGTGTCCCAACTCTCCTAGAGCACAATCCTCTACTCCCATCCACCTACCTTCTCCACATGAATCCATGTTGCCTTCCTTCCGTGAATTGACACTGTTGGGGCTCTCCATATTTTCATAGGAATCGGCATCTGCAAGGAGCAGGGGGGGCTGGTCAGAGATGAAGCAACCCTGAATTCCAATTCCTTAAACAGGGGCCTATGGGACTGAGGATAATTGGCCTCACTGTTGGCCAATCATTTTTTTAAAGACTGACTATAAAAAAACCCAACAGGTGTAGCTTTCCCTAATTTATAAGGAGAAGAATTAGGAAAACTTGAGCTGCTGGATTTCTTCCCGTCATATGCCCAGCTGCTCTTATCAATTGGTATAATAGGGATTAGAAAATGGCATCTCCCATTTTGCTTGGAGGAACAATCCTCAGAGGTCGTTCCTAACATCTGCTGACCAACAGCATTGAATACATGAAAGAACAAAGCTGGAAAACTTGGGCATCAGCTCTCCTACCCCTGATGCTAACCTTGTCTGGAGATCCTAGGAGTTTTTCTTTCCAAACTGCTAGATTCTATTTCCCTCTTAAGTCGCTCCCAGGAGTTCTGTCCCATTGGCACTGATGCTTGCCAGGGTTTCGGTGGCATGTGACTATGAATCACCATTTTGAATTTCCCACAGCGCCCTGGAGAATATTATTGGGGCATTCCAGGGCATTATTGGAAATGGCACTCACCTTCCTCGTTGCTTATGTTGGAATGAAGGTGGAGAACCTTGCTTGAAGTGGGGCACAAGGACCCATTCATCTCTTCATAGGACTGGGAGCCTGAAGGGGCAGCAGAAATGTCACAAGCGGGACTGAATAAATTATGCCAAGTAGGATGACAGCTAAACAGAGCTATAGTTTAACTAGCAGGAGCAACTTTTTTTTAATGTTTACCTGTAGATGTCTCACTGCATCCATCCTGCTTGTCCACATGGGGGTCCAGGGCCAGCTGCCTGCGTAAACCTGGGGGACAGAGAGAGATACCAAAGGCCAGTGTCATATCAGGTTGCCTCTACAGAAGTATTGTTAGCCAGTCATTGTGCCCATGTATTCAGCACTGATCAAGCCCCATTTGGAATTGCTACACTCTGTTTGAACTGAGGCTATGTAGTCCCCAAACAATGCTGACAGTTCAACAAGGACAGTTCAATATCACTGGCAAATGGCCAGCTATTTTCTTATTTTGTATCTGCTTTTCACTCTTAACTTTATGCAGAAGTATAGTCATCTTAAGGCTGCAGCCCTATGCATAAAAGTAAAGAGACCCCTGACCAACAGGTCCAGTCGTGTCCGACTCTGGGGTTGCGGCGCTCATCTCGTGTTAATGGCCGAGGGAGCCGGCGTACAGCTTCTGGGTCATGTGGCCAGCATGACAAAGCTGCTTCTGGCGAACCAAAGCAATGCACGGAAATGCTGTTTACCTTCCCGCTGGAGCAGTACCTATTTATCTACTTGCACTTTGATGTGCTTTCGAACTGCTAGGTGGGCAGGAGCTGGGACAAAGCAACGGGAGCTCACCCCGTTGCAGGGATTCGAACCGCCGACCTTCTGATCAGCAAGCCCTAGGCTCTGTGGTTTAACCCACAGCGCCACTCGCATCCCATTAGCCCTATGCATACCTGCTTGGAAAAAGTAAACCCCATTGAACTCAGAAGGCCTTATTTATGAGTAAATGTACTTAGAATCATGCTTCATATTAAGCAATGTTTTAAAAAGGTCAAAAAACAACAACGTGTGAAGTGTGTCAGGGACTAGCAACTTCAGAACCTAGTCCAAGACCCACTTGGACATCCAGCTCACAGCTAGGTCTTTGTTAAACGTAGAAAGACAGAAGAACACCATACATTGTATGTATGTATTCAGATGTATTTTAATTAACTGATGTCTGTTTTTATGCTTATTGTGTTGTTTTTATGATGTTAGCTGCTCTGAGCCTGGCCTCGGCCAGGGAGGGCGGGATACAAAAAAATGTTGTTGTTGTTGTTTGGAGGATTCAGGAAAGAGGCTCTCGATTCTTTGCCCTCTCCAAGCTGCTATCCAGTACCTGCTATAAGTCGGGCTGCACCAGGGGAAACAGGAACCTCTTCTTCCAAGTTCTCATAGTTCTCACTATCTGTCAGGGGGAAACACAGAAAGACTGAACACCACCAGAGGAATTGAATGGCAGTGGGTTGTGCTTGCAAATATACTGAGGGTGTTGTTTTTATGGGGCAAACTCTCCAAATCCTCCCAGGCAGCTTTTGCTCAGAGCAACAGCCATGCTAGAAAGGAAAGGGAGGGGAGACGATTCGTGGTGTCCTCATGGCAATTTGCTAGTATCACTTGGATTATAGTTACTAAAGGCAAGATGGCTAAAGGGAGTGGCCACGGCAAGCAGTAATCAACAACAAGAGCAGTCTGCTGAGTCAATGGAGGAAATGCTACTGCGGCAATCATGTGCCCTTCCACATTTCTCAGCAAAATTCTGCAAGTTAGTGCCAACTTCCCAGATGTAATTACAAGGGAAGTGTGGTTGTTCTGCTATCCTTTATACCCCAACACATTTTGAGATACACACTCAGTTTATCCTTACACTTCTGAAATTAAGAAACGAAGCTGTTCATAACTCAGCAGTAGATTAGAGACTCTGCTTTGCATTTGGAAGGTTCCAGCTTTAGTCCCCAGTATTTCCAGGTTCTGATCAATATATTGAATAATTCCAGAATTGTACAGACAGCCTCCTTTAAGGATGAGTGTATCTTGAATGAAGGATACTGGATTTTCTAAACAGTTGGTTTTCTTTTTCATTCACACACACACACACACGTGCACATGTGTGTGTTTGTGAGCTGGCTGCCCCTGTCTGTGCTTCCACACCCAGATTCCGCACCTTCAGCAAGTGGATCTTGGACCAGGTTCTTCATAGACTGCTGAGTATTGTTTGCATACCATGGGTCAGCTGTGGATCACAAGGAAGCGGTTGGTGAGAAGATTAGGTAAACAGACAGACATGACCCACCCCTCATCCCACACGGATAGCTCACCGCACTTCCAAATACCTGAGCCCCACTTCTGGGAGCCGGGCTTGGTCTCGTCCTTTCTGTTTTCATAAAGTGATATATCTGTGGATGGAAGAACAGCGACTGTTGCTTAATGAAGTCTGGCACGTGGGGAAAGGAGAACCATAGCTCAGTGGCTGACAGCACACATGTGTCACATGCAGAAACCCCCAGGTTCAGTTGCTGAAACCTTCACTTTAAGGAGGCTCCCAGGACAGCAACATGTCCAGGAAGAACCTCTTCTTGAGAGCCTGGGGAGCTTTTACTAGCTGCTGCATGTGATGGAAAAGTTTGTTTTTGCTGGGCAGGTTGGTTCACCAAGTGTTTTCTTTTTCCCTGCCAGCAAATGGTTAACGAACAGCAGCTTATGGTTGGCCGGGGTTCCAGGAGGGGGAGTTGAAAAAGAGAAGATTTTGAGAGACAGTTTGTAGGTTGGGATAGAGGCTGGGAGAATAGGTTGGGAGGGAGGGAGATAGGGAGTGAGAGGAGAGAGAGTTGGTTCTGGGTAGAAACATCCACTCCGAGGAATATATCACAAGCTAGAGAAAGTAGTCTCTGAGCTTAGGGTGAAGGACAGTGTGTGGTGTAGTGTAAGAGTAACAGGCCAGGAATTAACTGGGAGGCTGAGGCTAAACCAGGAGAAGTAGAAGATGGAAAGATACAGTCTACTTAGGTCTCATTCCAGTCAAGAAGGGAGAGATTCTTCTACGAAAAGAGAAGACTCCCAAACCAGTTAAGAGGGGTGTGGTGATCCCTTTGTGTCTGTTACTTGGAGTACCTCAGGAGTCGGGTTGTCTAAGGGGTGTGTAACTGACAGGAAGCACCACCTTGTTTAAGAACCAAAGTATTAAGCGGCAACAGCTGTGCAACAACTGAGAAAGCACTGAAGTGAAATAGCATTATAATCAGAAGTATCCTAGGTTTTACGCACTTGTGTCATAAACTTCCTTTGTTAAATAAAATCTTTATTTATTTGATCAAATCCTGCCAAATTACTAAGTTTTCCTTCACACAAGTCCCCCACAAGTTAATCTGGGGGAGTTTGTGGGAATTCATGGAATTGGTGTTCTGTGAGGTGGGTGCACTATATTTAAGTGAGGGCGGGCCCAACAGCCCAGGGGGGAAAGTGCCATTGTGCTGTCGCACTGCAGTGTCTACGTATATGCCAGCTTTTGTCAACCTGTTGACCTTCAGATGTTTTGGACTACATCCCCCATCAGTGGCCAACTGATGGAAGGTGAAGTCCTAACCATCTGCAGGGCAATAAGCTGGAACAAGAACATAGGAAGCTGCCTTACACTGAGTCAGACCATTGGTCCATCTAGTTCAGTATTATCTACACTGATTGGCAGTGTTTCATGCAGGGGGTCTCACCCAGCCTTGCCTGGAGATTGAACCCAGGGCCTTCTGCTTGGGAAGCGAATGCTCTGCCTCTGTGTTATGGCAAAGGCTGAGGTAGGCTGATTGTCTGATTTATTATAGGGCAGTTTACGAAACAAGGCCTACTGGGTTGCTGTGGTTCACATACTCTTAGTGGACTACAGGCATCTCACCAACGCTTAATATCATTAAAGTGAGAATCATATATTTGGAACCATTGTATTTGGGTGGGGTCGGGCGGGATGCAATGGCTCGAGAGATATAATTAGAGAGAGAGATTTCTCCTGAACTGTGGAAATGCGCAGTAGCCCACCCATTCTAGCCCCTTCCACATCTTTATACAGAAGGGAAATTTGACCTCACACAGTCACTGACACACAGCCCCCAACTCAAAGTCCTGGGAAACCCAGCCAGATGGGTGGGGTGTAAATAATAAATCATTATTATAATAGATTATTATTATTACTAGATCAGATATGGGGACCGGATCTCCAACTAATCGGGGGCAGGGCGAGCAGCCCATGGGGGCGGGGCAGGCTGTGTGGAGCCTCTCTGCAGCCTCTTCCTCAGCTGTAGGGCGGCTGAGGGAGAGGTGGAGGGCAGATGCAAGCTCCACGCTGCCGTTTCAGGCAGCATGGAGCTTGCAGGCATCCAAGCTACCACGTCACTCCCAAGAGAGACACGTGGCTCAGGCACACTGCAGGCCCCGTGGTAAGTGCCGGCCCTGCGGTGTGGCGCCTGCAGTGTGGCGCCTGTGTTTCATTGCATTGTTGACTGAACTAAAAAGTTTGTGAGTCCTATTATTATTATTATTATTATTATTATTAAATCATGTATTTGTCATTTTGTGTGTCCCCCTCAGTGATGACACCTGGGGCGGCCCACATCCCCCGAACCCCCCTTCCTCTGCCACTGCAGCCCACCAGACCTCTTATTCTGGGCCTTTCCCAAATCAACCCCCTTTCTGCCCTGGCCATGACCCTCCTTCTGCCTGTTACATTCCAGAATGAGCTGCCCATGCAGGCAGATATAGTTTCCTCGCTTCACTGAGAAAGGACTCCCAAGGTAGTGCTCCTGTGATCAGTCTGCTTTCCCGCCTCTGAAATCCAGGATTCATTGATTCCAGGTCTTCCTCACTGGGCATTTCACACCCACCCACCCGCGACTCCCTAATTCTCAATAAAACTCCATTATATTATGAAGCAACTCTACAAATCACTACAGTCTCCCCCGCCTGCACTCCAACAAAGGCCAGCATGCTTGGGCAGCTGAACAGAGAGTCCTCCTCACCTCCCTGAGATGCTGAAAGGTTTCAGCTATCTCCATTTGCTCATTAAATGTGGGAGACTGGTGAGTTGAAAGTAAGGAAAGGAATGTTTACCGTTCAAAGCCGCATCTCCCTGTTTCACTTCTTCCTGGGTGTTCTCGTAGTTGTCATCATCTGAAGCAAAATAAAAAATAAAAAATGGATGACTAGGCCCACCCATTCTCTCTGTCTACTGTGCCCTGTTCTCTTCCATACCTCAATTTATGTTCTGTTCTCCCAAATTTTACGTTGTGCTTTCTCCCTCTCCACCAACCCACTTTGCTTGTAATCACACTGCACCCAGCAACCGTCACTTGGTGACTGTGACTCCTCTGCTTCTTTGGGTTGTGCGCCATATGCTCTAACTGGACCAAGTTCCCCAATACAGTACAGCATATGGGGGACCTGTTATAGCTAAGTGGGTGTCACAAACAGGCTCAGGGGTCTGTGCTGTTTCTGAGTTCCATACCCATGCCTACAACCTGCACTCTCCCTGTGTGTGTCATGGCAGGTGCAGAAGGATGTGGATCTGTAGCAGCCCCTCTGCTTTTTTCCATCCTCGTATGCTGTCCCTCTCAAGCAACATGCTGTTTCCTACCAGGCACATAGTAAGTAAGCCACCTGTAGTCTGTGCCATATTTATTCAGTCCATCTGGGTTAATCAGCAAAGCGTTTGTTGGGCACCCAGTTGACCGCAATGCATGGCAGTCACACAAGTTCATATCCCAGTTCCCCTACACCATATACCATCTGACTTGAGCTCTGTTTCACTGTCTGGATGTTCATATTCTTCTTCATCTTCATCTGGTGAGAGAGAGAGAGAGAGAGAGAGAGAGAGAGAGAGAGAGAGAGAGATGTACATAAAAACTGATATTACTGTACTCATCTTACTGGTTTGAAATCACTGCACTCCTCTAGTTGATTCCATAAATGTTTAGGACAGGTAGGTATTCTCCAGCCTGCAGGCCAGTCTCAGCCTGCAAAACTATTTCTTCCAAATAATGTCCACTTGCCAATTAGCTGATAACAATGGGTGATGCGTAGGTTCAATAATGTTGGGTGCTGTGGAAAGTGGCAGTGGAATTTGCTGCCAAGGAGTGTGGTGGAGTCTCCTTCTTTGGAGGTCTTTAAGCAGAGGCTTGACAGCCATCTGTCAGGAATGCTTTGATGGTGTTTCCTGCTTGGCAGGGGGTTGGACTGGATGGCCCTTGTGGTCTCTTCCAACTCTATGATTCTATGATTCTATGCTTCGCCAGCATGTTAAGACAAAGGCTTGGATGAGGTGGTAAAAACCTGTTCCCCAAGTGTGCAAGTGGGGGATTGCATTATTAAAACTGATTACCGGTAAGTGGGTGGTGGTGTTGGAGGGGACAACATCCCTGCACATAGACAACTACGGTAGCATGCCAGGGAGAAGAGTGCTAGCATTAGCTTCCTTCCTGTTGTGCTAATTTTATGTGTGCAGGGTTTTCCTCCCTGACGGGCATTCATTCAACCATGAGATTGTATGAAGCAGAACAGTCCAGAAGGAGGGTTACTGCATCATCTGCCATTTCTGTGAATTGGACCAAAGTTCCTTCCCTCTTCCACCCACAACCACCCCCTTGCAAAACTGTGCTCTGAATGTGAAAGTGAGCAACACAGCATCACAGCTGTGGGATGGTGTGAAAGAGCCTCAAGCTGCTGTGGCCAGTTGTGCAGCCATGCATTGTGCCCCACTTTGGCGCAGCATGTAGAGCTTGCTGTGTGCGCTGCCACTCCTGCCACCAAGAGCTCAGCTTGGTGTTGCTGTGGGCTGGCCCTTTCCCCACACTGTGTATTGTGTATGTGTAAAGCCTCTATGTCCTGCCCCTTGCACACTACAGGCAGAGGCAAGGTGCTCACCATGGCAATCTTTATCTTAAATGAGGAGGAAGTAGGTCCTTTTCCTTTCTCTCCAGTTTTATGTGTTTCCTGTGCTAAAACTTCTGCATTTTGAGAAGGCCTCCCACAGTTGGTTTTTTTCACACTTGTGGTAACTATGGCTGTACTTTTTCCTCGCAGTTACAGGAAATCTGTATGTAAATGTTCAAAAACCTCCAGAAACACATCTTACAAGTGAACGACAATGTTCATTTCAACGGGACTCATGAGAACATTTGAGTATACGATGCTCTGTGGACCACATCTGCCTGCACCACTCTGCCCTATTTAATGGCACCCAAATCTTCCACCTCAGATGGCCTCATGCTTGGAGCCATTTCTCTTTAAGCCACGTGTCTGAAAACACCTCCATTTGTTTCGCTCCTGTCATGCTTGAACTCCTTGCAATGACCTTACCGACACTAGCTTCACACCCTGAACCCACTGTACCAAATTATGCATGATGGTGGCAGGCCTGTTTCTTTAAAAAATATGTTTGCTCCAATCAGTTGTTAAGCACCAATGTGGGATTTGAAGCGCAAATGGGGTATGTGGGTGGGAGGTGCTAAACCCTCCCCTCTTGTTATTTTGGCCCCATGAGAATCCCCTTGCTTACACAAACATTTTCTGCTTTAAATAAGACCCCATCCCACCCCGATCTCCCATCCCTACTTTATGCATAACTGAGGAAAACCCGTGTCAAGCTTCAATATAATTTGGCTCCTATTCTGTCTCCTGTGTTCTGACTTGGACTTGCAATTAGGAGAAATTTGATTCACTATGCATTTACACCCAAATCTATCAAGCCTGCACTTTCTGAAACATTATGCGAATCAAAACATAACCATTCCTCCCTTGATTAAAGAATGCATTTTTGTGCCTGTAGATCACCCTAGAGGGTTGATGAGAGCATGTAGTCTAAATATTTGGAAGATACCATGTTCGTGAAGGGCAGTCTAGTACAGTCACAAAAGTACATTCTTTAATCAAGGGGGAAATAAAATCTGATTGTAAACAACACTTTTAGATTCGCCCTGTGATATTATTCAGTATCACCACCAGGAATGAACAAATCTGTTGATTTTGTTTTCCCTTTTTTCCAGTCTTAGGCTCATTTTGCTGCACTTCTGCATCAGTTTTTGAATTTCCCTTTTAAAAGCCCTCCTGTAAATTCCTTAGTATTTTAGTGTGCATTTTTCCCAATATACACATTTTTCACATATATATGCATCTTGATGTCTTCTTTCCTCCAATACACACGTTTTGCAAACATTTGTTTAGTTGGGGGCTTTACTGCAAAATTCAGAGAAATGCATATTTCAAACTTCATATATTGCATTCTGGTTTATGTGTTGTTTCAGAAAGTGCAGGTTAGGTAGATTCTCATGCAGATATGAACGGAACCCTAATAGCCATTCCATGACCTATGCACTTTATGCAAATGTTCATTCCTCCTTCATAATTCTGTTTCTCCTCTAACTACCTCTTCCCCCGCCCCACACATACCTTCCATGTTGGTGGTATTGGGTAGGATCTTGCCTTTCTGAAGCAGCTGACAGCCACGCCTTGGACCCGCGTCTGGCAACACATTCTCATAGGAGAAGGCATCCACCTGCTCACGGACTGTGGGAGGGTGAAGGTAAAATCACAAGCTCCATCTAGATACAATTCCCACCTTCCCACCCAGGTAACAATTTACAGAGGTAGCCATGTAAAGCCTGCTGCCTCCCAAGACTAACATAACGCGCATCAATCTCAATTGAAGCAGACTCTTGTGAATAAAAGTTTTTGGCCATAATAAAACTGTTAGTTTAGGGTACCATCAGTTCCTTGATTGCTATTCCTGGCCACCTCTGGATTAACCAGGTCTCTCAACAGTAGTAGCAATAGTTAATTAATAAATGAGTCAAAGACACCCCAAAGGACCAGAAAAGACTTTTTATGTACGGAACAACAGCCGCTCGGATGCTACTAGCCCAGAGATGGAAACAAGACAAGGTCCCTACCAGAGAGGAATGACAAACCAAGCTGTTGCACTATGCCGAAATGGCAAAGCTGACTGGAAAACTCATGAACCAAGAGGACAAAAACTTTACAAAAGAATGGGGGGATTATAAGTTATCTAAGAGACCACTGTAAGCAGATGGAAACATTGGCAGGATTTTGATTTCACTTGTAGCGTAACCATTACCATGGACAATATGGATTGATATAAAAGTTAAGAGTTTGGAAGAAGATGCAGTTTTAAATGTTTAAAATGGGGCTCTAGGGAGGGGGTGGGGGGAAGTCCTGAGATTCGGAGAAATCTCTGTATATGGAGATATATATGGGTTTTTTATAACTTTGTATTGGAAAAATAAAAATGATTTGGGGGGGGGGGAGTCAAAGAATGTTGACCTGGAACCTGGCACCACTTCTACTTTCCCTCACAAGAAGACAGATTCCTGCCCAGAAGCCCAAGGAATGAAGGGGGCGGGGTTAGGAAGCCCAAGGAATGAAGGGGTCATTAACTCACCATCTTCAATTGCTGAGGGCACCACCAGAACCCCATTGGAAGCATGTGGCCTGTTCCTCTTGGCACAGAAGTACCTTCTAGAAACCACAGAACCGTAAAATAATGAATGACACCAAACTATGAATTCAATGCATGTTGCCTCGAAAATCCTTATTGGGCCCAAAGGCAGGATATATATTTTATTTTATTTTTTTAAAAAACCCACAAACAAGCAGTAAATGTATAAACTGACAACACAGGCTTCGCACCAGATTCTGTGAACTTCACTTGGAAAAGAGTGTTGGGTACCACCATCAATGTGCTAGGAATGCAGCTGGAAGTCTGGAACATCTGGTGGCAAAAATGGCTGGACATGGCAGCGGTACCATCAGGGTAGGGCTCAGGGCAAATGTCCAGAGCTCCCACATAGCAGAATGAGCAAAAGGGTCCCCAAATGCAGCACAGCTGGCTTTCACACGCTGAAGCAAGTGAAGTAATAAACATGAACCTTCCAAAGCCACCCCCGAAACAAACACAACATATTAAGTCTGGAGTCTACAATTACCAGACGGAACTACTGGGCCTTGGAAAGTCTGTTGATGGATAAGGAAAAGGCCCAGAATATATATATATATATATATATATATATATATATATATATATATATATATGCAAGTAGGTGGGGCCACCAGGCACCACAGCCAACGCAAGAGGTGCATCCAAGGTTTCAAAAGACCATTACCCTCAGACAGAATTTGCCACCTCCCACCCCAGCTTCCCAGAGATGCTTAGTCCAGTACTAGATTACCCAGTAAGCAGAGTAAGGACTTCTTCACACTTATCTTTTTGCTCCGCTCTTTCCAGGCAGAACTCTGCGCTTTAATGCTCTGTGTTTGGGCATTTTGTGTCTTTGTTTGTTTTTGCTCCGAGTTTTCCCTACAAAACCCCGCTCTTTGAAACTCGGAGCAAACATCCATTTGCTCTGGAGCAACAACAAAAAGGGGGGGGCACTCGAACAAGGAGCTTTAAATCACAGATCATGCCTAGCAAGAGCTGAGGAAATGCTAGTGTAGATAAGCCCTAGGCATGCATTTAAGGTCCCAGCAAAGCAGGGACGCACACACACACGAAATTTGGTGGTGTTGTGTTTTTTTTAAAAGGCATTTGATATTTCAATAAAACACTGAAGTAGTCCTCATGCGAGAAAACAGAACTTTGTTAGACTTCCTTACAGTAAGGTTACCAGATTTTTTTCAATGAATCCGGAGACACTTTTCAACTTCAATGGATTTTGTATGGGGACTGATTTGTAAATCCAGGGACTTTCCCCGGGAAACGGGGACATTCGGTAACCTTACCTTACACTCCACTTACATACTCTTTCCCTGTTTCCCTGTTCTCTTTTTATGACTTATCCCAACCTAAACCTTCTAAAGTAGATGGAAATGATGCGATGAAATCGGATCCTGCCGTGTGTTGCAATATATCATAGAATCATAGAGTTGGAAGAGACCACAAGGGCCATCCAGTCCAACCCCCTGCCAAGCAGGAAACACCATCAAAGCATTCCTGACAGATGGCTGTCAAGCCTTCACTTAAAGACCTCCAAAGAAGGAGACTCCACCACACTCCTTGGCAGCAAATTCCACTGTTGAACAGCTCTTACTGTCTGGAAGTTCTTCCTAATGTTTAGGTGGAATCTTCTTTCTTGTAGTTTGAATCCATTGCCCCGTGTCCGCTTCTCTGGAGCAGCAGAAAACAACCTTTCTCCCTCCTCTATATGACATCCTTTGATATATTTGAACATGGCTATCATATCACCCCTTAACCTTCTCTTCTCCAGGCTAAACATATCCAGCTCCCTAAGTATGTTTCGTTTTGTTTTAATTTTTTATTTTATGGCTTAGTATTTGCTTTCATTTTGAATAACACAGGGGCGCACCATAATCTTTTCAGGGTTCAGGGCCTCTAAAGGTCTTATTATTCTTCCCATACCCCACATCCCACCTCTGGTTCCACAGGGGTCATCCAGAGATCCCCTCTTCTCCAGTGCTGTCTTGTGGGGAGAGAGACCACCCTCCCAGATTCTCCCTCCGCAGGTTATTTATTTCCCATGGTCTGCCTACTAATGCTCTTGCACTCTTCCCTACACCACTACTTACCTCCGGACAGGACCCTTCAGCTTCATCTGCCTACGAACACGAATGGCTGAAATGAGAAGGATAGAAGGGGGACGCCTTAAATAAAATAAAATAAACCTTTCCTGTGCAGCAACTGTGGCATATTAGTCTACATTAATAACATCAAATAAGCGAAATACCTGGGTTGTGACTGGAGAGCTCTTATTTTACTGTAGCTGAACTGCTGTTTGCAAATATTCTTCAGGGGGAGCTACCAGTTTTAGTCTGCTAATAAACAGTGTAAGTGTTGTACCAGAGGTGCCTAACTTTTTGGCTTGAGGACTGCGTTGACCTATGGTTAGCGCCCTTTCTCAATGCTGTCTTGCAAAACACTTTTCCTGTTACATAATTCTGCATTGTTTTAAATCACTGTATTATTAATTACTAAATTCAGTTTGATAATAATAGTAATATGATGATGATGATGATGATGATTTAAGAAAACAGACATATATATGTGTGTGTGTGTGTGTGTGTGTGTGTGTGTGTCACAATTTATGTCAGAAGAATTACGGTTAAGCTACAAGACCAGGAAGATGAGTTGCAGGAAGAATTTGGCCATCCCCTTCTGTGCTCGATCTTGCCTTTGTTCCTGTACTTACCTCGCCGGAGCCACAGGAAACAGAAAAGGCAACCAAGGCAGGCGATCATATGTACCAAGGCCACAGTCCAGATTATCCAGTGCTGGGCTCCTAATTGTAGCCAAGCAGCTTGTGGGGGAGGAAGAAAGAAAACAATTAACTGGAATCTCTATTTATATGCATGTCTTTATTACGGCTGCAACTCAATTTTTGTGATTCATCCTATGAGTTCCAATTGATTCAACTGTCAGTTTAAATCTGTAGATGGATAGAACCAATACCATGTTTACGTGAAACTAATGCACCATCGAATCTAATGTGCACCTCAATTTCCAAAGCCTTGCAACCCAAAAAGTATTTTCTGGCAAATGCAAATGTGCCATCAAATCTAATGTGCACCCTAATTTTTGTGACATAATTTGTCCAAAAAAGGTGCGCATTACATTCAACAAAATATTGTATTTCTGAAGCATGAAGCAGGCTTACTCTGTTCTTAGGTAATACATACATGTGTTGCAGGAAGCATCAATGACTGAAACGCAGCAATGCCATTCCCCCTGTCCCACCACTGTGTTGCAAGTCGCAACGGCAGGTTGCTGTGCACACCAGAGGGAGGGAGGGTTTGTAAGCTAGTAAGTATGCAGATATGGAATTATTATTTATTTTGGTTGCAGAACTTTTCCCACTGCAGAACTTGAGGCTCATCTACACTTGGGTTTGTCCTGTGATTTCCAGACATGGGTCCGAGATGTTTTTCTTTTGTCCTGCCACTTCCCCCGGGAAAACTCACTGTTTACTGCTGAATCAGAACAAACATCAATTGAGTTTTCTGCAGATTGACGTTTGATTGACATTCAGCAGTAAACAGAGTTTTCTTGGGGGAAGCAGTGGGACAGAAGAAAAACCTCTCGGACCCATGCCTGGAAATCACGGGATAAACTGAAGAACTCATGGGACGAAAGGGAAGTGTGGACGAGCCCTTCGAGGCTTTCTATTTGTGTATGTATGTATGTATGTATGTATGTATGTATGTAGATCCCACCGCCCCCATATTTCAAAGTAAATATTCCATAGTGGTGTTTATTTTTAAAAACTTCATCAACATTGCACCGGGGGAAAATCAAAATTTGGAAACGTTTCAGATCTGGAACTGGAGATTTGGACTTTGCAAAGACGATCCACATTTCAAATGCATACAAACTTGCACCCCTGTTCGCCTTCGCCCACCTGGCTTTGCTGCCACCTCCAGCTGAAAATGGTGGGCCTGATCCTTCCACTGACAGGTGTAGTTCCCAGCATCTGCGGATGTCGCCGCTGGCAGCATCAGAATGATGTCATTGGTCCTCATCAACAGCAAGTGGTTAGTGATGGAGCGCCACAGCGACACGGTCACCAGCACAGTCTTTTTGCCCATTGAATCGTGCTGAATCCAGAGGAGAGTCCCATTGGTCCAGTTCCTGGGTATTGGGGCATCACAGGGAAAAGATTCCATACCATTTGCAGGATGTGGGGAGTCGGTCTGGTGCCCTACGGAAGAGGGTAGTGAAAAGTTGAGCTGAAACACAGTTTCCTGCAATTTTTAAATATTTTTTTAATGACTGATGTTTTCCGAAATTTCAAAAATGATTTTTAAATTCTGGCTAAAAAACTAAGAAAAAAATTTGATGCAGAGGGGTAAGCCTTAGTGATACATTTTTTAAGGAAGCAATATGTAAACTGAATATGTCTGCCCAGATGCCATCATCTTGGGTTTTGCAAAATCCTTCAGCTGAAAAGCATCCGGCATTAGCCAACTCCAGCTTGTGAAACTTTGGGAGAGAGCCACACAGCGGCATGTCTGCTATTAGGCTTGTAAGGAGCAATCGAAGGAATGCAAGGCCCTGGGTGCCACTGCTGTCAGAGAGGAAGAAAACCATCTCAGTCTCTGAGCGGGGTGGGGGTGGGGACTCCCAAATTCCAACGGGATGTGGAGCTACATGGTGAGGCATGCGGCCTTCCTTGGTCCAGAGCTGAGAAGGAACTGACAGAGCAAGCTACACACTAACTGCTTCCTATCCACTCCCACTGAAGTTAATATTGACCCATTGAAAAGTGCCAAGCAAAAACTTCCCAGCTTTTTGCCCTTAATTTGAAAGGTTACCAAGTACTCGTGCACTTTTAACGGGGCAGGCTCTGTAAGACCTGTCTGCTCTTTGTATACTGAGGTCCAGCTCCGAGGGCCTTCTGGCAGTTCCCTCACTACAAGGAGTGAAGTTACAGAGGACCAGGCAGAGGACTGCCTCGGCAGTGGTGCCTGCCCTGTGGACCCCCCCTCCCACCAGATGTCAAGGAGATAAGCAGCTATAGGACTTTCCCAAGACATCTGAAGGGAGCCCTGTATTGGGAAGCTTTTTTATGTTTGATGTTTTCCTGTCTTGCTATTAGGTTGGAAGGCACCCAGAGTGGCTGGGGCAAACCAGTCAGTTGGGTGAGGTATAAGAAATAACTACCTTACTGTGGGATGTAAACACAGAGCAGCCAAACACAACACTCCTAGAGAGGACATGAAGGTAACTCAGTCCTCCAGGCTTAACTTCCTGTTTACCTGGACTGAGTTACAGGAACCAGAAGTAGGTGTGGTCTTACCTGGGAGGAAGATCCCAAAGAAGACTGTCCCTTTTTGCCTCATCCTTTGAAGAAGCAGCATGCTATCTCTCAGCCTGCAGCTGAGAGAAGCAGGGGTGAAGGCTGTTCCCTTATGGAAGCAGCTTCACTGCATGTAAATACATTTACCTAAGTTTGTCTGCCTCCTTGTAGCCTGTACTGTGACTCTTGGATGTACGTGAGTAAACACTTTTATATCTAATAATCAGTGCTGTTTTGTATTCTTACTTTTAAGAGGGAACAAGGGGAATATACCAGGAATATAGCTGGCTTAAGCAAGCCTATGCAAACGTTTTCTGCTGTGTTTTAAAAGGGAATGTAAACTGCTAAGTTTGGAGCTTGCTCACACAAGCTGGGATTGAGATATATAAATAATATATACTCATCCACACTCCTAAACATTCCCACACTTACATCTATTGATTTCAGTGGGTACAGTACTGGTTTTCAGGGGAGTAGAACTTAGGTGGATACAACCTGCTGTGTTGTATTCACCACCTCCTCTCCCACCTCTGCCATTCCTCTGTCTCTCTTCTCCCTCCCTTGCTCCAAAAAGGAAGGTGGTGGAGAAGGAGGCAGAAGGGCTAGCTGGGGATTGAGGCTGCTAGCCATGGCCACCAGTGCCAGTTGCAGGGTCCTTCCAAAGCCCAGGGGGTCTGGGTCAGTTCCCCCAGTTCTGCCCCATCTTCTCCACAGACCAGCCCTACCCAAACCCTTGGATTCTACCCCACCAATTGGCTCTCCTGTCCCTATACCCACTGACTTTGGGCCCAGAATTTTGTAATTAAAAGCCCATTCACAAACACACCCACACCACAAATCCTCAGTAAAACTACCAGGAACCAAACAGAAAGAAGCCTAAATACATACGGTCCCGGAAGGCCCTTCCCCACAAATGTAGGTGTACTTTAGCCACAGCCCACCAGGCCTTTATGAGGTGGGGGAAGGAGTAATCCACCCCTCGCCCAATTTCCTGGTGAAATGTCGAAATACAACTTGGACGTGATCTCACAGGCTAGTGGTGAATAAAAGATGCTGTTACTACCTGAGCCAGCATCTCGCTTGCTGTCTTTCACTTCCTCTTCAATGTCCTCAGGGTCTTTATCATCACCATCATCATCATCACCTGTAGTAAATAGACCCAGATGAGCAACCCAGCCCATTGTTTCTCAGCCCAGACAATCTGCCCTGCCCACTCTTGTCTACCCCACCCTACATTATGCTGTGCTCACTCCGGCTGAACCAGCCAGCCCCCTCCCTCCGTTTAGTGTGATTGTGTGTCACATAACCTCCAATTGTACCAGTTTCTCCAGCATAGCATTCAGGGGTTCTGTGCAAGTAAATGAACAACTGCAGGAGGTACAGACTTTTGCACTGTTTGTCAGCCATGGGGGGCCTGGCCGTTCCTAGAGCAACATATACATGAATGCATCCTCCAAATTACAGTGGTGGCAGCAATGGTAATAATAATAGTATCCGTAGAGTTTGGTTTTGGCTTTTTACCACCATCTTAACTACTCACTGGTAGAGATGAGTGAATCTGCCAGTTTCGGTTTCTCTCAGTTTCTCATTCTGCCAGTCTTAAGTTCAGTTTCCGTATTTCCACATCACAAAAAAATACATTAAAAAAAACCCTCACCAACAAATTTCTCTTAACACGCACATTTTCGCAAAGCAATATCCCCAAACATAATGCAAATTTTAATGTTATTTTCACTAATGCATGCGTTTTAATGCACACTTCTCAATACCTGGCCGGAGAAAAGTATTGTGATATTCTGTGAAGTGTAAATTTCAAAGGACGGTTGTGTTTCAGTTCATGAATTGTTTCAGAAAGTGCAAGTTGGGTTGGTTCACCATTATTATTAGTAGCAGTATTGATTATTGATTGATTGATTGATTGATTTAATATCCCACAACTTCCTCCCAAAGCAGCCCAGGGCAGCAAATGCACATATGATAAAACAATTAAAATATCTAAAAACCTATTCCAATTCAGATACAGACTGGGAAAGATCTCTGTTTAAAAGGCTTATTGGTAGAGGAAGGTCTTCAGCAGGCACCAAAAAGACAATATGCAAACTTAGTTTAATTTCCCCTCACCATACCTACTCACCTGTCCATGTGAGTGTGTGGTTCTCTCCCGAGATGCCATTCCAGCTGCAAGTAAACCATATGCCAACTTGCCTGGAGATGTTGTAAATGAACAGGCGCCACTTTTCACCCAGATTTGCCTCTGAGTGGTTATACTTGACATGCACATACGAGAGTTCCTTCCCAGATGGACCAAGCCAAGTCAGATTCAAATCGTCAGAAGCCAGTGTGTGATTAAAAGTGCAGGGCAGAAGAACCGCCTGGGTCTCTGGGATTTGGGAGGAAAACATCAAACATTTCATTTTTTGTTATTCCTTTCTTACACACTTTTCAACTTGAAACATTTCCAAATTGATAAGCGTACAGTTTGAGCAAACAACCGCCATCTTTAATATACAGCGAGCTAAAAAAAACAAACGCATAGCAGCAGCAAGCTTTTAAGGCAGTGAAAATTAATTCTTAAAAATCTTAAAGCAGCAATAAAACAACAAGCAAAACAGTCATTTAAATAGGAAAAGAAGCAGCTGGTAAAGTGGCATTTAGAGCCAGGTAAAGAGAGTGAGGTGGCTGTCTCAGGCAGCTGGTTCTGGGTGACATGAAAAAGCAGCAAGCGGTTAGTAATTTAATTTGTTGCAATCTTTTTTTTTCATAATCTTTTTTATTCAGTTTTACAAACATACAATATATTTACAATTCATTGCTTGTTGAACATTCTGTATTTTGGCCTCTCTTGGCCCGGACTTCCCTCAAGCCTTCCATATGGTTTCCAAAAAATTCTTTCTTTGTTTTTATATTTATTCCATATATTATTGCTTTGATATTCATAACTAACATAATCATTGCTTATTTCATCATACAATAATATTTATTTTTTTACTACAAAGCCTCCTGTAATCCTACTAACGTATTCAATTGTGTATATTTCTTCAAATAATTAACAAAATTTTTTCCAATCCTCGATAAATTTCTGATCTCGCTGTTCTCTAACTCTCCCTGTCATTTTATCTAACTCCGCATATTCCAACATTTTCAAAATCCATTCCTCTTTCGTCAGCAATATGTCCTGTTTCCATTTTTGTGCCATTAGAATTCTGGCTGCTGTTACCATGTATTGAAAAAGTTTTGTGTCATCTTTTTTAATTTCTGTAAATTTGTTGCAATCTTTACCGGCAGGGAGAGGGGCTTGCAGAATTTTTAAGCTTGGTTGGCCTTGACTCAGGCAGAATGAAATGTTTTGGGCCGGCCCTGTAAAACCACCTGTGTCATCATCGCCCAACCTTTCATTCAAGCTCATTAAAGTGAATCAGAGTTCAGGCAAATGGCAAGGCCTTAACCTCCCACCTAAAACTCAGCAGTGAAGGTACCAGGTAGGCTTCCTTGGCTGGGTGTTTCATGAGCAAGATGCCAGCAGCATCACAACAGGCCCTCTCCCTGATTGCCTCCTGCCTCGCCTCTGAAAGCCAAGGTGTCTAGAAAGAGACCTCTGAGTACCCAAGACTGTTTTCATGGCACTAGGTAGGTCTTCAGGGACCCACCTCCCAGCCATAGAGTATGAAGGGACATTACCCAGATCAACAATGCCTTCTCCTCTTGCCTCTGTCGCCCATGCTGGCAAACATCAAGCCATGTCAACTTTCCCTTTCCTAGCCTCATGAGTAATCAGCTCTGCACAGCTGATTACTTGCTTTAACAGCAGAATCTCTGATCTGAAGCCTTCCCGTGATAAATGGTGACAACGATCACCTAAGGCTTTTCATAGCACAAAGATTTAAATAAATGACACAGGCCTACAATTTGGAAGACACAATAGCAAAGGAAAGGAGGATGAAAACAAGCAATTTCAGGTGCCATAGACCTTTCCGGTTACCAGCTGGAAGCTTGCCTGTTTACTATTCCCAGATGCTACTGGCTGTGGTCAGGAAACAGCATTCTGCACATCCTCAGAGGCACTCTTTGTTACTGCTACCTTGGTGTTGCTCGCCTGCCCGCCCACCGCTATATCTGAAACCCATCCCCATCAACCTCGGTCTCTTGCCTTCCGCCATCCATCTGCAGGACCCACCTGTGGCCTGGACAACATCGGTTAGCTCTCCCGGCACTCCAGTGGCTGCTCCCAACCAACCGATCCGCAGCAAAAACAGGTAACGCAGAGCAAGTACCATCGCCTCCCTGCAGCCAGCCCCACTTGCACACCAATCCACCCCCCTGGGCAGCCAGGCAGAGTGAGGCCCAACAGGCAGCCCAAAAGGGGCGGTAGTTTGATGACTAGCTGCTTTGGCAGAAGAGGGGGTCCCTGGAGCATGAAGTTCCCACCATGCTCCCCTGAGGGCTGAGGAAAGGAAGGGCGGGGAGACTATGTAAAGCACAGAAGCAACTAAGAAGAGAAGCTCCGGCATCAGACTGCTTGTGTCAGGTTTCTTTCTTTCTTTCTTTCTTTCTTTCTTTCTTTCTTTCTTTCTTTCTTTCCACAATTTATAATTACACTTTATCTACCCCTCGATATCTGAGGCAGTTCGCAATTTAACTTGCTGAAACCAAACAGAAATAAAGGTGACAAAAGGTGACTTGTTACTACTACTGGCGGTGGCAATGAAAGAAATAATCACGGCGGGTGATATTCAAGCGAGTTCCACTCAGAGGACCCACTGCAATTAGCGAGTGTGACTAAGTTACGACATGTAACCAGACGTACACTGAGTAAAACTTAGTTGAACATCACCCAATAATAATAATAATAATAATAATAATAATAATAGAAGTTCCTTCAGGCAGTTGGTGGTCTCTTCAGGAACTTTTGGCAGGAGCTGCCTGGCCTGGTCTTTTCCATGACAACTGAGATGCTACAAGCTCCTCCCTATTTTCACCTCCAAAACGTTGGGTGTTTGTGGGTTTTACACACTGTCGCAGGGCCAGTCATGAGACAGAATGAGACCATTGTCTCAGGGAATAAGAGCAGGGGGTGCAAATTGTTTAAAACAAAAGAAAACAAAACAAAACTGATGCCCTCTTTACTTGCCTCACTGCTGGTCCACCTGCATGCCAGTTGAACCAGCTAAAAGTCTTGGTGAAAATAAGCTAACAGTTTAAATTTCCAAAGACTTTAGATTTGTAACATATTTCAAGCTGAAGTAGAAAAAAAAACCTGCTCCTTTTCCCTTATGGGAAGTCCTTAAGTGAGTTCCCTATCAGTAGGAGAAAATAACAGAGGCCAACCAGAGAATATTGAGAAGCAAAGCAGTTAGTAAGCCTGATCACTATTAAACTGTTGCAACAGGGTGCTCACTACCACACGCAGGAGGCAGGAGGGACCCAGAACAATGGTGCGCAAGCCCTTATATAGACTTTTGAAGTTGCCCACCCTGTAACTCAAGACCACTCCAAAAAACATCACACATACATCACAGAAGGAGGCAGTCCACAACAGAAATCCTGTCTGCCAGGATACCTGACAATGGTCACTGATTGGTTTACTGGAGAGCCAGTGTGGTGTAGTGGTTAAGAGCGGTAGTCTCGTAATCTGGGGAACCGGGTTCGCATCTCTGCTCCTCCACATGCAGCTGCTGGGTGACCTTGGGCTAGTCACACTTCTCTGAAGTCTCTCAGCCCCACTCACCTCACAGAGTGTTTGTTGTGGGGGAGGAAGGGAAAGGAGAATGTTAGCCGCTTTGAGACTCCTTAGGGTAGTGATAAAGCGGGATATCAAATCCAAAACTCTTCTACTTGGGCAGCCCGGCCATTCTTTCGTGATGGCAAATAATTTAATTCCTCAATCCAGGTCACAGGCTCACCCTATTCATACACAAAGACACCCCAAAGAGAAAGGCTTTCCCATTTCCTTCCTCCTTGCAGAGAAACATTTGAGGTCAACTTGGGAGAGTCAAAATCCTGCCTTCAGGATTGCTCTCCTGTACTATTTCAGACGTGTGGTTTATATGCTTATGTATGTGTTTGCCTTGTAAATTTATGAACATTTAATTTATATATTTGAGACCTTAAATTCTCATTAAAAAGCGGAGCTTCAAGCAGCAGTGTCACAGGCCCTTTTCTCCTCCACCTCGCCCAGATATCCACGGAAGGATGTCCTCCCTGTCCCTTTCTCACAAGCGAGGCAGGAAGGAGGCAGAGAGAAGAGTCTTATTTCTGCTGCCGCAAAAGCAACAGTTAAAACGAAACAAATAATTGGGGTGGGGAAGCCAAGAATGGGAAGCACCAGCAGGGTGAGGGAGAGGAGGAGAAGGGGGGGGAGGGGAGAGGCAAAGAGCCGCCACCTCCCTCAAGAGGCACAACAGAAGGCCCTGCACTGTAGAACTGCTTTTGTTTTAAAAAGCAAAACAGAACGTTTGCGAAGGATGTGGCAAGATGAAATAAAGAGGCGTCAGAAAGAGCAGCAGGGCCTCCACCCTAACGCCAGGCATTGAAACTAGATAAACACTAGATAAAGAGAATGTTGCTGCTTACATGGCATACCAGGGTCTCCCTGAGACGTTTTGCGGAACGATGTGTGTTATAAGAAAAAAACTGCTCCTTACTGTTCCTTTTCCCCTTATGGGGTATCCAGGAGCCTGTATACAGTCCTTATGTAGGTTCTCTATTGGTAGGAGAAAATAACAGAGGCCAACCAGAGAATATTGAGAAGCAAAGCAGGTAGTAAGCATGATCTTTATTAAAGCTGTTGCAACAGGGCGCTCCCCTCACATGCAGGAGAGAGGAGGAGGACCCAAAACAAAGGTGTGCCTGCCCTTATATAGACGTTTTGAAATTCCCTGCCCTGGAGCTCAAGACCACCCCTCCATACATCATACCTACATCACAGAAAAGGCGGTCTACAACAGAAACTTGAATTGGTATTTGAAGACGTGTGCATGCACACTAAAGCTCATACCAATAACAAACTTAGTTGGTCTCTAAGGTGCTACTGGAAGGAATTTTTTTATTAGAAATTTGAATGTTGTTGTTTTTTCCTGTCTACCAGGTTATCTGATAATGATAATGCCTTATCTGATTGCCAGGGCCGTCTTAAAGGGATCGGCCGCCGTGGCACAACGATCCCTTGGCGCCCCCCGCGTGCCGCCTCTTCGCCCGCCTCCCTCCCACGCTGGCTGCCCCTCGGGGGGGGCGAGCGGGGGATGAGGGGCGTGGTGCTGGAGCAACGCAGGGCTTTGCGCGCCCTTCCCAGCGCTCCAGCTGGGGCTCCGGAGGGCGGGGGCGGGTTGGGGAGGGGGCGCCCGGTATGCCGGCGGGCTCGCGGGGGCGCCCCTGGGGGGCCCGGCGCCCTGGCGCGCCACGCCACCCAGGCCCTATGACGAGATGGCCCTGCTGATTGCCTTCCCTGGTAGTCTGGCCATTCCTTTGAGATGGTAATTACTTAATAACTGAGACAATGGGAAGATTTCTTTCATCTCCTCACTCCTTGCAGAGAAACACTTGGTCAGCTTGGGAGTCAAAATGGTTTCAGGACTGTCCTCCCGTGCTGTCTCAGACATGTGGCCTATACATTCATGTACGTGTTTGCATGGTACACTAATGAACATTTATTATATATCTAATACCTTAAAATTCCTATAACAGGGTGCAGAATGCCGCAGTGAGACTCCTTACAGGGTCCTCACCGCGGGATCACATTCACCCAGTGCTATACCAGCTGCACTGGCTCCTGGTGGAGTACATGATCAAATTTAAGGTGCTGCTTTTAACCTTTAAAGCCCTATACGGCCTAGAACCCTCATACCTACGGGACTGCCTCTCCTGGTATGTCCCACAGAGGACCTTACAGTCTTCAAATAAAAACATCTTGGAGATCCCGGGCCACAGGGAGGTTAGACTGGCCTCGACCAGAGCCAGAGCTTTTTTGGCTGTGGCCCCGATCTGGTGGAACACTCTGTCACAAGAGACTAGGGCCCTGTGGGACTTGACATCTTTCTGCAGGGCCTGCAAGACGGAGCTGTTCCACCAGGCCTTTGGCCAAGGCACAGTCTGACCCTCTCTCTCTCCTTCTGTAATCTTCATAGAACTCTAACCCGATGGTTGCCATTAATTTGATTCTGAATTGATTCTAGAATGTATTTTAATTAATTGACTATGTGGTTTTATGTACACTGTGCTTTTTTACCTGTTGTTAGCCGCTCTGAGGCCGGCTTTGGCCAGGGAGGGTGGGATACAAATAAAAAATTATTATTATTACTATTATTATTATTATTATTATTAGAATTCCTATAACAATGTGTAAGATTTTTAAAATTAGATTTATATACCGCTCTTCATCCAAAGGTCTCAGGGCGGTTCACAAGATAAAAATGCACGATGGAGGTGGCAAGTGGGTGGCACTTCCTGTTTCGCCTCAAGTGGCAAAATAGGGCATGACAGTCCTGAGCGGTAAAATCGGTGCCACTGCAAAACAAAGCAAACTGGCTGACAACTAAGAACATGCAAAACGCAATCAACATAAAGCAAGTCATAAGACTCCTTCCTAAAGGGCTGTTGGTGGTAGTTGGACCTTGGGCAGGGGGCAGTCACTATCAGACTCCCCATTGCATCGTACTTCCGTTCTGGTGTAGGGATGGGGGAGAAACTGTGTTCATTTCACACTTAATGGCAAGCCTCCCTCATTCATACTTTCTGAAACAATACGAGAACCGAAACACAACCATTCTTCGAAATTCACACGTTTCTGAATTTGCCAATGCGTTCCTCTAGCCAAGTAATATGTACCATAACAAATGCATAATAGAAATGCATATATTAGTGAAAATAACAATAAAAATGCATTATATTAGGGGAAATTGCTTTCCAAAAGTATTTATATTAGTCAAATTTGAACGTGAATATTAAGACAATTTTGCCATGAATTGCTGATGAATATTTATGATGACTTAAATTCACAAACTGATGTGGAAATGTGAAGAATTGAACGCAAGATTGAGACTTCTAGGTCGGCTGCAGGCAATGGCAGACAACGGAGACCGCTTGTCCTTTATAAAAGAATGGAAATGGTTTATTGAATATGTACAGATAAATTGTAACCAGATATGGACATTGGCAGGATTATTGTAATAACCTGCAGTTTCATAAGAGTAAATCATTAAAGTAGATGAATGAAATAATAAGTTAATTTAGAATATGCAGGAAATGATAAATTTAAGGAACCGCAGAAAGAGGAGGAAGGAAGTCGAGTTTTGAAATGTTAAAATGACTGTAAAACTATTGAAATGTATATAACTGAAAATCACAAATAAAAAATGTAAAAAAGAAAGAATTGAACTTAAGATTGGAAAAAAGAGAAACTGAGAGAAATTGAAGCTGATAGGTTTGCCCCTCCCTATTTTGGTGGCAGGGACCCAGGTGGTACTGTGGATTAAACCACAGAGCCTAGGGCTTGCTGATCAGAAGGTCGGCGGTTCGAATCCCTGCGATGGGGTGAGCTCCTGTTGCTCAGTCCCAGCTCCTGCCCACCTAGCAGTTTGAAAGCACGTCAAAGTGCAAGTAGATAAATAGGCACCGCTCTGGCAGGAAGGTAAATGGTGTTTCCATGCGCTGCTTTGGTTCGCCAGAAGCGGCTTTGTCATGCTGGCCACATGACCCGGAAGCTGTCTGCGGACAAACACCGGCTCCCTTGGCCTATAGAGTGAGATGAGCACCGCAACCCCAGAGTTGGACGCGACTGGACCTGATCGTCAGGGGTCCCTTTACCTTTTTATTCTGGTGGCAGTTGACATACCTGTTAACCCTTTTGACACATGACTTGTATAAGGACCCACCTTATTTCTGCGCTTGTGGTTTTAAACTGTTCTTTACATCGTGGTTTAATTGATGTAACGTGCCTGGAGTCCTTAGTTTGAAGGGTGGGCAATAATAATAACCATAACAATAACAAATGTCCACCACCGCACCTGAGAGTAACAGGAGTTGCTGGCAAAGCATGTCACGTGACTAACACAATTCTGCCAGCCCTACTTCCATTGGAACCAGTGGTAATAAGGAGAGAAAGGACAGAACTGCAGGGGCAACCCAGCAGAGCCCTTGCATTCTTACAGGGATGCAACCTTGTGGTACAAATAAGTTACCTTCTGTCCTCAGGGGCCTGTGTGGTTCATGAGCTTTCTTTGCAGCTGGAGCGGATGAATGTGTGGGCACAGCTCTAACAGTCAGGAACTGAGGCTGAAACCAGACATGATGTAGCACCCAGAGCAACCGAGATCATGAAACAGGAGGTTCTGTTGGCGCCAGGGGGAAGGGGACGGTCAACACAGCATGGGCAGAAGCTGAACCCTTCCGTCAGCTGTGTGCTTCTCCCTGAAGCCTCTCCTCTCCTTTTAGTTTTTCTCTCAGAGGGGATCGCAGAGCCTTGTCACATATGTGCCAGGGGCTCAGCTAAGTTCAGCCTGCAACCGCCACAAGACAGCATCTCTTATGTTGCCTTCCTGGAAGTGGACTGCCTGGCTCAACCACTTTTGGCTGGAAGACATGGTTATTTGTAAAGGCTCAGTGGGTGGTGTGGGTAGTCCCGTTAAGGCTACTAGATACAGTCATATTTTTAATGTCACATTCCTGTTTCTTCTTTTTAATGTTGCTTTCTCTTCTCATGCACTTTAATATCAGTTGTAAACCATTATTTACCATACATCATTTTAAATTTCTGTTTATATAGGGTTGCCGCACGTCCAGAATTTCCTGTCTGGAACTATGGATGAAATATATCTGTACATGTAAATGTACATGTATGTATGCATCAGCATTAGCACAAAGGGGGCTGAGAATCCAATTTGCTCAGCTCTTCTTTCTGCTAACTATTATTTGCATGACTCAAAGGATGAAAACTCTTAGAAAAAGAAAATGGAACTTAAAACAACTCGTGATCTGCAAAAGCAACAAGTTTGGTAACTCCTTGCCCTTGTTCCAGACAGACTGAAACCTGTCACTTCCAGTTAGATAGAACATGTGCATTTCCTGTAATGCACAACGACTGAGGAAATAATTCCCCCTGTTTGTTTCCAGCATGAAGAGTCATCGCTTTTGCCAAGGATCTGACAGGGCACTTTGCTTGCTTATGGTGAAGTATTAGATACAATGCTTGCTTAGCAATGTTTGTACAAACCAAAATGCTTGATCAGTGACTTCCCACATTTTTAACACTGAATCAGAGGGCAAACCATAGAAAACCCGGATTCCATTTGTTCCAATTCAGTGTTAAAGAGTGGGCTTTTGCAGGGAAAGCGTAAGTGTGGATGAGCCCAGAGAGCTGCAACTCAGCTCCAAGGAAGCGACTTTCTGTAAAAAAAACCAGCTTCAGTGTCTCTCCCCCGCCCCCAAAATCTGTATCCTTCCAATTGACCAAAGCAATGAAAGAAAAGCCAGAAGCATTCGAAACAGTTAAGAGTTTATTCTTTAATATCAATAAATAAGCAGCTAGAAGAATCTCTTCATTTCCTCCAAGTTGAGGAGTCTCACTTGTTTTGTTTGTTTTCCCTAACAAAATGTTTCCTTCTGTTTTATGTGTGCATTAAAAAATCCAACCCCTGGCTTGAGGTGGGTTCTAGTCGTGTGAAGAGGGGGGAACGAACATAGTTCGTGTGGGCACTAATGCAAAAAGCAGGGGGGTAGTGTGTGTGTGTGTGTGTGAGAGAGAGAGAGAGAGAGAGAGAGAGAGAGCGCAGGGCAAGGGATGGGCAGGTGGCTCAAAATGTACAGAAGCCAAGTAGCTAGTGGTGGTTTGGGGGGGTGGGAAAGCTGGCAGGGAACACGGCATGGCAGGTGCCAGTTTTGTGGCCCACACTGGTAAGTCCCCAATGAAAAGGAGGTATGGAGGGTTTGTAGGGAAGAAATTGGCTATTAAATAAGGGGTGGGTGGAGAAGAAGCAGGGGTGGGAGCAGCAGACATGGCTGAGGAGTGAGGGGAGTGGGTATGTCTTCACGATTTGGGTTGAAGAGGTTTATTTCCGCGGTGACTCAACGGTTCACATCTTCATCCTTTCTTCTAAACTCTCTGTAAAAGGGGGAGTGGGGAGGAGAGAACAGAGAGTGAGGGACAGAGAAGCAGAGACAAGTTCCAGATTCCACACGGCTGTGAGATGGACAACCTAGAACAGCAGGCCCTTGCCAAAATCAGACGACGCGGCTGGAGCTTCGCAACGTGGGAAATAATACACAGCCACAGTGGCTTGCCTCACTTATCATTCTAGTCAGGCGCTCTTAAGATAAGTGGCAGAAAGGTCTTGAGCAAGCAAGCAGCTGGACATATTTCTTGTGGAGTAGACCTAATGCCTCTATCCCTCCGCTGCCTTTAACAGATAACAATAGGCAGAAATTCAATGGCTGCAGATTTCTGCATCGTTCTTTGGGAAAGGCCCACCTGTTGAATTTCTGCCTGGCACACAGACTCAAGGGTCTTGACAGATACAAATTTGGATGGCAGGTGTCTTCCTCCTTACCAGAAGCCATTGCTCCACTGATTTGAGAGGACTCAATAACATTTCACATGGACATGATAACACAGAGCGTTTGAGCTGGTTAATTTCTCTGAACTAAACAAATTAGATGCCACCTCTCAACAAAGGTGTGATCCTCCCAGCCCATAAATGCAGGGCCAAGGGGACACTAACAGGGTAGGACAGGGAGAAGGGAGCCATGTTGACCTCCTACTGAGCCACTCCCAACCCTGCAAGGCCAGTTTCCTCTCCAAACTAGACTCACACACCCCTAGAGCCCAGCTGAGGGATGAGGGGGGGGATTAAAACTTCCTGGGAGTATGTGGCATTTGCAAGAGAAAATTAATAGGTCAGGAAGACTTAACCACCCCCACCCCTGCAAATTCTCCTACTCAACCCCTCAAATTGTCCTGCAAATGTGTTAACAGCCAACACCCTAAGCCCTGGCATTAGCAGTATGAGTGCAATAGGATGGGGAACTTTGGTCATGTCTAGTTCGGCCTGATTACAGTCTGGTCCTAAATGTGTCCACTCAGGAGAAGCAAACCCTACAGATTCAGTGGGACTTAGTTTCTGGGAAATACTCATAGGGCTTTAGCGCCTTATAGAGAATGGCAGGGGGTTAACAGGAGTGAGCAAGACTTTGTGGGATATTCACTCACCTGGATCCACGCATGCCAGCCACACTGTGAGGAACCCCCAGCAGAGGAAAGCTCACCCCACCAAAAGCACCTCAGCTTTATGTTCCTTGCCTAGCCAACCTAATACCAGCTTGGTGTAGAAACCAGCAACAGCAAGAGCAGCAGGTCTAGTGAAGGGGGGCAGCCCTGAGCTCAGGCCACCCCACCCCTTCCATGAAAGATGGGGCCAAGCGATTGTCCATGTGAGACTGGCCAGGCATGACATGGGGCAACTAGCAGTGGGCAGTGAAGGCAGCTGAGGCACAGCCATAGAGAGATGACAATGAGCAGATGGGGCTGAAAGACCTTCCCCATTCTGTGTGCATCCAAGTTAAAACCATGACTATCTCTCAAGTGCTGAGGCCAAATGGGCTTACTTGGGTGCATGCAGAAGGTGGGAAAAGGCAGCTCCTGGGAGCGGATGGGGCCCAAAGAGGATCCGGTGCTAACAATCATGCCTGCAATTGTATTGTTCAGTGTTCAAGTTTTCAGCAAATGCATTCCAATTTAGAATTTGGAATTTAGAATGCAGGGCTCAAAACCCCCAAAGGTTTAACATGTTATTATTGGCATGAAAGGTTGCCACTTTTTTTTAAAATGGCCCTACAAAATAGTTTAGTGGTTTTCAAACCGTGTTCCAGGGAGGCTTCTCAGGGCACCTCTAGACTGCTATTTTCAGGGGGATTCATGGATGATATGTGTAGAAAACTGGTGTAGTATCCACACCAAATTACAATTGATATATTGTGGAACCACTGGTGCAACTTATCTTATGTCAGGCTCTGACCTATGCGTCAAAAACTTATCATAGAATTACAGAATAGTAGAGTTGGAAGGTATCATGGGGATCATCTAGTCCAACTCCTTGCAATGCAGGAATATTTCACCCAACGTGGGGCTCGAACCCACAACCCTGATATTAAGAGTCTCATGCTCTGCAGACTGAGCTATGGAGAAACACAGTCAGTTCTAGAACATGTCCCACATTCCTCTGCAATGCACAGGGTTCCTTGGCAGATGAGTCAATGCAGATTTCCTCAAGGTATTTAGCTTGAAAACCACTTGGATAGTTGTTAAAATAAATAGAGCCTGAGTATTCAAAACACATACATCTCAGCCAAATTGCCAGCTATAAACTAGCTAAGTAGCAACCTTGACTTGCATTAGGGTTTAGGCCCACACTGACCAAATTCATGTCCACAAATGATTGTTAATTATATTTCATAATTTTAAATACTGACTGAACGCTAATCATTGCCTCCTCTTAACTGAATAATCAATATAATTAAAATTCATTTATTTCAGTGAAAAGAGAATGTTTCCTGGAGCAGTCAAAAGTTAACAAGCGGTCCTCTTTTGGGGGCAGGATTTTCTCCTGACCCACCAGCCAAGCAGCTGGGTCCCAGTTCCCTGGACAATTGCAGATGCAGCAAAGAGACTGTTCAAGCAAAGAAGAGACACTTTCCCGCCAGCTCCCCACATATATTGCAAATCTTCCCACATGGATGAACAGACAGATAGGATGGAGCAGCCAAGAGGACAAGCAAGGCATGCTGTCACGGGTGGTAAGATACCTGGGAGGCAGGATACAGGAGAATAGAGGGGGAAGGAGTCTATGCTACAAGAGGGAAAGGATAAAAGAAATCAGAGTTAATAGACGTTAGGGAGAAGGTGGGCAAGGAGAAGATAAGATGATTAGTCTGGATGGGTGGAATGGAATGGAATGATGGCAACCCATAAAGGACTACTTAAGGCAGCCTTCTAAAATCTTGTGCGCTTCAGATGCTGCTGGACTACAACTCCCATCATCCCTGACCACTGGCAGTATTGTCTGAGGCTGGTGGAAATTATGGTCCAAAACATCTGAAGAGCACTAGGTCATGGAAAGCTGATTTAGGGGCATTGGATATGAAAGAGGAGTCCTGGTTCTCTGTCATTCACATTAACTTACAAATTATTGGGGAAGACCCAATAATCCTGGGCATTTCCCATCTCACCTTCATCCACCAATTCCAACCCAGTGGAGTGCGCTCCATTCTCAGAAGTCACAAGACAACCTTGATATCCAGGAACTTCTAGGCACCTGTATCCCCTAAAGAGCATGCATCTGCTGTTGCCTCTACCAGAAACGTCAAATTTTCAAGCGTCTGGTTCCACACAGCACTGAGAGGCTATTTCAGTTCTTAGAAGGCGGCACTGAAAGTGATCATCTGGGAGGAGAACCCTGAATGAACAAGCACCTAAAATTTCCCCAGCCTTGGATCTAACATCTAACGTGAGTTGCCCTGGATGGGTGCACATGGAGATGGTGGAGGGTGAGAGGAAGAAGACAGGAAGGAATTGGGACAGAAAAGGTCAGCAGGGAAGGACATTCAGTTTCTTCTCTTCCCACCACAGTGATGTGTGTCCCCCCCCCAATGCTTTTCATCCGGTGCTCCTGACTCCCTTAAATAGGCAGGAGGAAGAGGAGGCTTCGAAAGGGGTGGGGTGGGAGGCAAGGATTGAGACCAACCCAGGAGAAGGGAGGGGAGGATGGCTTACGCTCCAGATAGTTCCGGGCAATGAATTTGAGCAGCTCATCCAGTAAGATGACAGGCAAGGATATCTTCAGCACCACCATCCAATGGTGCAGATCCAAGTGGGTGAGTTTGAAGATCATCTGGGAAGAGCAAGAACAAGGGAAGAGGTCAGTGTTTGCTAGGGTTGAGGCGAGAAATGCAATTCAGTTCACACTTAAAAGCGAATCTACCCAACCTGCACTTCCTGAAACAACAGGTGAACCGAAACACAACCATTATTTCTCTGAATTTTGCAATGTGCTTCTCCAGGCAAGTAACGTTTACCAAAACACATAATCTAATGTGGAGTGTCCATAGAAATGCATGTGTTAGTGAAAATAACACGCCGAAATGCATTCTATTAGGGAAATGTAAATGTTAGGAAAATATGCCTTGTACAAACATGTATATAAGGTAAAATTGAACACAAAAAATGTGTATATTCGGAGAAATTCACCTTAAAATGATGAATTTTCATGAGGATTAAAAAAAATCATAAATGGGTGTGAAAATGTAGAGAACTGATGACTGGAAAAATGAGGAAGTGAAATTAACAGATTTGCCCCCAAAGTCTGGCTTTGAGCACAAGGGAACCCCCTCTACAAATATAGCAAACAACAACAATCCAAACCCCTAAAAATTAGCTATCATGGGCTGGGTCCAGACTAACAGTGCAATCCTAACTTTTTCTACTCAGAAGGAAGCCCTACTGAATACAATGGGGCTTACTCTCAGGTAAGAAGAGTTAGAACTGCAGCCTTTGTCATCATCAAAATCCATGGGACAAGTTACTCATGATGCCTTAACTCAAGTGCTGTTTTCTATGGAAACTAAGTGCAACTAATAAACAGTGGAAGAAGAAGAAGAAGAAGAAGAAGAAGAAGAAGAGGAAGAAGAAGAAGAAGAGGAGGAGTTTGGATTTGATATCCCGCTTTATCACTACCAGAAGGAGTCTCAAATCGGCTAACATTCTCCTTTCCCTTCCTCCCCCACAACAAGGACTCTGTGAGGTGAGTGGGGCTGAGAGACTTCAGAGAAGTGTGACTAGCCCAAGGTCACCCAGCAGCAGCATGTGGAGGAGTGGGGAAGCGAACCCAGTTCACCAGATTACGAGTCTACTGCTCTTAACCACTATACCACACTGGCTCTCCTATACCACTGGAATCCTACACCAGTCTGCTCAAAAGTAAGTGTCATTGATTTAAGCTCAAAAGTAAGTGTCATTGATTTAAGCTCTCCCAATTAAGGGCACAATGTCTTAATTATTACAATTTAAAGCATGAGGGACAAACAGTTCTATATCATCTAACACAGCACAACGCCAGTGCTTTTCAACGTAGCCTTTCATACATTTATCTGCCAGCGATCAAAGAATGAGCAATCGGGTGATGACGAGAAGGCATAGAGGGAATGAACTGATCCTGAAGCTGGCAAGGAAGTAAAGCTGTGCTTGAACAACACTTACTGGCATAGGGTCAACGTAGAGGATGACAAAGTGCAGAGACATGGAGAGGCAGATGGATCCCAGAAGCCAGATATTCACCCAGGGGGGCATCCGAATCAAGGACTGGTTCTCTGACAGGCTGTGTAGGACAGAGAAGCAGGGTGGGGTTACCATGGGGCAGAGAAAACCCAACACTAAGTCATCAGTCAATATAAATCAATAGACACTGGTTCTTTAAAGATCAGCCAGTTGCTGGCTCTCCTGTATGCAAGATGTCGTTTTTTTCAAGAGATGAATGGAATCACAGTCCTGGAACCACAGCCCTGGCCAGGAAACAGGGTATCTGGGGGATGAGACTGGGGAGGATGCTTCTGAAGAACCTCCAAGGCAGCGCTATGTGAGTAATGCTGAAGATTGACTCTCACGGGCACCCTTACCTGTTGAGTGCATTGCACATCTCAATGGTGACCAGGACGGACAAAGCCATGGTCATTGGGACAGCGGACTCAAAGATCTCACATTCCAAACCTTCAAAGTCAGGGTTGTGTTCTGTGCACTGCATGAAATGAGACTGGGGGGCAGAAGGAGAAAGTGGGAAAGAGGATTAAAACAGGCCATGTTTTAGAATACCACCGATCTTGCCCTCCCGCAGTTCACTTCCAGTAGAGCACCCAGAAGTTCAAGCTCACCAACTGGTGGTAGGTCACGCCAGGTCCATCTTCAGCATACATGAACCACCAAGCGGCGGCACCAACAGTGGCAGCTCCGACATATCCTGCAGGCAGATGTCAAAAGGAAAGGTTAGCATGAACGAAGAAGAGGGCAAACGTTCCCCCCAAAAAACAACTGCCCCCCCCCAAGAGCAGCCTGCAGGGGAACTGAAATGGAGAGGGCTGTGGCTGAATGCGGATTGCAAAAGAAGCTGTGCTCCTTTGGATTATTAAAGGTAAAGGTAAAGGGACCCCTGACCATCAGGTCCAGTCGTGTCCGACTCTGGGGTTGCGGCGCTCATCTTGCTCTATAGGCCAAGGGAAAAAACCGCTGGGGGGGGGGGCGGGGAAAGGAAGCAGAGCAGGCGAATTCAAGCGCTTGCTCTGCTTCTTTTTGCCCTTTCCGCTGCTTTTTTTCAGCGGGGGGGCGCCGACCAGCGGGGGGGGTCAAACCTGTCACCCCCTCCTCGCTGGCCACCCCCTCGCCGAAAAAAACCGCTGGGGGCGGGGAAAGGAAGCAGAGCAGGCGCATTCAAGCGCTTGCTCTGCTTCTTTTTGCCCTTTCCGCCGCTTTTTTCGGCGGGGGGGGGGCCGACCAGCGAGGGGGGTGTCAAACTTGTCACCCCCTCCTCGCTGGCCACCACCCCCCGCCGAAAAAAAGCCTCGGAAAGGGGGAAATTCCCCCTTTCTGCATCCACGTGCATCGTGATGTCATGATGACGTCACGATGCACGCGTCGTGCCCCTCCCCCAGGGGGGTGCCTCTGCGCTGCCGCCGCCCCCAGCAGCACAGAGGCTAGCTACGCCACTGCAAACCAGTGATATTTCAGGGAGCAGGTGGGGCCCATTACTTACATCATAGGAGCCTACACAACACAAAACACTGTTGCTGTATGTAGGTTTTATTTTATTTGGTTTTTATCTTATATTTTGGAAATGTACATCCAGTTTTTTTCCTTTAAATTTTTTTGGGGGGCCCAAGAAAGTGGGGCCTTAAGAAGAAGAGAAGAAGAAGAAGAGTTTGGATTTGATATCCCGCTTTATCACTACCCTAAGGAGTCTCAAAGCGGCTCACATTCTCCTTTCCCTTCCTCCCCCACAACAAACACTCTGTGAGGTGAGTGGGGCTGAGAGACTTCAGAGAAGTGTAACTAGCCCAAGGTCACCCAGCAGCTGCATGTGGAGGAGCGGAGACGTAAAAGTTATAGCTTGTTTAGCTTCTACGTAAATCCGGCAGTGCACATAGGTAGGACACGGGCGAGAGAGTACAGGATTTGTATACAGGAGTGAAAACTAGGGATGCAGGATGTCTGTATTCTGGATTAAGAGGGCAGGGCCCCAGGGAGGAAAAAAAATGTTACCTCCAATGGCCAAGTAGCGGAAGAAGAGCCAGCCACTGATCAGGGGCTCCTTGGGGCTGCGAGGGGGCTTGTTCATGATGTCCAGATCAGGGGGGTTAAAGCCCAAGGCGGTGGCTGGGAGCCCGTCAGTCACCAAGTTCACCCACAGCAGCTGCACGGGGATCAAGGCTTCAGGGAGACCCAGAGCAGCGGTGAGGAAGATACTGCAAGGGAAAGAGGAGAGAAACAAAAGGTGAGGAGAGAGGAAGCCCCTGTAAAGCAGTGGTGACATGTGCAGCTGCCAGGGGACAGGCCGACCTGGCCACAATTATCATGCTATCGGACCCCCTCAGCCCTTTTGCTGAGCCTCATCAGCATGGTGGCAGGGCTTGCCTAATGAAGGCTTCATGAAGGGGATTTCGAGGGGATGAGTGGGGAAGGAATCCCTTACCAGACAACCTCACCCACGTTGGAGGAGATGAGGTAGCGGATAAATTGTTTCATGTTGTTGTAGATGGCCCTGCCCTCCTCAACGGCGGACACAATGGTGGAGAAGTTGTCATCTGCCAACACCATTTCTGAGGCGGTCTTGGCTACAGCGGTGCCAGAGCCCATGGCAATACCAATCTCAGCCTTCTTCAGAGCTGGGGCATCATTTACACCATCACCGGTCTACCAGGATGAAGCGGAAGGAGACAGGGAGTCAACCAAGGAGGAGGGGATCAAATGCAGCAGTCTAGCTGGGGAGATTTCATTTCCAAGGCCAAAAGAACCTTGCACTTTTGCACAAAGGATATCACGAAGGATATCACAGAGCTGAGTAAGGGGCAAGCAAAAGTGAACAGGGACCTTTTCTAAGAGGAAAGCACAAAGCATTTGGGTCTCTCTGGCTGGGGAGGAGGGCATCATACTAGTTTATAAAATGGTGCAAGGATTTTCTCTCTCCACTAGAACCCGGGGTCAAGAAATGAAAGGGGCAAGGGTTTCAGGACATGGAATGCATTTCTTGCAAGATGCAGTGATGGCCACTAGCTTGCATGAAGAAAGGCCGTAGCTCAGCCTTGTATACAAAACGCTCCGGGTTCTATCCCTGGCATATCCAGGTAAGGCTGGGAATGACTCCTGTCTGAAACCCTGGTGAGCACCTGCCTTTCAGTGCCTACAGCACTGAGCTAGATGCAGCAATGGACTGGCTTGGGATATGGCAGCTGTGGATAATGGTTTTCAAACCAGTCATGTGCATGGAAAACAGGTGAATAAGGGGCTGGATGATGGATAATAAATGGAACCTCCTCATCCCTGAGGAAGCTGGGAAGCAACAGTCAGGGGAAGATGGCTGCATCCAGGCTCTGCGGGTGCAGCATCTGGCCAGCCACTGTGGGGAACAGTATATGGGAAGGGATCTTTGGTCTAATGCAGAAAGGCCATGTGGAGTGAAACTGAGGGTCACATAGGACTTTTATCCACAAGTGTGTACACTGCAGTAGAGGAGGAAATGGACACCCATGTACACCACCATATGTAATGGTTGCCTACATGTCTGTTTCTTGGCAGCGAATTCCCATCATATGCATTCCGTAAAACAGACACTTCCGTGGGCAATATTCATGCATTATGATATGCACAGGTATACATTGTTTTCCCCTGTACCCTGTAGCCAGATGTTGCTGGCTACAAGCCCTCTGTTGCCCTTCCAACCATCCTCCCACCCTGCCATTGCCGTCCGTCTATTCACCATGGCTGTGATTTCATCAAAACCCTGCAAGAACTCCACAATCTTGGACTTGTGCGCCGGCTCAACACGAGCGAAACAGCAGGCTCTCTTGCAGGCTTCCCGCTGCTCGCTTAAGGGCAAGTCGTCAAACTCACGGCCGGTGTAGGCCCTGCCAGTCACGTCCTCGTCCTCTTTGAAGATACCAATGCGGCGGCAGATGGCAATGGCTGTGCCTTTGTTGTCGCCTGTGATCATGATGACGCGGATGCCGGCTTCGCGGCACAGCTGGATGGAGCCCATCACCTCCTTGCGGGGTGGGTCCAACATGCCTACGCAGCCCACAAAGGTCAGGTCCGTCTGTAGAAGGGAGATGTCTCAGAAAAGGCTCCGAAAGCAGTGGACAAAAGCTCACAGCCCATATGACCAATGAACAGCCCATCTGATCGCTATAAGGACTAATCTGCGGCACTTTAACAGCAGGTAAATGAAAAAGGAAAGTTTCAACTCTTCCAGTGTTGAGATCAACTGTCTCTGAAAGGTTGCCGGGTTGGACTTTGGGAAGAAGCCACAACTACAAAGCTTACTGGGTTGCTCTCCCTCAGCCTGACCCACTTCACAAGGGGTGAAGTCATGTGTGGGGTCATGTGCACCACCATGAGCAAATTGAGGAAAGGGTGGGGCAAAATTTTAAAAATACAAAAATTATCTGCCTGAGAGCCTGGAGGTGATTTTTTTTTTCACCTTAAAAAAACGGTTATTCTCTTCAAATTTGTGTTAGAAATGTGAGGACAGTGGTACTGAGGGCTAAGTCCTGCCAAGGCATTTTAAGGCACTGTAAATATTAACATACCAAATTCAGTACTGCACACATTTCCCCTAAAATCCAACAGAATCCATAATTGGGAATGTTGTACAGACAACCACAACACAGCCTGAAATAGGAGGATATACGTTCACTTTTTTTTTTTTTGAAAGAAGAATTGACTTGAGGGGATCCATTCCCTAAATTCCTTTCAGCTCTTCACCTTAACTCTGCACTCCATCCTCCCTGTCACTCGCCATGTGATTTGCCCTCAGTGTTACCTCATAGTCAGCGAATTTGGTGGAGTCCTCAAGGACCATGTCTTCCCTCTTTGGGGGGGTGTCACGGGTGGCCAGGGCCAAGCAGCGAAGAGTGTCCCTTCCTGTGCCCCACTCCTTGATGACTCCCATGATGTGGTCTTTGACGATGGGGGTGAGGGGGACGCGGGTGGTGCCCACACGGACATAGTTGCAACGGTCTATCACACCCTCAGGGGCGCCCTGTACATGAGAAAGAACGTAAAAACAGATGTCGTGACTTGAGGGGAAAGCGAGCTGGGTGGCAAATGGTATTTCTGAACCGCCATTGGGACCAGGTATTAGAGCTTTTATATGGAAGTTCTGGAAAAGAAGTTCCCAAACTGTGGTCCGTGGACCATCAATGGTCCTTGAGTTTCAGTCAGGTGGTCCATCCCATGTCTATAGGGATTTGTGGTTGGAGACAGGAGACGGCACAGCCGCCATATTAAATATTCGTATTGATTATCAATTGGATTTTTATTGCCTCTTTTATTTCTTCTGCATAATTCAAATCATGCTACAATAAAATGCAATATAGAAAAAACAAAATAAAAAATAAAAAAATCCTTCCAGTAGCACCTTAGAGACCAACTAAGTTTGTTCTTGGTATGAGCTTTCGTGTGCATGCACACTTCTTCAGATACCACACTAAATGCACACGAAACAAACTCATACCAAGAACAAACTTAGTTGGTCTCTAAGGTGCTACTGGAAGGATTTTTTATTTTATTTTGTTTTGACTATGGCAGACCAACACGGCTACCTACCTGTAAATGCAATATAGAAAGAAGCAATAAAATGCAATTTAAAATAATACAGCATCTAGCAGAGCACAGCATCTGCTCCAGAGGAAGAACTGAGGGGAGAGAGACTTTCTGCAGGGAACAGCTTTCCCACCTGCCTTGCCCCACCCTTCAGCCCTGGGAGCCTTTCCCAGACCATGACTTTGGGAACAGCAGAACAACTGGGAAGAGGGGAGTCCATGGATAGTTTTTTAAAATAATTTTATAAGTTGTGGGTCCTTGTTTCTCAATTTGACCATTTTACATTTTTTTAATGTTTTGTGGTATTTTATGCAATGTGATTTGCTGTTATTTTTATTGATTATAGATTAGTAATTATTTATTGTAATGGATAAGTGTAAACTGTTTAATTATTATTTGCTGGTGTTTAATTTGGATTCCAATGGATTATTGAATATTGCTTCATTTGATATACCGTATATACTCGAGTATAAGCCAACCCAAGGCACCTAATTTTCCTACAAATATCTGGGAAAGCTTATTGACTCGAGTATAAGCCGGTTCACCTTTGCTGCTGTGGAGGAGGAGGAGGAGGAGGAGGAGGAGGAGGAGGAGGAGGAACAAGGAGCCCGAAAGCAACCCTTTGGGCTGCTCCTTCCTCTTCCTCCTTTGCCACTGTGGAGCTCACCCCGTCGCGGGGATTCGAACCGCCGTTCTTCTGATCGGCAAGCCCTAGGGCTCTGTGGTTTAACCCACAGCGCAATGTTCCCTTGTGTTATACAGAGAAGGCTGGGATCCTGTCCTGTTTAAGCAGGAGCCAGGGAAAGTGAGCACCTGTGGTGTTTTAATACTTCCTTAACTGATAGGCTTTCTGTCTTCTGGGGTCTATAGTTTGCATTTATGTGAGCAGTTCAGGAATGGAACAAGCTGCCTGGGGAGAGTAAAGAACCGCCATTCTTGTACGCTTCTTAAGAAATGGTTGACTGGGGTGAGCGGGCGACAGCAGCACGAGTGGAGAGAAAGGGCTTCTTTCTCGCCGCCCCCACCGCCTGCCTCACTCGAGCATAAGCCGAGGGCAGCTTTTTCAGGTAAAAAAATGTGCTGAAAAACTAGGCTTATACTCAAGTATATACAGTAAGTTGTTTATTTTAAAGTTATTTTGACTTTTAATATAGGATATGTTTGTCAATATTGATATCTGATGTTTTATTATGATTATTATGTGTGTTGAAAGCCACCCGGATGGGCGGGGTATAAATAAAAAATATTTATTATTATTATTATTATTATTATTATTATTATTATTATTATTGCCACAACATGCAGACAAATCATTAAGGGGGTCTGCCAAGACCCTCAGCAATTTTCAAGTAGTGCATGGGGCAGGGAAGCTGCGACCCACTCTCCTGGAAACTGTTTTCATGGGTAAAATAAGTGAAAGGGGTAATTTAGAGATCCTTGCTTGCAATGATGATCTCCTTCAACAGTCTCATGTGTGTCTGCAGCAGATGACTCACATGACTGAATGCCCTTCCATACAAAAATCTACTCTGTGCATAGAAAACTAGAAGTTAGGGAGTTGACACACTAGTTTTCTATATGGAGGATTTTATTTATATATTCTTCCCCCCCCCCTTTTTTTGGTATGGAGGAACCTGCAGTCCAGTGTAGTTCAGCCCAGTGACTAAATTTTTAGATTCAGAATAGGAAGAGATTCAGGTACAAATCCCATCGCGGCCATGAAGCTTGCTGAACAATCATGGGCCAATTGTTACAACTCTGGCAAAGCAACTTCACAGAGTTGTTGTGAGGAATAAATGGGACGTAGAGATAGAGGGAACCTTGCCACCCTGAGCTCCTCAAAGAAAAGGAAGGATTAAAATGTAGTAGGCAAACATCTGAGCCGGGGCCAAAGATGGGAATGCCTTAATTCCCTGGTTGCTATGGAGATGGGACACGGTCAAACGGGACACTGCTGACCTTGACAAACATCTTGTTTCCGACAGCAGCTCGGGAAGCTTTTGCTGGGGAGCAGTAAACAGACATGGACTTTCTGTCGCGGGAAAACTCCAGGGTGAATTCTTTCTTCATGAGCTGTTTGATCACCTGGGGAAATGGAGGAGAAAGGGAGGGGGAGGGAATGGGTTAAAACCTGCTCGACATTGCCAGGACACACAGCACAAAGTGAAGCTATGGAATTCGCTCTCACAAGAGTCGCTCCAAAAGAGGAATAGACAAATTCGTGGAGGAGAAGGCAATAGACAACTACAAACTACAACGGCAGAGTTCTATTCCACTGTCTGATGCAGTGTAACTCTATCAGTAGCTGGGAATTAATTGCAAGTGGAGGGAGTGCTGTTACGCTCAAGACCTATTTGGGGGCTTCCTGTACACGTTTGGCTGGCCACTGTGAGAACAGGATGCTGACTAGGTGGGCAGAACTCTTACATTCAACCAATGGGACCACAGCAGAGACATACAGAAGACATCATCATACGTATCCTAGGGAGCGGAGCTTTATAAGGAAGGCAAGAGAAGATAATTTGCAATGCTGAGGTATGAGAAGGGTGAGCGCTTGGTGGCCTTAGGCAAACTTATTTCTCTCAGCTGCAGCTAAGACTACAATGGTTAGGAATAGGACTAACCTACCTTGCAGGATCGTTCTAAGGATTACATGAATATAATGCATGTGAAAGTTTTGGAGCACTCAGAAATGTTACTTAAACGCTTTTATTAGCTATCAACTTTCATTGGGGTAGCTGTGTTTGTCCGTTTCAGCAAAAATAACCAAGAGCCTCCTGGCACCTTATTCACATCATCAAACGTGTACAGAAAACTGAAGCAACAACAGGAAACTTAAACAAAATATTGCAAAAATACACAGTTACATATAAAAACGTTTCATTAACATAAAGTTACTAATATATATAAATCAATATCAGTTCATTTTCTTTAATGCCAGTGCTTGTGCATTCATTAGCCTGAGCAACAGGAGCTTGGAGTAAATTCACTTCTTACTAAGGTATTGTAGAGAATCTTGTGATAGATAGAAAGGAAGGAAGGAAGGAAGGAAGGAAGGAAGGAAGGAAGGAAGGAAGGAAGAAATTTACACTTAAAGTTGAACCTACCTAATTTGCACTTTCAAAAACAATACACAACCTAAAACACAGCCATCCTTTGAAATTTACGCTTCTTCAATGCTGTTCTTCAGCCAAGTGTATGAATCATATTAGGGTAAAGTGTGCATTAAAACATATATATGTGTGTGTGAAACAAAAATGGAAATTGCATCATAAAAATGTGTATATTGGGCAAAAATGCCTCCAAAGATGTGTATATTAGGAGAAATTGAAACTAAAATGCTGGGGAATTTTCATGAGGACTTTAAGAAAAACCACAAACTGTGGGGGGAATGGAATTTAAGACTGGAAGAATGAGAGAGAAACCAAAACAGAAGCAACGCAGGGCCCTGAAGAGAGGCCATCCTCAGCAGACAATACTTACAGCGTTACAAGCGTTGGCACGCTCCACTTTGGAGATGCTGCGTACATCTGTGTTGAAGACGTTCATCTTCTCAACCAAGCAGGTAAGGGCAGTTTCGGTGGCTTCACCCACCTTCTCATATACACCTTTGGACTGGGGTGGGAGGGAGAAAATGGGTAGAAGAAGAAGAAGATGAGAGTTAGACACTCGCATACAGCCAAGAGCTGCAGGGATTCTGACAAAATATGAATCTGAATGAAAATATCCTAGGGCGGTTTACAATATTAAAACACATTGCAAAACATCAATGATAAAAACATAATTAAAAACGTAGTTGTATAGTTGTATAACCACCATGATTTTTTCCCTCCAGGTGGTGGTATATAAATACATAGATTAATTTTTAAAAAATCAGTATGTGTGTGACGAGGTGTGGGTGGGGAAGGGAGAGGGCAGTAAAATTTGTGCCCACCAACCTAAAAAGTAGCCCACATTTCCCCAACTACAAAAAAGTAGCAACCTCGTCACTGTGGGCACTCTTACACTTAAACTGGTTTAAGAGTCATTTGCTCCTGTCAGAGGAATGCTTGGTGTTGAATCTGACACCTTTTCAATGTCAAATGAAAACCACTTTATTTACCCACTCTAATTAATCATCTTTTAAATCTATGCTCTCTGTTTGCTGTAATAAACCTGAATTTAGTTGGTAATTTAGTTGTGCTTACTCTGTTGCTGCTGGTTTTATTATTGTAATGATGATTAATAGTAGTTTAAAAAAATAAAATTATTATTATTATTTTATTACTGTTTTACATTGTGTAAGTTGCTCTCAAAGCTTTCAGGTCGAAGAGTGCCTATTAAATTTTATTAATCAATATCTATCCGAAACTTCTCGTTGCCCTCACTGAACTACAATTCCCATAATTCTTTGGGGTAAGCCATCACTGTTAATAAACGATGAAGCATCCAAAACTGAAGGCAATTGTTGGAAGGCTGGATGTGAACCAAGAGAGAAGCATTCACCTCATTGAAATCCAGAGAGGAGTCATTGCAAAGGGCACAGATAGTAGCCAGTTCAACGAGCCCATCATACTGCCCAGCGTTGACGTGCTTATCATTCTTGAAACTGCATATGCGAGAGAGAAAGGAATTGAAGGACAGAAAAACGTAAGTGACAGCGCAAAAACAAACAGCGGAGAGGTGAACTAAGGGTTACTGGTGTCACAGCTTCCCCAGCCCTGGGCTATAGGGCGATTGTAATGCTAGGAGGCCAATGAGCAACATTTGAGGTACTGTATTTCTTTCGTTGTGAGGTTAAGAGTTAGAAATAATGATTCAGGCAGTTTTAAGATCAGATCGCATGTGTCTGCTCGGTTTGTAATTTGCCATTCCTTCAAACAGCTCAGAGCACCTGCTTCCAAGGAGGTTTCCTGGGCTGCCCCACAGATGTGCCTTAGCTTCAGAAATGAAACAGAAATGGGATGCGGGCATCTTTAGACTGTGCCACGTATGGGAGAAGCAAGAGAAAGGATCGGGAGTCAAACTCTCGGGAGAGTTACCCAATTATCCAAAGTGACACACTAGGGTTTTAAAGGTGCCATATCCCCCCCACCCTCCACTTTTCAGGGTGTTGGATTAAGAAAACTGTTTAGGGTTGGGGTTTCTTAGGAGTTACTCACACTTCTCCTTCGGGGGCATAGGTGGAACCAGTAATAGAGAATTTGTTCAGAGAGCAAATATCTCCATCTACTTTGTCAATGACAAACATCTGCAAAGAGAAGGAGAAAGAAGAGGCGGGGTCAAGGTGACTGACGCGGGCAGGAGGCACTTCGTGACAAAAGTGCCGGCCTCAAGCTTTCCCCTCACCTTGCAAACAGACATTTGGTTGGTGGTGAGGGTGCCAGTCTTATCGGAGCAGATGACCGATGTGCAGCCCAAGGTCTCCACGGAGGGCAGGCTTCTGACGATGGCATTCTTCTTGGCCATACGGCGTGTGCCCAGGGCTAAGCAGGTGGTGATGACGGCAGGAAGGCCTGAGGAGGAGGAGGAGGAAGAGGAGGCGAAAGGGAAAGGTTAGCTGTAGGAATGGGCGAAGCATTCAGGCAGCTGCCATCCATTCGCTGGCTTTGGTTTCAGATACTCTCGGCTGTCTCCACTCCCTTCAGCTCCTACTGCCCACCACACTACCTCTTGTGCAGATTTATTCATTTAATAATATTTAGGGTAAACCACCTTAACAAAAGCAGCAGACAACAGTACAAATCAGTGTTAAAGCATGGGCAGAGCAATCCAACCCCCCCCTCCAATACATCAGATGGTTTGGGGAAGGAATTTGTGGTGGAAGCCCTTTACCCAGCTCTGCCGGTTCAGCTGGTCTCCTGTCAGCTGCTGAAGCATATGTATGCCCTGAAATGGCTCATTCTCAGGGTGGAGCAGGGGCAGGACTGAGCTGATTCTGGACCCACTAAATCTGGGTGAGTCTCAAATCTGTCAGGAGATAACACTGAATCTGGATAGGGCCCCATCATCCTGCCCCTCCACTTCTACTGCGGCTGCCGATAGCAGTCAGCCTGCAGGTGCAACTGTGGCTCTGCAGAGCCTCACAGGAGGGGGGTGGGTTGAACTGAACCTTTAAACAGAGATAGAAACACCACACATTATGAATCTTGCGTTTACTGGATTCAGATTTATTGTAATAGCCAGAGTTTTGACTGATATGTACAATGAGCAGTCGTAATAGTAGAGGCTGAATCTGGAACGTTCCATATGCAGACTCTGGGCTTTCTAGTGAAAGCCCCTCAGACAGCTGTGAGAAGTTGAGATGCCACTAACTTAAGGTCTTATGACAGGATGAACCAAAGTCTAGTAGTTAAAGGACAAGAACATTCTTCTAGGCTTCGTATTTTCCAACTCGCTGCTGCCAGTCAGAGTAGACAACACTGGTCTAGATGGTCCAAATAGTCTAACACAGCAGTGTTAGCAAATGTGTGGCAAGTCATATGCTAAGGAACATATGAAGCCCCTCACTCACTCATGCTTTCTCTCTCTCTTCCCCAGTGTTTGGATTGCTGGTTTTGCTTCTAGTCCTACTGATATGGGGCCAAAAGTTGACTGTTGGGAGGGACACAGGCAAGAGCACAGGCATGACACAGACCACAGTACAGCCAGACCCACTCGCCTTGCAGGCCCTGTCCAGCAGTGCCACAGAGGGATGGGTGAATCTGTGGGTTTTTCCTTAGTTTTTCATCCCCCCCCCCATCTTCAGTTCTCCACATTTCCTTATCAGTTTGCTTTCTTTTTTCTTTTTAAAGTTATCATGAAAATTCACCAGCCGCTTAGTGCGAATTTCCCCTTAATATACTAATGTTTGTATGCAGTTCATCCTAATACGCACATTTTTACAAAGCGACGTTCACCTAATATCATGCATTTTCCTGTTATTTTTAATAATGCATGCATGGTAATGCACACTTTACCCCAGTATATTCATTTTGTGATATACTGCTTGGCTGGAGAACTGCGCTGCAAATTTCAGAGAAGAGGGGATTTGGAAGAATGTCTGTGTTTGGGTTTGCTTTGGGAAGTGTGAACTAGGTAGGTTCACCTTTAAACGCAAACTGAATTGAATTTTTCTCCAGCTCCTAGCCACGGACTAGCCATTCATAAACTAGCAGCACAAGGCAGCTCCTTATATCCTTTTGCATAGATAAGGAAGAAATGCATGTTAAATGTCTGACTGCAAATTACATCAAGATATAATGCAGAAGTTCATTCAACTTCTGTTTTGTTGAAGAAATGTCACACAATCCTTTGGCACAGGTAAGCTGAAAACTGTTTAGTACACGCAGGGAAGGAATGATGGGTGGCTGTAGCCATTTTTTTGTTGTCCATCCTGCTAGTATATCAGCAGTGCCTTCAAATGACTTTTTAGAATGGCTTTTTTACATCATATTGTTCAGCGTGCAGGTGGTTAATTAAAAAATGATGCTTGTAATATTACACTTTGCTTTTATCTCTAACTTTGGCTCCTTTTTGTAAACTTCTGGATAACATGTCCACAGTTCAGCGTGCAAGACAGTTAGCAAAGCAAAATGCATCCAACAAACAGCAACTGCAGATAAAAAAATAAACCCCCAAAATATGATGATGGCAAGAGCTATTTTTAAAGGAAGGAACCGACTGGCCCTCTTTAGCCCCACAACAGGTGGATGTGGAAACTGGAATGGCCTCAGCTGACCTTCTGGGATGGCAGCCACAGCAAGGGCCACAGCGATCTTGAAGTAGTAGATGGCGCCACGGATCCAGGAGCCGCCATGGACGGGGTCGTTGAAGTGCCCGATGTTGATGAGCCAGACAGCCACGCAGATGAGGGAGATGACCTTGGACAGCTGCTCGCCAAACTCGTCCAGCTTCTGCTGCAGGGGAGTCTTCTCTTGTTCAGTGGCCGCCATCTCATCGCGGATCTTGCCAATCTCGGTGCTCACACCTGTGGCGATGACGATGCCGACAGCCTTGCCTGCACCAATGTTGGTACCCTGCAGGGAGGTGGAGGATGAAGTGGGGGTGGGGGTGGGGAGGGTGGGGAGGGAGGGAGCAAAGAAGATCAGTGGGAAAGAAGGAGAGGGACACTCTACAAACATGCTGGAAGAAACGATGTAGTGGAGGGAAATGGAGCTAAAGGAGGCTGTGGGACCTGTGCAGTTTTGCAATTCAGCCCATGCAGAATCCGCGTCCTGAGAGCCTAGGCTAAGTAAGGTGTCTGGTCCTTAAGGTTGTGAAGTGCGTGTCCATTCTGGAAACCTATTCCATTTCAATCCCACATTTGGTGCCATGGCTTTCTCCCAAGAACTGCAGTTTGGTGAAATGCAGGGATTTCTGTTAGACGTCTTGAGAGCTACCTCCCTGCCTGCTACAGAACAGCAACTCCCAAACAGAAGTATCTCCCGTGCACTGTGTAACTCTTTTTTCTGCTCCCAGTGAGTAACAGAAGCAAAATAAATTTATTTAAAATAGGCAAGTATATGCAAAGGTACTTAATACGCCTAATTACAGTGGTGCCCCGCTAGACGAAAATAATTCGTTCTGCGAGTATTTTCGTCTAGCGAAGCAGCAATGCAAACCGCGGTTTTCGCTAGACGGGAAAAAAAAAATTCGGCTTGTGAGGCAGCCCCATAGACAATTCGTCTAGCGAGTTTTCGTCTAGCGAGGCATTCGTCTAGCGGGGCACCACTGTACTCTACTTGCAAGATTGCAGGTCAGTTCAGTTGTGCATTGTCTCCTCCGTAATGTGGAACTGGGGGTGGGTGAGCATGGCATGCGATTATATTAACATTCCCACTTTTCTTACTGGCTGCTGCTTGAAGGAGTGGGGGGATACGATGTTTATGACCCTGCCATTACTAGGGAGAAACATGAAAGCCACAAGCATCTACTCTTGCCTTCTCTCTGATTTTCTCCAGTGACCTGTAGCTGAAAAGGGTGTGATTGTAATCTCACTGCATTAACTTACCAGCTCTGGTTCCTTGGATGCTGCTTGAGAGGGCAGGGAAATGCAAATGCGGTGATGTCACATCACCACACACACACATGTACACACAGCTTTCCTCCAAGACACATTATTGGGGAGATGCATTTCAGTGGTGCCCATGAGTTTCCCCCAAAACATTGACTTTGGACCTGTGTGTGGGCAGGGTTAGGTCGTCAGCCCTGTCAGTCACACTCACAGAGAACAGCATGTTCTTCTTGTCTTGGTTCACAGCACGGGGATCTGGGACGGGGTCAGTGTGTTTGATCACGGAGACAGACTCGCCTGGTTGGAGTCAAGAAACAGTTAAATCGTCAAGGAGGGACCATGGTGGACTTAGTGGGTACAGGCAAGACATACTTTCATAAACACATGCCCCATGGGGAAAACACACACATGCACTTTCAGTGGGTAAACGCCAGACAGGAAGGAGAGCTTAACCCTTCCGCAACTCCTTTCCCACTGAATTTTATCTTACTCACTGCTTTCTTTCCATGGAGCTCACTACCCCCCTGCAAGTATTTCTCTGTAGTCCCACCAACCCACTCATTGAGAGGAGCCTCAAGACATGTCTATTTCACAGGTTTTCTCTTGCTTGTTGAGATTTTAAACTACATTCTCACTATTTCTTAAGTGCCTAACAATGCATTTTACAGTATATGTTACATTATATTATATTATATTATTTAGTTGCTTTTCACACGAGTGTGATATAAATTGGCCGTGAGAAAATTCTGCCCAGAAGGTTAACAATTAAATAAACAGGCCCATGAGGAAGGAAAGCAGGGAGGGAGAAAGCTAAAGAAACAGTATATCAGTAATAATAATACGATTATGAACAATGACAGCAGCATCTACATACCTGTCAGAAGGACTGGTCACACGCAGAGTGGGTGGAGTTGATGGAAATGATGCGAATATCAGCGGGACTTTGTCACCCAATGGAGAGGGAAAGGGAAATAGAAAGAGAAAGAGAGAGAGAGAGAGAGAGAGAGAGAGCTAGAAAGAAGAAAGAAATGAAAGATAAAGAACGAAAGAAAGAAGAAAAGATTATGAGTTCTAGTCACCGATAGGTAATTGTTCATTTATTTCTTTTTAACGTTAGCTGCTCTGAACATCTTCGTTGAAGGGTAAAAAATTACATAAAGAAATATAAAAATAAATCCTAGACTGTGTGGGTAGGAACACACTACTACAATTGTGCCATGAGGAAACTGCTAGAGTTCCACAAGAAACAAAGTAGACAATGGGAGGCAGAATGATGCATCCCACAGAGGAGAAGAAGAAGAGTTGGATTTGATATCCCGCTTATCACTACCCGAAGGAGTCTCAAAGCGGCTAACATTCCTTTCCCTTCCTTCCCCACAACAAACACTCTGTGAGGTGAGTGGGGCTGAGAGACTTCACAGAAGTGTGACTAGACCAAGGTCACCCAGCAGCTGCATGTGGGAGGAGCGGAGACACGAACCCGGTTCCCAGATTACGAGTCTACGCTCTTAACCACTACACCACACTGGCTCTCATTCTGCCTCTGCACGAATCCCTGGCCAAACATGCTGCAGTAAGAAGAGCCAGGGAATGGTAAGAAGAGGTGGGCCTTGAGAACCCCGTGAAGAGAACGCAGAGAGGAAAATGAGGGTACTTCAGAAACCAAGGGGGTGGTTAGCCAGTGGAGGGCAGTAGATGATAGTAGACACTGAGGCACGGCCAGTCAGGGTCACCAAAAGAAACAAACAATTCAATACTGACTTGGATTAGACAGAGAGGGTCCCTCCCGTCCCACCCCCACCCCCACCCCCCAAAAAAGAAAATGGTTTCAATGAAGGATCACTGCTCAGGAGGTATTTACTGTACTCCTCTGACAAGCTTTGAATGAATCTAACGGCCAATGCCTTAATACGTTTTAAATTAGCGGTTAAGGTTTTAACTTATATATTTTAGCTGTTTTATATCTGAATTATTTATCGTCTATCAGCTCATCAAGCTTTATTTTAATCTATTTATATCTGTATGCTCTCTGTTGTTGTATATGTTTGCACTCTGGTCAAGGACCGAAATAAATCAATTCCCGTTCACTGTACTCCTCCCAGTTTTACCTCTAGTAAATGGGTTTTCTATTGTTTCAAAAACCTGTGACACCTGTTTTCAATAGATTTAACACAGATAGGCAATATCTCTGTGTTATTATTATCATTATCATTATCATTATTATTTAAATTTGTATACCACCCTTTATACGTAGATCTCAGGGCAGTTCACAGCATAAAATCACAATATAAAAAACAGAAAATACATAATATAAACAAAAACAACCCAATAATTCCCCTTGTGTAAACCCTTGGAAAGTGAATCCTCTGCTAGTTCTGGCTCTCTTAAAACCATAGTCCGTCTTCAGTTAAAATCAGGCCTAGTTCACATAAAAACCAGAGGAGATGGCAGGACATATGCAACTTTTGAAGCGCTACAAACCCTTCCAAGCTACCATTTTTTATCTACAGAATATTTTTGGAAATGTTTGTGCAAATTCAAGAGTAAACTTCCACATTTCAAAGCCCACAGTTTACATAAACAAAATCTGATGCAGTTTGCATTTATTTAGGTTATGCCGGCAATAGGGTTAATTTTTGTATGACATTTTATTTTATCCCACACACACCCCGGCATTTCTTAATATTGATTTCGGATTGTTCCACCCATTAACTCAGAGGGTAGCCAACATGGTGCCCTCCAGTTATTGCTGGACTACAATTCCCATCATCCCTGACCATTGGTCATGCTGGCTGGGGCACCACCCAGGCTATCCCTGCATTAACTAATTTAGTATTACATACAGTTTATCATTACATATTTACCCTGCCATTCCCCCAAGAAGCGCAGAGCAGCATAATTGGTTCCCCCCTCAAATAGCAATTCTGTGAAGTTGCTTGGACAGAGAGATGTTGACCAGTGCAAGGACACCCAGGGAGCTCCCTGGCTGAGTCCTTGTCTAGCGCTCTAACTCAGCCTTCGCTAAACTGATGTCTTCTAGACATTTTGGGCTATAACTCCCAAGCATCACGGCTGGCTGGGGTTGAAAGGAGTTTGGGTTCAAGACATCTGGAAGGCACTAGGTCAGAAGACGCTGCTCTGGCCAACCCTGAATTTTGAAGTTCTCTAGGAAACCTGTCTCTGAACAACAACGCAAGTGGCAAAAGCAAATGCAATCGATTCCAGTGAACTGGTTAGAATTGGAGCCCATTTAGAGTATCCATGAAGAAGAAGAAAGAGAAGAAGAAGAAGAGAAGAAGAAGAAGAAGAAGAAGAAGGAGAAGGAGGAGGAGAATGTGTCTACTCAAAACCAGTACACTGAATACATTGTTATTTGGCTGTGCTGTATTCTGATCCTGTAATCTAGATGAGCCACAATGAAGGGTTCTCCCCTATGTTCATCACACCCACTGACCATTTGCCCTCTTCTCTGTGCCTCAGATTAAAACAAATCACTTGCCACCTCTACCACAAGGACAGCTCAACAAGGCTGAGTCCCTATCCCAAACACCTCTCTCTCTCTCTCCCCTTCTCCCCGGCCCCCCTCCAAGTTCTCCCATGACCAAGTTATGTTATGAGGTAACATATAACCATATGCCATTCTAAAGTGGTTTATATATGATCTTCTGTCAAGTTACCTGGCACTTGGTTATACTGCATAAGGGCTGCATACATAGGGCACATTCAAAGCACACTTAAAGCACATTCTCCTTGCAAAGAATCTTGGGGACTATAGTTTACCCCTAGCAGAGCTACAATTTCTAGCACCCTTAACAAACTACATTTCCCAGGATTATTTGGGGGCCCCCACGAATGCACTTTAAATGTATGATGCGTAAAACAGCCAAGGAGCCTAACATTGCAACCCAAACCATGTTTGCTCAGGAGAATGCCCTAGTAAAATGGATTTGTTTGCAGTATTGTAGGAAGGGGGTACCCTCATAAATGCCTGTTTTGGGAGACTTGAGGGTGGCCACTTAACACACTGCCTCCCAAAAATAGGGAAAAACAGCAAAAGAGAACACAGATTGAGATAAAATGCTACTTTATATGTATACAGGTAAAGGGACCCCTGACCGTTAGGTCCAGTCGTGTCCGACTCTGGGGTTGCGGCGCTCATCTCGCATTACTGGCCGAGGGAGCTGGCGTACAGCTTCCGGGTCATGTGGCCAGCATGACTAAGCCGCTTCTGGCGAACCAGAGCAGTGCACGGAACGCCGTTTACCGTCCCGCTGGAGCGGTACCTATTTATCTACTTGCACTTTGACATGCTTTCGAACTGCTAGGTGGGCAGGAGCTGGGACCGAGCAATGGGAGCTCACCCCGTCACGGGGATTTGAACCGCCAACCTTCTGATCAGCAAGCCCTAGGCTCAGTGGTTTAACCCACAGCGCCACCCGCATCCTTAATGTATATGTTAATTTATATGTATAGATGCATTAATATCATTTAACTAGAAATGCATACAAAGTGGGGAAGACTGTCTCCCAATGACCAGCTTTCTTGCTGTCTAGATTGCCCAGGCCTCTCCTGTTCTGATGGTTCTTTATACTGAAATCAGACTTGACAGCTTTCAAATGGAGGACTGACCTCTGAAAAGTAAGACCCACAACCACCCTAGGGGAATTGTTCGATGGTGGCGATGAGGATATATTGTAGGTGCCCTCAAGACCAAAGGAGTGCAGGCCGGAGCAGATGGCGGGGGGGGGGGGAGCTTTTTGCCCTAGCAATACCCCAGAGGCAGCACCTGCATCTGGCTTTTTCCCCCTCTGCCTGCCCCCTTCCTCCCCTGACAAGGCACGGTAACCCTAGATGTCCCCATGCACCCCAGCTCGCTTTTCCACAAGCGCATTAAGTGTCTCTCTCGCTCCCTCCTTGCCTGCCTCATCACATTCCCCAGGCATCACCAGCTGCCTGCCACTGTCCATACAAGGTGAAGCCGGTTGCTGGGCACCATCCACCGCCCCGTTGCCTTCTCTCCTTCAAGGAGATGGAGAGGTCACGGGTGCCCTGACAGGGAGGAGGAGGAGGAAGACTTCAGGCCAGGCCAAGCTGGGAGAGAGAGGTGGTGGCAGGAGACCACGGATTTCTGCATCCCCAAAGGTGATGCTAAAACTGCTCAGCTAGCAGTGTTTAAAATATACGTATAAATAAACCAGGCGAGCTTGCGAAAGTTGGCACAAAGCAATGCAGATCCCTTCTCAGAATTATCTCTTCCTTAAATCCCTCCGGAGTACAAGGCTGCCTGCCACTGTCTTCTTCTCTGCCAGTCACTGCCTGGCTTCTCTTTTGCAAAGTATATTATTAACTCTGTGGAATTCCTTCCCACTGAAATATTGTGACGTGGCCAGGTGCAAAGGAAGGCAGGGCTTGAATGGGACTTTTGCCAGATGGGAACGTATCGTGAAAGGGATGAGAGAAGTCGCACTGGCTGGAATTCCCACTTCTATGTGACTCTTAAGAAACGCAAGAGCCTCGTCCTCTTCCTTTGCATCTGACCGTGGCCCAAATCACATGGCTTTTAAAAAGGGGGGGAGAATAAAACCATGGAGGATAAAATTGTCATAGCTAAGAATAGAGCCTCCATGTTCAGAAGCAGTTTACCTGAGAAATCCTATGCTAGAGATAAACAACAGGGAAGGTGGTCACATTAATGCTGTATTTCTCAATTCATCGTTGATGATAAATTGTAAGAAGGAAGGCATTTAATAAATAAATGTAATAAAATAAGTAATAAATTGAGGACAGGAGGCGACAAATTAAGAAGTATTAGAGACAGACTTCTGCCCCTATGTCCCAAACAGAAGGAAGCATTTGTTAGAACTTTTCAGAATTTATTTTATTTTGAATGACTTCTGGTTTCAATGGAAAATGCTTTGTTATGTGTGTGTTTATATAAATAATATTTGTTGTTTTATTATTTTCTATCTATGCAACCCTTAAAATTTTATCTCTATCTAAGAGGGGCTTTATCCTCCTCCGCATTGCCTCAAACAGGACCCAAATGTACAAAGCCATCCCTTTAAAAAGAAACAAAAATGCCCAGTAAGGAAGAATGAAGCCTCTTATTTAGGGTGGCTGTTTGCATACTGCCAAAAAAAGCATCACACACACACACAATAAAGGACAAAAGTGGCCACCGCTGCACAATATTTGCATATGCTAATTTGTGTCTAGACAGAACCCTTCACACTGCTATCATTTAAACAGATATAACAACACATCTCTCCATATTAGGGGAGTCTATGACCAAATGACCTGTGTCAGCCTGCTATTCAGGTGTACTAACTGTGGATGGGCAACTTCCAAGGTTCTCCAAACAGAAGACTTCTTCAAATAGAAGATCATCCTCTGTAAAGAAAGACTAGTGGCCACCCTCCCCTACTGTGGGTAGAGAGAGAAAGAGGCAGCACAAACCTCGGGTGGGGGGGGGAGAGAGAGAGACTTCAAGAAGCACCTCACACATACAATGCAAGGCAAGGGGGGGCAAATTCTGGGGGAGCCTGTCCCAACCACCCAGTGAAGGATTACAGCAAGTGTATGTGTTTGTGCCCTTTATATTTTAGAGACAGTTGTGCAACTGGCCCTGTGTGAGTAAATGATATTTGAATTAAATTAATGTGGACCATAGGGAGGGGACAGCTTGGCGGCTGGCCCAGCTTTGGGGACAGCTGTTGCCCAGTAAGTGCAGCTGAAGGGGATTCCTCAGGTCTCTGTTTTCACTGCTCCACCTCCAGGCTGCACCCACCGTGGGGACTGTCTGTTCCCAAACATCCCCTCTGCCTCCACTCCAGGGTCAAGACAGGCCAAGCCCAAGGAGTAAACAAGCTACATGATGGAGGGATAGGCATGATGGGGCGGGCGGGCGGCAGGTGGGGTGAGGGGTGAGGGTGAGCCACAAAGACTTTGCTGAAGCAGCAACTCCAATGCTCCCTGAGGGCTCGGGGTTGGAGGAGGGCATTCTCCGACCCCACAGGGAACAGGCAACACTCCCCTTTGGATTCTGGGTAATGGCCACTCCAAACCAGCACCACACAATTGGGGTGAGGAGACACTGGGTTGGGGGTTTTCTGCCTGGCACAGGAGATCACTGAAGTGGGAGATTGACAGAAGTAGCCCCCCCCCCCCAGCAGCCAAAATACGGAGATAGGAAGGGAACAGAAGGAGAAATCAGTGCTTGCAGTCTATGACAGGAAGAACTCAAAATGGCACAGGAGGGCGTTATCAGAGAATTTTCTAACAATAAGAATCCAAATCTGAACACTAAAAAGAAGAAACTTCACAACTCGAAACTCAGAACTTATGTCTATGATTTGCCCTAATCCAGGCCTTACTGATATTCACCCAATTGATTTTATAAACCCAAAACAAGGGAGAGGGTGTCTGACCCTTAATACCTACCCTAGGCACATGCCCAATCCTGATATCTCAATTTAATTTTCTCTCCTGGGGCTGAAACCTCTTCACCTCCACTTATTTCAGCCGCAGGAAGCCATTTCTTGCCATGCTACCTAAAGTGATCCTGCACCTATTAGAAAAAAGTTACCCTCTGCTCAAGGCTAAACATCACACCCCAAATGTTTAATCTAATTGTCACTCTCTAAGTCCATCACTGTTCCGGCTGATACAGAGAGTCCAGACTGTACAACATGTACGTACAACATTCACACCAACCGTCGCTTCAGTTTAATAAACCCTTTGTTAACTTTTAAGTCTTGCAGTGGAGATGTGGGAGCACTGAGACTTCTCTTTACAAGGGATTGCCTGTCCCTAATCCTGAACTGTTAGCTCATGTGGATGTTTACAGAGAAGAGCTCATGCCATCTCCTTCCCAAGGTGCCTTTGCCCACCATAGAGAAGACTACATCCACTCTAGGAAGCTGGGATGTCCCCCTCTGACTTCATTACCCATGAGCCTACTTGTGGGGGAAATACTCCAGACCATAAAGAGGGTAGGAAGCATAGAGAAGCAAGGTGTGCTCTCCTAGATGTCCTTTACAGGAACAGCTAAGGCTGCTTTGACCTCTCTTTATGTGAATGTGGCCATTTTTAACCCCACCCCAATGAAGTTTGTCTTTTAAGTTGGAGAGCTTGTGCTGTATGGACCACTGGGATTGAGCGATTTAAGTGCCATCCGCAGCATACATTTAAAGCACATGTCTTCTCCACAAAGAATCCTGGGAACTATAGTTTGTTAAGAGCGCTGGGAATTACAGCTCTGGAGGGGCGGCTAATTGCATTTCCCAGGATTCTTTGGAGATGTGCTTCAAATATATGGTATGGGTGTGACCTTAAAGGCTCTGAAAGATACCCATGGCGTCCCAATGTTTCTTTACTCCACGTCTAGTCTGCTTCACCCCGAAGCAATCACTTTCATTCCTTGCCTCAGTCCGGGACTTACCTGCCACCTCTGCGATGTCACCAGGAACCATCTCCCTGGCCTTTATTCTCTGCACAGACTTCCTGTCAGACCGATACACCTTGCCCATCTCAGGCTCATACTCCTTTAGAGCCTCAATGGCATTCTCAGCATTCCTCTCCTGGAAGTAGAAGAGACACAACAGCCACAGTTAAGACCCTCTCTGGAGGCAGTGCTTTGACACCCACACCCCAAATGACTGGGCTACCCAAAAAGCAATAAAAGAAGCAGAAACACAGCAGTTTGGGCTGCTTTGGTGGGTAATAATAATTTTTAAAAATTGTGTCGTTTTATCCTGCTTCCTAAGTCCTTGTGGGTCCTTTGCCCCCACTTCCTGCTTGTAGCTTTTCCATTCTCTCCTTAGGCTTTGCAGTACAGCAGGGGAAGCTGTGGCTCTCCACAGATGTTGTTGGGTCTCCCATCAGCCCTAGTCGGCATGGTCAAAGGCCAGAGAAGCTGGGAGCTGTGGCCCCAGCCCACCCTTTCAATACAGTGAAAGCAATACTGACCCGAGCCATTTGAGGCACTATACAAATGCCGATTTTGCATTGTTGTTAGTTTGTTTACCTGCCATACTCCAACAATGGCGTTGGCGATAAGGATCAGCAAGATGACAAATGGTTCCACGAAAGCTGTGACGGTCTCCTCGCCTTCCTCAAACCAGGCCAGCACCTGCCAAAAAAAAAAAAAAGAGAGGCACATGGTTAGAACTGGGGGAGCGGGACCTTCAGCCTCCATCTTGCGCAGGCATAGCTCTCACTCATTTCCACGGTTAGGAATCCTGGCTCATCCTTCGCCTCCCCCCCTCCCTTATCCTTCTGGGATCGCATTTGCCTTTTGATTCCTCTTGACATTTGGAATCTTGAGACAGCTGAACCCTGCCTGCACTTTGCATGTGTACAAGATGAAGCGTGTAAGTTGATCCCATGAAACCCGAGAACTCTGGTGCAAAGGGCTCCTGCTTGTCTGTGTGTGTGTGCGCACACACACACACACACAAGCCTATGGATGTTGTGTAATTGTGTGGGCAGGTGCAAGTGTGCAACTGTATGCACAGCTTCAAGATGTGAAGGAAACAGTTTCCCAAGTGCAAATGAAATGTTCCAGTCTGACCCAGGTCTGTGCTGCCCCCTGCTGGAGGGAGCTGCTCTCTTTCTCTCTCCTTGTGTGTTTGTTACGTAAACACAACATGGGTATTAGGGTTTGCACGCTTGCAAGGGTAGTGTGGGATGCAACCCATCTGCTCCTCTTGTGTCCTGGATACACCATGGAGACAACAGTTGCCAGAGGGGTGATATTCAATCAGCGTGCTGTTGTAAATTGAGTTAAAATCTCCCAGCCAGATTTGGAATCTCCATATTTAAGATCGCCAAAGAATAAATGATAGAAATGTAGTGCTGGAAGGGATTCCCAGGGTCATCTAATCCAACACCATGCAATGCAGAAATCACAGCTAAAGAATATGTTTAGTCAGAATCTCCTTTCTTGTCATCTGAATGCATTGGTTCAGGTCCTACCCTCTGGTCTGGAGTAGCAGAAAACAAACTTTCTCCATAAACAACAGGTTGCTTTTTCTGTTTGTTTCTAGTTCCAAGTATTTGCAATACAAAAGGAGCCCACTTTTTACTATGTCGATTCTTGAAATAGCCACAGTGTTGGAAACCAAATTGCCGGAAAGGCAAATTGCCAAGAATCCAAATGTTCCTAGGTTGGCTTGTGTGCTTAATTAAGTTTCTGGAGGGTAAAAACTTAAAGTCAAGCTGCAGAAAAGAAAGTAAAGACTAGATTTGGGATCCTTCATCTGAAAGAGGTGTGAGTGTGTAAGGGCTCATCCACACTTCTGCGTGTCCCACGCCTAGAAAGCACGGGTCCAGGCAGTTTTCTGCTTGACCCACGCGGTCCAAGTGATTTCGTCCCTTGCTCCGCTCCTTTCCCAGGGAAAAACCTGCTATTTAGTGCTAATCAGAGAAGCAAATGTCAAGTTCATTTTGCCGTTTGCTATGATTGATTAAGTGCTAAAGAGCAGTTTCCCCCGGGGGAAGCAGAGGGACGAGGAAGTGTGGATAAGCCTAATAGAGAGGGGAATATCACAGCTTGTTCTCTCTCCAGCTTGCCATGCACAAGCATTGCAAAGATTCTTTGGCCATGTTGGCTGGCTGGGTCTGATGGCAGCTGGAGTCCAGCAACACCTGGGAGGCTGTAGCTTCTATAGGTTCACCGGAGTCTATACAATATACTGTTGTCTCACTCCAGAATCCCCTTAATGCTGCACATTACTTGGCAGTTTGCACGAGAGAGGGAGTGAGAGAATTACTGGTTGCTGGATCATAGCAAGCCTGGTCACAAATGCCTTCTTCTCCTTGGCCAAGAAGATTCCAGGTATCCTGGGTTTTCTGAAGAGCAGTGAAGTGAGGGGTCTCAGGCTACCTGAGAACTAGGCCATTAACAGTGACCTTTACAGCGACCTCTTGGTGCTGAGCCAGGCCATGTGCTCTTCCAGAAATTAGTATCACGGCCCAAGGTGGCTGCATCTCAAGTGTCAAGGAACCGGGCAGCAAGGCAAGTTGTGGGGAGGCAAGATGAGGGGAGGGAAACGTCCATTTCTGTCACTTCCATTTTGTAGTTGTGGTAGGAGTGGAAGCAGGAAAGTTGGCAAAGAGGTCTTGGAGCTGGTTGGCGAGCTCCCCCATTAATGTGAGGGAACTCATTTTCCACATACAGGAGCCTAAAGGCCAAGTTATCTCCATCCCCTGTTGGCCAGGTTCAGTTTATTTACTAATTTGGGTGGATACAGAAGTATATAATTAGAGAGACACACCTGCTGTAAAAGCACAATCACTACATTTTCGCCTAGACAACCTTCTCTACAATCTACTCTCTTGGGATGAGTTCAGGGGAAATTGGTTCTACAGATTCATAGCAGAAGCTAGCCAGGCACAGCTGGAAACTAGTATATTTCTAATCCATAAGCATGAAGGGAAAACAGTCTATTGAACCAGTACACAATGCAACCTGTCTAAATCATTGTGCAGTCAGAGAGGGAAGTTTGGCTTGAGCGAGGGGGGGGGGGGCTACAGTGCCCTGACTTGGATGTGGACATCTGGAAACACTTTACATTTAAATACACTTTACATTTAAATAGTGGTGAGGAAAGATAAACTCTCCAGGTGTTCAGATGTTTCTTTAACATTACTTCACATATACCATGTGCCATACCATAGAATATGTTCCAAAACTGAGCCTTAAGTCATATTAGGTCCCAGTGAACTCTTCCAGTGATTGATAATGCAGCTTATCAATATGGCAGCTCACTGAAGAGCAAAGCTTCTCAGCGCACCAACAATGGGCATTGGTACACATCAGCCATTGACTCTAAAGGAAACCGGTTCATCTCTTGCCTAGGATGTGTCTCCTTTCGACTGTTTCCCTCCATGTGCCCCTAAACCACTCGCCTCTCCTTCCCAATGCTGGCTGTATTTCAAGGGCTCTTCTCTGAGTAACCCAAATTTCCTCACCCACAAGGCTACAGTCACTTACAAAGGAGATGCAAGCTGCGAGTAGTAGGATTCTGACAAGCAAGTCTTCAAATTGTTCCACCACCAGCTCCCAAATGGTTTTGCCTGACAAACAAGAAAGGGAGGTGTTAAAGGATCAGAGGGCACAAAAATTCCAGTTTCTGAGGGCAGTTAGCTAGAAAGGGATTGAGGAGGGCACCCGAAATGACATACATTTGCCATGAAAGATGGATTCTCTATGATGGGTTTCGAGCAAAGCCTAGTCAGGGATATCTAAGTGAGCTATAATCCCCCCAGGTGCTCTTTTCCTGAGGGCTCATCCACATTTCTACTTGTGCCATGCCTAGAAAGCACAGGTCCAATCAGTTTTCCCCTTGCCCCACTCCGTTCCAAGGGAAAACCCACTCTTTAGCGCTAAATCGGAGCAAATGTCAGTCCAGAAAATACTGAATTGCCATTTGTTCCAAATGAGCAGATAAGAGGAAGTGTGGATACCCCCTGAGTGTCTAACTACGCATTAACAAAAGCCTGACAGAGAACAAGCCACTTCAGGAAGGGAACTTGGGGCTAAGAAGTGGTAGTGGGTGCTTAACACCTCTGCTGTTTCGCTCCAGATTGCCTCCTCCAAGTTGATTTTTCTCCCTCCAGAGCAATATTCACCCCCCCCCCCTTTCCCATAAGTGAAAGGAAGAAATCACCTATTTTCTTGTAAGTGGCCCCACAACCCCCATTGCTGGCTCAACAACACCTCAAAGGCTGGTGTATACCCAACCCTCTTTTCTTAAGGCAAGTGAATGGTCTGTCTGGTAGGATAGCCAGGTGCCATGAGGCTTGGGCAAGAAGAAGCCTGTGAATGGAGCCTGGGAGCTAAGCGGGTGCCTGGCAGATTGTCAATGGAGCCTGGTGGGATAAGGGTGAGGCCTAGTAGCTGTTTAGGGGATGAACTTGTTTGTGCTTGGTGCCTCAGTCTGAAATTTGATGGGAAGGGTAAGCTGAAGAGAATGGGAAAACCTTTCAGGGCAAGCAAAAAAAAAAAAAAAAAGGCCCATTAATTATAGTCCCCCATCTTGAGATTTTAGTCCTTGCTTTGGAAAACTTGAAAGATGGCTAAAGGTTTAAAACTTAAAGCCAAAAATAGAGGCCTGGCAGCCATAATCGCTGCTTTACAAAGTCAGCAGACAGAATTTGAGCCAGGTAAGATCAGGGTACAGTGGGGCTTCCTATGTCCTAACACTTCCCAACACCTTTCCACACCAGTATTAGGGACTCACCTTCTTCAGCTGGGAGTTCTGTGGGGTTGAGAGAGAGAGAAAGAGAGAGAAGCGGGTTAGGGTTGTGTTTTATTATGACTTTGTGGACTGGATTGTCAGGCAAAGGTGGAGACAGAGAAGAAAGGCTCTGTGGTTAAGTTAATGAGGCTGGCTTCTCACGCGGAGTTGAAGGTTAATATCGCAGATCAGAACTGAACAGTTAGAAATACCGCAGATCAGTTAGTTAATATCGCAGATCAGAACTGAACAGTTAGAAACAAGCCATGGGGTCATGCTTAGGATTATAGAACTGATTGTGAGGCAGACACAGGTTAATTGTGAGGCGGACATGGGTCTCAGCAAGAGACAGCAAAGGGGCCTTCTACCAAAATTAAGGTTATGGGTTATAGTTTTGAAAGATGCCATTGGGCCAGAGCTGCTGCCGCAGAATTAAGTTTCGTGTGAGGTGCCCCTTGTTAGCAGGACTCCACAAGGAGTTGCAGCCAGTTGCATACTCATGTGCATAACACAACATGGCATAGGTACACACTCACAGCAACCCCACCTTATATCTGTGCCATGTACTGTACTGTACTTGTGTCCTGTAAACCCCGCCTCCCCATTCCCTTCTCTAAAAGTTAAGACTTGGATCCTAGAGGATATCATGCATGGGGAAACAGAGAGGAATACATTGTCCTTGTTGCTTAACTGTCTGCATCTTCAGCAGGATACTACTACCCCCTGCAAAAACAAACAAACAAAAAAGCCTCCCCTCTTCATATTGACACCCTTCCCGATAAACCACTACCATGCAATTTCAGTTAACTGCTAAACTCATGTTCCCCAAGGACACCCCCCCCCCCAGTTACCCTGCATCCAGCTAGCGTGTCCCTTAGCGGCTGTGGAATATCACCCACCCCCCCCAGGCAACCTCCCGGCTGCTTCTACAAGTTGCCCATCAGCAATTTTAATATCTGTTTCATACCAAAGGGAATTACTGGGTTATTCTTAGCAAAGCAGCAGCTGCCCTGTCCCCAGCCTGGCTACCTCCCCCCATCCTAATAATCTTCAGTGCTCTTCTCCTTTGCTTTTGCCTCCATCCCTGTTCACCTTCCATTGCCTACTTCAGGTTCCCATCAGGCTCTTCCTTCCCTTCCTGTGCCTATGTAACAATTCTTCTTCGGCATGTACTGAAACCCCACCCTTCCACCTCCTCTCTGTGTGTGCATCCGCCCTGTTCGTCTAGAAGCCATGGCTCTTCATCCATCCACCTGTCCATCTCTCGCCCGATCATCCTTGGCTTTCCTTTGGTTCTCATATCCATATTTAGGTGGCCATCCTTTCAGCTGCGTCCTTCCTTCCTTCCATCCTTCCTTCCATGCATCTCCCTCCCTCCTTCCCCCCCCCCTCTGCCCTTCTCTGCATCCTGGCACCTTGATGTGTGGGTACCAACATGGTCCTATAACTCAGGCAGCCACTCACCATTGTATCCGTATTTCTCCAGGTGCTTCTTCACCTGCTCGGGAGAGAGGCCTGAATGCTCATTCACTCCAAAGTAAGCCAAGCACTCCTCCCCTGTTTTGGCGTGGGCGTTTTCCATCGTTGCCCAACCACAGCTGCCCCGTTGCTGTGTGAAAAGCTGCTCCTCTCTTCCTGTCGGCTTGGCCTGCTTCTTCAACCACCCTGACTTGTGCGGTCACTCGTGCCCCCTTTTGAGTTCCTTCTCCTTCTCAACAGACCATGGTCCTTGGCACACGGTATCCAACGATGGAGGGAAAGCCCACACGACCCGTCCTCGTACGGAAGCCTTCACCGAGCTCAGAGGCTGGCACACGTCCTTATGAGGCAGACCGGGGCCCAGATCCCCGGACATTGTTGGTGGGCCCCCATTGGGTGACTGGTGCTGACATCACCTCAGCCACCAACTCACATATGGCCTTCTGCGGAGAGAAGGTATTTTTTGCTGACTTGAGAGGGAGAAGCCAGGAGGGTGGTTGGCTTGGCTTGGCGGGGGTGGGGGGGGGGGGAGAGTAGGGGAGAGGAGGCCGGGTGTCCACAGACCCATGTGTCACTCAAAAGTTCGCCTGTTCCTTGCAAGAGATCTCACCCTAGCCTCCCCCTCCTGCCTCTAGCAGATTTAGGGTTTATTTCTGTCACTTGTCGTCTATAATGAAGACACACAGAGGACTGGATTGCCCTCGCTCCCATACATGTTATTAGATCAATCTGCCTGCCGCGTCTTCTTCATTTGCGCAGAATTAAATATTATATAATTACTAAAACATGTTTATGCCTGTACGTGTATTAAAACGTGTATAGATGTTTTAAAAGATTCTTTTAATTTTCTGTATCAGAGCAATAGCCCGTCTACCTCAGGATGCAGTTTCTGACCATGACCAATCAGATATTCTACGTCCTGTCATTTGTCTTCAGTATCTGTTACTTGAGGTGTGTGGCCTCTAAGCATGGTTGCTGTGTCTCTGGCCATTGTGGCTAGTAACCTCAGCTCTTCCACCAATATATAATACTGTTTAAAACAACACAAAGGGCCCTTTATTGTGGAGGTTGTCATAGTCCCTGTGGCAAGTGACTTCTTATGTTTTCAATGTCAATTATGAATGGAGAGAGATTATGGCCTCATCTGCACAAAATATTTAAACATTTCTACTACTTTAAGCAGTCATGGCTTTCCCCAAAGAATCATGGGAGCTGTAGTTTGTTATAAGTGCTGACTGCTGACAGGTGTGAGGAGACCCCTATTCCCCTCACAGTGGTCATTCCAGCATTCTTAAATTGTCATTCCATCTTCCCAGGGAACTCTGAGAATTGTAACTCTGTGAGGGCAATTGGGGGGGGGGTCTCCTAACAGCTCTCAGCACCCTTAGCGAACTACACTTCCCAAGATTCATTGTGGGAAAACACAGCCATTTAAAGCAGTGTGATACTGCTTTGAATGCACAGTGCCTGTGAGGCCTATAGCTGTCTTAAACCCGTTCCCAGCTGTACTGGGTGACCTCGGCATTTTTCTTCAACGTAATAAGAAATGAAATAAAACTAGGTTCTTGCATTTCTTTCTTTTGTTCTCAAAAGGTTTTCGTGGGGAAAGTGCTGGGGCAAAAAAGAAAAAGAAGAAGAAGAAAGCACTCTGATGCAGTGTGAACCTGTGTCTAGAAACACAGACCTTCCAAGTGTCCTGGTTTTCCAGGGAAAGTCCTAGATTTAGAGAAGCTGTCCTGGTTTCTGATTTGATCCTGGAATGTCCTACTTTTCTTTAGGACATCCCTATTTTTATCGGAGAAATGTTGGAGGGTATGGAGTTAACCGACCCCCAAGCCATCTGAAGGCAGTTCAGTGTTTAATGTTTAATGATTTAAAATGTTTTTATATATGTTGAAAGCCACCCAGAGTGGCTGGGGCAACTCAGTCAGATGGGTGAGGTATTATTATTATTATTATTATTATTATTATTATTATTATTAAATAGGATGTCCCTATTTTCATCGGACAAATGTTGAAGGGTATGGAAACACAGCACAAAAGAAAGTCTGGATGAAGCCTCAGCATTGTCAACAGTGACTGTCAACAGCTGTCCAGATTTCAAGTTGAGGTTATTTTATTCTGGAACTTTCTCCACTGTCTCCTTCCTTGTGAGGCTATATTGACCTATCTGCCTCCCTGTCCAGCTAGCGCATCCATTCGAACAACCATATTAATCAGCGATCATGGGTTGCCTGAAGCTTTCTTCCTGTGGTGTTTCAACAGACGTTATGTACAAATTGTTTTTATTGGTCCATCTCCTAAGGGCATAAGCCTCCAACCCAAGAAAGCTGGCTCCATGCGGTAAGATTATCACCTCTTGTTGGATTGATAGCAAGCTGTCTGAAGCTGGATAAAAATAGCAGCTAAGGTGTTGGTGGTTACCGAAAACTCAAATGAGATATTAAAAGCTGGAAACAAACAGAAAACTAAAAATAAGTGATTAACATTTGAATAATAATTTTGAGGCCCCTCCCTGGCCCAAGGATCTTTGTATATGTGTGCATCCATCACATTCCATTTTGCCTAATCAAGATGCCGATCCTCAAGAAATGGAACAAGGCACAGTTTTGTTGGCTAGTACTTGTCCATGGGCACCCAGCTTCTTAGGATCACACAATGTGTTGTGAGGTGAGATGCAATGCCAAGGCTTTGTGACATGGATGGAATAATAATAATAATAATAATAATAATAATAATAATAATAATAATAATAGTGTTTTTTTAGGGCTGGGGGGTTGCAGGGAGGGCAGGTGCTTGAGCAATCTGAGTAAGAGTTTGGGAGCTAGTTCCTCTGCTATGGCTTAATCTCTGGGAGCGCAATGGGGGGCAGGGGTGGGGGTCAGGGACATGAACCAGATTCCTTGAGTATTGCAAACATCCCCTCCCCCGTCCCTGGTATTTGACATTTGTGTGGAAGTGACAGCTTCTTTCCAAGAAGTACCTGAACACAAGAAGAGTGCTAGATAGAAGGAGCTCCATCAACTCATCAAGTAAAGAGGTGATGAATGTGTCTAGATTTCTAAGGATTTAGTGGAGAGCGGGCAGGAGGAGGAGGAGGAAGAGAGGGGCTCTTGCTCCCAAAAAACTTTTTAATCCAGGGAGGAGGAAGGAGGAGAAGAAGGGAGGTGAAACCTCATATCACAAACAGGGCCACGGTGGGGTTTTAACCTGTGTTGTTTTGGGAAAGGATTCCCCACCGAAACTGGCAGAGTATTTTTTCACAGCAGCTGTTCATGTTCTGGGTGAACGCTGAAGCACGGATCTTTTCCTCAGGGACACCCCTGGAGCCAAGAGAGGGAAGCTGAGTATGCTGACCGAACAACACCATCTGATCTCACACTCAGCCAGATACAAGAACTGCACCATGCCAGTGCCAAAAGCGAGAGGAAGTATACCAAAGGGGCCTTAAAATTAATCTGTTGTTTCCCCGCTGCTCCTCCTCCTTCCTCATCCCTTCTTCCTTTTGTGTCATGTCTTTTATAGTGCAAGCCTGAGGGTAGGGACTGTATGAACTTTTCACGCATCCGTAAGCCCCCTTCTGGGAATCAACACTTTGACAAACCGAACAAATGATACTTTGCATTTAGGGTGTGCTCACAGGACCCGATGAAGTTGTCCTCCCTCCACCCTCATCCCAAACCTGCTGCATTTCACAGCTCTTTCCCCATTTAACTGTTCACATTGGCTTCATTAGTGTCAGATTAGTTTCTGTTTCTGTACATACCAGGAGACAATGGGACATTTTTTTACCTTAAGCAAAGAAGTTCACACCTTGGTTAGAGACAAATTAGGAATGACTTAAGGACATTTAAAAAAAAGTATTTTAGACCAATCTACAGAATACATAGGGACACGGGTGGTGCTGTGGTCTAAACCACAGAGCCTAGGGCTTGCCGATCAGAAGGTCGGCAGTTTGAATCCCCGTGACGGGGTGAGCTCCCGTTGTTCAGTCCCAGCTCCTGCACACCTAGCAGTTCGAAAGCACATCAAGTGCAAGTAGATAAATAGTTACTGCTCCAGTGGAAAGGTAAACAGTGTTTTCATGCACTGCTCTAGTTCGCCAAAAGTGGCTTAGACATGCTGGCCACATGACCTGGAAGCTGTCTGCGGACGAACGCCGGCTCCCTCGGCCAATAAAGCAAGATAAGCGCCGCAACCCCAGAGTTGTCAGCGACTGGACCTAATGGTCAGGTAAAGGGGTACCTTTACCTTTACCTTTTTACAGGATACATACGTGTTTTGGATTACTTTGTGTGAACATGGATTAAAAACCCAGCAGCTGCATGTGGAGGAGCGGAAACACGAACCCGGTTCCCCAGATTACGAGTCTACCACTCTTAACTGCTACACCACACTGGCTCTCAGTGTGAACACAGCTGTATAGTCTTCAACCACAATGCCCTGTACTTATTCTTTGCTTTCATTTTAAAATAATTTTCATTATTTTCATTAAACATTACAATCAGCAAATATAATCACACATAATTGTTGTGGTTTCAAGCCTGTACAAAACAAAGCACAGTACAGAGGCAAGCATAGTTGTCAACCCTCCCTGCTGTTCCCCACTGCTGTATACGTAGCTGTCAACCCTCCCTGCTGTTTCCCAATGGTATAATAAGGGAATTTCCCGCAAAAAAGGGAAAGGTTGACAGCTATGCAGGCAAGGGGAAGTATGCACCAGTGTAGTATTATGAGCACTCTGCTCTCACGCATTTGGAGATTCATCTTAACGCAAGGATCCTAGGCCTCATTAATCACCCCACTTTCAATGAGCCCCCACATGGCCCCTCCACATAGGATATTGAGAATCAGGGAATATGGAGTGTGTTGTCCCTTATTTATGAACAAGAGTTTCTGAAAAGGCTAGACCTGTTTTCTTTCTCCTTTCAGCTATTTCAAAGCAGAGTCTTCTTTCTCTCCATTTATTCCCTGTAACAATGGAAGCCTGATAACTTGTCTGGCTTTTCAGCCTTCTTGGGACTATTTTAAAAACAGTGTGTGAGAGAAAGAGAGATGCTAGTAGACCACAGGTGACGAGGTATGTGGTTCACAAATTCTGGAGGCCTGCCGTATGGCAGCTTTGCTCCTTGAGGAATGATGCCTCTTTCTCATCCAGATGCCAATCCAGATGTGTAAGAGATTATGGAAAGTTTAGTAGTTGCCACAATGGGACGTGTCAACAAATAATGGGGCTTGTCCTATCACCTCCATCATCTTCAATCTGAGGCCTGGTCTGTATGCATGAGGTGGGGTTAGGCGGTGGTAATTAGGTGACAAAGCCAATTGAGGTGGTAGAACAGACTATATTTTCGGATACTAGGTAGAGGGGAAATCATATGGTTAAATGCTCCCTTGTTCAAAAACCTTCCTGTGCTCAGAAAGTGGACTGGAGCAGAACCTTTCTCCCTGACACAGCACATTTTTTATTTACAGGGAATATTTGCACAGGAAAGCATTCAAATGCACCACCAGGTCGTGCATAGAATTGCAGTGCTTTGGGGCATCCCAGCAGAGCTCACAATTACGGTCTGCCCTGGAGCCTCATTTTCTGTGAACCGCCCTGAGACCTCCGGGTATAGGGCAGTATATAAACTCAATAAATAATAAATAACTACTGTTCCCGTCAATGTTGGGCAGCTGCCATTGTAATACCCTACAGTACTTCCAACATAATGTCACTCTGCAGCATTGTGTAGCATTGAAGCTGCATCTGCCTGGTGCTGATCAGAGCGCTGCCACCACCAACGCCCACCAGGCATCCACCAGCACATGAGGGTGCCCCATTAGAGAGCATTTGCCCCCTCTGGCCTAAAAACTGCTCTGCCCCAAGGCACAGACTGAAGCAGTAACATCCATGGGAGATGGGCAACTGCAAAACTAGTGTGAACAAGCCACTTTTGGCTGTCCTTGCTGCTGGGAATATATTCGTAACTCGGCTGTTTTGAAGGTGGTTTAGCCCAACCTCCACTCTCTGACCATCTTGCTGCTGCTGCCTCTGCACCCAAAAGACATGTGATTCCGCAGGTCTCTCCCCGATGGGAACATTAAATCCTCTGGCCCACGGACACCAAATCCTTGCGTGTGCAATGGTTTGCGGGCAGTAAAGAGGAAGATAGGGTTACGTGGCGGCTGCTGCAGTGACATTCTTTGCTTTAACCTGATGCTGACCCCCTCGCCACATCCCTGAACTGCCTGCAGAGAGCTCAGCTCCCAGATCCCCTGTGCCCCTGAGCACCCCAGATACTGGCTGTGTACACACCACACATTTAAAGCACATGGCTTCCCCCAGAGAATGCTGGGAACAGTCGTTTTGTTCAGGGTGCTGAGACTTGCAGCTCTGTGGTGGGTAAACTACAGCTCCCATGATTCTTTGGAGTAAGTCATGTGCTTTGCATATGCTTTAAATGTATGGTGTGTGCAGAGCAAGGCAAACTTCCCTAGAGACTGAGTACCACAGCTTCCGTGCTGTGGTTCTGCCCTCCATTGCTATCCATTGTCCTTCCAGCGATGGAAGCACGCCCTCTCTACATGCTTCAGTATTCCAGGTGTTGCAGAATGACAGTGGGAGAGGTCTCTTGTGGTCCCCGAGTGCATCTGGTTGGCCCCTGTGGGGGAAAAGGATGCTGGACTAGACAGGCCTAAGTGTCACAGTCCAAATCCCAGGTTTCAGCCCATTCCATCCTGCCAACTCTTAAAATCATCTGCAATGCATAACAACAAGAAGCAGGAGACTGGGACATTCAAGCCCCTGACAGCTGATAACAGCCATTTCATCAGGCTACAGGAGACGGGACCACAGGACCTCTGCAATGGCTTTGCTGAAAGACCAGCTTCAACAGGCCCCCGCCTCAACTGTCTTCTGTCTTCAACCAAAGGCTATAGTGGGAGAGCTGGACTGGGACTGCAAAGCCTCTCCATCTGTTCTGCTGAAAGACCAGAAACATTTGGCTCCTCCTCTCCAAATCTGTCCATTCCAGCTGGTGGTTACAAGAACTCTGTAACAAAGGACTACTGCCTGAGCTTGCTTTTCCCCCTCCTCCCTCCCTGCCTCTTTTCCTTGTGTGTTGTGCATGTCAGGTTCTATGTAAACTGTCTGCAGGGACTGCTTTACATAGATTTTTGTTAGCCTTTCCTGGAGCCTTTGTTGATGGTACAGACAAAAATATTTCAATAAATAAATAAATTCTGAGGATTCAGCTAGCTCTTAGCGCTTTTCAGGGGAACAATATTGTTATGCCTTCTCTAATCCTCCAAGCAGTTACAATTCCAGGGGTGCATGATGTACACAGGTCCTGTTCCATTTGGACGAGGTAAATAGAGACTGACTCGTGTTTTTTATGATAGATGATTGTATTTACACATTTCTAGGGGATTTCTGGGGGAACCATCAGCACCATAGGATTCTTGAAGAGAGCAATACAGTGGTACCTCCAGTTGCGGACAGGATCCATTCCAGAGGTCCGGTCGGATCCCGAGGTTTCCGCAACCTGAGGACCGCTTCTGTGCATGTGTGCACGGAAAAACCCGGTAAAATACTTCCAGGTTTGCCGCTTTCGCATCCCAAAGTTTAAGTAACCAGAGGGTTAAGTAACTGGAGGTACTACTGTGCAGTCCTCTTTGTGTGTCATTTCCAGCCGTTCTGAAGTAAAACTGCATCGTCTTTGTAGACTGCCTGGTGTCATCAACCACCACAAATTGGGGGAAACTGTGGAAAGACAGACATGCTCACTACCAGTCCAGAAGGAATCAGTGGCCATTTCTTTAGTTATGCAAAGGCACATTGGTGCCAATATGCGCAATGAAAGGGAATCTGCTGGGCTAAACTTGTCCAAGTTTCACCCAGGCATTTCCAGACGGGTAGAGCATGAGACTCTTAATCTTGTGGGTTCAAGCTCCACATTGGGTGAAAGATTCCTGCATTGCAAGACGTTGGACTAGATGACCCTTGCGGCCCTTCCACCTCTACAATTCTATGATTCTGTTACCATTCAGAGGTGTGATTCAGTCACATACTGGCAAATTCAGGTTGTTGTTGATTTGAAGCTCTTGTGACACAAATCTTCTCTTCAACCCCCCCCCCCAAAAAAAATACCCCACAGATTTTTTTGCGATAGGGGAAGTGACATGAAAAGGCACTGGAAAGCAATTGCTTGAAATACTGTTGTATAACATCCTTGCAAACAAATCAGCGTAAATGCTTGCTCCACAGCTAGTGTTGCCTAACTCCCCACAAACTTTCTGCAAACAAATCGGGTTGAATAGTCAACAGGTGGTCTGGAAGCGAGGAGATCTACTACTCTAGCAGTTTCTTTTTACAACCAGAGTCACAGTGCCTGCGGGCGGAATCCTTAGGATGTCAGCCAGACCAGCTGACCCACCCATTACAATATTGTCAGTTCTGCCTCTGGCCAGGAACTTGGCCACCACTTCCCCATCTTGCAAAAAGAGATACCACGTTCCTAAATGGCAGGAAATTTCTAAGAAGTCCCTTGCCGGGAGCGAGCTGGGCACTTTCCACATTGGGAAGCACCAGATATTTAAACTACAGTACTGCCAAGGAGCCTCATTTCCCTAGGGGCCTTCTCTCTAAAATACTTAGCATCATTGTTAATCGCATTCCTGATTTGTAACCCATTCCTGGTTTTTCCCATCCTGTCTTCTTGCCATTACGTGAGTGAGACCAGAAGGCACACATGAACAATTACAGTATGATTATCATGAGTATTGTGTCAGCCGGAATTGCAGGGATCCCCATTTATTTATTATGTGCATTTGTCCATCGCCTCGTAATAGCAGAGTTTCTCGAGGAGACCTGTAGCTAGTTGTTATACCACTCTAGAAATTGTACCTCTGTGCGGGGGAATAGAGGTCTACTAACAACTCTCAGCATCCTTAACAAACTACAGTTCCCAGAGCTTTTTTGGGGGGGGAGCCCTGGCTATTAAAGTGGTATAAGGGTGCTTTAAATGTACGGTGCTGATGTGACCTAGCACGGGGTCCTGATCCTCACTGGGAGCACGTACCAGAACAGGGCCCAACAACTAGCTCCTTTCCTTTCATAATGAAAGCTGCCAGCTTAATCCATGCTCTGAATGGTGACACATATAGTTTGGCCCTAAGCTGCCCCTCTTCAAAAGGACAGTTTTATGTTACCTCGCAGAACTGATTCCAGACGGTCCTCGTCAGCAGAACTATGAGAAGGCCATGGTGGTTCAGAGCAGACTGTTATGCTACCAATTTAATCTGAAGGCTGCCTCTACCTTAAACAATCTTAGTGAAGAAGAACATAGCTTGGCCCTCTTGATTGCCACCATTTTGATGATTCAAATAAACACAAGCTGGTTTTGCCTGAAGTGTTGCCTAACAGGAGTCAGGGTTTTGTTTTGTTTTGTTTTTAAAGGGCATTACTGACTCTAAAGGGCCCTTGAGACTACCAGTTGCTTGAATATTCATCCTGACTTGCTTGCACAATGCTGCAGAGTACTGTTTTCCGAACATTAATTCTTATTTGTTTGTGGGGCAGTTATACAACACTAAGTATTAATCCTTCATTCATCCTGATTTGCTTGCACAAAACCTACACAGTGGTTAGACTACATCTAGTTTTTCCTCGGCATTCATCGTGATTTGCTTGTAGGGTGTTCGGATTAGTCATTGATCCATCCTACACTTTTAATTGCATTTCCCTGTTACTTTCCAAAACAGTTCATAAAAGGAAAATTGCTGCACTAGGCAACAGAGCACTTTAATCCACTTTAAATGTGCTAAATTTTCTGTTATGCACATAGATTACCTCCTGCAAAATAGCAACAGACTGGAGGTACTCTGAATTGCTATGGATGTTATCCCAAAGGGGAAATTTACCTGCAAGGATTGTAGGTGGGGTGGGGAGAATGAGAAGCAGCAGTTTTGAATTTCTTTAATTCAAGAGGGGAGGCACAGAAAGAGAGAGAGATTCGAGACATCTTTGGTATCTAGCAGAACTGTTGCAGAATTGTTTCAGAATTTTTTATCTTTACCTCACCTTTCCACATTAAAAAATACTTCAATGTGGCTTACATTTTAAAATAAAAAATGGGTTGTTTTCAGCTAAAGGCAGATCCACATTTATTTTATTTTATTTTTTTCAAATAATTTATTGGATTTTAATAACAAAAATACACAAAACACAAATACATACACTACAAAAACCACATAAAATACACACAAACAAAACACTTAATTACTCATCCTTATCCTCTTTATAATCCTAAACTTGGGACTTCCTCACATCCTCTCTTTTGCGTTCATTTCTAATCTTCTTTAGTAACTTTGTAACATTGTAAAATCTACTTTCTTATATCTAATCTTAATCTTACAATTATAATCCACATATCTTAAATCCTAAATCTTATTCTTATCAAATAAAACATCAAATTCCACATCTCCACTTCTTTTATCCTCTCTTCACTTAACTTTGTTATGCTGTAGCCTATATTTCTTCTGATTCCAATTTCAAATATATAAAAAATCAACACATATTAACAAATACCTAAGTATTTCTTCCATCTCATAGTCCGTTTTCCCTCTGGTGTCGGAGTACCGTGATCAGCCTTTATAAAATCCCCATTAAATCATACTTTACCCCACCCCTTCCTGTCCATCATCACCCTTCCCTTTGCCTTTCCCATCCCCCACCGGTCTCCCCCACACACATTCCACCAGTCCAGTTTCTTGTTGCTTCATGTTCAGTTTTGCTTCTTTTGCTTCTGTTATTTCCTTCAATTGTAGCTTCCTCTCCTCCAGAATGTAGCATTCTTCCTGATAAGCAGTTGCAGCAACTTTATCACAAAGTATCTTCCCTCCACTCTCAGCTCCGTATTGCATTTTCCATGATTGTTGTTCTCGAGCCTCTGGGCTGCCACCCCAGGGGTTCTCTATACTGTCCAACCTATAGGCTCCCCGCCTCTCATGCCAGGGAAGCCTTTCTTGTTTTCTACCTTTTGTGTCCTCCCCTTCAGAAAAATCCTCTGGATCAGCATTCTTTCCATCGTTTCCATCAAGTGGGTATATAGAACAGTTATGCAAAGTAGCTCCAATCTGAGCAAACTTGTCTAAAACATTCTGTTGGAGTAGTTGCAGTTCAAACAATATTCTTTCCTGGAGTAGTGTCATTGTTGAGTCTAAACTTCAAGGAGACCATGGGATTTGAGTAAGCAGGAAGTAATGGGGTCTCAGTATTTTTCCAGCTGCGCAATCCAGACCAAAGCTGCCATTCCTTGCCTCCTTAGCCAGGGGGATTAATGGTATCTTCCCTTTTAGTTTATAATCCACAAGAAGAAATAAATCAAACTCTCAGTCTACCCCCCCTAACAGGGGCTTTCTAAGGTATACAAAATCAGTTCTCCACTTAAAATAGGCAGATCTTTCATAGCTACAGTTTCTAGGTGTTACTTTAAACTTGCCGCTGTCAGAGAGAGATGGACTTCCTTTTTTGATCTCTCACTGTAAGCCGAATTTCAATAGAATTTGCAAATCAATCGTTCTAAGTACTTACAGAGTCCTTCTTTTGTAATCCAAATTAGGGAAATGCAAAGCGCTCATCTCCGTCAGTCTCCACCGCTTCATGTTTTCAGGCAATTGATAGGTCTACAGAGCCGTGCCCGAGGTCTCCTCAAGAGCAAGGAAAGCACTTCTGGCTCCCGCTAGACCCCAAGTCCTCAGGGCGCTCTTCCTGAGGTTTAAACGGAGCCCACAGTGCGGTTGTGGTCACTCCTGGCCCAAAAACACCGGCCCCCCTCGGAGCTGAGAGAGGACCCGACTGAATCGGAATGGCGCCCCACCGGAAGTCCGATCCACATTTAAAGCATGTTCAACAAACATTTAAAGACCAGGTGGTCTTTTCATTTAGATGCAACAGAATGCATCTTAAATTTATTCCAGAAGATGATGGTACAATATCGATTCAATATCAAAAAGCAAATTGTTCCATTAATAAAGCTTATGTTTTCACACTGAACTAGACAGCCTCAACCAGTCAGTCCCAGCCAGTCCCATACAACAGAGCTGGGGAGTACAGATCGAGAAGACTGTTGAACTTCAGAGGAAAATCTGTTCTTAAGGTTGTTTAGGCTAGAGCCACTTTGATGATGAGACGGTGGGATATCTGTGATGGGATCGCACACATTTTATTTCAAATGGCGCATTCAGGTCCAGAAGGGCAGGATTCAGATCTGGACCACAGTGCTGGGGAGCAGTGGCCGGTAACCCTATCGCTACATCCTCTTTCTGCTTGAAATTATCATTCCCAAGCTGGTATTTGCCTCATGGGACAATTAATAGCAAGAAAGAGAGGGAATTTAAATGAAGAAAATGCCACAGGAGGCAAATAGGTTAAAAACAAAACCGTCTCGAGCACTGCAGCCTCCCATGCTCCCATGGTGGCTGCATTTTTCCTATTAAAAAAGGAGGAAGAGGAGGAGATTCGATTGTGGGATTTCTATTATTACATCTACTTTGTCCCAGAATGAAGACAAATGTAATGTATTTCAGCCCCATTTGTAGCAGTACTAGCAGGTGTAAAGTCCTGACAAGACAGCAGTAGCATCCTCCGGGGCTTTCCCCTGAGCTCAAGGCTAGAAATAAATATTCACAGGAAACCATCCTTCAGAGTTCATGTAGGGGCAGGCAGCTCAGGAGGGGTAGGGTTGAGTAGTGGGCCATGGGTGGCCAGGAGAGACAAAGGCAAAACTAGCTTAGTCCTCCATTCCACCCTTCTCTCCTCCATCCCCTCCAGCCTTTGCACATAATCCAGAGTCACTACATTGTCCAGAGCCTATCCATCATCTTCCCACACCTGTTCCATGGCCATGCTATGTTTTCACCCACAGACCATCACAGCCGCTGATTTGTTCCCCTGTTTCTGACACATGTCACTCACGGATGCCATGAACAGAGAAGCAAGACTTCCAGACAACCTGTAATGGATGGTGTTGAAATCAGGGTTTAGGCTGCAGATTAGTCTAAAAAGCATTAGCAGCATGGACTGTTTAGTAATCAAGCAATGTCCATTCTGTCTTAACTAAAACGATACTTGCTTTTTCAGTCAAGGGTTTGATTTAAACAAATCCATCTTTACCTCTACGTCACAACCGCATTTTCCTTTCAGAGTGCCTACAAATTAAAGACAACCAGCAAGAATCTGGTGGTGGCCGTTACAACAAAAATATAGTAATATGAGATGAGTTCTCTCTCACACAACAGCTTATGCTTTGATTCAAGTTGTACCGAATCACATGGATTCACAAGTAAGATGCAAAAATTACTTTTGTGATAAATTTGTTAGTGTCTAAGGTGCCACCAATCTCTTAGTTGATTTTTCTGCAGTGGACTAACACAACCATTCCTTTGGTATGATTTATAATAACTTATCTTGTTCCAGCCTTCTACAGTTATTCTTCCTTCTTCCATCTATTCTATTTAGGAAGTTACACACAGACACATATTAGGGATGAAGGAAAAATGAGAGTCAGTACACATTTAAAGGCAAATTTATCTAATTTGCAATTTCTGCAACAAGATGCGAACTGAAGCACAGTCATCTGTTGAAATCTGCACCTCCTCTGATGTATTAAAATGCATATACTAGTATAAAGTGTTGATATAAATGTTATTTATTAGTGAAAATAACATACAAAAATGCATTCTATTACAGAAAATTGCTTTTCAAATATGTGTATATTAGGAGAAATTGGCACTAAAATGCTGTCGAATCTTCATGAGGACTTTAAAAAAATAATAATCTCAAATTCATACAGAAATGTGGAGAGCTGACTATTGGAAAAATTAGAAACTGAAATGACTTGATAGCTCAGCTGGTAGAGCATTGGCCTCTTAATTTCAGTGATGTGGGTTTGAGCTCCACGTTGGGCAAAAAGATTCCTATATTGCAGGGGGTTGGACTAGATGACTCTCGTCGTCCATTACAACTCTACCATTTTATGATTCTATGAGAGAAACCAAAAATTGACATATTCTCCCAACCCTAATACACACTTATTTTTTGCTGCTGGTACCTTGCCAGTCCTCCATGCGTTCTCAAATATAATAGTTAATTATATTTGCCCAGCTGAGATTTGCCCAGCTGTCTCCTCTGGAGATCCCTTGGGTGAATGCCATCATACCCGAATGAGGAATTCATTCAAATATCTATCCCATGTATTTGTTCATGTGTTCCTTTCCTGACCTGTGTCCCCCCCCCATCATATATATCAGCTGTGAGGAACCTTTGGACCTCCATATGTTGCTGAACTGCAATTCCCATCATCCCTGGCCGTTGGCCATGCTTGCTGGGGCTGATGGGAGTTTCTAGTTCAGCAACATCTGGAAGGCCACACTGGCTATATATTCTGCCAGTACCAATCTCATCATTGCTCCACCTCTTTGTAAAATGGCAACAACCAGAATAAGGGGAAAGACTCTACATTACTGAAAGCTAACAATGAACGATTGAAGCTAATCAATAGTAGGAAGAAATTTATTGAAAAACAGGTGTTTATCCCAGAATTCATGGTGCATTTTGAACTGTGCCCTTCCTCAGGGGATAATATATACTAGTTATACCAAGTGAGGCAATACAGCAGAATTAGTTGGTAATGTCGTGGAAGATTCCTGAGGTACCAAAAGGGACCGTGGTCACATCTACACCACACATTTAAAGCACATGACTCCCCAACCCCTCAAAACCCTGCAAACTGTAGTTTGCTAAGGGTGCTCGGAACTGTAGCTTTGTGAAGGTGAAACTACAGTTCACAGGATTTTTTTGGATGTGACACATTCCAGATTGCAGCTTTTCAATGTAAAAACAGTCTGGAATTGGAAAAGTATCACAGCAGGGTGCGGACTGAGGGATAATAAAACCTTCTAATGTGCTAGGTTGTTGTTGTTTTAATTTGCAGGAAACTTGATACCGGGAGAGGAATTTTAAAAATGGCACACTCTGTCACATGCACACTGGTGGCCCATGGTGTTACAAATTACCCAGTCACCTCAGCATTGTATAACCTTATTCTGCTGTGTGTACGGATCAGGCCTAAGTAATAGAAAAGTTGGGCATCCAAACTTGAAGAAAGCAGCTTTTGTGTAACTGGTGAACAATTTCTGCTGAGGAGACAAATACAGGCATTGGGAACTCTGGAACAATCCTATTGTTCAAAACATCATTAATCTATCATGTGGATCAGCTTTACTCTGTTGCTGTCTTTCTGATGAGCACTCTGAGCTTGTATAGATTTCTCTCAGTATCTCCTTCATAGTAGAGCAGCTACCTCAGAGTTTCCTCTCTCTTTTTATGCCTCAAGGGCTCTTCTTAAGAGCTGAAACTGAGGTAACATTTTTGTTCTCACATGCTTATGGAAATATTGCATTGGATCGGATGGCTTTCGATAAACTAAATTTCCTTTCCAGAACTGGATTTATAAGCATGACCTAAAAGAAATCTAGTATCTTATTTGTAGATCTATCCCAAAACTACTACAGGCCTTGCTTCAAACAGTAGGCTAGATGGACCAACAGTCTGACACATTATAAAGCACCTTCCTATGTTCACTTCTACAAAATGCTGAGACTCAGACTATGGAGTACCACCATTGAAGAGTGGCCATAAAAATGCCTTTCATGACTTAATGGTGTAAACTGGGTACACAGATAATATAGGTACAAGAACACTCTCTGCTAATCTTGAAAGTCACAATGAAACCTAAGTTACATAAAGCAAAATGCTCATTACATGGTAGGAAGGCATATGGAATAGCTGCACTGGGGTTCTACACTACCCAAATTAATCTTTCTTTACTATTAATTGTGTTGGTCACTGGGCATGCAAATAGGTATGAGATGACAATTGGGATTGGAGCAATGACCCCTAATGACACAAAGGCACTGGTAGTTCCTAAGGGAAGGAACATGAGGGTAGGGGCTCTCGTTGCAGATTCCTCAATTCATATATATAATAAACAGTAGTACTTCATATACATTATCTTAATTATCCTTACGACAACCTTGTAAGGCAAGTCTATTTTGCAGAGGTGGGAGGGGAACCTTAGGCTAAGGACATTTGATGAGTTCATGTGGCCGAAGTAGGTTCTGAATCAGGGACTTGCACTTTGAGCACCAACTCTGGGGAACATATAGGAGATGGCACTGCCCATCAATGTAAGGCCCTTCTAAATTTCAGGCTGGCAAATTAAAACATGCTTTTGAATTGTGTTCGGAAGGCGGAAAGGAAACCTGAGGAAATTGCTGGAGAGCTGGTAATATGCACACTTGGGAGGCTCATCCATTATAGGTGTTGGCAGGAAGATAAATTGATGGTTTCTGCTCCTGCTGCAAGAGAGGGACTTTAGTGGCTGAAGCAGTTCCGAGGCCTCAGGTGCAACAGACTTAATCTTGTGGTCCAGAATTCCTTCCTCCAGTCCCCAAGGGCTGACCCCCACCCTGCCACCCTCCCAGAAGTGAGGCAGGCCATTGTGTTGCCTAATCTCCACAGCAGGGCCTCTGAGGCCGGGTCACTCAGAGCAAGAACGAGCAGAGAGACCATGTGCAGAGGGCTCAGGGTCAAGTTATGCAATGAGCCAGCCTGGGAAACCCGTGAATTTTATGTGCTGCAAGGAGAGGGTGTTGAGTTCCCTAGGCCCAATAACGAGCCCAGCAGCTGCATCCCGCCTGGGTCCGATTACTGCTGCAACCTTTCAGGATTGGCAAAGTCAGCGGCCATGAGAGAGAAAGGAAAGGGGTGAGGGAGGAGAGGAGGGAGGGAGGGTTGAAGAAACGAAGGCCCTGACATGGGGGTGGTCTTCAGGCTGACATTCCCAAGGACTGAGAGGGGGGTATACAGTGGTAAATAATGACACAAGGGCAGCAATAGGTAGCTGGTGCAATCTGGAAAGTAAGAAAATGAGGGAAAGAGATTAGATGAAGAGGCAACATTTCCTCAGTCTTGGCTTCCACAATCTATGCCCCTTCTCCTTGAGAACCCTGAAATTCTAGCACCCAGGGCCTGCTGCACAAATCTAAACCCTCCTTGGATGTTTCCACACAAGACACTAAAAGGACATTTATACTTCTGTCACTCAAGTTCATGTATGAATGTTGCAAGCACAAGGCTAGGAAGCAGAAGGGAGTGCATTCTAGCCATTTGAACAAAAAGCCCAGGAAACATAACAAATCTGGCCACATGCACTGTACACCATACCCTGAAAGCACATTCCCCCACCCTCAAAGAATTCTGGGCACTGCAGTTTGTTAAGGGTTGCTGGGAATTGTAGCTTTGTGAGGGGCAAATTATGGGGGCCTAGAATTATTTGGGGGGTGGGAGGAACACGTGTGCCGAATGTACTTTAAAAGTACAGCGGACTTAGTTCTGTCACGGTGGGTTGTGCAATGACTTTTATATGTCTTCAGAATGGACCATTCCTCAGGTGCACAGCTACACACATACAAGTATATGGGGCTCTGAGTGTGTGGGGCATGGCCTGGGGTTCCCCACCATGTCCTTGCTTCACCTTGCTGTGCCAGGAGCTGCAGCTGGTGAGGTCAGTTACCCCACCCCATCCTCGACTTATCACCTTCCCCAGGGCCTCACTAGAGAGGGATGGGGTTACCTCAGGCCAAGTTGCCAATCCCTTAGGCGACAGTGGAACCAACTGAGCAAGGCCTGCGAGAGATGGGGCCGAGATCTCACTGTCACTGGCAGCCTGGCATACCCCTCTAGGACGTTAAAAAAAAAGTATTATTATATACTTAATTCAATGTACTTATCCCACCCTTCACTGTGAAATCCTAGGTGAGGTCCCAACACGGTTAAAAACATGCGCTCTGTTACATCTGAGCTTGGTGTGACTTCCTCACTTCCATATCTTGCAGATCAGGATGGGCAGAAGGTAGATTGGGATCAGAATTTCCTGTAGGGTTTCTATCCAGGATCAGGCCAATACTCTGGGCTGCCAAATTGGAGCAGCAAATACCCTCCTGTCAGTCAAGGGGACAAGTGACTTTGGCGTCTGAGGCACAAAAATCTCGGAGATGCCTCTCCCACAACCGTTAGTAAAAATACAATTATAATACATTAAGCAATTAACTATTTGTTGCCTTTTATTGACATGGCAAATCAATTGTGACCGCCTTACTTTCCCTAATGATAGAGCTGGCCTCGTCAGTTTGTCTCTCTGTGTGTTTTCTTCCAAATTAGGCTGCTGGAATCTTTTCTCTGAAGTAACTCAGATGCAGATACGTGCTTAAGAACACATGAGGAATTTTCTGGATCAAGCCAATGACACCCCATCTAGTCCAGCATCTGGTTCTCGCAGTGGCCAACCATAGGCACATGGAATTCTAATGATGCTTCTTGCTTGCTTGCCTGGATAGATGGAGGAAAGAGAGGTTTGTGTGAATGTGAAAGAAGCTCACCTACCATACAAAGGTAAAACTCCCATTGTGTTGTTCTGTCCACTTTAGCCTCTGGCCTTACCCACCTCTGCCATCAGGCTCCTGGAAATTTTCCCAGAATGGAACATTTTGGCCCTGGTCCACCCCCACCCCCCAAAAAAAGTTCCCCACTCTTGCTTTAGAACAAGCTGTGCAAAGAATTTGTAACTCCACCACTGAACCACCTCTCTGTTTGTCAGACATGGGACCTTTCATGCCCTCTGCCCTGCCCCATAGCCAGGCTTTCTGGGCCCAGCTAGGAATATGATGGATGCCATCAGCTATGAGCTGCCTCCTTTTCCTGGATTAAGAAGCTCCTTTGCACCCAAATATCCACCAGCTGTCTAGCACTTCACAAAGCCATCCCATCACCTAAACAGCTTTGAGGTCCTTGAGACGGGAGGAGAATCTCATGAGAGCCCATTCAGTGTGCGTAATGGATAGAGACTTGGACTTGGCCCAGGGAGCCCTGGAGTCACAGCCCTGCTCAGCTTTGAAGTGTACTGTGTGATCCTGGGCCAGTCGTGACCTCTCAGCCTAAACAACCTCACAGTTTACTTGGAGGGGGATAAAAATGGGATAACCTTCCCTGAGTTCCTTAGAAGAGTGGATTACAAATATCTATTTTGCTCACATAGAGAGAAATAGAATTTTTCCCCCTCTCCCTCTCCCTCTCTCTCTTGCATCAAAACATGCACATACACCATTCAGAAACGTGCTTTTCCCAATACTGAAAAATTTGCTCATTGGAAGTGGCTCGTGAACCTGTGGTTCAGAGACTCAGCAATGAAAACCTTCAATGATCACACGCTCACATAGATACAAGAATAACTGCAACACATCTTCTTTTCAAGGAGGCCGTCGAGCCAACTGGCTCATTTCCATTCACATGATAAGAAAGTCCCCAGGTTCTTATCTTGCTACAGGATCCAAAAGCCCTCGAAATAATTCAACCCAGAACTTTTTCCCCAAGATGACATGAGCTCCAGGGCTCAGGCCAGGCTGCCAGGCCTACTTCCTGCCTTGTAAGACTCATCCCAGATACTGTAGGTTGTGTGGGTACTTATTGGGACCAAAGAATAGATTCTGCCCATGCTCAGAGATATTTTCATCTATAAAACTGAGGCCACAGGTTCCAGGGCTCTGGGTTTGATGAGCTAAGCTCAACCCCCAGATTTCCTGTAGTCTCCTGTATCTCTTATCAACCTCATCAAAAGACAAGAGCATTTATAATGCTTTTCCTCAAAAGTTGGCTCATAGGCCATACCAGGCCCTTCAAGTCTATCCATTAGTCTGTGCTTCAAGAGCACATGATGCAACAGCTTAAGGGGCATAGACTAGGCAGTAGGTGGTGGCAGCTGAAAGCAACAGGTAAAACTGTTGTTGCCACAAAACCACTTACCTTTTTACCTGGTAGAAATTAAATGGTTGCAGTTTTTCAGTGTTATAGTTCGTGTGAACTTGTGTGAGAGTGCTTTCCCTCTCTTTTCTTCTTATGGTGAGCCAGTGTACAAAACCCTTCTCTCTCTCTCTCTCTCTCTCTATCTCTCTCACCAGCTGTTCATCCAGCAAAACTCAAAACCAAACATTTTTGAACTGGAGTGAAGCCTTCTGGGTCAAGGGATTGAGCAAAGAGCAAGCAGGGCGGTGAAGCCAAGTGGACAGAGAAAACCTTTTTGGTAGGTACAAAGGCAGAACGTGGCAGTACGGGGGGCTTGTTCAAAAGCTGCCTATTTGCATATGGAATGGGTTGGGGGAGGGAGGTGGCTGATTTTGTGTGTCGTGAAAGGGCAGAAAATGGTTAGTTATTTTTGATTTGTTGGTATTGTGTTGCTACATGGCACCCCAGTCTCCAAGTGGCTAGAGATTCCAGAGGCCCCTGGTACCCAGTGCTACCCAGTGTCCAGTTTCCTTTGAATGAGAGGCACTTATATACAACCTGAGCTCACAACATTAAAACCCCAAAAGGTGTTGCTTCTCCCATAGTCACAGCCTTGGATTCCAGCATACCATATTTTTCCATGTATTAGACGAGTTTTTTTGACTCAATAATCATGTAAAAAAACCTGGGGTTGTCCTATACACGGATAGTGGTGGTGCTGGGAAAGCTGTGTGCTGCCAGCCAGCTGGTTGGTGGCCTGCGCTCTTGGGAACGTTTCCCACCCGCAGTGGCGGGGGGGAGCAGCTGCCCACTTTGCCAGCCCCCAGCAACAGCCCTGCTGGGGTGATGGCGCGCATGCAATTCCTCCTAAAAAAGCTCAACAACTTTGGACCATTTCCCCTCATTTTATATTTAAATTTAGTCCCCCAAAATAGGGGGCATCTTATACACGGGGGCGTCTTATACACGGGAAAATACGGTAAATAAACTTTCCTGACTAGTTCAACAATGGAGTGCTGCATTAGATTTTAACTCTTGCTGGATCCAGGACCCAAGGAATTAAGACAGGACTCTGGCATCATACAGACTGACCCCTCAAACTCACAGTAATTTTTTTTTATTGCCAGGGTAGGAGGGAAGCACTTGTGGGATGGTCTGTTTCAGATGCCAGAATAACTTGAGTACTGTGAGAAAGAGGGGGGGGGGGGGGAGTCATTTAACTCTTGATTTTATGACACCTGGTCTGAAAGCCTGCTTCAAGGAACAAAAACCCAATTTGGTTGTTTATTTTTGTGAACAGTTCACAAGCCTTAAGTCAGTTCTGCCTGTTATATTCCCGTTATGAGAGCCAGTTAGGAAAAACAGGCTAATGTACTGAAGATGTACTGAGGAGAGTCACACCTCTTTTAAGCCGCAAATTTTTGGCTGTGTAGACTCTCTTGTTTTCTCTGTATCCAGTGTGCACCCATCGCTGGTTTGGGAAATGGTGTACGCACAGCATTGGCCCCAATATGTATCTGTCCTGTTGTTTCTTCTGAAATACTGTGTTTCGATCTGTTCCCCCCCACAAGCCAGCTTTGATCCAGATTGAGGGGGAAATGACCTACCTGCATTTACACACAGCCTTACTGTGACTAGCTTCCTCCTGGACGAATCACTGTCTTTCTCAACTTAGCCTACCGCGTGGGGTTATTGTGTGGAGAAAATGAGGTGAAAGCCTAGGCATGCCACTTGGTTGGAACTATTTAAATATTCCACTAATGTATACAGTGCCAGTGCAATCCAGTGCAAAGTCAGGGCCGCTGAGTTCAGTGGAACTTGTAGGCACCCATTGAACATAATGGGACTTGTTTCTGAGAAGGCAATGCATAGGACGGTGCCCTGACTGTAATAACAGCCCATGGTGGATAAAATAACAGTCGGTGAGCCACCTGTGGAACCTGCGGACCTCCAACTTGACTCCAGCTCCCATCATCCTTGACCATTGTCCATACTGGCTAGGGCTTGATGGGAGTCCATCTGGAAGGGTGCAGGTTCTCCATCCCTGTGTAAGCTAAAGAGATGTATTCCCGGGAGAGGGCAGTGGCCCTTTATGCTGTCGCTGTGCTTGTGGGCTTGGCTGGCTGGCTGGCTGGCCACTATGGGAAATGGGATGTTGCTGGACAAAATGGGCCTTTGGTGTGATCTACCAGGTTCTTTGCCTTCCTGTTAGTGCAACATGCCTCTTTTTCTTTCACCTTGGGGGCTTGGTTCAAAGACCCAACTTTGGGGTTGGGGCATTGGCTCCATGTCACCTCCCCACCCTCCCACCCATGCTGGCTCGGCCATAAACGCAACTGTGTATTTCCCTGCCCTGCCTTTTCAGAAATGTGCACATCCACCAGGGTTGTGGTGCCACCATCACACATGGATATGCTGGGAGGAACAAGGGTTCGCTGAGGTCCCTCACCCCAGCATCACTCTCCTCTCTACCCCCCCCTTCACTCTCCAGGCCAGCCTGAATGACAGGTCCTCTTTCCTCCCCCTACACCTTCCCCGGCCACAAGATCCGTCTTGAAGGAGGTGGTGTCCGTGTCTGTCCCCTGCTGGGGCACCGGCTTTTACCCTATAAGGGGAGCAGCTGCAAGCTCCTTGGGCTGAAAATAGATGCAGCTGCCGCCTCTGGATTAGAGAGCTCAAGAGAAGACTTTCAGAGGGAAAGGGAAACTAAGATGGGAAGGGGGTGGGGGGGGTGAGGGAGATTATAGAACAGATAGGCTGATATTGGTGGGCTGATTGGATTGGGTCCAGACTGAGACATACAATGTGAATGGACCTAAAGGCAGGGACATCTCTCCTGTACAGCCATTTTTACTACATGAAACACTAACAACCTAAACTTGCGTCTGGAATGGCCATCTCTGCTGCAAGAGGGCTGTTTGCCTGGTGACCTAAAACCATGGGTGTCCAGCAGCTCCTAAGCCAAAAGAAAAGCAAGCCAGCAGAGCTTAGTCAGAATTAGTGTGCATTCCACAATCACATTGTTCAAATTTGGTTCCAAGCGCAGAAGGTTACGCCTTGGTACTTTTCATCATTTTATTTTCTACTTCTTTTAATAAACAAGTTTCTAGCCCTTGTGGCTGCAAAGTTAGGCTTCAACATGTGCAGGCAATCACTGACAAAGTCTCAGAAGCTGGTAAGAGGCTGAGGAAAGAGGCTGGTAAGACTTCCATTGTCCTGCCACCAGTCTGGCTTCAGTAAGCTACCTAGTTATTTGCCCTCTGCCTTTGAACAGAAGAAGTGGAATGAATGGTGCAAAAATAAGGAAATATATGTAAATAGGCTTCATTATAGAAGGCACTGGATTTTGCTTACTTTGGCATATGGTTGTGTGTTTAGCACAGAGTACACACATAGGATTACCTTAGGCGATTAGACAATATGTAATTTTCAGCCTCTGAACCACAGGGGGATGTATCATTTACAGCACAATCTTATACCCGTTTACTCCAATCAGAAGCAAGTCCCTCTGAATTATTCCCAGGTCAGTGTGTAAAGGATTACAGTCTTAGTACAGGAGTGGGCAGGCTTCAGGCTTATGGGATCTACTCTGTGTTTTATGAGAAGCTCAAGGTCCACCAACCAGGGGCAGGTATTAAATAGGGAGGGCAGGGAGGGAAACACTTGAAATGAAAATATAGGTTGACTCTGAGTCCATTTTCAAGTTTAGAATTTGTTTGTAGCACAGTACCAAAAATTAGTTTCTGGGAGTCAGAAATGCTTGCCCATCTATTGCAAATCACCCAGATCCCAATGTAGCTTCTGCCTGCTACTGGTTCAGTACACAATCTGACAGCCGCCACAGATCTAAACTAAACATGGAATAAGTTTCTAGTCCTCTTTGTTTTAGAGAATATATGCACTATAAAAAAATCAATGTACATCCACCGGGGGGGTGGGGGGTGGAATCTCTTCAGCTTTTGAAGTATGTTGCTAAGGGATTGAAGTATCCAGTGAGTTGAAGTGCCCAAGTCAGGCAGATCTTGGAGAAGACAAAGGGGAAAGAACAGAAGCAGACATGTGGATAAAGGGTAGTGACATGTCCAATGACATACGTTGCTGAGTCACAGCACACCCACCCAGCTTCAGTCGGTGGTGGAAAATACCTATGTCTGCAACTCTGGACAGCTGCTGCCGGTCAGAGTAGTCTGTCTTTAGTTAGATGGAAAAATTGTCTGGTCTGAAATAAGGCAATATTCTATGTTCCTAAAGTCATTCCCTCTCCCTTGAGAATTGTAGTACTTGATGAGGGAAGGGTTAGGAATGTGGTGAAAAACTGACACTATTGCAATTTGCAGGATTCTTTGTGAAAGCCATGATCAGGAATAATGGAAGTTATAGGACAACAGCATCTGGGGTCCTGAAGCAGAAGAGCACTGGTATAGATAGAAAAGCCAAAATATAAGCAGTTCAAGGAGTTCAATTTGATGAGAATTGTAATTTGCAAGCACATAATGTTTTATTGGGCATAAAAATAATTGCCCAGAGAATCTCAGGTCCCCGTTCTTCTCTTCTAAAAAAGTTTGGTAATATCTCAGAAGCTCAGGGTATGTTAACATGGCTGCTTATTCTGCAGTGAATTCTCAATGCTAGTTTTTGAAACCCCTTTCACACTACATTAGCCACAATCCACATTGATCCTGTAGTTTGACGAATACTTGTGTGTTTGTGTTGTGTTTTTCCCCTCAACCCACTATCATTCCAAGTAGAAACTTAAGGTGCATTCATTTCGTACTTTAGAGTGGGGTGTACAGCTGTCACACATGAGCAGGAGAGTGCACATACGCAGATAACAGCTTCATGTATACGAGCTCCGGCGGGATGGGAAGCCATTGGCAGAGGCGGCGCGACTGGTTTGGCCACATTGGGTGTTGGTGCTGCAAGGGGGCGCCACAACAATGATGTAGAACAGAGCACAAGAGGCAGGAGGACCATTTTAACAGGGCACAGGGTGTTGCTAAAATTCGAAAGCCCAAAGTCTACCACAGGCATTGTTGCAGGGATGGGGAAACCAAAAGGATCATGTGTGTCAGGCAAAGACACCCCACCCCTCTCACTCGCCTCCTCTCTGATGCAATCAACAATGTGCAAATGTGCCTTGAAGCATGGTGCCTCCTCACAGAGCTACCGTTTCCAGCGCCCTTAACAAACTACAGTTTCCTTGGGGAAAGCCATGACTGTTAAAGTGGTATAAGAATGCTTTGGACATACGGTCTGGATGTGAGGGCGATCTGGCTGCGACATCTATCACCCCATTGATCGCCAGGGTTGATTCGGCCTGTGTACAGTGGTACCTCGGATTACAGATGCTTCAGGTTACAGACGCTTCAGGTTACAGACTCCGCTAACCTGGAAGTATTACCTCAGGTTAAGAACTTTACCTCAGGATGAGAACAGAAATCGCGCGGCGGCAGCGGGAGGCCCCATTAGCTAAAGTGGTACCTCAGGTTACGAACAATTTCAGGTTAAGAACGGACCTCTGGAACGAATTAAGTTCTTAACCAGAGGTACCACAGTATCTTTATTTCTCTGGTTATCTCCCGCTTGGACTACTGCAATGCGCTCTACGTGGGGCTACCTTTGAAGGTGACCCGGAAACTGCAATTAATCCAGAATGCGGCAGCTAGACTGGTGACTGGGAGTGGCCGCCGGGACCACATAACACCGGTCCTGAGAGATCTGCATTGGCTCCCAGTACGTTTCCGAGCACAATTCAAAGTGTTGGTGTTGACCTTTAAAGCCCTAAACGGCCTCGGTCCTGTATACCTGAAGGAGCGTCTCCACCCCCATCATTCAGCCCGGACACTGAGATCCAGCGCCGAGGGCCTTCTGGCGGTTCCCTCACTGCGAGAAGCAAAACTACAGGGAACCAGGCAGAGGGCCTTCTCGGTAGTGGCGCCTGCCCTGTGGAACGCCCTCCCGTCAGAAGTCAAGGGAATAAACAACTACCTGACATTCAGAAAACACCTAAAGGCAGCCCTGTTTAGGGAAGTTTTTAATTTGTGACTCTGTATTGTATTTTGATATTTGTTGGAGGCCGCCCAGAGTGGCTGGGGAGACCCGGCCAGATGGGCGGGGTATAAATAATAAATTATTATTATTATTATTATTCTTTGGGATCAGAGTCGAACCCTTTGGGAAACAGAAATGCTGCCCCCTTCTGGAACGGGTACGAATGTCCCTGCTTGCTCAAGGTGTCATCTGATGCCCTGCTTGCCTCATCTTCCCTGGCTGCCAGAGTTATGGAAGGTGATCGTGCAGGACAGGCTTGCTGTGGTCGTGGCATTCAGGCCTCGGAGTTCTCTTCTTTTAGCAGCCCATTTCCCTCCCTAGCTGCTTCAGACACTGATAAGGCTGAGAGGTGGGGAACCTTTCTCAGTCCGAGGGAGGCAGTCCTTTGTACATCCTCAAAGTCCGCTCTGGCGGGGGGGGGGGTGTTTGGCGGACTCTGCAGACCACACTCTGGAGGCATTCAGGCAGGTGGGGAGGAAGGGGGAGCCTCATTGCGTGAATGAGAGTCTGCATGCACAGTGCTGGATACAGCCCTAAGGGCGGACCTACTATTGCAAGGACTTTTGAATGTGCAGGTGAACTTCCCTTCCAGTCCTTTCCCTGCACCCAACCAGCTAGCCAGCCTTTGTTAATGTCTTCTGGGGATTCCTCCAACCCCCAGAGGTAGGAGGTAGAGCAGAGGGGAGGGGAGGGGTCATTGTGAGAGTGAAAACCCCTGTGCTGGCAGATCTATTTAGGTGGGTACTATAAAAAAAATACTCATAAAAATAACTCAGGGCATTCCTAGGACAAAGGCACCAGCGCTGCCACATGCTGTCCCCACATTCCCCAGGCAGCAGGACCAGAAAGGCACCAAGCGGGATGGAGGTGCAGCTTCATGGAGTCAACTGGAGTGTTGGGCAGCAGGAGAACCCACATAGAAAACTAAGCAATTGACCCAGATCGGAGAGCTAGTGCAAGGGTAGTGGATTGAGCAACAATCTTTTTTTCTTTTTAGTTTTATTTATATTCAAAACTAATACAACAATATAAACCATATGATTAATGACAAAAAAAAGAGATAGAAGTAATTCAAACTCTTGCAACAACAGTAGGAGCAGTGTGGTCACATTGGGATGCCGGTACTGAATTCTAGTTCAGTCAGTAGAGTATGAGACTCTTAATGTCAGGGTTGTGGGTTCAAGCCTCACATTGGGCGAAAGTGTCTTGCATTGCAGGGGGTTGGACTAGATGACTCTCGTGGCCCCTTCCAACTCTACAATTCTGTGAAGCTGGGAGGCCTGTGTTCAAATCCCTTCTGAGCTATGCCATTCCCTGGCTCACCTTTGGCATGCCACCTTATTTTGATCTAATCCAGGCACCCCCCAAACTCGGCCCTCCAGATGTTTTGGGACTACAATTCCCATCGTCCCTGACAACTGGTCCTGTTGATGATGGGAGTTGTAGTCCAAAAACATCTGGAGGGCTGAGTTTGGGAATACCTGATCTAATCTGTCCTGCACAGTGACTGTTACACAGGGGATGGTGAGGAGAATGGAAGAACTCCAATGTTGGCACATGCCAAATAAATGTGTGTGTTTTTAAAACACCTACCCCCCCCCAAAAAAAACACCTTAGGAGAATCTGTTTCCCGTGAGGTATCAAGGAATCACAATGCCCAAGATGCTCCATAAAAGCACCTGGGTTACTGCATCTCTCACCAAATTGGTATTGAAATGGATGCGCCACGGGGCTTGAACAGCATGGATATCTCACAGAGGAACCAAGCATAGTGGAGAAATTGTGGTGGGGCGGGGAGAGGAAACAAACTCAAAAAGTCAGGTTGCCTCAGTTCCAATGCAATTCGAGTGTCAGCAAAAAAATCAGCAGTACTGTAGTAGCATTGACAGAGTTCTGATCCGAAGCTCAAATTCTGCATAGGAAACCACATAAGTGCATTCCAACAAATCTCAGAAGTTAGTACTGCAATGCAAGTTTTCATTTTAGCATCATGTTTCCCCCCCCCTTCTTTTTTTTTTTTGCCTGCTTGAGCTTGCCGTATACACTTTCCCAACTTTAACTGAAGGAAAGCAGGCACATAGGCAATGGAGGCAGGAGGCGTAGCGGAAGGGGGCCCATTGTGCCGAATCTGAATCTTGAAAGGAGCGCTGTACTGGGCTGCTGCTGAACTTCCGTCTACCAATCAAGACCAGTAGCGCCCTCTTCTGGCAGAAATAAGGCTCAACGCCCTCACCTTCCAACCTGCTAAAGTCATCTTCAATCCCTCCCACCGAAGCAATTAAAAAACAACACCCTCAGGTCATCCTCCTCCTGCAAACTTCATACTAATACCTGAGGTATGAAGCCTAGCGAGCACAAGCAAGAAATGGGAGACCTTGTGATTATTAGTGTGCGTTGATATCTAGTAGCAAATATGGGTCTATTATGGATTTAGCATTATAGTAATGCCGTATTAGACATCAGGGCTTTGACAAAATAATGATAACTTTTCCTTATGGCCCTAAAGCAGTGGTACGGTGCTTAGCAGATTTGGGGGGGGGGGGGTTTGGGGGATAACAAGACAAGTTCCTTGCTGGAGTTAGAACTAGGAGCGTTGTATTGCAGGCAGGGGCGTAGCAAGGGGGGGCGTAGGGGGCGGTCCACCCCAGGTTCCATAATGGAGGGGGTGACAAATTATCAAAGAACAATTACTGCCCTACTAGGGTGGTTCATAGAAAGCTTTTTTTAAAAAATGCCTGCTCCAAAGGTCTTATCTTACTATACAGTGGTGCCCCGCTAGACGAATGCCTCGCTAGACGAAAAACTCGCTAGACGAACAGCATTCGTCTAGTGGAAGCTGCCCCGCAAGACGAAAAAGTCTATGGGGCTGCTTCGCAAGAAGGAAAATTTCCGTCTTTTTTTTTTTCATTTAGCGGAGCGCGGCTGTCATTGCCGCTTCGCTAGACGAAAAAACCGCAATACGAAAAAATTCGTAGAACGAATTATTTTCGTCTTACGGGGCACCACTGTACTAGGGATTATATAGCTATATATGAAATTTCGTGCATATCGGTTAATATCTTGTCCCTCCTCCACCAAAATAGCTGTTTACTTGGCTGTTTTCCTATGTCGTGAAGGCTGAAATTTCAGTTCAGTGGAGCACTTACCGTTCCCAACCCTAACCCTGTGGAAAGCCATCTAATTAGACTTTAATTTGATTTTGAGATGTTTTTAGGAGGCAATTTAATTATTGTTTGATTTTATACCTATGTTGCGTATCTGATGTTAGCCACCCTGAGCCCGACTTCGGCCAGGGAGGGCGGGATATAAATAAAAGTTTATTATTATTATTACTTGTTATTATTCCTTTGTAAGAAAATATGAAATAAGGTAAAACCATTTTTGCAGGGGGGGAATCAATGGGGGGGGTTTGACAAGAAATTTTCCGCACTGGGTACCATCTGACCTTCCTACGCCTCTGGGGGAGGGGGGGTGACAATTTTTTTTTTGCCCCTGGGTACCAATTTACCTTGCTACGCCCCTGCAGGCTGCCCAAACTGCTCTCAGGCAAGGTTTTCTGCTCTATAGCGCAGTATCCATTTTGACTCATGCTCTGCTTATACGTTTGTAAAGGACAGTTCTGCTGCCACCTGTCTCCAAGGCTCCCATATCCAAAGGAAACTAAACTGTGTAGAGTGCTGTCCCTCCATGATGTTATCACTCCTCCTAATAGCAAGCTCATGTGGTGAGTGCCACCAGGATTCGAGCCAAAATGGGGCCAGTGAGAAAGAAGAGGGAAGTATCAGCATGTTGGAGACCTTTGTGTTAAGTTGCAAAAACCGTGCACCATCAACAGGAAAACAAAATCCCCACAACAACGGAAGTGGGCTCGGTACTCAGCTGTACCAGAATACATGTTTTAGGAGGAAGAATGCAGTGCAACATTTTGTTGCAGATCCCACTTGTCACCCATCGTAACAGGAGGTGTGATATATCTGGAGGAGAGGCTATACACTGCAAAGATTCCTGGGGTGTGAAGTGCATCTCTGAGGCATTGACACTGTAGCATCCTGAGAGATCTCTGTCAACGGGGGCCAGACCAGTCAGTTTCCAAGACATGCCACTCTGCCCACAAGTGCAGAATTATACCTTTTTTCATAGGAAATATCACCAATCCAATTGCTTATAGAGAAAATAAAATAGATGCTAATACATACATTTGGTGCAAATGCTTATTTTCAAAATTTTGAAATGCATTGTTTTAAAACATGTTCCTAGCTTCTGGGATCAACATACAAAAACAAAACAAAACATTAGTCCAACTCAGACCCATTGAAGTCACTGTATATAAGTTGCTTAAATCGACTGGTTTGTCTTCAATGTAGGGTTGGATATCACCCATCATTTGCACTATGAAATACAGGTGAAACTCGAAAAATTAGAGTATCATGGAAAAGTCCATTTATGAAAGTAATTGTTTTCATTAGCTACTGGAGTTTAATATATGACATGCAAAGCAAGATATGTCAAGCCTTTGTTATAATTGTGATTATTATGGCGTACAGCTGATGAAAACCCCAAAGTTGAAATTGTTAATTTGGGGTTCTCATCAGCTGTATGCCATAATCATCACAATTATAACAAATAAAGGCTTGACATATCTCGCTTTGCATGTCACGAGTCTATCTCTTATATTAGTTTCACCTTTTAAGTTGAATTACTGAAAGAATTGAACCTTTCCACGATATTCTTAATTTTTCAAGTTTCACCTGTTTCAACAAAATACTTAAAAGCTTTGCATAAAATCAACAAGACAGGCAGCAGCCATGGGCTGCTGGTTGTTCTTGGTAGCACTGATACAAAGTGAAAACTCCCACCCCCATGTTTTCCCTCTATCTGTGTCATCTGGGCTACGGGTTTAAAGATGCTCCCTTCTATCTACACAAGCTTGTGGGTAACACTCGGTTACAATGCACCACCAAAAACCAAAACACTACATTTGATATAGGGTGTGTGCATGTATGTAAGTAAGTGTAAATAACATATCCTAGACCAGGAGTGGGGAACCTCTCGCCCTCTATATGCTGCTAAACTGCAACATCCATCAGCCCTAGAAAGCATAGCCAATGGCCATGGATGATGGGGACATTTGGCAGGCTAAAAGTTCTCTACAGCTGCCCTAGACTTCCATTTGACTGTGGAAAAGGGTTTAGCCCCAAAGGGTTGTATACATTTCTCTGCGTTCAGAAAGGCCATTTCTTGCAAGAGTGGCTCCCGATTCACCTTTGGCCACTGTTTGTCATCCGCCACTTAGCACATTAAATTTGTCTTGGGTTTTCTTAACAGACAACCAACAATCAATCAATCAATCACAGGCCCTTGTAATTAGCACAGCTGTGATCTATAGACTATGCTGCCACCATACAGGGCTGCAGAATGTGGTAGTGGGTGAAGAATTAAGCAGATGGGGTGGTCCACCTCTTAACTCCACCCCCATAGTCACCTTCTGCCCAAATCTCCTGAGCTACAGCTTTCAAGAATCAGCCTCCTAGTTATTCAACCCTGTAGGTAACTTTTACCAAAACAAACAAACAAAAAACCCCACACCTCAGCTTCTTGCTTTTTTTTTTTACTCTCTGACTCACTTTAATATTTCCCATCATTTCATTCAGGTGGGGAGCTAGTGGAGGCCCAGCAGCCAGATAATGCTCTTTTATAAACTGGCCTCTGTGCCACAACCTCACTGAGCAACCTCTGTTTAAGTCGGCACTCTCTCAGTCCCGCCACCTCCGCTTCCAGCTGCAATATGACCTACCTTTGAGGCCTGGTCTACATAGGCAACTAATGACACCACACCACTTCTGACTGCAGGTGGTTGTTGCCATTGTTGAATGCTTCCGCAACCCCCGACACCCCAAGGCAGCATAACAAACCCAAGCATCTTAAGAGAGGAGTTTCAGCTCTGCTGATTTCTTGTGCTAGCTTTCTACCTGCTGTTGCTTTGCTTCAGTTTTTTAAACAACAATCCCAGAGAGAAGGATTAGAAATTATGTCCTTAATTTGCAGCCTGAAGTCGTTCTACCACAGGCATAGGCAAACTCAGCGCTCCAGATGTTTTGAAACTACAGTTCCCATCATCCCTGACCACTGGTCCTGTTAGCTGAGAGATCGACATTGGCTCCCAGTACGTTTCCGAGCACAATTCAAAGTGTTGGTGCTGACCTTTAAAGCCCTAAACGGCCTCGGTCCAGTATACCTGAAGGAGTGTCTCCACCCCCATCGTTCTGCCCTGACGCTGAGGTCCAGTGCCGAGGGCCTTCTGGCGGTTCCCTCACTGCGAGAAGCAAAGCTACAGGGAACCAGGCAGAGGGCCTTCCTGGCAGTGGCACCCGCCCTGTGGAACGCCCTCCCATCAGAGGTCAAAGAGATAAACAACTACCTGACATTTAGAAAATACCTGAAGGCAGCCCTGTTTAGGGAAGTTTTTAATCTGTGATATTCTAATGTATTTTAATATTTGTTGGAAGCCGCCCAGAGTGGCCTGGGAGACCCAGCCAGATGGGCAGGGTACAAACAATAAATTATTATTATTATTATTATTATTATTATTATTATTATTATTGGAGTTGTGGTCCCAAAACATCTGGAGGGCTGAGTTTGCCTATTCCTATTCTACCACTTCATGCTGCCACATGTGCACAATGTCTGCGAAGCACTCTGAGCACACCCAGGCACTATATGAACGCTGCTAAGCATCACTGGATGGATCACATGTGCTGGACAGGGGCAGGGAAGTGGCATCAAATCAGCTACCTCATTTCCTCTTGGCTCCTATTAAGAAAGTTCTACAGGGATCATCCAGAAGGAAAGAGATTCTCCTCCTGCCCCACTTTTTTTTTTTAAAGGTCCAGTGTGTGGTGTATGGGGAGGATTATTGTGTGTTTGTTTCAAATCATTTTTTCTTTGAAAAGGTAAAATGACATTTCCTTTATTTTCATACAAACTCTCCCCCCCAAAAAAAATTAATCAAAAAAAAAAAAAGACACAGATGAACAAACGGTACCTCAGCGCAAATTTTAAGAAAAGAGAGAATTGAAGAGACAGAGAGGGCCTGAGCAGTCCACCTAGTCCACAGTAGAAAAATAAATCTTAAGGTGGGGGGGGGGGGTGCAGCAGGAACAAGAGGAGGGGACAGTACCTGTGAAAGGTGTATATTCATAACATTTTAAATTTTTACCTGGGGTAGTGTAGACTTTATAATGCGTGGCCAGTCCCCAAGCCGGGGTGGGTAGGGCGAGGGGGAAGAAGAAGGAGAGAGACGAAAGAATATAAATATATTTCCAACCAGGGAAGAGGGAGCTGGCCTCCCCCTCCCCATCGCCCCAAGAGAGGAGATGGGGAGGACGAGGACGTTACATTCGGAGACTCCATACATTCAGCAAAGAAGGGCAGGGGTGCAAAAGACTGTGTCTGGAGTCAGAAGGGCAGACCACCCCACTCCCACCCACCCCTCCATGTAGTGTTTACAGTGAGCTATTACTCCTGCCCAACTGCAGAGATTTGGGCACAGGGGCAGGAGGAGGAGGAGGAAGGGAAGAGGAGAAAGAGCAGGCCCGTTTCCTTAGTACCCAAGACGGGGCTAGAAGTAGTGCGTACCAATCTGTCGCAAGTTGGGATCACGAAACCAGGAGGAAGGTCTCGTACCTATGTTTTCGGGGCAAGCAGAAGTGGGGTTTGCTCCATACCCAAGGGAATGGGGCGATGGGGTGGGGGAGAATGGGACTGTGGGGGCAAGGCCAGTCCTCACCCCCCAAAGGTTACAGAGGGAAGCATAGAAGTCTTTTGGGTATTCGAGCCCATCTTGCACCCGTGGGCCAAGGCCAGGTCTCCCCCGGCGATGGGCACCAGAAGGGCTCGTGTCCTTCTCTGGCTCATATTCACGGGGCTCAGACAAACGAGTACTGGTTGTTCACAGCCCGGGCTCGTCCTTCTGATTCCTCCGGGAGGGGAAGGGATCCTCCTCCTCCTCCTCCTCCTCTTGTGGCCGCTGCCTCGTCCACCTCTGGCTCCACCATCTGGCCCTCCTCCTCTGCCTGCTCCTCAGACTCTGGCAATCCGCGGTCAGGGGGAGCGAGAGGCGGCCGAGCTGGGGGGAGCGGAGGCGGCGGCAGGTTACGAGAGGTGTTCGGTTCTGTGGAGAGAAGAGAAAAGAGACAGACAGACAGACAGACAAAGAGAGACAAGAGGGCCCGGGGTTAAGACAAAACGTGGGATGGCGGACACAGAGAATTATCTGAGCCCCCCCCCCCAAAGTCCAGCCCAGAGCAAGGGGCTCCTATCCCAATGGCATTTTTCTAAAAACTGAGCAACTCCAGTGTTGTCTACATCCAGTAGCTAGAGCACTTTGAGCACCATCTTCTGGGCAATGCTTGGGAAAGGGTGACAACACACATCAGAACTTAGATGGCACCGCTGCATGGCACCGTGGCCTGATGAAATCATACAGGGAAAACTGCGGGGCAGCTGTGTGGGGATGAGGCAGGCTGGCATGACTCGGTGCTGTGCATACACTTTGCATTAAAAAACAGTAATATCCAAACTCTGCCCTGCACGAAGAAAGCCAACTGCTGTATCCAACACAATCAAGATTGCACAGAGGATACCATAAGCTTAATTGCAAACTAGGGCTGTAAGGGAGCACAGAGAAGCTCTGTATGTTACAGGACAAGCTGCCAGAAAGACAAGGTTGGCAGCACATCCTGTAACATTTGAAGCTCCACATGGTCACCACGGCTAAAGCCCATCTCCAGAGAAGGAATGTAGGAAGCCGATTTTTACAAGGCAGGCAACTGGTCCATCTCCCTCAGCGTTGCTACAAAACCTAGCAGCAGGGTTTCAGGCAGAAATCTCCCCGCACTCTCTCAACCCTACCTGGAGATGCCAGGAGGAGCTCTTCCCTCTGAAATCTCCCCCATACCTGGTGTCACAGACACAGTGGGTGGTTATGGGCACCGCACATCTGCATGACCCGTGGATAGCGATGGGCTATGGCGTGGGGGCTGTGACACACACACACGCTCTCAACTCTCTGCCTTTCTCCCGTGGTAGCTATGGCACACTTACACGCAGTCACCCGCAGAGGCGGCAGCAAGGATGGAGATGAGGTTGGGGGGCGAGTCGGGGTCCCCACTGAACCCAGACACCGGCGCTCGGCTCCCAGCCCGGTCCCGGCCTGTGACAGAGATGCCCACATCAGAAACAGGGATTGAGGGTGGGGTAAGAAAGGGAGAGCGGCAGACATGAAGGGGGGGTCCATCGCCCCTGCGCGGCATGGAGCAGAAGACTTGGGGCGGGGAATCTGGGGGGGGGAATGTGTCTGGAGCCACAATGGGAGGAGATGGGTGGGAAATGGAGCATGGCATGGATTGGCAACGGTGTCAATAGTCTTCCTAGCCCAGGGCCCGCCGGGGCTCTGGCTACGCTCACCGTGCAGCCTCTGCGAAGCAACCACGTAGCTGACGAGCGTCACGTCGCTGGAGCCGCCCGACTCGAGGGGGATGGGGTGGACCCGGAAGTGCTCCAGCATGTCAAAGATGGTCTGGAACCAGAGGTGCTGTACCCGACATTGCCCGTCTTCGTTAAGGGAGAGGCGCAGGTGCTGGTGGTGAGATAAGGAGGCCTGGTGAGAGGTGCTGTCAAGGGCCTGATCCTCTCCCACCCTGTCCCACAATTGGCACCATCTTTCTTTTTCTTAATTGCATTCACACCCCACCTTTCCCTCCCAAGGAACTCAAGGCGGTGTATGTGGCTCTCCTCTGCCCAATGATAGCCTAAAAACAAGGCTGAGAAGGCCTGGCTGAAGGTCACTCAATGAGCTGCACGGCTAAGTGGGGACTAGTACCCTCGTCTGCAAGGTCCTAGTCTGAAACACTGGCCACTGTGCCACGCTGGCTTGCACAGATACCCGCGCATGTGCGCTCACCTTCGCCTTCCCCTGAAAGTTAAAGGTCAGGACGTATTCCCCGCGCCGTGTCTCACTCTGCCGCACTAAGAAAACGCCGTGGCTGCTGGCTCCCCCTGCCAACACCAGCTGGGCCGCTTTGAGGCGGGACAGGGTGCCGTGGAACCAGGGGTATTCGGAAAGAGGGTGGTCTGTCTCGCCAAGGCTTCCCCCGCCTGGGTCGGGCTCCCCTTGGAAAAGGAAGGAACCTGGAGCAGGGAGAGAGGGGCGAGAGTCGTCTGCCAAAGCCGGTTGCGAGAATTCTGAAATCTCGCTCACAGATTTCACACTTGAGCCTGTCAGGACCCCCCCCCCCCCCGGTTCTCTCAGAATGGAGAGAGAGAACTCCACTCCACTCCACTCCAAGGCATTACCTGTGGTGTCCGGGGTTTCAGGGAAGGTCGTGTGGAGGAGCCCCATGGGAAACGGCCCTTCGTCAATCGGCACTCGAGGTGGCAGCTCAGGAGGCAGCAGCTCCATTGAGTCAAAGTGGGAGGCAGCAATGGAGACGGAGCTGGGGGACATGGAGGCTGAGGGGCGTTCCATCAGTCCGCCATAGGCACCTGGGGAGGGGAGGGGATGGACAAACAGGCCAGGTCACAAGCCACACACCAAGGCAGCTTCAAAAAACATTGTGCAATTCCTGAGGTTATCATGGACTGAATGTCTTAAAATAGCTTTTTCTTATGTAAGCGGCAAATGAAAAAAATTATTTTTCTTTATTATTTCTTTTTTATCTTTCTCTCTCTCTTTTCTTTTTCTTCTCTCTCTTTGTTTTCTTCTTCCTGCTTATTTCCTGTGCCTCAACACCGAAAAAATACTGTGCGATTCCTTGTGAAGGCTACATTTTGTCCACTATACAGCATAGAAAGCATAGTTCCTGCCTTTCCAAATTTTGATTTTTTTAAAATCTTAAGTATTAAAACTGGCCTTTCCTCCCAACAGTAGAGTAACAGCTTTGTGGCTGATGCTGTATACATTGTTTTAACATACAATTAAGCAACCAACAGGTGACTACATTGAGAGAGAAAATGGTTGGGCATCGGGTGGGGAGAACTCTGAGCACTTTCCTTCCTGATTTACAAGATTTATTACAAATCAACAAACAGAAACAAGAGTCAAGATCAAAAATTGACAAAAGGGGGAAAGCTAGTATCGGAAGCCACACTCTCCCAAACCTCTATCTCTAGGAATAGAACCGAACAGTTACAGGTCACAGACCACATTAAAAAAAAAAGAACAAAATAAAATACATTTAAACTCCACAGAAAAGTGAAATACATTTAAAATCCCATGTAACTGTATACAAGATTTCCTAAACCAACTAAAAATGAAACAATAACAAAAATTAATAAAAACAAAAAAAAAATAATTAAAAAAATCCTTCCAGTAGCACCTTAGAGACCAACTAAGTTTGTTCTTGGTATGAGCTTTCATGTGCATGCACACTTCTTCAGATACACTGAAACAGAAGTCACCAGGCCCTTATATATAGTGAAAGAGTGATAACAGTGATGATATGTCATTGTATACTACACAGTGTGTCATTATTTAAGAGACAAAACCAGTTCTTATTAGTATGTAGACATATTTGTTCTATAAAGTTTTTTTATTATTTTGTAATAAAGTTATTTATTTCATTTATTACATCTTCACCCCATCCTTTCTCTCAAGGAGCTTCCAAGAGCATACGGAGTTCGTGTGCATTCCTGTTTTGAACTCCGCCCCCCCTCTGAAGAAATACCTCAGGTTGGAAAGCGTAGAAAGCTGGCACTACAGCTTTCTCCTCCTCTAAGACCAGACCACACATGGGGAACTTTGTCTTGTGAACCGCCCTGAGATCTTGTGATGAAGGGCAGCACATAAAACTAACAAAAAATAAAAAACCTGCGGCCCTCTCGATGGTTAGGCTCCAACGCCCAACATGGCGAATTGGCAGGGATGGTGGGAGTTGTGGTGAAATGACACCCAGAGGGCCACAGGCTCCCCATTGCTGGATCAAACATTAATACAAAGGTAGAATTTTATCATCTTGCCGCAATAGATGGATTTGCATTTTACCAGAAGGGTAAGGCAGAATGCTGCTTGACTACTACTGCTCAGGTTTAGGAAGAACCATTTTCATTTTCCTGGCAGTGTTGAACCAGGGACCTTTTTGCATACAAAGCATGTGCTCGGCTAACTGAGCTACGGGCCCTTCCCCAACATGGCAGCAGGTTGTTTTGCCAAGGGAGTGAATCTGGCGCTCTGCTGGGGGTGGGAGAGAATGCCACAGACCTTGGCTGAGCTGATCGCTGCTCTCACTCGGCACCATGGGAAGCTCGCGGCTGGGCATGCTCTCCGAGTGGTTCATACACGGCTGTTCCAGGCTATCAGTGCTCTCTCTGTGGAGACAAGTGCCATTAGCCAAAATCAAACATCTGTGTCCGAGGCCAATATATTCCCCAGTATCAGGTACAGGGGGGCAAGCAGGGGAGGGTTATCACACTCATGCTGGGCTGCTACTGGAAACAGAAACATTGGATATGCTAGAGCTTTGGTCTGGTATGCTGCTTGCTTCAGGGACGGGGGAACCTGTGCAATGCCCTCCAGATGTTGCTAGACTACAGCTAAGCGGTAAACCCTACACAAATCCGGAGTGGAGTCCCTAAGGCGGATGGGTGGTGCCTTGTATGCCTCCTTCCAGCAACTCCTGCAGCCAAGCTGGGGCGAAACATATTGGTCTGCTTTCCTTTAGGCCACATCAGTGAGGCCAAGATTGGGGGTCTTGTCTCGGGGCAGTCCAGGATTGCCTTACACACTGCCTAGGCTTGTGGCCTCCCCACCCTGAGAGGTCACTTTGGTGCTGCTAACACCAAACCGGAGGCACACTCCATTGTCTCTTGAGACAGATGGATGCCAAGAGCTCCCACCATCCCTGACCACTGGGCCTTGCTGGCTGTGGCCAATATGGGAGTTGCAGTTCAACAACATCTGGTGGACCAAAAGTTCCCCAATCTCTGGTTTATGCTTTTAGTGTGTGCAAAGATTACAAGGCATGCCTAGCTGACCTTTCCCATTCTCGTCTGCCTAAAGGCTCTCGTGTAATGTATGAAGCTGTCCTATCTGTCACTCTATCTCAGACCACAGGTCCACATAGCCCATAATTGCCTTCTTTGAGAAGCAGCAGTTCTTCCAGATTTTTAGAGAAAGGAAGCAAGCAAGGCTTTTCTTAGGCTTGCTACCTGTGATCCCTTTAACTGCTAAGGGTGCTACCTTCCGCATACCCAGCAAGTGCTCTGCTGCTGAGATCTGGCCCTCTCCCATGGCCTGGCACAACTTACCTGAGGCCCATGCATTCCTGAATGTCAGCCAACCAGGAACGCATCTGCAGCGAGTCAACCGTCTCAAGGATGTACTCCAAGGAGCTTGACAGCTGTGAAATACGAGCGGGAAGGGAACAGCCATAGACACATTATGCTTTGGGGTGCGTGGAGGGGCTCATTATTCCTAGAACCCCCCCTCCCCTCCGGTGCCTCCCAAAAGCCAAGGGGGAAAAGGAAACATGTCACCATGAGAAAATCAGTAAACTGCTTCCTAACTCTTTTGTGCAAGAATAACAAGCTGTTGAAGCCAAACAATGCTCAAGTTAAAAACCTTCTGCAAGAACTGAGAAGATAGAAAGCGTTCTTATACTGAATCAAACACTTGGTATATGTAACTCAATGTTGTCTACACGGACAGTAATAAGAGAATGCGGCCTCCCTCTGCATGTTTTGGCCCTCAATAGAAACAAGTCAGCTCAGGCAGCAATGGCTGGCAAGGTGTTTAAGGAGACCTTTGTCCCACGTTCTTTACCAGCTGCCTTAGCTGCCCCTCTACACCATGCTGACTGAAGCCATTTGCTGTGCTTTTACCATGCCAAAAAAAAAAAAGATCAGAAAGCACCCACATACCCTTCTCGCTCTCAAAGCATACTAATGTCATGGTTGGCCTCCAGGCATATGAAAGCAAACCAAGCATATGACAAAGCATATGAAATCAAACCAAGAGAAAAAGAAGGCCGGGGAATTGTCATGAGTCTGCTCAGGAACAGTGGCTCCTGCCAAAGCTAGTGAGGTCCTGCTAGAGAGGGACCAGGCAGCAGCAGATCCCACCAGAAGTGAGAAGCAAGGAGAAAAGTAGGCAACGGCTGAATGCACACTCCAGCCAGTCTGCCTTGCAGAAGTGGGGAAACTATTCAAGTCCAGGGGCTGCACTCCCATATGGGCAGCTTTCTGGGGGCCACATGTCAGTGATGGGAGGGGCCAGAAAGACAAAAACTGGGTGGGCAATGGATACAGCTCCTGGCTTTAGGCAGGAGGCTACCTTCCAGCCAGTAAGGGAGGGTCCCAGGGACCAGACAGAGGGCTGCATCTGGACCTTGGGCCTGAGGTTCCCCACCCTTGCTGCTGTCTTAGCTGCTGGTGGAAGGGACTTCCTCTGGGAAGGTAGCCCAGACAGAGAATGGGGGCACATCCTCTCATTGAGAAGTGTTAATATTATTATAAGCAAATATGCAAATTAACTCAAAGGCACGTAAGCATTATGGCTCCAATTATCACGGAATACATTTAAGGTTTAGGTTGTTATTGTTGTTGTTGGTGTTTTTGGTACCTACTTGAATAACTTAAAAAAAAATCAGGCTCACAAAATGAAGCCACTAACTTTCTGCCCCTATGCAACCTTGGTATTTTTTTTTCCTCCTCACCTTGAGCACAAAGGTGTTCTCTTTGTCTGGCATTTCCAAGGGGGTCGTTGTCCGCACGTCCACTACACAAGAGCAGGCGATGCTGACCCGCGGCTTGGATGCCTAGGGATTAAGTTAGGGAGAGCCACAGTTACGCCGATGCCCCTCAGTGCTGGGAATCTTGGTGCGGGGTAATCCTTCGGCTCTCCCCGCCCGGGATTTCTTCCCCCCCACCCTGATGCAGTGACCCATGGCTCACCTTTGGTGGGATGTAGAACTCCAAGAGGTAACCCTCCCCCTCCCCCTTCCTTGCTTTGCGCAGGAGAAGGCGGCATTTCTGCCAGCGTGTCCGGCTGCCCCCGCCTGCCCCGTCGTCGGCCACAATGTAGTTCAGCAGGCCCTCGCGCCGCACGCTGGCCAGTTCTACGCGGAGGGTGGCTGGGGAGGCTTTGTTGAGCCGCAGGCGTTCGAAGCGGTGAGTCCAGCGCTCGGAGTCACCACCCCCTGAAGAGTTGGAATTGCTGTTGGCTCCGGTGGTCACCCCATCCGCGCTGCCAGGGGGCGACTCGGCCGAGGTCTTCCACTGCAGGATGCCCCGGACGCTGCCCCGTACACTGCGGCTCACGTTGCGCAGGGAGAAGCGCTTCTTCAGCTTTGGTTTGGTGGCCGTCACGGCTGTTGCGGTGGAAACGTCTTCGGAGCTACGAGACTGGCTGCTTGAGAGGCCAGAGGGCGGCCCCAGGGGAGGCTCCACAGGGGAGGCCACGGAGGAGTCGCTGCACGTCTCGGAGAGGTCACGCGCGGAGGAGCAGCCGGTGAAGGGGGCGATGTCGCACCGGGGCGGCGAGTCGCTGGCATAGGCCCGGCTCACCTCCGCCTCGAAGTGTTCCAGGAAGTGCTCGGCAAAACGGCGAGAGAAGGCAGCTTCAGCTCCTGGCGTGGCAAACTGGGGGTTCTCACCCAGGAAGGCCCGAAAGCGGCGGGCAAAGTCCACCGCGGCAGCGCGAGCGTGAGCCTCGCAGAATTCCCGCCAACCCGGAGAGGGAAGAGAGGCGGGTTCCCCCACCATCCCTCCCCCAGTTGGCGACAGGGGCACTGCACTCCCGTTCATGACTGCCCGGGTGGGGCCGGGTAACAACAAACCCAGCGCCAGGACTGGGCCGCTGTTGCAACTAGTGGCCTTGTGACCTGCAGAAGGAGAAACGGAGAGACAGTTATGAAAATACGAGGAACAAACAACCTCACAAGGTTACTATTGTTGTTCCGGATGCAGGGAAGGAAAAAAGGGGATTTGGGGGGAGAATACAGCCACTCACAAGGAGGAATGAGTAAGAGCTCAATAACACTGTTAAGGACCTGAATAACTTACCCAAGCGGTAAGATGCAACTTTATAGGTAACATCTCAAGTCATATAACAGAAGACTCTCACAAAGAAGGCAACCCTAACTCTAAATGCACAAGACTGCTTTGGAATTAAAGAAGAGAGAATCATGGCATTACAGGGGCAACCAAGATGCAGTCCAGCAAATATAATTAGAAAACAATGGAAACTATTGGAGGAGCCAAATCTGGAGCCGAGTGCTTGGTTCTTGTCTTTAGGTAAATTACAAACCAATGCTTTCCTGAAGATTCGACGTTAAGCTCCAAATTAAGCATCTATCCCCTCTGAAGACAGAGAGCGGATCACCTTTTTTCAGGGACAGAATTAGATCTCAGGGTGAATCTCTAATTCATAGACAGAATTAGATCTCAAAGTGAGTCTCTATCCCTAAAGTGGCATTCAACAATTATTCAACACAGGAATGAATAATACAGTAAGGTTGTGACAGTTTGGTGAATCTCATGACTAGCAAGAATCAACAACATGATTTTGGCCAAATTCCGTTACAGCTCAGTTCTGACAGTGAAGAATGCATGGGTGGGCATAAAGTAGACTGCAGCCCACTTACGGGCTGCTGGAAAACTTCTGGAGGATAAGTTATACCTACTGATTACTAGAATCCTTAGAAAGAATGCTGGATGGACCTTGGTCTAAATTTGCAGGGTACTACTTATGCCTGAAAAGTTCAAGAGTGCCTACTCAGAATCACTGCAAAAACACTGTGAATATTCACTCTAACTTTGGAATTTTACATGCATTCATGGACCATGGGGATTCTTTAAAAAATAAAAAAAGAATTGATGGATCATGCAAGACTGAAATTGGATCACCTCTGGAATAAGTGACTGAAGGATACCTTCTACTGAAAATCTGACCAACTGTGCTTACACAGTAATGCCTCTTGTCGAATTACTGCAGAATGCTTGTGGGGTAACTGCTTGATTGAAAACACCACAGCATGAAAGGACTTCAACCTTTCTACATGGAAGGTGCTTTCAACTTGAGAGTGCACTGAGAGTGCACTTTCAGAGACCTAAGGGTGTAACAAGAGGTCTCACCTGCATTCCAATAGGATAATACCACATACATGTACCTGCATGTTTCAGTAAGCTCATGGTGAAAGTCATACACCTGCATCTATCTACTGTAAGATTTCATGAGTTGAGCCCTGTCCATAGCAGGACTAACTCTCAAAAGTTAAACCCGTCCCTGCTGAGAAGCAAATTGCTTTGTTACAAATAGCAATGTCCACCTTACAGAGGACATTGAAGTGTAATCTTCGCAGCCCTCAACTGGGAAGAAACCATTCCAAAGCTCCACTTCTTACCATGTTGGAAAAGATCAAGTGACTTTAGTACCATTTCCAGTACCTGTTATTTTTTCCAATTGCTCTTCCCTGCAGCTGCATCTGATATTTAAACTGAGGGTAAATGCTATTCAGTTTGCCTATTCCAATATGCTGATTCCTCTGAATGTGACATTCCATGAATGCAAGGCACTGAAAATGGAGAAAGGATAGCATCACGATCTAACTGGTGAAAAACAGGGTGCAAGCTTCAGGGAAGTCCTCTGTGGAAAGCCTGTTAACCTCAGAATTGGAAATGGCAGTTTCTCAGGAGCAGAATGTCACATGGGGACTCGGGAAAAGGATGTAAAGGAACAGTCCAGCACAGCAAATACTTCTCTCCTCTGATGGACAGAACTTTTAGTCTTGGCAGCATGGGGAACTTTTAGAGGTGCAGGGGATCGGACCGGATACCTTCGGAATGACAACTGCGTACTCTACCACTAACGGACCATTCCCTAACTAAGGGATTGGTGGCGAGAAGAAGAGTGGACGCTACTACTTATTGAAGGCACAGAGCTGGCCACATAGAGCAGAGTGCAAAGAGCACATCTCCTTCCCATACACACGTGCACCGAATTAGGGAAGGGAAAGGGGGGCACCTCCTCATGCCTCTCTAAGCCGACCAGCCTCCTACCTCTGAGAGCTCTTTCGTGCTTTTTAAGCACCCCGCAAAGCTGGCTGCTCTGCGTGAGGTAGCTTCCCTCTTCCCCATAGGGAAGAGGCACAACTTGGCATGATTGCCGAGGGTTGTGGGGAGTCTTGCCGGGCGATCTGATGCCCGCTTCGCCCTCGGTGTCAGGCCCCGGTCAGTCCGGCGGGCCCCGGCTCCCCAACGAGCGGGCCAGGGCGCGCAGCCTAATGAAGGCACGGAGCCCCCTCGGGTGCTGGACCTGGCAGCCCCCTCCCTGGGAAGCGGGTGCGCGGGAGCGAGCCGTCCTTCCTCAGAGGGCGGGACTGCGGGTGGGGTGGGGAGGCTATTCGTGGATGGGGGGGGTGAGGGCGCTGGGGGGGGGGCTCCGCTTGGCTCCGTGCGCCTGTCACTTACCATCTCGGCCTCGGATCCCTTCCAGGAGGAAGGGTTTGTCTGTCCCCGTCTTTCTCCCTGTCTGCCGCACGTCACTTCCCCCTCCGGGTTTCCTCTCGGTCAGGTGACTTTATTTTCTTCCTTTAATATCCGTCTTCGTCATCCTCTGAGAGGAAGAAGGTGGCGAGGGTTGTTGTTGTTGTAGTATTTTTTTTTAAGCTTCCAAGTTACCATAGAGAGGAACGTATGCTTAGCGCTGGAGGGGCCGCGTAAGATGCGCGTAGCGTCGGTTGACGTAGCTGGCCTTCTCGTTGGTTCAGGTGTTCAAGTTGTTACCACGACAACCAGTGACGTAGACCTACCAGGGGCTCCCGGACCTTTGTAGGAAAAAAGGGGGGGCGGTTATTCGGCGTAATATATCTCTGTCCCGTTGCTGGGGCGACGGCGCAGGAACATCATCCTCCGGAACTCAGTGCGCATTTACGTGGAAGTAAGTTCCCCCGCGTTCGGTGGGGGCTCCTTCCCATGCAGGTGTGCACAGAATTGCAGCGTTAGTGCACAGCCTCTGAGCAAGTGCAGAGTTCTTTCGCTTTTAAAAAAATCCATAAGCAGCCGCTCATTTGTAGCTTCGCCATAATCATCGGCCGCCTTATTCAGGGATTGTGGCTTCCCACATCTCTCTCGAATCCACTGAAGCGATTGATTTGTTCTGGACAAAGGTACAGCAGCTGCATTCAAATGGATTATATTTCAATGTACCGGTAAGTTTATCTGCCCAGGCGTTGAAAAAGTCAAGGAAACCAGCCTGAAATCCCTTTGCTACAAGTGCCCTTCATCGGGTCTTTGGAACCTTGCTGGCACTCTATGAATTTGCTGGAAGCATGAACGAGGTTGAGTGCTGGCGCTTATGGTCATATCCGTGCAGGTTCCATTTGCCAACAAAATCCTTAACATCCACTTTTAAATATCTGAATCCAGCTACTGTACAGGTGAAACTCGAAAAATTAGAATATCGTGGAAAGGTTTGTTTCAACTTAAAAGGTAAAACTAATATATGAGATAGACTCATGGCATGCAAAGCGAGATATGTCAAGCCTTTATTTATTACAATTGTGATGATTATGGTGTACAGCTGATGAGAACCCCAAATTAACAATTTCAACTTTGGGGTTTTCATCAGCTGTACACCATAATCATCACAATTATAACAAGCAAAGGCTTGACATATCTCACTTTGCATGTCATGAGTCTATCTCATATATTAAACTCCAGTAGCTAATGAAAACAATTGCTTACATAAATGGACTTTCCCACAATAATTTAATTTTTCGAGTTTCACCTGTAACTTTGTCATAAGAGAGACCATCATCAGAGAGGGGAATTAGAGAATTGACCCTGTCTATATCCATGTTTGGCTCATAGTTGGCTCTATTCTTCATTTATGTGCTAATAAGAATGTAAAAGACTGAGCTTAGGACTTTAAGAATGTATCTGAATGTATCTTTTACTAAAGAATGTATCCTTTTACTTGCAACTCTTAGAAAAAATCTTGATAAATGTATCTTTCTATTTGTATATCTCCAAACCTGTGTCACTATAATGTAACCAATACTTTGTATCAAATATACTTGAATGTATCTCTTTTATGTATCCTTTTAAAGAAGTGTTACTAGAAAATGTACCTGGAAGAATGTATTTTATATTTTGCTTGCTGTATCCCCATCCTCTGCTGATCACAAGCTGTCAAAATACCTTCCTGCGCCACAGCGCCATCTACTGGGTCTATAAATGACACTGTGAATACACACAAAATGCAACATAAAACCAGTTTAATTAATAAAAGTATGCAAAAACGGAACTTCACATAAGCATTTACAATCATGCAGAACAGGAATTCACACCAACACTGATAAGCCTTTCCCAAATATCCAGCCATGTAATCTGCACACTGATCACCCAAAACCTCCGGAATTCCTTCATGAAAATGAAGCAAAAACAGAACCGTTAGTCAAGATCACTGGAAAGGAAAAACCACTCAACACCTTTTGTTCCCAACCTCAAAGCAGACGACATCTTCATTAACACCACCCAAGATCTTACAGCATCCTACTTACCGGTACCTTATGTTAATCCTCTCTTCGTGCCATTTCTGTATGGAAATGAAAAAGTATATAAGTAAAGGCAGTTCTTTTGTTTGGGGTTCTCACTCTGTCCTTCTGTTATGTGAGCGGGAACCCTGTCGCAACAGTCTTCTGTTCTTTTAAAATAAAGATCAGACTTTGCATTTGGAATTTCTGGTGTGGTCTCTGTCATTTCCCGACCGGTACAGACCCTCCACAAACGTGCTCTCTCCGAGGGTCCGGTCCTCCTTACAAGGCTGAGACCCCCTTAAGGGAAGCAATAATATTTATTTCAACTTCTAAAGCAAGACAAGAGGGCATCCCAATTAGTCCTGGAGCTATATTGAGAGCCAGTGTGGTGTGGTGGTTAAGAGTGGTAGACTCATAATCTGGTGAAGCAGGTTCGTGTCTCCGCTCCTCCACATGCAGCTGCTGGGTGACCTTGGGCTAGTCACACTTCTTTAAAGTTTCTCAGCCCCACTCACCTCACAGAGTGTTTGTTGTGGGGGAGGAAGGGAAAGGATAATGTTAGCCGCTTTGAGACTCCTTCGGGTAGTGATAAAGCAGGATATCAAATCCAAACTCCTCCTCCTCCTCTTCTTCTTCTTCTTCTTCTTCTTCTTCTTCTTCTTCTTCTTCTTCTTCTTCTTCTCTGAGGAAGATACCCAGGTGTGGATGAATGCTAAGATAGAGTGCAAAAGCTCCTGTATATAAATACAGTTTGACTGAGAGGCGTGAGCCCTGATGCTGTACTTCCCCCTGCTACCTGTGGGTGGGAGGAACGTCTCTAAAGGCAATTAGGGTAGAGTCAATTCTTAGCAACTTTTAGTATTCCCAGGGATTTCAGATAAAAGTATTTTGTAATACAATCCCTATTGAACTATCAAAGGTGGGGAGATGCTAGACTTGCCTACAAACCTGTCCAAATCACATCTTGAGATTAGGGGCATGGCCTCAACCAAAGTCGCTGCACATCAGCTAGGATTGTATATGATGCTCACAAGCAGGCACAACCAGAAAATGCCAGTGTCAGTCTGCCACAAAGAACCTGGGCTGGGATGTGGAAATGTACCGTATGAGATCACTGATGGTTCAAAAATAGAAGTTTAGGAGAGCAGGGGGGAACTACTGGAGCCCACATCCTATCAACCATACTGGACTGGAGCAGTTCTGCAGAGGGAAATCCCATAAGTATTAACTCACACAACTACGAAGCCTGTTATATAGAACAAACAGCACATCTATCTCATGGTTATAAAGACAAGCAGCAACAACAACAAAAAAGCACAAAATGCACACACACACACACACACATCTAGAATATAGCAGAAAATTGATACTGGTTTCTAAACAACATGAGGTCAAGCCACATCAGTTCAAGGGATTTGTGAAGACTACAAATTGAAGCATGCCATGAATCATGAAATCTTGTGTGAAACAATGTGATCTGATATTGCCCACCCCAACACTTTAGTTTTGCTATTTATTATATAATTAATTAATATAAAAGTTTCTGAGGAGCAGGATGATAACTTGTTGCTGCAAATGTGCAACTGATGTGCAAGGAATTCGATCCTGCTTTGTGCTGTATCTTCCCTCCTTCATAGTGGGCCAACCTTGGCATGTTGGTGTGGCTACTCACCTGTCAATCACCTGGCATCTGTATGACATCAGGCGATTGACCGGTGAGTACTCCCACCCACTTGTCAAAGTTGGCCTGCTTTTTTTAGGGGGGGGGGAATAAAAGATCTGACCCACTGGGCCAAAAAGCTTCCCCACTCTTGCTCTAATAGCTTACAATATTTTAAGAACCAGGTCTGGAGCATATGGTGGTGTTTGGTGAGCCCAGAGCAACAAACAATGTTACCTTTTTTTGTTAGGCTACTTCGTGCACACTCTCGCACCACCCCTTCTTCCATACAGGCAAGAAAGAAGCATGGCCAGAGTTCAAGGACACATTCCATGCCAGCCAAGCGCAAACATGGATGGTGGTGAAGCAAGGCCAGTGAGGGGTGTGACTCAGTAAAGGATGTGGCCTGCAGAGAGTCATGATGATCAAATCACTCCTAGGTCTGTGGCTTCCCACTCTGGCTTATAGTACAGCAGGCAGCCTCCTGTGGTACAGACTAAACTGATATTTTAAGCTCTTCTGAGGAGACCCTGCTGGTCTCTCTCTCAGCAGTGAATTGTCACTTGGTGACAACACAGAAGCAGGCCTTCTTGGTGGCAGCACCCACCTTCTGGAATGCCCTCCCCTCTTGTGAACTGGGAGACAGAGACAGTAATGGCTTTTAAACATCTCTTAAAAACTGGTATGTTTACCCAAGCTTTCCTGGACTCTGACTCTGGTTAATTTTTAATTTTTTTGTACACAGCTTGATTTTATCTGCTATGTACAGTTGTGTTTGTATCTCGCTTTAAAAAAAAATGTGGTGGTGGATTTATTTAAACCACTAAATGAGATGTTATTATATTGAGTGGTATAAAATTTTTATTTATAAATAAATGCATATGCTGGAGGGGAGCACAGCTAGGTGACAGGAACTCAGAACAGGAGCGATCCTGCTTGTGGTGAAGAAACAGTGGGATAATTTTGTTACAGGTCCTACGCATAAACGTGTTACTGCCTATAACTGAGCACATAGCGGGGCATGGTGACATAACGAGCACACAGCAGAGGGCATGATGACGTAGCTCGCACATGCCCTGTGGTGTGCATGTGCGGCCACACCACACTTTGTGGGTGCCCAGCCTCCTTATTTTAAGTGTTGTAGGAGCCAGGGCACCCAGGGACTTGGTGCCTATGTAGCAAGTAGCACCTTACACACCCTTCTAGAACCTTCCTTCTACAATCTTCTTCATGAGTTGGACTTCACTCATGCATTTATTCTGAACCAGCTATAGCCTGGAGTGACTAGTTTATAGCCCACAGACTGTTACTGGATAACAACTAGAGATGTATCTGTCAGTTTTGACTTCTCTCTCTCTCTCTCTCTCTCTCTCTTTTTTTTTTTTTAAAAAAAACACGTTAAAAACACACACGTTAAAGCCATGGTTTTCCCAGTAGTGATGTTTGGAAGTAAGAGCTGGACCATAAAGAAGGCTGATCGCTGAAGAATTGATGCTTTTGAATTATGGTGCTGGAGGAGACTCTTGAGAGTCCCATGGACTGCAAGAAGATCAAACCTATCCATTCTAAAGGAAATCAGCCCTGAGTGCTCACTGGAAGGACTGATCCTGAAGCTAAGGCTCCAATACTTTGGCCACCTCATGAGAAGAGAAGACTCCCTGGAAAAGACCCTGATGCTGGGAAAGATGGAGGGCACAAGGAGAAGGGGACAACAGAGGATGAGATGGTTGGACAGTGTTCTCGAGGCTACCAACGTGAGTCTGACCAAACTGCAGGAGGCAGTGAAAGACAGGTGTGCCTGGCATGCTCTGGTCCATGGGGTCACGAAGAGTCGGACACGACTGAACGACTGAACAACAACAAATATTAAAATGCAAGCCAAACCAAATTTCTCTCCGATCCCTAACTACAACTACTATTGTTCCAAAATCTTGCCCATTCTCACAGGGGCTGAGAACTGGCGTGTTGAGGGGTACTTTGGGCATTGCTGCCAGTAGCCTTATATATGCTTATTTGTGGTATGAAAAGGCAAAAGTACATAAAGGTTTCACAAACCATATAATTAGGAAAAAATTGTATAGAATATAGCATAAATATAGGGCTTCCGGCGGCTGACGCCATTGCGGGTGGTCGTGGGCTGCTTCGGCTGCGAAGCACCCAGTCCATCCCGGGGGTTAGGAGCCCTGCTACCGCAAAGCGGGGCTCCGGTTGGGGTGCGGGAAGAGCGTCCCGCACCCTGGGCTCCCCGGCTGTGCCCGTTGTGGCTCCGAACCCTTCCCCCGCTCCCCCTGTAAAGGGGGAGTGGGGGTGAAGGGACGACGGAGCCGGGCTATAGGGGATATGCCCCAACCGGGATGTAAATGCGGCGACAAAGCCTGTGATGAGCGTCTAAGTTCTACCTGTCCTTAATGAGCTGTTAAGAACCCAGAGGCGGTGAGTAATTGATTGACTCTTTGTATTCCTGGAACGATCTGGGGGAAAGAAGAAAGGCAGCCCGCCTCCCTCCCTTCGGGAGATGAAAGGAATTAACTCTTTAAGTGACTGCTGCTACAACAATCGATAGAAAGTATCTGGAATTTGAAAACTGAGACTGTTGAGATTTCCCTTCGGGGGTTAACTGGGGAAAAAATATCTCCATTTGAAGTTTTGGTCTTTATACTCCGGCATCGGAGAAATGGCGACGACTTGGACTTTCGTGGGAAAAAACTGAAACAAAGAAAGGAAGAGACAGGAACTGAAACTTGATACTCACCCTCCCTCCTAAAATGCTGGACTTTGCGCTTGCACTGGTATCGAGCTCTGGTTTGGAGGATGAGGAAATGCTTACTGTCTTGCAACTGGAACTGCTTAATCGAAAACTACAAATTTTGAGTGGAATTATAAATGAAAAGAACTTACTTTCCACAGAAGAGGCTTTTCAAAAGTTTTACACAATGGAAACAAACTTTGGCAAAGAGCTGGGAGGGGCGCTTGAAGGATGGTTTGAGATGGCTGGGCAACTCCGAAAGGAAGGGGGGCCGGTTTCTGGGGGTGGCAGCCCTGGAACGGGAAAATTTACAATATCCAGACTCCGAGGTGGCAGCTCGGGGGCAAGGGACATGGAATTAAGATTTCTACAAGAAGAAGAAGAAGAAGAAAAAGAAACGGAGAAACCCAGAATGGAGGGGAGGAACACCCTGAGGCTCGATGCGGGGTTTGTTGTGGATGCAGCCTGGACCTGTGGACACTTAGAGGAAGACAATTGGAGATTTGGTTCTGGTGAAAGACAGAAAAAGACAATGGACAGAGGGGGAGTGGGTTGAAATATTAAATGTACAATCCAAATGGTCTGCCATGGTATCCGAAATCGGAGTGTGAAGTCTGTTAATTACAAGTTTATTTTAAATAAGTAAGGAGATATTGAATCTTAAGTCAAAAGCAGCATGATAAAGGATAGAAGAAATAAGTTTAGCTATAAGAATACTTGGTTAAGATCTAGGTTATAATGCAAAGATTAAGACAATTGTGTTTTTTCTTTTTAAGTAAAGTTAAATTTTTTTACAGAGAAAAGTTGTTAAGGAAATAGTATATTGATTTAAAACCGAAGGTGTATAGGCGGGGGAAGTCAAAAGTCAAGATTCAGAGCTAGAATTTTTTTTTTTTTGCAAGGTATATAGATAAGAAGAAGAATCCTGACATTATGTGTATTTGTATTTGTTTTTGTATTTGTAGGTGTGGGGTTGGGTTTGTGTTATATTATGAAAATGCTAATAAATTCTGTTTAAAAAAAATAGAATATAGCATAAATATAAAAACTTATTGGAGACTAAAACATCACTTTGGCGTTCACCTTTGGAAACCATAGTGGTGAAAAAGAAAAATATGATGGAAAGATGGGCAACCTATAGAAATTTGCTAAGTGAGGAGGGTAGAGAATTTAACTTAAAGGAGTTTAAGGATTTATCAGGTATATTAACAACATGGTTACAATATCATCATTTGAATAAAGTATTTAAAAAGGATAGGAAGCGGGGGTTTGGGGAACAACTATCACAATTAAAGAGAGACCTGTTAAACTGTAATGTTAAAGTGATGTCTAAAATGTATAAGATTTTATATGGAATACGGATATAAAATGTAAAGCATGTTATGGTTTAAGAGAAAATTATATGAAAATGGTATATAAACGGTACTTAACACCTAGTAGATTGGCAAAAATGTATAAATCAAAACTGAATAAGTGTTGGAAATGTAAAGAGAAAGAAGGTACCTTTTCCCATATGTGGTAGTCTTGCAATAAGGTGGAAGCTTTTGTCATCTACCGTCTCCTCAGCACCACCCCAAAAATACCCCATTTCTCTTGCAAGTGAGCATAGGGCAATTTTGGGATTTCCCACCTCTAGTGTTTTGCTTGCATTTCCAGAAGCCCTTGGGTTGTGTGCCCCACCCCAAGCCTGCTCATAAATCTCTCTTCTGTGTGGTTAGTGCCATTTCAGTGACGCTAGGATTGACACTCAGAGAATAAGCTATTAGTACTGCATATACAAATAGGACCTGCAATAAAATGTTGTGTGGTGTGCACCTATGCAAAGTTCCAAACTTGTACTTCTCCAGAAGACTCCATTCCTCTCAGTCAGCCATCATTCTATGCCACTGAGCATATTAAATCCTTGTTAGGGTATTTGGGAGGATTTTCTCTCTTACTTCTCCCCCCCCCCCAAAACAAAACAAAGATTTGTTGTATTTGTGGGAACCTTAGAGTTCTACTAAGCCTGCTGATAATTTGCTCTTTAGTTTGGATTGGTGCTATTTTGTCTACATAGGGATTCCACATTAGGAGAACGAGTTTGCTGTTAGAAAACAGGGTGATGTTCCTAAGATGGTAATAAGAGCAAAATGGAGTCAGGGACTAGCTACCTTTGCTTGCAGTTTTATATCAAAACATTGTTTATTGTTGGCCCCTGTTGTAAACAAAATCTGCCCTTATTCCCTTACACAAGAGTCCCCCATCGATAGGAGAAAATAACAGAGGCCAACCAGAAAATATTGAGAAGCAAAGCAGCTAGTAAGCCTGATCTTTATTAAAAGCTTTTGCAACAGTGGTGCTCCCCACACACAGGAGGGAGGAGGAGGGACCCAGAGCCATGGGTGCAAGCCCTTATATAGACATTTTAAATTGCCCGCCCTGGAGTCCAAGACCACCCCTCAGATACATCATACCTACTTCACAGAAAAGGCGGTCTCCAACAGAAATCAGAGTGTTGTTTATCTCCTGGCTGGCAGGTTACCTGTTTCTTTTTTTTTATATATAAGATTTTATTATTTTCCAATAAGACAAAGAAAAAACAGAATACAACATCAACACAAAACATAATAAACAATAAGCATAATCAACATAAAAACAATAACAACAATAAAAGCATGAAAAGAACATATACAAACCTTATCCACTATCTATCTTTATACATTTCTTGTTTTTAACTTCTCTGTTTGGGGACTTCCCCCGTTCCCTCCCCTGTCTTCAAAAAACGAATACTTCTTCAAGGTAGCTTTATATATTGTTCAATTAACATTTGCCCAAATTTTAATATACTTAGCTTTTACTTAGTCAAATATCTTAATAACTATGTATCTTATCTTGGCGACCTATCTTCACATATTTTGACACATACATCTTTCACATAACAAAAATTCCTCTTACCATTTATATCTAACACATATCTACCAAAGCCGATATTCTGTCTAATTCTGCTCAAATATTCAGTTTAACTGATTTAACTAAATAGTCTTTAAATTTTTTCCACTCCTGTGACACCTTCCCCTCCCTCTGGTCCCGGACTCTGGCGGTCAGTTCTGCGAGTTCCATATATTCCATCATCTTCATCTGCCATTCCTCCACCGTTGGTATCTCTTCACCTTTCCATGTTCTTGCCAATAGAATTCTAGCTGCTGTTGTGGCATACATAAAAAACACTCTATCCTGACTGGGTATCTCTTCATTGGTTATGCTCAGAAGAAATGCCTCTGGTTTCTTACAAAAGGTAACTTTCATTACCTTCTTGAGCTCATTATAAATCTTATCCCAGAAAGCACTTACCGCTGGGCACAACCACCACATATGAAAAAAGGTACCTTTCGCATGTTTACATTTCCAACATACATCTGACATTTTGGTATTCATCTTAGCAATCTTAACTGGTGTCAAATACCATCTATAAACCATTTTCATTATGTTTTCTCTTAAACCATGACAAGCAGTAAATTTGATACCTTTCTGCCACAATCTCTCCCAGTCATCCATCATAATATTATGTCCTACATCTTTTGCCCAATCTATCATTGACGATTTAACCAATTCGTCTTTTGTATGCCACTCTAGCAAAAGATTATACATTTTGGAAAGGTTTTTAAAGTTTGATTCTATCAGTTCTGTTTCCAGTTTTGATTTTTCTACTTGAAAACCAACTTTTTTGTCCATTTTAAATATTTCATAAACCTGATGATAATGCAGCCAGTCGGGGACCTGACTTTTTACTTGGTCATAGCTTTTTAGCTTAAAAGAGTCCCCTTCCTGCTGCAATATGTCCATATATCTTAACCAGTTTGCAGACATATTCGGTCTCTTATATGCCTTGGCCTCCACTGGAGAGATCCATCTAGGAGTCTTTCTCTCAAGCAGGTCTTTGTATCTAATCCAAACCTGATATAGGGATTTTCTAACTATATGAGACTTAAAGGTTCTGTGGATTTTAACCTTGTCATACCAAAGGTATGCATGCCAACCAAACATGTTGCCATGTCCCTCCAAGTCCAACACATCAATTAGAGGACTTGCTGCTGGATTATTTGGACTATAAGGTAGTTTGCCTTGGAGATTTCAATGGGGCAGTTTCCACATTAATGGACAGATCTCAAAGAACAAAATTAACAAATGATGGGAAACTCCCAAAGACTTTCTTTGAAATGGTGGACAATTTGAATTTGGTGGACTCTTGGAGATTAAAAAATCCCACAGAAACAGAGGCAACGTATTTCAGCGAATCCCAGCAGTCATGGTCGAGGATAGACTACATCTGGATCTCGAATGAATTGGCTCCAAAATTACAAAAGGCAGAAATCGGCCCTAAAACGCTTTCAGACCATAATCCGGTACAGGTGAACCTAAAAATGATTTCCAAGGACTCTTTTAGATGGAGAATGGATGACGCATTGATGAGAGATACCAAGCTAGTAGAAAGAGCGGCAAAAAAGATGAAAGAATATTTTCAAATTAATTGGACTTCAGAAGTGGAGAAAAGGATTGCCTGGGATGCAAGTAAAGCGGTAATGAGAGGATTCCTCATTAGTGAAAAGGCAAAAAAGAAGAAACAACAAAGTGCAGAAATGGAGAGATTGTTAAAATCAATCAAAGAAAAGGAAAAGGAATTAAGAGGACACCCCAGATGTGTCAAAATCCAAAAAGAAATCAAATACTTGCAATCCCAATATGCGAATATTATGAATCAAGATATTGAATGGAAAGTGAAAATGATGAAACAAAGAACATTTGAATCTGCTAATAAATGTGGAAAACTACTAGCTTGGCAATTAAAGAAAAGACAAAAGGCAAATGTCATCAGCAAATTGGTAGTAAATGGAAAAAACGTAGAGAAACCGGAGGAAATCAGATGGTGTTTTCAGAGATTTTACAAGCAACTGTACAAGGAGGAGAAGATAGAAGAAGTAGAGATAGACCGATTTCTGGAAAAGAATGGATTGCAAAAAGTCCCAGAGGAAAAATTAATAACTCTCAACCACCCAATATCGACGCAAGAAATAGAAGACGCAATAAACAATATGCAATTGGGGAAGGCTCCAGGACCGGATGGACTAACAGCAAAATATTATAAGACACTGAAAGATTGGCTATCGCAGCCGTTAAGAGAAGTTTGCAACAAAATACTAGAAGGAGATAGGGCACCAGAGACGTGGAAAGAAGCCTTTATCACACTGATTCCAAAACCAGATACAGATAAGACTCTAATGAAAAATTATCGTCCAATTTCCCTTTTGAATGTGGATTATAAAATTTTCGCAAATGTTTTGGCTACAAGGTTGAAAAGAGTGTTGAAAGACTACATACATAGAGACCAAGCAGGTTTCTTGCCAGGAAGACAAATAAGCAATAATACGAGAATTATTGTGGACATTTTAGAAAAACTGGAGAGAGACATAAATACAGATGCGGCACTATTGTTTGTTGATGCAGAGAAAGCTTTTGATAAAGTATCTTGGACATTTATGAAAAAGAATTTGGAAAAGATGGGAGTTGGAGAAAATTTTTTAAATGGCATTAAGGCCATTTATACAGAACAAAGAGCAAAAGTCATTGTAAACAGTGTGATATCGGAGGAGATCGAAGTAGAGAAAGGAACAAGACAAGGGTGCCCTATCTCCCCTTTACTTTTTATTACGGTCCTGGAAGTCCTTCTAAATATGATTCGGAAAGATAAACAGACAAAAGGAATTAAAGTGGGAGAGAAGGAATACAAATTACGCGCCTTCGCAGACGATTTGATGTTATCCCTGCAAGAACCAGAAAGCAGTGTCCCCAGAGCCTTGGAATTAATCGAACAATTTGGACTTGTAGCTGGCTTTAAATTAAATAAGCAGAAAACCAAGGTTTTAGGTAAAAATTTGAGTGCAGAACAGATCCAAAGAATACAAGAAGCCACAGGCCTCAATTTTGTTAAATCTGTAAAATATCTAGGTATCAATCTCACAAACAAGAACCTGAACCTGTATAAGGATAATTACGAAAAATTGTGGATGGAGATAAAAAAAGATATGGAGATCTGGACAAGACTTAAACTGTCGTTAATGGGAAGAATAGCAGTGGTTAAAATGAATGTCCTACCAAGGATGCTGTTTTTATTCCAAGCCATACCAATTTTGGACAAACTAGACTGTTTTAAGAAATGGCAAAAGGACCTATCGAAATTTATATGGCAGGGCAAAAAGCCAAGAATAAAATTTAAGATTTTAACAGACTCTAAAGAGAGAGGAGGCTTTGCCCTGCCGGACTTAAGGCTTTATTTTGAAGCTGCGGCCTTTTGCTGGTTAAAGGATTGGTTTAAATTAGAGGTTACCTGTTTCCACTATCTGGGTTTGGCCACTCTTTTGTTATTATAACTACTTGTACTTAATTCCTGAATCTAGGTCACAGGCTCACACCCTGTCCATATCTTGAATGTGCCCTTAAGACAGGATTTGTGAGGACAGGATTTGTGAGGAAAGAGACAATGGGGAGATTTCCCACTTTGACCTTTCAGCGAAATATTGAGGTCATTCAGGACCTAATCAGTGGGGTTTCAGATATGTGGTTTATATATACAGTTGTTGTTGTTGTTGTTGTTGTTGTTGAGTCGTGTCCGACTCTTCGTGACCCCATGGCACGCCTATCTTTCACTGCCTCCTGCAGTTTGGCCAAACTCATGCTAGTCGCTTTGAGAACACTGTCCAACCATCTCATCCTCTGTCGTCCCCTTCTCCTTGTGCCCTCCATCTTTCCCAACATCAGGGTTTTCTCTAGGGAGTCTTCTCTTCTCATGAGGTGGCCAAAGTACTGGAGCCTCAACTTCAGGATCATATACAGTTATGAACATTTAATTTTTTTATATATGACCTTAAAATTTTTGTAACACCCACCCCATCCCTAAAAGCTGAGTGTAGCTGAAAGAGAGATAGCTCTTTTGTTTGTACACATCACCATTTAGGTTTCAAGTATTTATTAATGGAATTGGAAACTTATACCCTGCTCTTCTAATCGCATATACATTATTTGGGAGCAGTTTACAACATATTTTAAAAACCTTCTGTGTGCCTTTCTCCCAAACATATTTCCCATGAGGGAATGTGTCCCTTACCAGGAAAAAAAGTTCCAGTTACATATCCTATAGCCCCATGGAGTGCATATTTAATCATATGTCACTCTATCTGTAAGCCGCATTGAGTCCCTGTCAGGAAAAAAGGCAGGGTAAAAATATTTATTATTGTTGTTGTTGTTTTGTTGTTATTATTTATTTTCTTATTATTAAAACAAAAAAATAAAAATAAAAAATCCTTCCAGTAGCAAGCACTTTAGAGACCAACTAAGTTTGTTCTTGGTATGTGCTTTCGTGTGCATGCACACTTCTTCAGGTGATATTATTATTATTATTATTATTATTATTATTATTATTATTATTATTATTATAGATATTATTATTATTTTCTCCAGACATGGTCCCTTTCTGTTGAAAATAATAAACTTTCTGTGTTTATTGAAAAATCGCTTAAAATCATAACGAAAAAAGGAGAAAATAATCTTTCTGAAGAAGCATCTCTGAGCCACGTTTGACAGCTTGGGGGTGCCTTGGAGGTCATGGAGGCCAAGGCCATACTGGAACCCACGTGACATTGAGGGATGGCGGGGTCATTTGGGGTCACCTGTCTTCTAACGAATCCGGGACTTTCTGTCTCAGCAGGAGGCCCCGCCCATTTCCCATGCGCTTCGTCGGGTGCGAGGCTGAAGAGCCTTTTGCTCTTGTACGTAAGCAGCGGACATGCGCAACGGCTTCTCTTCCTTCAGCACATGCGCATAACGAACTCTTGGAAGCAAGGCAGACACAAGTCTTTGTTTCCTCTTACGCATGTGCACTGAGCCCTAAGCCATTACCGGACACATCCCCGCCTTCCTCGAAGGATCCGCCGGGAACCCAAGCACCCACTCTCTCTGTTTCCCGATTGGTTGTGAAGCGGAGGGAGCGCGTGAGCGCGCCGCTGGTCACGCGAGAGCGCCCGTACGGCAGCAGCGACAGTACCGAACGTGCGCAGCAGGAGGGAGCGCGCCTGGCGCATGCGCAGAGCGAAACCCCGCCCTCCACCAGGGACTCATTGTGCAGCAACCGGATTGACTCCTCGTCCGCGCGGGCCAGCGGGAACCGTACTTCCCTGCCCCCCCACTCAAACCTCACAAGCAAGTGCGCTCCCGATACGAAACAGAAAACTGCGGCCGGCGGAGTGGGGTTTGAGACCGCTCGTGTGGGGGCCTTCAACGCCAACATCACCACTTCCCCACCCCCCCGCCTCCTTCTCTCTCTCTCTCTGCGCGCTTTTTCTTCCAGGCTTCTCCCCCCCCCTCCCCAGCCCCGCTCTTCCCCCTCCGCCTAGGCTGGGTGATTCGCCTCGCGGCCTTTACGCTCCGAAGCGCTGCCTCTTGATTGGCTCGAGCGCTCGGGACTTTTAACTTCTTTCCCTCGCCGTCGCCGCCTCCTCCTCGCCCCCCCCCTTCCCGTTGGATGCGCGAGACCGCGAAAGGGCTAGGCAGCCAATAAGAGCGCGCGCCTCCTGAGGGACTCGTTTTGGCCACAGCAAGGAAAGGTTTCTCTCCGCCCCATTTTGTTCGCTGCCGCGCGGGCAGGACATCACGCAGGCCGGCCATACGCGCAAGGCGACGCGAATCGGGAGGCGGTTTTTATTCTACCCATCTCCCTCGCTGTCGTTTGTGTGTCTCTCTTTTTCTCCCCCCTCCTTCCGCGTCTTTTACCCCTCCCCCTTTCCGCGACCGCAGGCCTCCCTGCCTGCCCGTTTCCCCTTCCGGGCCAGCAACAGGAGCGCGCGGCGGAGGCGGCTTAGTTCTGAGGCGGACGCAGGCCCGCCCTCCCTCCCTCGCCTCAGCCGGTGGACCGGTTTGTGTCCCTTTTCTTCACCCGCCCCAATCTTTCTTCCCCTTTCCTTTTCCCCTCGTGAGGCTGCGCCAAAGCGGCGCCCTGAGAAGTGCGTGCGCGTTCGCGCTTGCCGTGGAGGGAGGGGGCCCTTTGACTCTCGGCTTCCTCTCCTCTTCCTCCTCTCTTGCTCAACGGCCTCGCGCGAGCGCGTGCTCTGACGGGGGGGTTGAGCCTGCGGCGTCCGGCCCTTTTTCGCCGCCGCCAAGCGCCACCGCCATGTTGAAGCAGCCGCTCCCGCCGCCCTCTCCTCAACCTGGCTCTCCCGCCTCGGCTCCCCCGCCGCCCACCACGCCGACGCCGCCTCCCCCGGCCACCGCGGTAGCCGCTGCCGCCGCCTCGCGCAAGGCCAACCCGACCCCCGCCAGCCCCAACGGCAGCCTCAGCCCCGGGGCTACGGGAGGAGCCAGAGCCGCGACGGTGGCGCCCCCCGGTAGCGGAGGGGGAGGCCCCCCGGGAGGAATCGGCACAAGGTACGTTGACCGAGAAACAAAAACCGGCTTTACATCCGGGGAAATGTGTGTGTATGTGTAGACGGGGCGGAGGGGAGAGAAATAAGGAACGGCGCGCGCTCCCGCTTCTAAGGGTTGAAAGGAGGACTTGGCCCGGCGCGGAGAGCATGTGTGGCTCCGATAAGTGAAGCCTAAGTCCTGAGCCACCGATTCGACGTTGCATTGCCCAATGTGCGCCCTTTGCTAAAATGATGCAGGGGCGCATCATTCCAGTTGGCCTGTGTGAGTAAAAAAAAGGAGGGGGGATCATAATTGTTTCTTAGGGATGACGCTTTAGGTATTTTTCCTGGTGGGGATGGAAGGGGAGGTGTGAGGGCCCTCATACTCTTGAGTTGGAGCACTTTTGTAGGCGTTGGGAATTGATTTGGTGGGATTTAATTTATGAGTAGGTATGGGTGGCATTTGGTTAAAGTACTGCATGCAAGCCATGTGGACTCAGGAGTAAGTCCCTTGATCTCAATGCAACAGGCTCCTTATTAAATGTGCTATGGTGGTTTGCACTTACCTTGCACCCTTATTTAGCTAGGTCATTTCTTTTTTATTAGGCGTAAGCCACTTCTATGGATGAGTAATGGACGTTGGCAAAAAAATCGTTCCAGTTTAGTAGAATAGTGAGCTAAAAAGGCTTTGTTGAGATAGTCATCAGGGTGCTTTTTTCCTTCTTTATGTTCAGTCATGTTATTCAAGACAGTGTCCATATTTGCAAATAATGTCCAAATAACAAACAGAGGAGTACCTCTGGTATGAGGAAGATGAGGGCTAGAAAACCACAAACCGTTGGTCATAACATTTTTTAAAAACTGAACAAGCTATATGGAAATTTTCCTGCTTTTCATATTTTGGTTCTTATCTCAAGAGCAGGGCATCATATAGCACAGATTGTCTTTACCATATAGTTATCACTTGTTATTATTTCAACTGCCTTGAAATATTTGGTCTGAAAAGTAGAGCTGCAGGTAGAGCTGCAGGGAACCCTTTCCGCACAAGGATTGTGTCAGGATTCTTGACTAGATAGGCAGGGGAAGGATTTATGGGGCAGTATATACTTCCATCCCATTGGTGTGTAATCTTTTACTTGTCAGCTGAGAGTAAATTTCTTATAATATACGCACCACCAGTTTTTCTGAAGAGGTTTTGTTAGCTAATGTGAAATTCCTTATTTCTTTCTCTTTATCAAAATATTGGTTTCCTACTAGTGTATCATAAAACAATTTTGTAATGATCTGATGCATCAAAGGTGGCCTGTTGATCTGAACACTGTTTTTATTTGGTGGGGTTCACATCAATCACTTTCCTGTGAGTTACCCTTGTGCCTGATTCATTTTCAGGGGCCAGAGCACAGGCAAAGGACCTCCGCAGTCTCCCGTAAGTACTAGGAGCTAAGCCTTCCAGGGCCATAAGACAATTGTTGTACTTTGGGATTCCTGATTTATGTGATTTGGGTAACTACTAGATGACATCTGAGCCCTAAGTAGCTATGCTGTATTAGTTGTTGAGATGTCTGAATGAATGTTTATCCAGGCTGAAATTTCTGTGACTAACAAGGCATCCCCAAAACAAGATTTGAGAGTCTTCCTATTTGGCCAAAAAGAAGAAGAAAAAACCTCTTCCATTAGTTATAGCTTCTTCTGTGTGATACCTTTTTCTAAGAGTCTTAAACTTTCACAGATAAGAACAATTTCATGTAATGAGAACTTGAGGTCAGTTGGCATATTTCAGGCTGGGTTTCCTGTAGTGTTTTAGAGCACTATTATTTTGCATCTAAGTGCAAAGGAGGCCAACTCATAACTGGTTACTAGTGGAAGATCTCTGCTCTTTTCTGAGTTTTCAAGTTCACTAGGGGCACTACAGTTATGTCACTGGGAGGCACAAAAACTGAAATGTGACACCAAAAAAACTCTGTGGTTTGTGTGGGGGGCCCACAGCAGTATTTGAGCACTCCCTACCTGGCAGGAAATTTCTGATACAATTGGTCTTTTCTACTTCATGCTCTCTGACCAAAGTGGATATAGGGCACCATTTATCTTATGATTTCCCAGTTCCTGGCTTAAGGTTCTAAAACTAGCTTGAGCTTATGAAGGAAGCAGGTGATTCAATAGTTATTTAACCCTAAGGTTGTTAGTATTGTTAAATTAACCATTTGTCATTCCTGAAGCTGCATACCTAACACTTGGAAGTGCCAGAGCAGTGCCAGAGGGCAATATAGCATTACAGTGGACGCTCGGGTTGTGAATGTGATCCGTGCGGAAGGCACATTTGCAACCCGCAGCGCCATGTCTGTGCACGCGTGTGATGTAATTCGGCACTTCTGGGCAAAGTGCAATTTAGTGCTTATGTGCAAAGCGCAGAAATCCAGAAGTAACCTGTTCCGGTACTTCCGGGTTTGGCAAGTCCGTAACCTGAAAACGCGCAACCCACAGCGATCGCAATCCAAGGTGTGACTGTATAAACTTTCTAATAAACCTTGTCTGTCTTTCCTCTCTAACTATCACCAGGTTTTTGAGGGTGTCTATAACAATTCCCGAATGCTGCACTTCCTGACAGCAGTTGTGGTGAGTCTCCAAGAGAGAAGCTAGGAGGGTGTAGGATTTGAAGTGTCAATATGCAGGTGGATGGTTCTGCAGTAAAGGGTGATTGTTGCGGCATTTCCCCCCAGTCCCATCACTTGGTTTGGTGAGACTTGCAGGATAAGCACCTGTTTGTTGCACCTTACTATTCACATTGTGCGCTACCTATTCATTCCTTTCCTATTGGTTTTACTTAGCTTTGTTTCCAGATGGTTTTGTGAATATGAGACATGGTCAATGTAAGAACAGAATGCTAGAGAAGAGCATGAGACTCTTAATCTCAGGGTCATGGGTTTGAGCCCCACATTGGGTAGAAGATTCCTGAATTGCAAGGGGTTGGACTAGATGACCCTTTTGGGTCCACTCCAACATTACAATTCTATGATCTTATACCTGAAGCCACATGCAGGTTGTGGTGGTTGCTGTTAGCCCTGATATGATCAACATTGGTGATAACAGTCCAAATTATTGGTTCTAGTACCATTCCTCCCCCCTCTTCTTTTTGGTGGCATAGTTCTTGGAAAAAGTTGTTGATTGGATTGAGTTAGAGGGGCTTCAGTTTATAACTTGAAATGTCATGCACTCTTCCTTAGTGTTATTTCTGCCTTTTTCTCTTGGCAGGGGTCCACATGTGATGTGAAGGTGAAAAATGGAAACACATTTGAGGGGATTTTTAAAACCTTGAGCTCCAAGGTGAGTGTTTGGTTTGGCTTTCCGTGAGTGTTTGAAAGTAGGTTTGAGTATTAAAGGATTTTTCTCTGCTGTCTTTGTATTAGGAACAAGTAGGGCCTCACCACCAGTGGTTTCAATGCATCTGTGGAATGCACATTTCAGCAAGTTAGCATTAAAGATGAGGTCCCTGCTTTAATTTTTTCTTATTTCACAAGTGTAACATGGTTGATACTTCACTTGCGATAGCATGACACTTTCTTCACTTTTGGCCACATTGTTCTGCATCTGGGATACTGTGTATCATTCTGGTTGCCTCACCTCTAAAAGGATCTTGTAGAGTTTGGACAGGTTCAGAAAATGGCAAGTGGGTGGAGCAGCCATGAGGAAAGGTTACAGAGTTAGGGAGTTTCATTTTAGAGGAAAGGTGAGTAAGCAGTGATGTGATAGAAGTTTACAAAAATATGCATGGGACAGAGAAAGTGGATAGAGAAAAGCTTTTCTCCCACTTTCCTAACGTGAGATCTCACAGGCACCCATCTAACTTGAAAGGCATTAAAGCAAGATTAAACTGATTCATGGAGGATAAGGCTATGTACTACCTCCATTGTCGAGGCATCATGTCTCTGAATACCAGTTGCTGGGAATGGCAGGTGGGCAGAGTGTTGTGATGATGTCTAGGTTGTGGCCTTCTCAGAGGCATCTGGTTGGCCACATGATGCTGGGTTAGATGTGCAAGTGACCTAGATCCAGCAGACTTCTCTTACGTTCTTTTATTTTGAAAAAAAATAAAAATGCAACCACTCCAAGGAAGTCAATGGAGCATAAAGCTTATTTGCTTTGAGACTTGCGTTAGCAGGGTTTTTGGTTTTTTTTAAAAATCACACTAAAAGAGAGCTTATCTAGAAAGAGAAGGATTTTTTTTCTTTTTGCTGCTACCTTTTTTGAGCGTGCCATGTGTGGACACATTGGTGCCGTATGCTAGCTGTATTAAAGTCTTTTGGGGTTTTTTGTGGACAGCGACAGCTCTTATGTTCCTGGGGACATTTCAAAATATAAACATGGTGTGAAATGAGATGTGCCTTTTCTCTACAGTACATTTGTTTTGGCATCAAGAGAAGGTGTATCTCTCTCATAATCTTTTAGAGTTACAATGGCTGCAGTCATTTTTAAGTCTTTTATAAGAATTGATTTTAATTGATTATATTCTGTATTTTATGTACATCACTTGTAATTGTGCTGAAAAGTAGTATAAAAATTCATTGGTAAAAGAAATGGCATCACGTATGCAGACTATGAGAAGGTGCACTCTATCCATTTTCTGCTTGTGCTGTTCCTTTCTCATTTTCCAGCTACCTCATTTCATTTTCCCATCTAGTTTCCTGAGCAGCCCTCACTGGGCTGTTTGCAGTCCCCCCCATAGTCTTTTAAAAATTATTGAATCTTTTAAGGTTCCCCTAAGCCTGCAGACACCTCCTGCTTGAGTGTTACTGTTTTAGCTACATAAGCATGGACACACTCATCTAAAGATCAGAAATAGAATATAAGATAAAATCTTGTGTGTGTCACCCCTCACACAAAGGCCAACCACCTTGCTTGTTTGAGAATGCAAGGATGGAGCCTGGTATTAGATAGTTCTCAGTGGGCCACTTGATGTCATGAAATATGGGCATTCTTCCAGTTTCAGCTGTCTCTGTGTGGGTAGGGATGTGTGATCTATATGTTAACAGGGATTGTGTTTGCAGTTCGAGCTTGCTGTGGATGCTGTGCACAGGATGGTACCTGACCAGGCAGTAGGGCCCAGGAGAGAGGATATTGTGGACACCATGATTTTCAAACCTGCCGATGTCATGTTGGTTCACTTCCACAATGTTGACTTCAACTATGCCACCAAAGGTAATACAGCCTCAAGACAGCAGGGTTGAGGTCTGATGTGTGGACTGGACTTGGCAGGGAGTGGAAGAGCTTGGATCTTCTCCATTATGACCTTTCCTTCTGCTCTGTGTCCTAGATAAGTTCACAGATTCTGCCATCGCCATGAATTCCAAGGTGAATGGGGAGCACAAAGAGAAGGTACTACAGCGCTGGGAAGGAGGAGACAGCAACAGCGATGATTATGACTTGGATTCTGACATGGCAAGTGTTCTGATCTGGGTGAAGCAGCAAAAGATGGTTGCTTGGGGCTGGTGCTGTGGGTCTGATGCCTTGCTAAGCTGTTCTTTTGACAAAGGTACCTCACTGTTTAAATGATTGCTTTGTCTGTCATTTTAGTCTAATGGCTGGGACCCAAATGAGATGTTCAAGTTCAATGAAGAAAATTATGGTATAAAAACCACCTATGATAGCAGCCTCTCCTCTTATACGTGAGTTAACACTTTTCGGTTATTTCTGTACTGGCGGGTACAGGGGAGGAAGGATTTGAAGCAATACAGTCGTACCTCTTGTTACGAATAATTCAGGTTGCGTACCGCACGGGTTACAAACATGCCAAACCCGGAAATAATGCAACGCGTTACTTCCGGGTTCGGCGGTTTGCGCATGCGCTGACGCGTCACATGTTGCGCATGTCATGGGTTGCGAACAGGGCTCCGGAACGGATCCTGTTCGTAGCCAGAGGTACCACTGTATATCAGGGTTGTCAGCTCCCAGCATTCCTAACTATTAGTCATGCTGCCTGAGGCTGATAGGAGCTAGAGTCAAGCAACATCTTATAGGGTGCACAAAGGCTGCCCCTGCAGGACATGATGTAGATGGTATGGCTATTTAGGATAAATCATTCTGGAGGCTCTAGACTAAAGAGTGGAGCTCCAGTGCAGGGGAGGTCCCGGATTAGTCAGTTGTCTCTTTATTTAGCTCCCAAGAGCGTGCAATTATTGTCAGCTCCTACAAGCCATTGACCAACTGGTGAAAGGTAACAGGCTAAAGAGCAGTGGACTGAGTGATCACCTTTTTGAACCCTGAAATAATCTTGGCTACCAGACCTGTGTCTGTCTTTCTCATTCACACCCACACCCCTACACCTTACTCATGAATAGTTATTGGTGGCTTTCTGAAGAAACCTGAGCATCAGTCAAAAGCAATGAAGGATTAATGAGGTTGGGTTTTCTGTTTTGTTTTGTTAGGCAGGGTTAAACTCTCAGGAGATGATCTCAAGCTTAAATGTGACAAATATTGTTAACCCACCCTGGAATGATGGAGCAGGCTGGAATTTACTGTATTGCTTAGAAGCTGTAGAACGTTTGGTCTTGTGAGGGTAGAGTACCGTGATGCAAACGATGCCAGGGCTTGTATGTAAGGTTTGATTACTTTGGGATATATGCATCTGCATTTGCATGGGCCTGTAGCTTGAATACCAAGCATACCAGATGTCCAGGTTTCTCCTGCCCTAAACTCTACTGTACAGATGTACCAGGTTCTCTTAATGCTCACATCTTCCCCCCAAAACCCAGTTTGTGGGTGGCTTTTATTTTTCCACTGTTATAAAACTTGTCAATCCACAGTCTGCTAGTGTGTTCTAAAAATGTAATGTGTTGCTTGGAACCTTGCCACCCTGACCTCTAAAATTCTTAAATGTTCAAAGTTTGTAAAGTTAATTTTTCTTGCTTATGCTGCTACATTTTCATTTTTAGCCCTTGACATTCACTGTTCATACATTGTATTAAAGAAAGCTTTCTTTTTTCTTCAGTTAGAATTAATTTCCATGTGCATGTTTGTGTGGGAAATCAGTGTTGATGAAAGCTTCGTTACAGTAGCATCTGAAGTTCTCAATCCCTTCATAGGCCAGAGAAAGGACTTGAACTGCTGGAATATATTCTTCCAAAATGGAGCTTGGGAAAAGTGTTGGGTGGTTCTGTTCGTTTGAGGGCAACAGGCTTGTGTCTACGTGTGATTGGTAGAGCGTGTTTGTTTTGTGTCCTTACTTACTCTTCACTGTACCATCTGTGCATGGTAGTGTCCCTCTTGAAAAGGATAACTCAGAGGAATTCCGGCAGCGAGAAGCCAGGGCTGCCCAGCTGGCTCGGGAGATTGAATCGAGCCCACAGTACCGACTGCGCATTGCTATGGAAAATGATGATGGGCGCACAGAAGAGGAGAAGCACAGCTCTGTGCAAAGACAAGTGTCGGGAAGAGACAGCCCCAGTCTGGCATCCAGGTGAGAAGTGTGAGAATTATAGACTGGTTTTGATCCAGCGGCAAAATCCCTTAATTGACACAAGGCATGTTGGGTTTCCACTGCATCTCTTGGGAGGAAAGAACAATGTTGAGGTCCACTTTTAAAGGTTGGTACCTGAGAACTTACTCATCTCATACACTTGAAGGCATCTTGTCCATTTTCCCTTCTTGCTTTCACTCCAAGCAAGGCACCAGGAATTATGCTACCACAATATTTTCTTTCATTGTAGAGAGGGCAAGTACATACCCCTTCCCCAGCGTGTCAGAGAAGGCTCAAGAGGAGGTGTACGCTGCAGCAGTTCTCGGGGTGGGAGGCCAGGTATGGGGTCTTTACCACCCCGTGGAAGTGCACACCACTCAGAAGGCAACACAGGCTCCATTCCAGAGCAGCGAGGCATCAATGGAGGTGAGGCTTACTTTCCCAAGCTTAGAAGGTGCAAATTTGAATAGATTGGTGCAGTTACTTCTAGAGGATTTAAATGTCTGTTGATTAAGCTCCCACAGGTGGCTGTGGAATTTCCTCCTGTGTTAGTTTTTGGGGGATGGGGGGATTATATTTAGTGTTCTTTTAATTTTGGGGCATGACTTTCCCTTTGAGACACCCATGATGGTGTTGGGTTGCTAGAAATGCTGGAATTTCTCCCACTTTCCAGCAGTAGAAAACTGAAGATAGCAAAGGACCACTTGGTGTGCCTGCGTGGCCTCTTCATCTGCTTCTGTGGTTCCCTTCTAGGTCCATCCAGAATGTCTCCAAAGTCTCAGCGACCCATCCGAGGAGCTAAGAGCATGTCTTCCCCTTCCAGTCGACCCATGGAAGTCTCGGCTGCAACTTCTTCAGGTACAGCAGGCAGTGGAATTAAAGTGGAATTTCCCCATGACCCTCAGTAAACACCCGTGCTGGGTGTGATGTTGTTTGCATCTAATAACTTTGCTTTTCTTACACAGTGGGTCGCCTCTATGCTCCACGTTCTCCTAAGTCTGCCTCAACTGTGCCAGTCTCTTCCCAGGATCCCCCAGTGGGATCAACAGTCCCTGCTGCTCCTGCATCGCCCTCGGAATTGAGGCCTACTATGGAGTCTAGTGCTTCCCCAACACCACCATCACCCAAGGTTCCAGTATCTGCCCCTGTAGCTGCTGTTGAGGGTAAGGAATCACACTGCAGGTGAAGCTAGTCTGGTCCATTCCTAGCAAGGAATGGACCTAGGCATCTTCTCCCCTAATGAATCAGATAGTTTATCAGATCTCTTGAGAATTTGATCAACTGAAGGAGCTTAAGACAAAAGATGAAGCCAGGCTCCTCACCTTAAAAAAATGATCAGGAGTAGTTGCTGAAGATACTTGCATAGAAGACACTTCTCACTTTAAGGCTCATTTCTGGATTCTCTGTTTCATTCCTAGTTAAAGAGGTGCCTAACTCTGCCACCAAAGAACCTAGCAGGACCTTGGAGGTTATGGGCCCCTCAGATCTGGTCAAACAGGCAAGCAAAGGTTTGTGTCTTCTGCACTTTTTGAACTCTCTGCTCACTTCTCTTTTGAAACCTTGGGTTCTGTTGACTGGATTCTGCAGGTGATTTATATTTTCTACTTTTAATATATAAAAAACTACAAATATTAGTAAGAAAATATCTGGCATTCATGCAGCAGTTCCTGAACGGTGGCTAATTCCACAAGTACTTTTCAAAGTTTTGGGATTGGAGTTCTAAATCCTTTGTTACATAATTGTTTTGACACTTACTCTGCTTTAGGTCTCCAAAATGAGCAGAAGAGAAATCAGATTGAGGAGCTGCGGAAATTTGGGGCCCAGTTTAAGGTGAGAATGTTCTCCTTTTCTCCCGTCAGCATACTTTGTGTGGCAGAGCATTAATGTGTTTCTGGCACTGTTGCTTACTCCATGTCTACTTTCTCCAAGCTGCAGCCCAGCCCCTCCCCAGAGGCCACGCTGGATTTCCGGACCAAGGAGCCTCTTGAAGGAAAAGTGAAGGACAAGCCCCCAGAGGCATTGGTTGGAGCAGGGGGCACATGTGAAGTACCCGATGAGTCCCCCAAGCCCAACTTAGAGCTGTCTGAAGGCAGCAGCAAGGAGGAAAAAGGGCCCTGTGAAGGCATGGAACGCCAAACCCAGACTGCTAGTCCTCTAGGCAAAGGTGACGCAGATGACAAGGAGGATGGCCCTGTCTCAGAGTGAGTTAGTGGTGGTAACCACAGCAGATGAGTTGTTGCTCTACATTTCTTGTGGGCTTCTTTGTAATTTCTGTTGTACTTTTCTCCAGGCAGGTGAAGAAGTCAACCCTGAACCCAAATGCGAAGGAGTTCAATCCTTCAAAGACTCTCCTGTCTGTGGTGTGTAATGTGGGAAACTAGCTCTGTGGTTAGTGTGTTTGCATGGGAGGGGGGAGCGGATGTATCTGTGTCAGCTTAGCTCAATATCCCATAGGCTCCATCAGCTACCATGAGATGATTGTCAGTAGATGGGTAAGGCTTTTTTTTACTCCCAGTTGTTTAACAATAGCGGCAGCAGCAAAATGCCCCCCCCCCCCAATTATAGCTCTGAAATGAAAGAGAACTTGGAGTAATTGGAGTTGGATGTTCTTGTATAGAAGAACTGTAAGCTCCATCCACTTCTGGATCACAAAACCAATTTCTAGGTTCAGAATTCCGAGTGTATAGCTTCCGCACTAGGCTCTAGTTAGAGGATCTTAGATGAGTTCTTACCCCCTGAAAAATGACTTGTTTCTGAAGTCTTCACAGCCTTGTTCTATATTCTGTTAGTTTCTTTGTGTTTATAGGTGCTTATTTAATGTCTGATTACTTCCTCCTATCTGTACAGAACAAGTCAACGAGCACACCCACATCGCCAGGACCACGCACCCACTCTACACCCTCCATCCCAGTGATTACAGGGCAAAGTGGCATGTACAGCCCACAATACATCTCTTACATCCCACAGATCCATATGGGCCCAGCTGTGCAGGTGAGAAGGGGGTGGAATGATGTGTGGATGGTCCTGCCTTTGGATAGAAGGGTGAGCTGCATAATCATTGGTTCCTTTTGAAATTATTGCGGAGGCTAGTGTTACAATTAATTGGCATGTCCCCTGTCTTTTGCAGGCACCCCAGATGTACCCTTACCCTGTTTCTAACTCTGTGCCTGGACAGCAGAGCAAATACAGAGGAGCTAAAGGTAAGCGGGTTAAAGATTGATTAAGGAGCCATGGTGAATTTTGGCTGGAATGTATACCTGCTGTGCAGTTTGGTAGGGTGTGCTGATTTGAACTGGCTTCCCTACATAAATTTTCTTTCTGCACAGGCTCTCTGCCCCCGCAGCGTTCGGACCAGCATCAGCCCACCTCAGCCCCTCCCATTATGCAGGCAGCGGCAGCTGCAGGGCCCCCTCTGATGGCTGCCACTCCATATTCCTCATATATCTCCTACAACCCCCAACAGTTCACAGGACAGCCAACTATGATGCAGCCCATGGCACACTACCCCTCGCAGGTGGGTATAATGTGTACTTCAGTAGAGAAGCTAACTGCGCTGACCTGTGTGCCCCACACTATCTAATTCATGTTCTTTTCTTCAGCCTGTATTTGCCCCCATGCTGCAGAGCAACCCACGTATGATGACTTCCGGCAGCCATCCCCAGGCCATTGTTTCATCGTCTACTCCCCAGTATCCCCAGGCAGAGCAACCTACGCCCCAGGCTCTTTATGGTGAGTTTGTACAGAGCCTGAAGACATGTCTGTTCTGAGCTTCTCTTCCCCCCCCCCTTGCATTGTTGACCACTGCTTGCTGCTTCTCTCCCCAGCCACAGTGCATCAGTCGTATCCCCACCATGCCACACAGCTGCATCCGCATCAGCCTCAACCAGCTACCACACCCACGGGCAACCAACAGCAAGCGCAACATGCCGCCCCCAGCCCTGTGCAGGTACCAGTGTGGGAGGCACTTGATGCTTGTTTGCTCTTGCGACTTGCACAGTTTGATTTTGTGTTAGAGATTAGTGCTGGGGTGACCCTTCAAGTTCCAATCTGGAAATTCTAGGCTAGCTCAGAAAGGGGTATTACTACATTAGGAGTGAAGTTGTCACCATTTCTTGTCTCTGCTGAAGTCTTAGAGCTGCTGTGTGTGGAGTCCCAGGAATAGACTATCGCATCTTTACTTGCTGATTTGTACCTTTGAGGGGCCCAAGTTTTATAGCACAGCGTGGTTTCTGTAAAAGCACCCACATGTTTTAGGGACAGTATTCAGCAACTTGAGGATAAACAGCTACTAACAGATGAACAGCATGGCGGGGACCCATAACTGTCTTGAAAAGTATATTTGCCAAACAGCCTTGGCTATGTTTCTTTCTTTCACCCCTCCATTTAATCAGAATTAGTAAGGTTGAGGAGAGGGGGAATTAGTAAAATTGACTTTCACCAGAGGGTCTGCTTTTAGTGCTTAGAATATTGACTTATCTGGCCTTGCCTTAAGCTGCAAATCAGTTAAGAAAAGAATTGGCAAATGTAGAATCTTTCATCACATGCTCAAGGTTTTATTGTGGGAAGAGGAAATAGAATAGCAAGGGCAAATATACTTCAGGAAAGCGGAGAGCCACCCAGCACCCACTGTTCTACACATATTCTTAGGCACTCCCTTAGGCACTCCCTATCTCCATAGAATGCATAACATTTCTGTATGGCAGTAGCAAAGAGGGAAGAAGAAAATATCTTGAAGGTAGGTGTGATGCATTACCCCTGGTACTTGAACTGTGGCTTTTGTATTCTCTTGCCATAGCACCAGGCTGGACAGCCACCTCATTTGGCCAGTGCCCAGCAGCAGCAGAACCTGTACCACACAGCCACACTGACAGCTACGCCACCCTCTATAACGCCAGGGCCCAGTGCTCAGTCTCCACAGAGCAGTTTCCCCCAGCAAGCAGTCTACGCCATCCATGCCCACCAGCAGCTGCAGCACAGCTACGCCAACATGGCCCACGTCACCCAGGTGAGTGTGCTTGCCCCTGGGAAGGGTGAGTATAGCCTTGATTGTGTCAGGGACTCCCAATAAGCTTCCATCAGCCTGAGGCTAGACCACTCCAAGAAATAAGCTTGCTCTCTGAACACCACTGTGCAACTTACACAAGGGACATAAAAGCACCACCTTATCTTTGAAACCTACTAACCACTACACATCTCTTAAGTGCTTCTAGCTTCCATCCAGAATGCAGCACAAGATCTAGTGTGGCTATGTCATATGAAACGACCACACTTGTTCTTACTCATCTGATGCAGAATCACAACTTAAGGATTTATATCAGACATAAAATAGCCACCAAATGGAGTTCCTGTGCCTCTTTTTTAGAAAAAGCGCTGATGAACACTATATAATACCTAAGAGTGTATGGCGTGTTAGTGGGGAGAGGTGGTACCTCTGGTGGGGGACATGTTGTGCACCTTCTGGGGTAGTTTGTCCAACTTTGGTCCCCATCCTCCACTCAGTTCTCACCTGTGGCTCCTAGAAGCTGTCAGCATGCAACAGTGGCCACACCCTTGGAACGGCTTCTTTGGTTGAGTGTAGCCAAACTCAAACTCTTGTTGAGTTAGGGACTTCCCCTTCATGAAAAGACAGGCTCTGGCATATTTAGTGGATGAGACCAATAGTGGGTCTGATGGTCAAGAAGGCGGTTTCTGCATGTGCTGTAGAGGGAAGTGAGGGACAGATATGGCCCACCAACCTGGGAAGATAGCCCACCTAGGAGAAGGAAAATTCTGATCCTAAACCACTGCTGCCTTGTGGGATATTATTGTAAGAAGAAAAGGCTCAGGAGTAAAGCCTACACCTACACAAATCCGCAGTGGAGTCCCAAAGACAATTGGATGGCTCCCAGAAGCACACTCCATTGTCTCTTGAGACAGAGGGATGCCAATAATACTTCAGCTATATCAGTTAAAATGAGTTGCCAAATATATATGATCTCCTTGCACTTTACAGATTTGGGCTTCTCTGCTAATTTTGTTGGTAAAGTGTGATGTTATCCGCTGCTTATTAAGGTACTGGGGTGTGGATTGAAATCACTTTTGCTTTCTCCACAGGCTCATGTCCAGACTGGAATTGCAGCTGCCCCACCACCTCATCCTGGAGCACAGGTCATGTTGCTGCACCCCTCGCAGACCCACGGTGGGCCTCCACAGGGAGGTGTGCCCCAGAGTGGTGTGCCCACCCTCTCAGCATCCACACCCTCCCACTACACTTATATAGGGCACCACCAAGGTAAGTCAAACTAGGAAGTTGAGGAAGGGAGGGAGGGAACTGAATGGAGCAGGCTGTCATCTATACTGACTTCCTGGGTATGGAAGAGCTTAGAGACATATGGACGATTTTTAGGGTTTTCTAGGTTGTGTCTTTTGCGATAGGGGTGGGGTTGAGGGTTGGTAGTTCTGGACTTTGTATCTTTGTGATCCTCACTACCTCTTTCTTTTCTTTTCTTTCCAGTTCAATCTCATCCCTCCCAGCAGCTTCCATTCCACCCCCCTGGGAACTGATGTCCACGCTTCTCCCTGTGACCTGAGACCCTAGCCAGCCTTGGCTCTGTTGCTGGCCCCAAGCCTGGGCCAGCCCTCATGCCCATGGCAGAGGCCCCTGGAGGGGCGCAGTCTGGCCCGGCCCAGCCCCCCCCTCGCCAAGCACCTTCCTTTCCGTTGGTTTAGTGAAGCCCACATGGGGCACTGTCAGCCAGCGGGACGGAGAAAGGCCCCTTCCCCTTGCCTGGAGAAGGGCAGGGTTTCTTTTCTGTTATTTATGACTCCATTCGGGCTCTTAGAGCAAATGCCACTTTCCCACATTAACTTGACAAGGACATGACCAGATGGACAAACCTTGACTTTTTATTAAGTAAAAATATTTAAAAAGTAAAAAAAAAAAAAAAACCAATAAAATTTTAAACTAACTAATGTTGAGCTTTGGGGTTGACTGTGTGGGGTGGGCCAATTTCTAACAAGTAACCCTTGTTCATGGTTCTACAGAATTGGGTTGTTGGCAGTGGCTTTGATCTCCCCAGAGTTTTAGCTTCTCTAGCAAGGAGGAGCGATTGAGACTCCTTCATCCAGTGCTCTGCTCATTCCCTGCTGCTGCTGAAATGACTAATCAGCAGGGGTAAGTAGTTGGGTTGGCAGTGTAATGCAGAGCCTAAAGCAGTGGTTCTTAGTGCAGGGACCACTAATGTAAAAAATTATACATCATGGTCTAGCAGTGTTTTTTTATCTGAATAATAAAATTTTAATTATTGCTTTTATTGAAATTAGCACATAAAGTCTGAAAGAATGGGAGGCTGGACAGTAGTGTTGTGGGCCCTTAGCAGAAAATGTTATGAGATTGGGTTGCTGCTCCCCACCACAGGCTTGATGGGTGACATTTTTTTGAGAAGAGTTGCAGAAATGAAGTTGTGTGGCTGGTGCTGCTATTTTTTAAAACAAGCTAAGGAGACCATAAGCAGCTAAATGCCAGGCTTTATACTTCAGCCACTCAGTGCCTGGGACTGTTAAATTTCATGAGTTGGGCCATGGTCTTTGAGCTGCTCCAGGACTTTGCCTTGGAGTGGACACTTATCTTATTATCTGGGAGTCTGCTTAAATGTCAAGAGTCTGATTTGGGCTGTGTCATGATTGATGAGAAATGGGGGCCTGGGCTGCTTGTTTAATGGCGTCGAAGTCTGGTGGGAGTGAGGCATGCAGATGGCTTGTCTCCCCAGGTTCAGGCAGGCTGTGATACAGCTTACATACCAGCAGTATGTTCTGCCCTAGTTCCTCTTTCCTCACCCAGGTGAGAGCAGCTGTGCCTTGCCCATGGATTGTTGATACATGGAAGCTCTAGATGGTAGCCATAACTGGATGCTGCAGCTGGAATGTGAGAGCTTGTAGATTTAGAGCAGTTAGGGCTCTGGTAGGGGTGGGAAACCTGTGCCCATAGATAATTCTCATCTGCTCTGGCCAGCACAAGGAATGGTGGGAATTTCAATCCAGCAACATTGGGATAGTCACAGGCTCACAACACCCACCCTGTGGTCTAGGCCAGAATCCTCTACACAGGGCGAAAATACTAAGTTCAGCATTAAGATATACACTGATTTGGACAAATGAAATAAAAATCTAGCGATTTCTTCTCTGACCATTTTATCTCTACCAACCACTGCAGGAAATCAAAGTATGCTACAAAAATTTTCATATCGCAAGGATGATTTAGTCCTCTTCCTTCAATATTCAAAAAGGGCTGGTAGGGGGAGAGGAAGTACATTTCATGTGTGTGGGAATAGATCTACTTTTTATTAATATTACTAAATTAGAAAATGTACTTGAACTAGGTAGTGTGGTATAATCTGTAGAGATGCCCTTAAGCCACCCCTGCCTGGTAATGCTGCAATGCTGTCCATACTTGCTGGCAAGATGTACAGAGCCACCTCTGCTTTAGGCTCCATGTGTTATTTAAAGGAGTACACACAAATAAGGCCTCCCATGCCTGACTATTCAGGCTTTGAGGGCCCAAGAAACAGGAAGCCTGGTTGTGGATTCAAGCTGTGCAACCACCTGTAGGTTGCTCAATAGGCACATCTGGGCATAATGTATCCAGGCTCCAAATTCTTAACTATCTGAGATCAACTGACAAGCGCTGGTGCCCCTGCAAGCAGATACCTGTACCCATTAACTACACATAAGATTTTGTTGTTTAGTCGTGTCCAACTCTTTGTGACTGTGTGGACCAGAGCATGCCCGTCTTCTGTCTTCCACTGCCTCCCGCAGTTTGCTCAAACTCAAGAACACTGTCCAACCACCTCGTCCTCTGTCGTCCCCTTCTCCTTGTGCCCTCCATCTTTCCCAACATCAGGGTCCTTTCCAGGGAGTCTTCTCTTCTCATGAGTTGGCCAAAGTATTGGAGCCTCAGCTTCAGGACCTGCCCTTCCAGATTTCCTTCAGAATGGATAGGTTTGATCTTCTTGTAGTCCATGGGACTCTCAAGAGTCTCCTCCAGCACCATAAGATTAGTTTTGCCTAATCTTAATTTTACACCACTTAACAGAATAGCACTCGAGATTAGCTTTCAAGTTTTTATTTAACCAACTTGCCCTACCCACCCACCCTTGAAATGAGCAGAACACATTAGGCTTTTCTCACCTCACCCAAGGTGATAAGGCTAACCACTTACTTTAGTTAGGGTATAATTTCAGCAGCAAGGGGCTTTATTCCAAGAAACCGCTCATAGCTTGTAAAGCTTTCAACATATATCCTTCCTCTTTCTGCAATGCGCTTAACTCCTGGTTTCATGTGTTCTACATGTTCAGTGGACTGAAATGCCTCACAAGCATCCTTCCGAGGGATATCCTTAAGTTTCCCACTTCGCCTTATCTTCTGCAGTTACTGGCAGTGTTTTTGTGACAACTCCAGTGCCAATGGTTTTGTGTCCATCCCGTAGCGTGAATCTCTGCCCCACTTCCAAAACCATGGGCTGCCGCAATGCCAAAATAATGGAGGTGTCTTCACCTGGCATCACCATTTCCTAAGGAAGAGGAAATAAGACCTGTAAGATATGCAGTAGTTGTACCTGTTTTCAGTTGAGCACTGGAAGGAAAGCAGATCAAGAGCTATTCTCTAATGTGGATTCTATAAGTCACTTCAGCAATGCTTGCAGGAAGCAACAGGCTGCTGGAAAGCGGGGGGGGGGGGGAAGAGAGGAAGAAAAGACAAACCTTTGATGCAGGCAATTCTACACGGCAGGCCATGTCCCAGGTCAGAGAAAACATGACAGGTGTGTAGTTAGAAACAAAGGGCTTGTGACGACCACCTTCTTCTTTGCTCAGGATGTAAACCTGGGAAGGAGAAGTGACTTGTTTGCCTTGTCTGGACAATGTGAGCTCCAAATTAAACCGCCATCATTTTATGGGATATGAAAGTGTCCGGTCATAATTACACAAATTTATAGACTGCTTTATAGCATGAAGCCACTGAAGCAGTGATCATGATAAAAACAGAATAAAACAAAATCTTTAAAAGCAATAATATCAACTCACTAAAAACAAAAACATCAATGCAAACAAAAGAAACCCACTTCCATTAGACTACACTGATCTTCCATAAATGACTGGATTACATCCTCAGGGAAAGCCTTCCTGAACAAAAAAGGACTTTCATTAAGCGCCTAAGCACCCTGCTAGGTGCCTGCCTGATTTTAGTGGTTAACTGATTCCCAAGTCATGGAACTGCAAAACTAAAAGCCCAGTTCCTAGTGCAGGTTAAGTGCACCTCTGAGGCACGTAGTATTCTCAGCAGGACCCCATATGAGGAGTGCAGTTGCCAGGCAGGGATACAGTGGGTGAGGAGGTTCCTTAGGTTAAGTCTTCCTTTTTTATTTGCAAATCTGCCCTGCCCTTTCTTTGCCTGCTTACCTGAGCCTCGACCTTCTGGTGCGGCTTGATGGAGCCGGGCTTGCACATAACCATCCCCCGCCGTACATCCTCTCTCTTCAGCCCCCGCACCAAAGCACCCAAATTATCACCAGCTTCTGCCCGTTCCAATTGTTTGTGGAACATCTCAATACCTGAAGTCAAAAGGAGTGCCGTTACCTTTTGCAAACTTTCTGGGGACTTCCCCCACCCGACCATAACTTTGGCTGCCATTTTCACATGGGGTGTTTTATACCTGTTCTACCATCAGACAAACTTGGAAGACTGGGGGGGGGGGGGACCAGGAGGTTGACGAGTCTTGCAGAAAATCTAAAGGACTTACCAGTTACCACTGAGCGCAAGTCCCGGTTGTGCCCTATAAATTCGCAATCTTCTCCTTTCTTGATAATGCCACGCTCAAGGGTACCAGTTACCACAGTGCCTCGGCCTGGAATAAAGCAGTCAGATGAAGCTAGCATAAGCAATGGGGGTACAGGACAGCCAGCCAACCCTATAGGATCTTCCCTAGCTGCAACTCCGTTAAAGCAAATGTGGGCAACCTATGAAGCTTAGTACCTGGTATGGAGTGAACGTGCTCTATGGGAAGCAGGAAGGGCTTCTCCAGCTCCCGCTGTGGCACAGGAATGTGTGTATCCACCGCATCCAGCAGTTTCATGATGGAGTTCAAGCCCAGCTCTGGATTTCGGTGCTGCAAGGAATGGGAATGGAAGGTGGTGATATAAATGATTAAGCAATGGAAGAATTATTGCTAAGGAATGACACTCCAGACTAAATGTGTGTATGCACCACTGACCTCCAAGGCGCACAGAGCGGAGCCTGAGATAACGGGCGTTTTCTCCCCATTGTAGCCAAATTCTGTGAGCAGCTCGCGAATCTCCAGCTCTACTAGCTCCAACATCTCTGCGTCATCGACTGCATCAGCTTTATTGATGTACACTACAACATGCTTCACTCCTATCTGAGGTGGTAGGGAAGAAAACAAGGGTGACCCACATGTACATTGCTCCCTTCTCAATACTTCCAGCCCTGCTTGACAGAAGCACCCATCATATTCTCAGAATTATGTACTAGGTCACCCAAACCATCTCTATTCTATTGCATTCCAAGACCACAGACTCACCTGTTTGGCAAGCAAAAGATGCTCCCTTGTCTGTGGCATCTGTCCATCTGTGGCAGCTACGACGAGGATGCAGCCATCCAGTGGCGCTGTTCCTGTGATCATGTTCTACAGAGAAGACATGGGAAACATGTCAGGCTGTGGTATCTCTAGAACATGAACTACTTTGAAAAACCAGGCTCCCATGTTTGATATGGCTTGAAAGTTTTCTAGATCTTGGCAATCCTCCAAGAATTTTTTTTAAATGGCACGTGCCATCAACAGGAATTTTGGATAAGGATCATGAGTGTGTTCAGGGCTTTCATGGATTCCCAGTTCCTCACACATACCTTAACATAATCAGCATGCCCAGGGCAGTCTGTGTGGGCATAATGGCGGTTAGCTGTTGAATATTCAACATGGGAGGCATTGATTGTGATCCCACGTGCCTTCTCTTCGGGTGCATTATCAATTTCTTCATATTTCTTGAACTTGGCGCTTCCAGTATCTGCCAGAACTGGAAAGAACAGTAGAAGGGGTGAACAAGGTTCTTGAGTTTCTAAAAAAAAATATAATGGTCTAGTGTCTTACTCAGTGGCACTTTTTGAAGAAGAAGAACGAAGCAACGTTTTCATCTGATCAAATCTGAAAGGCCAGCAAGGACTATCCGTCTTAGCTGGTATGGGAACAGGTCAGCAGGAAGAGCTAAAGGGCTTTTGAAACCCATTCTCTAGTCTGAACAGCAACTAAGGCTTTGGCCCCTTCCTTTGGACACCAAAGGTGCCCATTTTCTCACACCGACATGTGCAAGGGAGTGAGCAACTAAGGCACAGGTCTCGCTGTTCACATTCCCTTTGCCTGCATCTCAGTTCAAGAGAAAGTAGAGGTGTATCACAATGATGTGCAGTTTTGAGATGGGATCTATTTTGGAGGCTAGGTGGTCAGCCCTTGCTGGCTTGATTTGGCCCCCTGGCTGCCAGCTGACTTTCCTTCAACTAGCTGTTTTGATCAGTTCCAGGCATAGTGGAAATCAAAACTGTTGACTCTGGGGCAGATGGAGCCCCCAACCTTGTAGTGAATTAAGGGAGAGGAGCAGACTTAAGAATTAAAAGCACATCTTCCATAATAATAACCTTTCCCACCCCTAACACTCACTTTTGGTGATGGCTGCCGTTAATGTAGTTTTACCATGGTCCACATGCCCAATTGTTCCAACATTGATGTGCGGTTTGTCTCGTACAAATACTTTCTTTGCTTCAACTGCAAAACTTCGAACAAGGAACGTATGCCCATAGAAGGCTGGGCAGGTCAAGGATGGCTGCAGAAGAACAGTGTCAGAATTTTAGCCCTCTCTACCTATATCATCATCATTATCATCCATCTGACTGGGTTGCCCCAGCCACTCTGGGTGGCTTGCAACAAATTAAAACATTAATTTGCCCACTACTGCCCAGAATTCTTACCGTAGCTATAAAACCTTGCAGATAACGAGGCAGGCAGCCACGGAGGCCTGCAAAACACAAACAAAATGGGTGATCACTTTCATAAGACTCCTGTAGCACTTTATAACAAATACATTATCTTTGCACATCCTGATGTCCCTGTCTCCCCCAATTTTCCTTCTTCTGCATATGTCCATAACCTTCAAGACACAACAGCTGCAAAAAAGTAATTTTATGTGAACTTAAGCACTTTAAAAATAAACATTATGAATAACAGCATCTGATATGCTGACTTGTAGGGCAGGGGGCAGGATCTCTATATTCCGCTAAACAACCTTGCTCATACAACACACTGAATAAAAGAATGTGTATATGTGAAATTCAGGTTTATTTACTTATTGCCCTATTGTGCATCACTTTACACTTGCTTATACTCCCCATATGTATCAATTTGCTGCATTTATATACCACCACCTCTTCCAAGGAGCTCCAAGTGGTGTACCTAGTTCCCCTCCCCCAATTTTATCCTCACAACGATCCTGTAAGGTAGGTTAGGCTGAGAGACTGTGACAGGCCCAAAGTCACCCAGTGAGCTATGTGACCGAGTGGGGATTCATACCTTGGTCTCTCATTAGGCAAACGAACAAAACTCTAACCATTGCACCACACTATTTCTTTCATTGCCCTTTTCCGCTCAGATTGGAGGGGCCCTTTTGGAGCTGCTCACCATCTCTCTTGTTTCAACCACCTTGAACCGTTTGCTACCCGCACAGTTTGCTACCTCCCTGCTCATCCCTGACGCTAAACCATTGATTGGCACGTGCTGAGAATCAGAGCTCTCCGCGGGCGGGCGGGCGGGCGGGAGAAGGGGCGGAACCACCTTTCTTTGCCGCAGGGGGGCGGGGAGCAGCAGCAGCCGCGGAAAGAAGCCTGGAGGGATGCACCGAGGGGCCAGTCTCTCACACTCAGGGAAAAGGAAGGGCCGGGCCCTCCTCCTGCCACACGCCGCCTCCCCCCGCTTTGACGTGATGGGCTGCTCCGCCGCTGCCTCAGATCCCAAGACCGGCATTAAGGCAAGAGGCCGTAATGAACCGAGTAGAAGACCGCCAAGCACAAAAGGTCACGGGTCTCTCCTGCACGGGTTCCTTAAGGAGAGGCTCCTTGCCTCTTCGCTCTCCCTCCCCGCCTCCTTTTCTGCCAGCCGGCACGACGCCCACCACTTCCCTTCCCTCCCCCCCCCCCGCCTCCCGGCCCTTTAACCAACCGATAACACGGCCGCCGAGCCCTCCTCGCGCCACCACCAGCGCGCGGCTCGCCATCTTAGGTCCTCCCGGAAGTAATCACACCCGCCCGCCCCCTCCTATCTGCCTAGAGATAGGAAAGAGTGGAGAAGCATGGGGACGGAGAACTTCCGTTAAATGTGAAGAAACGTCAGCCGCGGGCGACGAATGCTCTATAGAGTTAGTGCAGAGTTAACAATTGCATTCTCTCAGTATGGAAAGTAGACTTCCGGGGTACTTTCGATTTTTTTTTTAATTTTGTGGGGGGGGGGTTAATGGAAAAAATAGGTACTGAACAAAGGTGCAAAAGAAAAAACACACACCCCAGTTAACAGTGGCCCATAAAAGTAGTTAAAAGAAGAAAAAAACGCAACAGAAACTGACTTGGCTGAAGCAGGCCGCCAGGAGTAAAAGAAAAAGGCTTTTCTAATCTAAACTTTAGTTTTAAGCAAACGAAGTTAGAACTCCCTGTTAGCTGCTATCCTTCTCCCAGAGACTCTTTTAAACTAATTCCAAATATGTTTTATCAAAGAACCCACACTCCCCACACCTCTCAACTCCCAACAAGAAACTGCTTCTCAACAGAGCCTTATATACACAGAGTAACACCCACATTTTGGGCAATTAAGAACAAAACACAGACACTTGTTTCTTCTGTTTCTTAAACAGACAGTACTGACATTAGACCGGCTCAGGTGCAATTTTGATCACTCAAATAAAACCCAACAGGTTTTGCCCTCCTTTGCCTGCAAAGCTGAAGAGGCAGCTGCCTAGAGGGAACAACAGAGAAAACCAAGACTTTGCAGAATTCTGTTTCTCCTGAGCCCCCATCTCCTGAAAGACACTAGGCCTACTAACAAAGATACCGATTCCTGTTCTTTTTAACTAAGGTCTTATGTGTTGTAAAATGTAAAAATAATATGTGAAAACTGAATGATACCCAGAGCCCAGAAGTCAGGCAAAAAGCCATTGTGAGATATGGGAACCTTCCATGCTCATAAACAAATAAAGAGTCTTGTGACACCTTAAAAATGAACCAATTTATTTTGGCATAAACTTCTTGCCTTTCTTCTGTCTGGAAAAAAACAAAACCACAGTGTCGATCCTGCAAGCCTGATCCATCCTCCCGTAGACTAAATCCCTCTTCCATCAGAAACCTGAGGAGTAACCATCAACTGCAGGACAAATGCAGATGTGAGTGGCCGAGTACGAGGGCAGGAGAAAATGAAAGGCAAGAAATGCAAATAATTCCAGATAGCACTAGAATGCCTGCAAATAAGCTAAGTGGCATTTACGACCACACGGAGTGTTTTATCACCTGTCGCCTTGATAACACTCAGTATCCATGTGCATGGCTCTTTTCACTGAACAGAATGCAAGAGGATAAACAGGTTCTTCCCTGGAGGAACTTGCAGCCTCAAACAAAACTTGGAAGAGCACAGGAGGAAGGGCACCCAGGAATAAACAGGGCGGAAACTGTGTCAGTTACGTGTACCTAGGCTTAGTTACTAGCCAGGTTGCTACTACTTTGGGTGGTATTCAGCTAAGTTCTACTCAGAGCAAAGCCACTGAAAGCAAAGAACTTAACTTTGCCATGCAGTATTCATTAATGTCAATGGGACTACTCTTGAGTACTACTTTCAGTCTAATGCTCTTCCAACTGAACCATTTTGGCCAGTGCTCTCGAGTACTCCCTATAGGAGCTCTGGGCTGAGCCTATGGGCTCTGGACTGGTCGTGGATTTTCAGTGGTCACAAGACTGGCACCACTCTATATCTTCACCTCTCCATAGTGACAAAGAGCTTATTTTGTGGAACTGGTCCCCCCCACCACCCCATTCTGAAAGGGCAAAGCAGGTTCTTTGACTCTACAGGCCCAGGAGAGCAGTGTGTGTGTGACCTTAATGCCACCCCAAGGTCAAAAATTCCCAAAAGGTAGAGAGATTGTGGTCACAACACCCTCAGAATCCTTGGTGACTCTTCTGATCTAAAACTAATCCCAATCACCCATGCATTAAATGGTTCTCTCTCTCTCTCTCCTGGTCCAGGAAGGATAGAGGGGTAGAGAATAGTGTAAAAAACAAAAAGGTATTAAAAATGGCACCAGAGGACTTCCGGCGGCGACGCCATCGCCGGGTGGTCGAAGGCTGCTTCGGGTCCGAAGCGCCTTGTCCATCCCGGGGGTTAGGAGCCGCGCTACCGCAGCGCGCGGCTCCGGTTGGGGTGCGGGAAGAGCGTCCCGCACCCTGGGCTCCCCGGCTGCGCCCGCGGAGGCTCTGAACCCTTCCCTTGCCCCCCCTGTAAAGGGGGAGTGGGGGTGAAGGGCAAACGGAGCCGGGCTTCGGGGACATGCCCCAACCGGGATGCAAATGCGGCGACAGAGCCCGCGGTGAGCGTCCAAGTTCTACCTGTGAAGAATGGAGCTAAAAGAACCCGGTGGTCGTGAGTAAAGAATTTGATTAGAAATCGTGCTTTTGGAACGATCCGGGGGGAAGGAGAATGGCAGCCTGCCCTCCCTCCCTTCGAGCTCAAGAATCTAACCAATTTGAGTGATTGCTGCTACAGAACTGGTTACAATGTATTTAAAATTGACACAGGAGACTGGCAAACTTTTCTTTTGGGAAGTTAACTAGAGGAAAATATCTCCTCTTAAAGTTGCGGTATTTGCGCTCCAGTTCAGGAAAATGGCGATGAACAAAGAGGGGAGTAGAAATATGACACCCGCTTCCTCCTCCTCTGCCAGTATGCTGGGTTTCGTCCTTGAACTGGCACTGAACTCTGGACTAACGGACGAACAGAGACTCACTGCCTTGAAGGTGGAACTGCTTTATAGAAAAGTCAAAGTCTTGTGTGGGGGTCTGAAATGGAACCAATTGCCCACAGAGGAGGCTTACAAAACTTTTGATACTTTGGAAGAAAGCCTTGCCAAAGAGCTGAGAGGATGGATGCAAAGATGGAGTGAAATGAATGAGCTACTTCGGAGAAGAAATTCGCCTTTTGGGGGTGGCAGCCCCAAGGCGACGTTAAGATTTCGTATATCCAGTCCCCGAGGTGTGAGCTCGGGGGCCAGGGACAGAGAATTAAGGTATTTACAAGAAGAAAAGGAATGTTACAAAGAACCGAAGAAGCTGAGAGATGATGAGAGGGACACCTCTGAACTCGCGGCAAGGAGAGGTTTGGACTGTGCCTGGATCTGTGGACGCTTGGAGAGGGAAGAGATATGGAAGTTCAGTGCTGATGCCATCAGGAGAAGAATAATGGACAGAGGGGGTGTGGGGTGAAGTATTAAGTAAAACTTTAAGCAGCCTGATATGGTAAATTGAAATCGGAGGGTGAATACTGTCAACAACACTTTATTATAATTTTTATTTGAACATGAAAGGAGATATTTCAAGTTTTTACGTTACTAGCAGCAACCTTAAGGATAGAAGAGATAGATTAGATGCGAATGATTTGTGAAGATCTATGAGGTGGAGTATAAGCAAAGCGAATTCAAGTGGATTAAGTTTATGGATTTAGAAGATTAAATGGTGAGGTATTATTATGATGATGCATTTTTAGTAAATGTTGAAGATATAATTGAATGTAATTATACAATTGAAGTTAATGTTTTTTTGTAGGAGAAATGGTTATAAAATAGATCAAGGATACAAACTCGAAGGTGAAAAGGCAGGGGAAGTCAAAAGTCAAGATATGGAATTAGAAATTTTTTTTTTTCTAGAAAGATGCAATAAGAAAGCTTGACATTGTTTGTATTTGTTCTATCTGTTTTGCATTTGTTTAATTGTAGGTGTGGGTGTGGGTATATGTTTGTTATAGAAAAATGCCAATAAATTCTTATAAAAAAAAATAAAAAAAATAAAAATGGCACCAGAAAGTCTCTCCTTACCCACTGGAAGCCTACAGAAGTTTCATTCCAAGACTTGGTGTTTTGTGTGTTTGTGTGTGTGTTTTTTTTAAAGGATTTCCACCTCTTACTTCCAATGCAAAGTATATAAGGTTTTTTTACCTTACATATGGGATAACAGGCACTAGCTCAGTGGCAAGGTTGGGAATGTCCCTGTCAGCCAGTATATTGTATTTATTTAGGGCATTTTTAGCCCACTCTTTATTAAAGATAATTAAATAATAACTCTCACTAGACAGCACGGAGCTAGATGGAGGCAAATGTTTTACCTCAGTATAAAGGCGACTTTCTAGGTTCATAAGAAATAGATCAAAATGAACTGGCACCCATAAAGTGTTGTAAAATCACAGAACTGTAGCATTGGAAGGTACACTGAGGGTCATCTAGTCCAACCCCCTGCAATGCAGGAATCTTCTTAACTAGATATGGCACATGGGCATGCAACCTCTTCTCAGCCAAGCAACTTCCTTTTTCACATAGAAAAACACCACAATGACACAATGCCTGAAACAGGTGGGTAGCCGTGTTGGTCTGCCATAGTCGAAACAAAATAGGAAATTCTTTCCAGTAGCACCTTAGAGACCAACTGAGTTTGTTCTTGGTATGAGCTTTCGTGTGCATGCACACTTCTTCAGATACAATGCCTGAACTTATGGCAACTATACATCATTTTATACCTGCAATACTTACGTTACACAACAGTTTAAAGATGAAAATGAATACAAACTATGTTAACAATGGCTAATGGCTCTATACATATTTTTACGACTGCATCACTCTGGGCCCACTTTTAGGATGTGTCTCTATGCTCAAAGGTGGACAGCAGAAAATCGATTCCTGTGATCCATTTAGGAGGCTTCCTCTCAAGCAAAATGAAGATTTGTGCTACTGCTGCCACCCACCATTACAGTCCACTCAGCTACCCAAGGAAAGGAGACACACAGATGGAGGAAGGTACAAAAAATTCATTTATTGTGTTCTGGAAGCTCCAGTGTCATTCGGTGGGAAGGGGAGTAAGAATGGGAGGTTCCAGCCACCCTCCCTCCAGAGTTCTTGCTCTCCTGCCCATGTAGAGAGGGGACCTGGAAGAGCTCCGGAGGACAGAGATGACCCCTTTGGTGCCTGGCAGGTTTCCCTGAGGTTCCCATTGTGCCAAGAAGGTGAAGAAGGGCAGATGTGACCTCCCCTATCCTCCTTCTAAGGCTCTGACCTATCCTGAAGGCCGCTGGCTTCTCCCAGAGAGGGAACATCAGATTGCACCTGTAGAATAAAAAGAAAAGAGGATAAACCCACAGAGGTTTCCTTCCTGCCTTCCTTCCTCTCTCTCTCTCTCCCAGCCTCCCACCAGTGTCTGACATCACCAGAAACAGCCTCACACACATCTGGAAAGAAAAGCAGGTGTCAACCTCACAACCACAGTGTATGATCCCACCCACTCAAAGCTCACCCCCACCCCTTCTCTGAAGTGAATTAAAAGCATGGCACTTCAGTATTGACCAAAGTGACTATCACAAACATTTGTATGCTTCTACCACAACCCAAATATGTGTGCTTATTACAGTTGTACCTTGGAAGTCAAATGGAAACCGTTCCGGAAGTCTGTCCGACTTTCAAAGCGCGGCTTCTGATTGGCTGCAGCCAATCGGAAGCCGCGTCGGATGTTCGGGTTCCAAAGAGCGTTGGCAAACCAGAACACTCACTTCTGGGTTCAGGAGCCAAAACATCCAAGTACCAAGGCATTCGGGATGCAAGGTAGGACTGTACTGTAATTAGAAACATGCATACCTCCCAGTTGAGTGAGGCACACAGGACTCCCACCTTTGGACTGAGGCAATGAAAGGAAGGACAAAGAGCCATAGAAGATCGGAGCTCAGGGCTCAGTCCTCCTTCCTTGGACTCCCAAGATCTCACCAGACACTGCACACGTCCTTTCCAGTGTTTCTTTCTTATGCTTAAGGCCTAAACAGGGTTTCTGTTTCCTTCCAAAACTGAAAGATGAGATTCTCAGAGTGCTGAATTATGCCTGCTCAGTGCCAATGGTAGATTAAACTCAACCCTGACAAGAGCCGATAATTGCAGCATATAAAAAAGTCATTACTGAAAGGTCAGGAGAGAAAAGAGTGTTGTTTTAGCAGTGAAAGGAAGCGACAAAGGGAACAGGTGTGGTGGTCCACCTGGGCCCACTGCTGCTCACCAAAAATGGTTTTTGCGCACTGCAACTCTCCTGTGTAGACAAGTAGGCAAGGGGCCTTATCACCCATGGACACTTACAGGATGGCCTTTGGAGGTGCGGAAGAGATCTCATGGATCTCCACAGAGGATCCTACTCACCTCTTCCTTAACTTAAGTAGGACCTTGAGGTTTCTATTCTACCATGATCCTTCCTCCCACCTCCTCAAATCTATATCCTCCATCCAGAGGGTGGGGGGATTCGAGGTAACACGTATGGTTTTGGGAAGTGAAATGGTTATTGAGAGAAAAGGAGCACAAAGACTCACACGTCCCTGGGTTCTGCTAATCTCTTTCTGCCCTTGCTGCAGCCTCTCCATCTCAGTCCGGATACTGTTCAGGGAGGCTGGGGGTTGAAAAGAAAAAGAGGGTTGGCCAGTGACGACAGTGTCGAACCTTCAGCTGTGGAAATGTGCGCACACACACACACACTCACACCGCCTAAGAACTCACCCTGCAAAAGCTCTGCCAGCCAGAAGCCACAAGGGAAGAGAGGACAAAAATAAAGAGAGAATCATTAATCGCATCTACAACACCACAAAGTTATTTCAGATTCCTAGAAAGCCAACAGATGCTGATCCCAGGAGACCCCCCTCCCTCACCTAATTCTTGGCCCACCTTCCCCCCCCCCCGCCCTGCTCACCTCGTTCTTCTTGCTCTCTCTCCAGCGCCCCTTGCAGTCCTGACCGAGATGCCGTCTCCTGGTCCAGCCGCTCCCTCAGGGACACAATCTCGATTCGCAGGCGCTCGGCCTGGTGCTCAGCAGCCCGGAGCTGAGAGGCAGACTCTTGCCTCAGTTGGCGCACCAAGGCCTGCAGCTCCTACGGAGGCAGATGTGGGGGGACGACCCACCATATATAAGATATACAATGCTGCCGTTTCCAGCCGTCCCACGCCAGTATCCCAAGTCCTCAGCCCAATACAAGGAAGAGGCGGGTCAGAATTACCGGGACAGTGCTAGGCAAGCTCCTGCTCTCATCAGATTCCGGTGGGTGGGAATCCTGAAAACTGGCCCCCCGCAGCCCTTCATTCTCAGCACTGAGGCGCTGCACTTCGTAGCTCAGGCGCTTGTGGGAAGCAGCCAGGCCAGCCTAGTGGAAGGAAGGAGGCAGGAGGAAAAGGAACAACTTCAACTTGGACCTGGGTTTCCAGAGGAATGATTTAAAAGGTGCAAACCTCCCCGCCGCACATGAGAGGAATGGCTCAGAAAAGCCCTTGTAGCACCAGGCACAGTGTGGATTTATTTCTTCTTCTTGTTGCTTGTTTACTTATTTTTCTAAACCACTTAATACTGAAAAATCTCTTCGAAATATACAAGAAGACAGCAAAGGACCAATAAAGCAGTATAATATCATCAAATTTTAATTGATATATACATCACAGACTCGGTATGCGGCAGCTTTCTACGTTCTCAGCCAAAACGCAGGACGCAAATATAAAAAAGTGAAGAAATCACAAGCCCTTCATCCTGTGCATCGGTTCAGCTGGATTTGGACAGCCTACTTGCCAGCATTGCACACTGCTGGCATGCGGATGCTGCAAAGCCAGCGGTCAGCGGCGTTCAAAACCCCACACATTGCCTATAAAAGCAGCGCAATGTGCAGTTTCTTCCCCCACACCCAAGGCCCGCAGTCACCCGTCGTGCGCTGCAGTGCTGGCACAGAGAAGCTGGCTGCATTTGGGCCAATGTGCTGCATTAAGTAAGAGGGTTTTTTCACAACAGTGCTTGAGCACTGCCAGAGGGAGGCATTCCCCCCCCCCCCCAAGCAGCCACAGAGGGGCTGCAACATTAAGAACCAGCCCTGGGTCAACACCCAGGGCCTTCCTAAACCAGAGTCCCATGCACACCCCAAGCTTGCCACTTGAAATAAGAGCCTGCCCCAGGCCAGCCTCACCCCCCCTTGCCCCTGCCAGACAGCGGCTCCCCACCAATGCTGTCCCCCAGAACGACCCCCCCCCCTACCATTTGCTCCTGAGTTTGGCGCTGGGTTTCGCTCACTGTAGCTTGGAGGCCTTGGAGGAGGCGCTCTGAAGTCTGCACCTGAGTCAGAAGAACCTGGACCTGATCAGAAAGAGAGAGTGGAAGGGGGGAATCAATTAGTGGAAGGGGAAGTTGCAGTTTTCTTCTAGAGCTGATGCAGTGTTGTGATTAAGGTGTTAGGCTAGGACTAGGGAGACCCAAGTTCAACTCCCCACTCAGCCATGAATCATGGGTCAGTCCCTATCTCTTCACCTAGCCTACCTCACAGGGTTGTAGGGAGGATTAAATGGGGTGGGAGGGGGGAAAGGAGATGATCTTGCACATCGCCCAGAGCTCCTGGTGGAAGCTAAGTGTTCCCAGTTGGTGGTTGGCGGACCCCAGTGGGTCCATGGCATCTGGTGGTGCCAGTTGGGGGGGGGAAATTGTTGGGGGGCACAGGCCCGGCCCTTGCTGGAAGGACAAATGGAGGGAGGCCAGAACCAAGTGAGTGCAGTCTAGGGTGAAGCCCCCTGGCCTGGCGGAGGCCCCGCCACCTTCCTTCTTCACCCGGTGCTTCTGAGGCCTAGGCAGCCGGGCTCCGGGTATGGGAGGTGGTGCTACACGGGCGGCTGAGCTGGGGGCTCCCTGGGGTACGATGGCAGGCCCAACCCAGGCAGTGGCCAAGTCCCCTCTGGTGGAGGCTCACAGGACACTGGAGGAGAGAAGGGGAGAGGAAGGAAGGTGCCCCAGGAGAGGTGGGTGGGCGATCAAGCACCTTACCTGTGCAGAGAAGGAGACTGAGGCGGTTTCATATGGCCCATGGGGGGGGGGGTTGTCCAAAAGGTCTAGACCCCTTAGAGTTGGTGCCTATGGTGGCACCATTCCCATAACAAAAACTGCCATAGAGATATCGCCATTTTCAAAAGTAGGGGGTCCATGGCTCGGCTTTTGAAAAACAAGGGGTCCCCAGCACTTAGTTAATTAGGAACCTTAGAGGAAGAGCATGACTGAGATCTAACACCAAAGTAGCAGCAGAAAGAAGTGGGGGCTCACAGAGGCAGGTTTAGGTTCAGGCCCCGAGGGCAGGGCTCTCCCCCCCCCTCCCCACACACCTGCTTGCTGCATTCCTCATTGCTGCGCCTCAGTGCCTCCTGCAGTCCGGCCTTTTCCCGTGCCCCCTCTTCCAGGGCTTCGCACTGTTGCCGCACCTGAACGGAAGAAGTCAGGGACAAAATGAGGGCAGGGAGAACTCCGGCACATCTCCTCCTCCCGTCTCCACCATCCCCACATCTCCCTCTAGGATCACAACACAACAGAGGAGCCCTCTATTTAGTAGAGACTTGCCATGGGATTCATAAGCCCAATGACTCACTGTAAACATGTGGTACAGTGACAATAAACTATTTCTATTTCTATATGACAAAATATTAACCTCCTTCCTTTTTGCCTTTGGAAGGCCCACCAAGGCAGCTAAAAACCCACCTGAAAACAAAACCAAAACTAGGAAAGCAAACTCCTCAAAACCATTAGCGACGACGGAATCCAGACACAGGCCCGGCACAGTGGGCCTCGCTCTTACTACTTGGCAGAAAGACAGAAGGAACAGAGCCAGGTGGGGAATTCAACAGGTGTGGCACTTCGACTGAAAAGGCCTTGTCACACGTCCTCGAACAGCCCTGCTTTGGACAGAAAACCGCTGGCCCATCCGGGGCTGAACACCACTCTGCCCTGCCTACGCACCTGTGTGTGAAGCTGCGTCCACTCCGACTCAGGCACCAGCTGGTACCCGGCCGGCGGTAAGTAGATGGTCTCGGGCACCAGGGTCCCTGTGGAGGAAGCGATGGAGGCCGTCCCAGGGCTAGGGGGACGCCTGCGCCGGACGGCAGGCCCCGGACTCGGTGCCAATGACGAGAAAGAGGCGATGGAAACGCTGTCCAGGCTGCGGGCAAATTTCTCCGCCACTCCTCCTCCTTCCGCCAAAGTGGCAGGGTCGTCTCCAAGGGCATCAGAGGGCACGGCCTCAGGGTCAGCGAGGAGGGATTCAGCAGAGCTACATAAAGAACGCTGAAGGAAAAGGAAAAGGAATGAACAAGGAGGCCCTCCCAGAGACAGGCTGCCCAGTGTGGGTTCTGAAAAGACCAAATTCTAACAGCCAGGAAATCTGGAAGCTTAAGGAGGGAACCACTGTCGCCTTAGCCCTTAATTGAAATTTCTAGTTGGCATTTCTAGTTTCCATTCATGACTCACACCTTGACATTCCCAGACTTGCAGCCAGCCAGGAAGAGCGAGTTTGTCCTGCCATCGCTCAGCTTGTGTGCTAATTTGCACTGGATGAGGGAAACACCTGAAGATGCAGATTACTCGTGATGTAGACTGCCAGTGCCGCGTTCATAAAGGTTGTCCGTCAACCTATTCTGGAGCAAGGAATCACCCTCAGGCAAGCGCTGCCCTTTCCCCTCTTCTCGAACGGCATCCTCACCCTATTCTGAGCTGCTTTGAAGCCGCTCTCCCGTTCTGGCTCCTTCCTGTTCCTCTACGGCCCCCTTGCCACTCCCCACATCCAACTCACCTGCTCACCCTGCAGCTCTTGAACCAGGCCCTCGGCATGTGCCAGCTTTGCTTTCAGCTCAGCAATTTCCTGCTCCATGGGGAGAACTATCGCCCGGAGCCGCAGAGTGTCCTCTTGCGCCTGTGCGGGGAGAGAGAAAGGAAACATTCAGAGCCTTCTTCCTCTGCTCTCAGGTTAAGCCCTGTCTGGCCACCACGCACCTTTTCCATCTGCTTCTCCAACGAGTCCAGGGGGTTGGGCCTTGGCGGCAAGCGGCTCCAGGTATTTTCCCGACCGTCGCGCTCCAAAGCTGACAGACGAGCCTCGTAGCTGGAGATGGTGTCTGTAGAAAGCGAGCAGGGGTCTCAGCAGGCAAGCCAGGAATCCCGGACGCTGCCTCCCTCTCGTATATTATACTAGAACTGCTTTGTTTTACTTATCTACTTGTTTTTAATCCTGCACCGTATTTTCCGCTCTTTAAGACGCACTTTTTTTCCTCCCAAAAAGTATGGGGAATGTTTGTGCGTCTTACGGAGCAAATGGTGGTCCCTGGAGCCGAATTGCCAAGGGGCCAAAAGCAGATCCTGCTTTTTTTAAAAGAAAGAGAGAGAAGGGGGTGTTGAAAGGACCCCGCTCAGCAGCTGATCAGCAAGAGATCGGGAAAGAGATAAGACTCCCGGCTCCCTCTGGGCCCCGCCCCCTTACCCAGGCCTCCATTGTTGAATGTGCCTGCAGAGGGAGGCTGTTTGTTTCCCCAGCCACATGTAACTGGCTGATTAGATTATCTTTCTGCAAACTGTAGAAAGGGCTCCTTAAGAATCAGCAGAAATGTGAGTTGAACCCCATAAAAATGGGGCTTTTCCTCTTGCTTTTCCCCCTTTGCAAAACCTTTGCTTTCCCCCCTTTGCAAAAAAAAGCTGCACAAATTTGAGCTGATCCTCAAAAAACCAGGGCTTTCCCCCTTTCCTCCTCTAAAAACTAGGTGCATCTTATGTTCAGGAGCGTCTTATGGAGCGAAAAATACGGTATTTCCTTCTGTTGAACCGCCCTGAGATTTTGGAATGAAGGATGGTATATAAATCTAATTAATAATAATAATAATAAATAGAAAGTATTTCTCCACATGGTGCAGAGTTAACCTATGGGCTGCATCCAATGCTCATACTCGAAGCAGACCCATCAAAGTTAATGGGCCCAACTAACTTAGATTCATTAGTTTCCATAGGTCTACTCTGAGTAGGGCTAACGGAATTGATTTCCACAAAAGGCAGTGAGGATTCAGCAAATTCGTGGCAATCCATGGCGACTCACCTCCACTGCCGAAGGCCTCTGAATGCCAGTTGTGGGAGAGCCTAAGTGAGGAGAATGGCTGCTGTACCAGTGTCCTGCTTCCGGTCTTCCCACAGGCAACTGGTTAGCCACCGTGAGAACTAAATGCTGGGCTACATGGACCACTGACTTGGTCCAGTAGGACATTTCTTATGTTTGGTTCCTGCGAGGGAGGTTTGAAAACCTGCTGCCTTTTTATTATATACACATAATATTTCTCATCATTGTACCCTGTCCTGAAATCTGCTGGGATTGAGGGCAGGTTAGAAAAAAATAAATAAGAACAAATGAAGGTCCCTGCTGTTCCTTCCCCGCTGTGCCTAGGCTTTGAGGCCCTTCACCTTTCAAGATGGCCTGCAGGGAAGCCACTTCCTCCTGGCACCGGCGCCGGACAGCGTCCACGGCCTCATGTTTTGTGCCTTCGCTCACGGCAGCCACAGCTCGGACGGTCTCCACTTCGGCCAACGCAGCCGACAGCTGGGCTTGCAGTATCTGGATGGTCTTTTGGGGTTCTGGATCTCGGGGGAGGTTCAGGCCTGGAGGGGCACCCACATCCTTTACCTGCTGAGGTTCTTGGGAAGAGCAGGAAAATATATATATATATGGATACAGAACTGAAGTTAACTTGAACCCAGGACTTGTAAAGTCCCCACTGCCCTGTGAACTCTGACCTGACACTGCTAACCCTTTAACCCTCGACTCTTAACCCAAGCAGCCTAACTCTAACTGTGACCTATGACTCCCCCTCCCCATGTTACACAACCCAGAGCTCCATTCTAGGGTGAAGCCATGAGGGGCGTGGCCTCCCACCTTCCTGCCCGCCATTCAGAGGGGAGGCACATTTGGGTGTACCTTCCATCCTGGCTGTTGCTGTCGCTGCTTCGGGTTCCCCGAAGGCTGGGCGGAGCCCGGAAACAGCCGAGTAAAAACACAGGAATGCACAAAAATCTATTGTATGCTGCTAGACATGGACGAAAATATCCCAGCGGAGCCAACAGAGATGGCTACTTATTCATCTTCCCTCTCTGTCGGACATTTCCTGAGGGATTCTGAAGAGACTTGAAGCTGAAGATGGCACAGCGGCTGCCGAAATGGTGCTTTCACCGCTCCTGGCAAGGCCTGCGGAACAAAAGGTGTGTGGTCGCGAGCTGACCTCCAAGCTCCTTGGTTTGATTCGGGAAATACCTGTTTGCGGATTGAGCGCTTGGGTTTCAACACGCACACTTCGCCCATGCTCAGAGGCTGTCGTGTCTTTATTTTATTTACTGCCAGGTAGCCTCTGGCTGAAATCTGGCTACAAATCCTAGCTTCAAATAAAGCATTGCGGGAAATGTGTTGTGCAGAACTGGATAAAGTGGACAAGCTTGGGCTGTGCCTTCCTGCTCCCTGCCCCGAAATACAGCGCTGCTAGTTAACTGCTGCAGGAGGACTAGGGAGGCTCTTCTCCATTCAGTTTGGCCCCTCCCTAGCATCCCCTCCTTTTGTCATTTGTTTCTTGCTGATCATCAGGGTGGGTAGCTTGAAGTTTAGAGGTATGGATATTCTTCACTTACCGTGAATTCCTGCTCTTCTTGAGTGGTGGAGGCCAGTTGGCTGGAGATTCGCCCCGCTGCAGGCGCCAGATAGGCAGGGATCAGAGGCTCTTCCATGGAAGGCAGAGCCTCCCCCCTTGGATCCCTAGTTGTTCTGGGAATCCGCAATGTCTGTTCTGTCGTTGGCTGTTTGCCTGCTGTGGACAAAACGAGGGGGGAAAGAGAGGTAATGGCCTCCTCCAGTAGATAAAAACAGAAATTCATGGTAAATTAAGAATCTCAATTTCTCTGATCAAGGAGGAGGAGGCCTAACAAACAAACAACAACAACAACAATATTATTATTTATATGCCACCCATCTGACTGGGTTGCCCCACCCACTCTTCTAGCGGCTGCCAGCAAAATATTTAAAACACAGTAAAATATCGAACATTAAAACTTCCCTGTACGGGGCTGCCTTCAGATGTCTTCTAAAAGTCACGTACAGTCGTACCATGGTTCTCGAACGGAATCCGTTCTGGAAGTCCGTTTGACTTCCGAAAACGTTCAAAGACCAACGCATGGCTTCCGATCGGCTGCAGGAGCTTCGGCTTCCAAAGAACGTTCGCAAACCAGAACACTTACTTCCAGGTTTGTGGCATTCGGGAGCCAAAACGTACGCGTACCAAGGTGTTCGAAAACCAAGGTACAACTGTAGTTGTTTATTTCCTTGACATCTGACGGGAGGGCGTTCCACAGGACGGGTGCCACTACCCCTACCTGGTTCCTTGAAACTGTACTTCTCGCAATGGGAGAACCGCCAGGAGACTCTTGGAGCTGGACCTCAGTGTCTGGGCTGAACAATGGGGGTGGAGACGCTCCTTCAGGTATACTGGGCCAAGACCATTTAGGCCTTTAGGGCTTTAAAGGTCTGCATCAACACTTTGAATTGTGCTCGGAAATGTACTGGGAGCCAATGTTGGCCTGGGATGCTGAAAATCAGTGCATCTCTGGGTGGGACCCTGCTCTCCAACAACCTGCACTGTGTCTGCCTAGGAGTGCTGAACTCTCTTGCAGGACACATTACCCAAAGGTGCCTTCTGATGCAAAGGTGGTTGATCTGGTAGTGATGGACCGAAGAGAAAGCCACCCTACAGATCTCCTCTAGATGTGCCATCTCCCAGGAAGCTCTGGAGGCTGTGGCCCCCTGCCTCACTGAGTGTGCAACTGAGGCCTCTGGGAAATGGAGATTGGCTGAATGTAAGCTAGGGAAATGCATCTTCTTAGCCAGAGAGCCCTTGGAGAACTTCTTGACCCGCCAGGAGGGTTTGAAGGACAAGAAGAGTGTGCTGCACTGTCTGTGGGCTCTGGTCCTGACTGCCCTGAGAGCATCTTATGTGTGCTACCCCAAGGCAGAGCCTGGAATTGGAACTAGTTGTTGCCATAGGAACCTGTGACGGTCCTGCCTGATGGAAGTGTAGAGGTATGGTTCTCTCAGGTTGACGGAGGTGAGGAAGTCACCCTTCCTGAGGCTCGCCAAGATGCTGCGCAAAATCTCCAGGTGGAACTTGGGAGATTCCCTCTCAGGATGGACCATGTGTCTCCAGGCTGCTTTGGGACCCTGAAGAAGGCTGGGAAGACCCCGCCCTCTCAGGGCCTGGGATGTGTTTGATGGCCTGGATTGTGAGAAGATGCGGAGGGCTCCTTAGGAGACTGGAAGTGGGAAGAATATGCCCCTGGGTGCCTTGTGGCACTCGCTTATCTGCTTTGAATTGTGTCCAGAATCCAGTGGCCTGAGATAAGAGGACACCCAGGCCCTTGAGAAGCTCACCCACCCAGCAATGTCAGTAGCTTGAGAGTCCTGTTGGGTGCATACTTCATGGGAGCCCAACAACTGCTGTTGCCAGGCAGAAGAGTTTTTGCTCTAGGCTATTCTGCCATGCTGGTCCGTTAACCAGTTCTTGCCCTCCAAAGAAAGATAAACCTCTGAGGTAAAGCCTGCTTCCCACAGGTGAGTCCAGCTTGGGGGTGAAATCACCTTGTGGGCGATACATGCACTCTCAGCTGCAGAGATCTGGGCTTCACCGCTGTTTCCCATTCCTTTCTGATGAGTGTTTCCAATTCTTTTCTGATGAGATCCTTGAGGTAGAGTGGGAATTTGGGGAAGGGCAGCCTCACTAAATCCTCCCCCTTAGCTGTGTCTGGGACCCCCAGTGCCTCAGAGCGCCTTCTAATCTGCAGCTTTCCTACCACCTTTCCTAGCAGCTTTTTAGGGGGTGCCCTGGGGTGACTCTCTCTCTCTCTCCCACCCCACCCCCCCCCCCGCTCCCTGATCCAAGAGATCCTGACGGGTGCGTCGTAGTAGGGAAGCACATCGGGGCTGTGCCTCTCTCTCCTGGCTCTGCTGCTGCGGGTGGTTGAGAGTGAGCGAGCCCTTCTCCCTCCCCTCGGGGTGCTGGGACCTCGGGAATGCAGCGTCGGGGGTGTCGAGATCTGCCCGGGATGAAGCTTCTGCTTGCGCCCCTTTGGCAAGGCAGCCTGGGCACAAAGTGTCCAGCAGGGCAGCGAGGGCGAGGGGGGGTGCAGCGGGGTGCTCCCGCCTTCCGACTCCTGCCTGGGTGGCTGGGGGTGCCGGAGGGAGGGTGGGACGGAGAGTTGGGGGGTCCTGACCCCTGCGCCCTCTCTCTTCTCTACTTACCTTTTGGGGTTCCCTGCAGATCTGAGGCTTTTTATTTTTGGAAGCTGGGCGCGGATCCGGCTTGGCTCCGGAGGATCCCTCTGCCTGAGCGCAGCAGGAGCGTCTGGGTCTCTCGGCGCTTCCTTCTTTCGGAGAAGTCTCCTTTCTCCCAGCACAGGCAGGAGCCGAGAGAGACGCTGCCTGCCGAGCGGGGCAGGAAGCAGGAAGGCGGCCGGGCTCCGCCCTCCCCGGAAGAGTCTCGCATCCCTCCCTGCCTATCCGGCCCAGGAGCCGGGCAGAGTCCCAAGCTGGCGCGCTCTCTGGCTGGCCGGCCGGCCGCTCCTGCTCCTCCTCCTTCCCTGCCCGGATCAGACGGTGGGAAGAGGCTCGCTGCGGGGAACAACAGGAAAGGGAGAAGCCGGCGCTGGGGGAAAGTGGGTGTAGCTTTGCGCCAAGTCCGGCTGCTGCCCTCTCTGCTTTTGCTTGCTGCCTCCTCCACGCCCCTCTGCAGTCATCATTAGGAGGGCGTTTAAAGAAAAGGAAGTTTTAAGGGGCGGGGAAGTTTATGCTAAATGAAAAAAAACCCACATTTTTGTAATGAAAATGCCCTATTTTAAAAATTCATATAATACCTCCAAGGTACCTTCCTTGGATGTTTTTTTTTATTTAAAGCAGAGCGGGGGCATCTGCCATGTAGGCTTTTAGTTGAGATTCCTGCATTGCAGGGGGTTGGACTAGATGACCCTCGGGTCCCTTCCAACTCTTTAAGACTCTATGATACTACGTTCTGCAAAACTAAGCTTTAGGCATTGTAACTTTCGTGCAGGGAGCATGGGTGTGCATTGTTTGTTGCATTTATATCCCACCTCTCCTCCAAGAAGCTTAAGGTGCTGGTGTAATACACGCCACCTCCCCATTTCATCCTCACAACGACCCAGTGAGCTTCATGGCTGTCTGGGTGGGATTCGAACCCTGGTCTCCCAAGGTTCTAGTCCAACCACTGCACCATGCTGGCTTAGGAGTTGTATTTGGGTTCGAAGCCCAGCAGCTTATTCAGAATGCAGCATCAGCGACATAGGGATCTGTCTTGTCCCAAACCAGACCTCTGGGTCCATCTAGCATGCTGCTGTGTAAGCCAATTGGCAGCTGCTCTTCAGGGTTTAGGAGATGCATCTTTTGCATGTGAAGCATGTGCTGTACTACTGGGCTACAGCCTTTCCCTATCTGGATCAAATGGGGATCTAAGTGTATAAAGAAAAAACTGGTGGGAAAACTCTTCAGCCTCGTAAGGTAAAATGTGGGATTTTGACCCGGCTTGCAGATTTGGATAGAAAGTGAGGTTGCCTGTCACTGCAAACGCATTACTAGCTTAAAACAAAGCTGAATCACTCTTTTTCTCCATTTGACTCAAATATGGTTTGCTGGGGAATGCATCAAAACAGTATTTCACAAGAAACTACGGGATAGATGTGGCCTGTGGATAACATGGTGTGTACACTACTTCCCAAACCAGCAGTGCGAGTGTAGAGGGTTCTGTGTGCACAGCCTGTGCTTCCTCAATGGGAAAGTGTCACACTGTCCATGCTCAAAAGCCGTATTGATGTTATTTAGGACTGAATGTGCTTGTATTGGAATCTTGCCACTGCCACTTAAAAGAAAAGCTTGGTTGGATCAGACCACAGACCCTCTGAGCATCCTGTTCAAGCAGGACATGAAGGCAAGGGCACACTCCTTCTCATCCTCCCCAGTAAACACAGGCATGTTCCTTTTGATGCCATTCATTGCATACAAGTTATATACCACTTGATTGCAAAAATTTTTTTTTGAAAAAATCTCAAAGCAGTTGTGGAAAAACCTCAATGCAAACATTGGAGGTAGTATGTAGCCATCATGAATAGCATCAAGGGACAGCCTTATTCTCTACTAAATTTACTAATCTGACTTTTAAAGATATCTAAATTAGTGGCCGTCACCGCATTATGGTGGCCGTGAATTTGAGAAATGAACTGGGTGATGTATGAAGCGGTTCTTTCATGCCTGTCCAGACTCTCCTGCCAGTTTCATTTCATCAAATGACATTCTGAACTACACAACAGTGATGTGTAGCTGTGTCTTTCAAATGCAGTCTTTTTACACACATTTGCCAGCATGGAGGTTAGGATCCACGTTAGGACCACAGACGTTTAAAAGCTCCCCAAGATCTAGATCAGGATCCTGTGCTGAAAAATTGTCCAAAAACTGCACAAAAACAGGCTAATTGCTATGGTCTGAGATTTTATTTGCTAATTATTGGGTGGGAGTATTGCTTTGTTTACTACTTGAACACTGTTAATGTTGTTTCTTACTATTTATACGGATGGTGTGTTGTTTTTGTTTTTCCATTAGTGTTACAGTATTTTATACAAAATAATAATGTATTATATGATCCCCCTTTCTCACCATGGTATTTTGTATTAGTATATATTTTTCTTTATTGCAAGTTGCTTGGGGGCCTTCAAGCGACAAGTGACTAATAAATTTAACCAACAAACAATTTAATGTCTACTTTTGCCCTGAGTGCCAATAGACATATGGGGAGAAAGATATACCCCAGCTATGTAACATTTCCTCCTATATACACCTACCCAGAAGCAGAGGCATATCTAGGGTCCCGTACACCCTTGGCAAGGAGCTGCATTGGCACTCGCTCCTAGAAAAAAAATCACTTTAGTGCAGTAGCCACATCAGGAATCACTACACTTTACGCAACCCAAGTACTGTACTCAAAACCTCCAGAGGGAGGGAGAAGTGAGGAGGAAGGGCGAAAAGATTCACATGCCTTTGTACCGCGATGGGAGAAAGATATTTCTCTCATGTTTGATCTTGGAGTGTCACGATGCTAGAAACACACATATGCCATACACTCCATAGTCTGATAGGTGATTTTTGTGTGCCCCCATTGGGGGCCGGTTTCAGCAGCCCCCTAGGTACACCTCTGCCTGGGTGTAAGCCCCATTGAGCATGGTGGGAGCCTTACTTGTGAGAAAGCATTTTCCAGCATCTTTGTTCTGGTGAGCTTCTTTTGTATTTTTCACTTTGAGCTTTTGGGTTGGGTGAGGCATATAAATCAAAATAACTCTCAAACCTATTTGAGAAGGCAGCCTTTTAAATAGCCACACACACACACACACACACACACACACGTATGCAGTGTGTACGTCACTTTGCTCTGCCGCAGGGTTTCCCCTTCAAGTCCCCAAAATATCAGATGCCCTCTCCACAGGAACTCAGAGCAGGGCTTCTCCCAGTCTGTGCGGCTGCATTCCTGCCAATATATGACTGGCACCAACTGGTATCTTTCCAGAAACAATTGAAGACAGTTTTTGTTTCAACAAGCTTTTCCACCTGGATGAAAATATCTCTTCCTTGGGTATTCACTGTGTATCGTTCTTAAACCTATCTCCAGTTATTAATGCATTTTTTTTAAAAAAAAGCTGTTTTTAGCTGCTTTTATTGCAGGCCTGTAAATCGCCTTGACGCACAAGGAAAAGGCAGCTCGTAAGTTAATGAATTACTCTAGTAAAAATAACAAGAGCTCTAGCAGCACTGATGTGGAGTCAATTTAATGCTGCAGCGTAAGAAACAGCAGGGACCCAACTGGTGAGCAGGCAGCTTTATTGACTTCTGCACCCTATAAGAAACCAGATTAAAAAGCTACGCGCCATGTGCCAGGATCCGACGTTCTCGCCGTTCAATCTTCTTTGTCCTTCTCTCCCCTTCCTTCCTGAACCACATTGCCTCCATCCACTGCCCATCTCAGGCGTTGAGAACCCTAGGCACATTTCCCCTGCTTGGCAGCCAGCGCATTCAGTTTGGTGTTCACCTGATCGAGGCCACTCAGCACTCGCTCCAGTTTCTGCAGCACCTGGGGATCTGAGCAGGTGTTGGAGGGCTGGGGCACCACCGAAGGCCGTGGAGCAGCTGCACCTAGAGAGAAACACAGCACCATTGCCCATTACGTGGTTGTTGCCGCATCCTTGGTCGACCCAGAAGTCCTGCCTTGTAATCCCAGATACGGCTCTGGCTGCTAAGGGCCAATTCACCCACCATCTTCAGAAGTCAGGGCCACTGTGTCTTTTAGCAGCCAAGCAATAGCAAAAAGTTACCAACTTTCAAAATTCCAATCCCTGCTTGGGGCAGGCAATGCAATATGGCTGAATTTCTGCCTTTCTTGCATGGGAATGCCCTCCCACGAGACGTCAAGGAGAACAATAACCATACAACTTTTAGAAGACATCTGAAGGCAGCGCTGTATCGAAAAGTTTTTAATGTTTGATGTTTTAGTATGTTTTTATATGTGTTGGAACCCGCCCAGAGTGGCTGGGACAACACAGCCAGATGGGCAGGGTATGATTCTAATTCTATAATTATAATTAGCAGCTATGAAAGGCATAGGGCCCCCGCTTAAAAACGAAAAAGACCAATCTTATAAATTTGTGCTGTTTGATATATCCCCTTCTCTCCTTTGTATGTGTTTTCATTGCATGGTTAGCACGACATTGAATAGTTAGCATGGTTAGAAATCTTGTGAACATCAGAGTATAACACACTTCTTACAGATTAGGCCAAAGGTCCAATTAGTCCAGCACCTTCTTCCTCTCAGTGGCCAAGCACATGCCTCCAGCAAACCTCCAAGCAGGATGTGAAGGCAGTATCTCTTCTAACAACCCCACACCTCCTCCTGGTGGTGTTTTTGCCCATACAACATGGAGATGGGTGGTGAGTGGTAGCCATTGGAACTGGTAGGACGGAAGGCAGAGAGGCCAACAGTAAGTGGAGCCAGAGCCACTGAGAGGCAGAGCCAACTAATTCTAGTTTTGTCCCTGCCTCCTTACAAGGTACAACACTGAGACTAAGGAGGAGGCAGTGGACTGGGTGGAAGTAAGCAGGCAGGCAACTGGAGGTTGGCTGTGGGCAGGCAGGGGTTTGTGGGGCAGTGCCCCATTTGCCCTAATGGACCAGGACCAGCCTCCGCTGATGGAGACTCCATTTAGCTACCATAATAACTTATTATATGCCACCCATCTGACTGGGTTGCTCCAGCCATTGTGGGCAGCTGCTGGCAAAATATAAAAACACCATAAAACATTTAACATTTCCGACAGCTGATTGGTAAAGATTCATCCTCGATCCTCTTTGCATTTACCCAGTTCCATTTTAAAGGTGCTTAAGCGTGGCCCTCACCCCCATCATGTGGCAGCAAGTTCCACAGATTTGTTATGGAATATAGAAACACAAAATTATTTACATTGCGTTGTGTACTTTCAAAAAATAAATATCAATATCCACAGTAATGCAGAATATACAAAGTCTTTTCCAGACCCCCCTCCCAAATTCACAGGTTGCTGCTTCCCCCCACCCTTCCCTTCACCCCCCCCCCCGGTCCCCTAATCCTAGTACCGTGGCTGGTGCAAATCTTATCTTTCAGCTCCGCCTGGGTGTCCCGGAGGCCTGAGAAGTGTCTCACGACAATGGCATGCTCTGTGGGCGGGTGGGAGGCCATGGCATGGAGCTCGCGCTGGGCGGCTGTACTTGTGAATCCCAGGCCAACCTTCCAGGAGAAACAAAAGTCACCAAGAGGCAGTTTGTGCTGCACTTTGGAGGTGATGTGAGGCAGACACGAGAGAGGAACGGCGGGGTTCACCAAAGCTCAGGCCTTTCCCCCAGTGACACGGCAAGGAGTGGACAGCATGGCCCAGAACACATCGCCTCCAACCTCCCACAGATGGAAATAGGCGGGTGGTTGTAATGCCCCAATGTGCATCACTTCCTGTGTCCCTCTCCCTCTTCGGGCCCCTGCAGAAGGCTCTGCCACGCCTGCTGGGTATTGTAGTCATTTAATCCGCCACATTCGTTTACTCTGCTGACTTAAAAGCTGAGGTGGTGTTTGTGGTTTTGTTTAAAGATGCACTAGAAAACAACATTGTCTATCCCTATGCTGTCATGTTCAAAATATAACTCTGAACTTCCAAAAGGGTGGGATGCTCACTGCATTGTGCCCTTTAGGGTTCAGGGATGGCTGCTTACAAACAAGCCCCCAGAGAAAGTGTGTTTCCTGTGGCCTTCTGCCTGGGAAGCTTGTGGGCTTTTTTATACCAAAGAGAGGTCTCAGAAAATGGGGACAGCCTCAAGTAAACAGGGAGAGGAGAGCTGAGGGAGCCGCCACACAGAGGACTCAGGTAATAGGTGTGCTGCCGACCACAAAGCCATCTGGAAAACAAATGACCTGCCCAGTTTGCAAAAACTACTAGTTGCGTACCAGTCTCTCCCAGACAGAGGCTCTGTGGGTTTGGGGCGAGTTAATGATTAATCTACACCAGCAACCTGGGCACACCTTGAGAGGTCTGTGCTGGAGGAAGGTGAAGCCCCAACTCCCTCCAAGGAACATGTATGAACTTTTTCTCACACATGGGTTAGCTTGATCACTCTGAAATCTGGCAAAAATGCTTTATGGTTTTGGGGTACGTTTTCCTCCATTCCTGCTGGCATCCATCTGCCTCGAGAGACAACAGAACGCATCTCTGGGAGCACCGAAGTGACCACCCATGGACGCAAGCCTAGGCAGTGTGTCTGGAGGGCCTAGGCTGCCCAGACGAAAAGACCCCCCTCTCAGCCTCACTGATGTGGCCCAAAGGAAAGCAGAGCAATACATTTGGCACCAGCTTGGCTGCAGGAGTTGCTGGAAGGAGGCATACAAGGCGCCATCCAACCGTCTTGGGGATTCCACTCCGAATTTGTGTAGGGTTAACTCCTTAGCTTTTTCTTCTCCCAGGTATATCTGGCCAGTCAAAGCCGTTTCCCAAGGTGTGGCTGCTGCCTCATGCTGACAGCTTCTAGGAGCAACAGGTGAGAGCTGAGTGCAGGCTGGGGACCAAAGGTGGACAAACTACCCCAGAAGGCGCATGACATTCGGTCCACAGTTATTCCCATTTTACAGATGAGGTAAAGCAAGAGTTGGGGAACATGCAGCTTTTAGTATTAATGGTTGCTGATCTGCTCTGGTTGTCCATTTAGTCTACTGCTGGTTTTAGTTTTGTACACCAGCCTGAGGTTTTGTTGCTTTTGTACTGTCACTGTAAGCTGCCCCCCACAGTTCCAGTTTAGCTGAAGGGTTGGCCCTTGAAACATGCAACTTAAATAATTAACATAGGCAGGTAAGTTTGTTCTCACCCCAACTGCAATGCGCGTGATTCCAGCTCTGTTGGCCTCTTCAACAACGTCTGCATACTCCAGAGGGTCCCCTGTTTTCTCCCCGTCTGTCACTATCACAAGGAACTTCTTGGCTGTGGGGCGAGCTCCTTTTTGTGTGGTGAATAGCTCTTTCCTAAAAGCGGGAGGGGAGAGAAAGGCTGGCACTGAGTGTGGCAAATAAACAGCTATGAAGGCCCAAGTTCCCACCTTCCCAGGCTCGACAGGCATTCTGCGTTTCACCATTGCTGCATCTCCATGGTAGGAAAAGCACTGTTTGAATTTCTGCACCAGCAAGGGAAAAAAGAGGAGGCAGCTCACAGCGGCAGGGAAGGAGGGGGAGAGAATGGGACCAAAGATACCCACACCACTTTTCTGATCCCGGTAGCCGTATAGGAGGAGCCTCCCAGCTGTTTGATTCCACCGATCAAGATGTCGGCATCCCGGTCTCTGCTGAAGCGTCTGAAGTCAAAATGCTCTTCAAAGCGGTTAGAGAACTGCAGGAGGGCAAACTGAGAACAGAGAGAGATTAATGAGGACATGGCTTACTAGCCACAATGGCTGTGCTCTACTGTCCACTGCCGGAGGCAGTATCCCTCTGAATGCAAGAAAAGCCAGTGGGGAGGGTTGCTATTGCCCTCATGTCCTGCTTGCAGGTTTCCTGCAGGCATCTGGTTGACTACTGTCAGAACAGGATGTTAGACTCAACGGGCCATTAGCCTGACCAGGCAGGGCTCTTCTTAACCCCTGTGATATTTGTATTTAAACAGGTGTGCCAGACAGAAGAAGCAACCTGATTCATAAATCTGCTAACAGCTGCCAGGATCAATTTGTTTGGGGGCCAGTAGCCACCCAGCTGCCTTCCCATTCTGAATTATAGTCATCGTTTTTCCCAGTTCAGGTCTGGTTACTGTTCTTGTTAAACAGAGACAGGCGTTTTGCTGCCTCAGGCCGAAAACCCAAATAGGAACCCCTTATGGTGATTATGTGTATAATAATTAACTAAATATTTGACAATTTGCTGCCCTTGAACAGTAACCCCAACGTATCCAGTAACGCTTCCACCACAACCTTTATTATTAACTCCTACACACACAAAACGCCCGGTGAAGGGAGCAATGGCTTCCCAAGGGACTTGGAGGCTGTGGGCCCTTGTGCTTCTTAGCCAAACCCCACTCAATTTATCAGGAACAAGGGGTCATGCTGAGGTTCAGTGCAGCCTGCTCTTTCCCCCACAAAATCCTACTCTTTTACCCCAGCGGTATGTGCCCGGCAGCAAGGCACAAGAAAATTGCAAGAATCCTGGCGTTTGTCTTGAATCTTCCAGCATTTAAACCAACTCTGGGAGCTGACACCACGCCCTCTTGCCCATCTCCCCTACTGACCTGCGCATTATGGGGAATGCTTTTCATTACGAATGCAATGAACACCTTCAGTTGCATGAATTCTGATGCCCGCATGCTGGATGAACCATCCATCAGGAAGACAATGTCCCGGGCCTCATTCTGACACTCTGAAAAGCAAGCCAGAAAGGCTCGTACCAAGTCAAAACCATTCCTTTTCATTCCAAAGACTCCTTAACTCAGTGGCAGTTTAATTTTCTGCATAAAGTCACCACCTTTATTTCCCACATGCACCTCTTACAGGTCCCATGCATTTAATCATGGCTACATGACAGCCAGGTAAATCTCTTCTCAAATCACTATGCTCCTTGTTAGAAGAACCTTCACCTCTTGAATTTCTGCTAATTCCATGGGGTATAGTATTTATTTATTTTTTTCTGTTTATTGCAATTTTATAAAAAGGTGGGGAAGGGGGGAAAGAAATTAAAAAAAAAAGAAAGGAGGAGGAAAGGGGAAAACAAAACACTGTCAGCTCACATTAACTATACAGTAAGCGCCACTACATCCATCTTAATTTACACATACAAATTGATAGATGCTATCCAAATGTCCCCAGTAGGTATCCAATTGAAACTGATGTTTATCAAAAGTAATTTAAAGTGTCCAGGGTGTTAATATCTTGAGTCTATTGAGTAAAAAGATGGGCAACTACAATTCCCAGGATTATTTGTTGGGTGAGCCCACGGCTGTTAAAGCAGCATAATCGTCTCTTTCGAGGAAACAACAACTAACATTCTTCTGCACAGTCCCCACTCACGTCCTAATTGCTGGTTGCTCTGGGGGGTTTCTGGGTCAAGCAAGGCATCTGTGAGATCAAAACCATCACCAGCAGACCCTGTGAGAAAGGGGGGAAAGGAGGTGAGCCAATACCAAGACAATCGAGAGAAAATGGGGACGGCGTGTGTGAGATAGAGACATGGTGGGGTAGAGAGGTGTGTACGTTCTTGCTGCTGCACGTCTGTGAAAATGAAAGAATTCTCTTTGATCAAGTTATTGATCTGTCTGCAAAATACATGTTTTTTACTTATTTGACCCTTTGATTATATAATTCACTAGGGGCTTCCCCCCCTTGCTTGCCAGCCCTGCTTATCTCTCTGCCAGCTGCCCTTGCCCCACACCTCACTGAACCTCCTTTTACAAAACAATATCAACTTGTCAAAATACACTTCCGGAGCTGCAGCATCTGAAATGGCAGGCTGCACTGGGCCTCTAGTGTTTGTGCATGTGAAAGTGTGCTAGAGACAAGATGCATCCACTCGTCACCTGGAAATGACTAGAGGTCTTGGAAAGAGAGCTGAAGTCTTAAGTCTAGTTAGAATAGTCTGTTAGACTACTGCAGTGTGCTGTATGTAGGGCTACCTTGAAGACTGTTCCGAAACTATATTTAGTGCAGTAGACATGACAGCTAGTTTCTTAACCATTCAGCCCAGACACTGAGATCCAGCTCCAAGGGCCTTTTGGCAGTTCCCTCATTGTGAGAAGTGAGGTTACAGGGCCTTCTCGGTAGTGACACCCACCCTGTGGAACGCCCTCCCGTCAAGGTGTCAAGCAAATAAAGGACTATGTGACCTTTAGAAGACATCTGAAGGCAGCCCTGTACAGGGAAGTTTTTAATGTTTGATGTTTTACTGTGGTTTCTAATTTGTCAGAAGTCGGCCAGTGTAGCCGGGGCAATGCAGTCAGATAGGCAAGGTACAAATATAACAAAACAACAATAACAATTTTCGGGGTGTCCTGATTTTTACTTTTTGAAATATGGCAATCCTAAAGGACAGGGATTTATCAGAAACAGCCAACCAAAAAAGAGATTATTGCCAGTAAGGAGTGACCAAGGCCTGAACAACACTTTTTCTTTTCATTTTTTAATTTAAATTTTTTATTGATTTTCCACATATCAAGACAATTTAAATCTTACTTTCAATAGAAAAATTTAAAATACATCTTATTTCTATTAACATATATTCCCTCTTTACTGATTTCTTTATAATACATCTTTAGCAGTCTTCCAAATCATTTTAAACATTCTTGTTTCTAATCCTCTAATTTACATTCCTTTCCAATCATTGTCTATCTTTACTATCTTAATTTAATTAAATCATATTCTAATTACACACCTAAGCCTCAATTTCTTCCAAAAACTGTCCTATTTTTCAAATATTACAATATTTTTAAAAATACACTTTTAAAGTTGCTCCAATCTTGTTCTAGCGTCAAGAACAACACTTTTTCTGCCTGGGACAAAGGACAAGATTTTCCACAAACAAAATACAACCAAAATGGCAGTTGAGCTTTACTTCTGTGTTGGCCACAGGACACTCACTGTCTTCCACCACACCCCATTAACTGAGGTCAACCTAGAGCAGGTCGTAGGATGTGGCACACACACACCTCGGCCCTTCCACACATTGCTGCCATTCCCGGCCCCCAACATTGTTGCCTGAGGCGGTCGCCTGGCTCTACCTAACGGTAGAGACGGCCCTAAGTCCTGGATAGCTGGAACTGACCTTCTGCTCCCAGGAAAAGGAGGGTGATGATGATGGTGGAGATCCCCAAAGCTCCCATGTCTTGTCTCTGATCTCTGCCTGTCAGTTTTCAGTCTTTTCACTATCGGAGAGCTGCAACTGGTGCAATGGGGCAAAGGCTTCTCCTGAACGTAGGCTGGAAGTCAGAAGGGCACTGACCAGGAAAGGCCATCTATCGGGTTGGGAGAGGAGAAAGCAGCAACCTCACTTTGCAGGCAGCTGCAGCCTCTTTTCGATGTGCAAATATTTGCAGCCCTTTTGAACTCCTGAGTGGTAGCCAGGTTAGTTGGTTGTAGTGAAAATAACAAGTGTCCCCGTAGCACCTTAATGAAAATATACGTTTGATGACTCAAAGGGCAAAGTTATGCTGAAAGACTTGGTAATCTTATGGCCAACCACTGCGAAAGCGGCAAAAGGCTGAATTCATTGGAAGTTTGGTATCCAGAAACGTGGTCAGTTGCTTCAATGGAAAAAAGAACACACAAGATGAAAGCGTTAAGGAAAACAAAAGGGCCTGACAAATTTAGAGAAATGTGGAAGTGCTGTATTTAATAAATAAAAAGAGAAAACAATGTTATCCCAGCTCAAACTCATGATAACTAAACTTGGATAACGGTATTCCTTCCATGGGGCCGCATTTCTCCTTTGTTCAGTTGCTCTGTCTTTTTCCAATGGTGGTTTTGTATTAGGTTTTTGGCCTTGCACCAACCCTGTTGTTAATTGACCTATATTTTGCTATTGCTCCATTATGTATGTTTGTTTATAAAATTAAATGAACACAGATTGAAATATTTTCTGGCATCATCATCATACACTCCAACTGATTTGCCAGGAAGTTGATTTTTTTTTTTTTTAGACCTCTCCCTGGTAAATAACTGGGCCTATTGCTGTGGGCTTTGTTAGGGTTTGCAGCATGGTGATTTTTCAGGGTTTAGCTTTCTCCTCCTGGTCTACCAAGTTTTTAAAGTGCTGGTGGTGCAGGAGGGGGTGGAGCCTAAGTACAGTGGGGGACTCAATTTACAAATGGAACACACTCAACAGGAAGCAAAACATGTTCTTATTCCAAGGCAAATTTCACAAACCAAAACACCTACTTCTGGGTTTGCAGCGTTCTTAATCCAAGTTGTTCATAAAGTAAGCTGTTCTTAAACCAAGGTATCACTGTAATATACTGGAAAGCTCTGGAATGCCTCCTCCCCACACCCTTATGCAGTATGGCTAGCAGCAGCCTCTCATATACATATGTGTGGATCAGCTACTGAACATTCCTGTGGACTAGTAGCTTTGGTAGTCATTTCCAACATTTGCTTTCAGCACTTGGCATTGAAGCAGCAGCTATGGACGCAGAACAACTTATGACTCAGTTTTCCCCAACCAGGATTCCAAACTAGCAATTAAAAAGTAGGAACGCACTTCCCCCCTCCTGCTCTGTTTCATGCCCAACCCCTTCTCTTTCAATATGTAGCAGCAGCCACCATGCAGGAAGGCTGCCCCGTCATTCCCATGGCGAGAGCTTTCGCCATCTGGACTGCAGCTTTTAGAAGCTGTGGGGGAACCAATATTTTGATGCAGCCCGGAACTCCTTCCTTGATGTTCCTTTTTAAGATGAAATAAGGAAGCAGAAAGAGTCCGTATTTCAAAGGGTTCTTTGAACAACCACAGTGAATGGCTAGCATCGAATGTACCTTACAAAAACAAACAAACCTTCACCCACCTAATTCCATATTCTGCATTAACAAAAGGCAAATCCTGGGTCCGGTACAAATTATACAAATAATTCATGCCCGGTCCTGCCATTATTGGACTGAAGAACAAGGGGAAATGGCACCTTCTTTGCCACCAAAGGCTCCAAAACATTCTCTCTATTCTGATGTTCAGTGCTGATGCCCAAACAGCACTGTCCACAGCCAAGGGAGCTATATTTGCAGGCTTGGAGGAACACAGAAGTACAAAAAGGGTTTAGAAAAAGACACTGCATTCAATGACCACACAGGGTCAGACTCCAGAGTTCACAAGTCAAACCTGCAACAAAATCTTGTAGCATGGGTGCACCCTCCTCCATGACACTCCATTCCCTTCCCCTCCAGTCTGTCCACATTCTGGGTTGCAGCCAAGTAACTTCTAATCAGAGTATGCCCATTGAAATTGATGGACATGACTAATTTAGTTCTTCTATTAATGTCCATGATTGTGCTCTAATTTGGTTGGATGCAGCCCAGAATGCTGACACACTGTGGCGATGTTGTGATGGCTGACAGGAACAGGAGCACTCCCCACTAGAATGTTTTGCCACTGGAGGTTTTACTTGTGAACTGCAAGCCGAAGTCAGACAGATTTCTGTCACGTTTACCTCCACCTCTGCTGAGGCCATCTCCTGCAAAACGTCACATTCTGGAGACCAGGTGTAAATCAACAAGACGCTTGGGCTAGTTGTCTGGCAAGATGGCATCAAGGTGCAAGTGTATCAAGAGCCTGAACTTGTTTGTTGATCTACCAAGAGGGAGGCTGGCATCAGCCATGCAAAACTGGACTCATTAATGTCTGGGGGTGACTATATGGTCCCACATCCTTCAGGTGGTTGGAGGAGTCTGCAAACTGAATTCTTGTCAGGTAACGATGACCTGACATGATTTGATTCCTGACCCCCTGGGCAAAGCTCCTCAACTTATAATGCTTGGAGGACAGGCAGAAATCCATCAGGCGAAGCTCCTCTTCGGCACATCTCTGTTCAAGCAAAAGGGTTTACCTGCTGAATTTTTGCCAGACACCCAGTGACTAAACACATAGGACCTCAGCCAGAAACAAACCTGGCAACTGGTTATCACAGACTCAGATGTTTTCTCTGCAGGTGGAGAAGGCAAGACGTAATGTCTTGGTTGGGAGTTGTAATCATCATGGCAAGTGAATCTCCTCCCCCCCCATTTAACAAACAGGTAGTTTTAAGGTGACTGGCGGGTGTAAAATGGGGGGGGGGAGAGGTGGAACCGACACTCTTTACACACACTAACACACACACGAGCCTGTTAAATCTGACCTGTCAGCAAAGGAAAACGAGAGATAATTACAGGGTCTGAGGATGGGTCTATATAACGGAAGAGTTTGCCCTCCCTCCCTCAAACAGTTCTTTTTCCAGGTGGCAGAGACCATGAGGCTCTCTGTAACCCTGGCACCTTGGATTCTCCTCCTCATCCAGGATATTCTGCCTCTCACGCTGGCCCAAGAGAGGACGCTGCGCTTCGTCACGCTGGTACACAGGAGGGTGGGTGGCAGGAACTAGGGTGCCTGGGTTCTCCGGGAAGGAGCATGGGTCTAGTGCTGCACAGCAAGAGGGAATGGAGCCATCATACTTTGTGAGGTGTGTGAGGTCTATGGGGTCAGAGATGGGAAGCAGAGCTTTTGGATTCCTTGAGTCGGGAATGAAGGCCTAGGGTGCATTCTGCTCCAAGCAGTGAGTTGCCTCTCTTTCATTTAATATATTGCTATATCCCACCTTTCAGGATATAAATCTTACTGAGGTGGCTTAGAACTGACTTTCAGTTACTTACACTTACACACACACACACACACACACACACACACACACACACAGCGGTACCTCTGGTTACAAACTTAATTCGTTCCGGAGGTCTGTTCTTAACCTAAAACCGTTCTTAACCTGAGGTACCACTTTAGCTAATGGGGCCTCCCGATGCCGCCGCGCGATTTCTGTTCTCATCCTGAGGTAAAGTTCTTAACCTGAGGTAATAATTCTGGGTTAGCGGAGTCTGCAACCCCAAGTGTTTGTAACCCGAGGTACCACTGTGTCTGTGTGTGTGTGTATGACTTTGATATTTAATTAATTATAAAAGTATGTCAGTACCCTGTATCATAAAATATCAAGGTGGTGTACATTGTTAAAACAGAAAAAACACTTTTTTAAAAAAACAATAAAAACTCAGAAAAGCATTAAGGTGACTGGCTATTAAAAACGCCAACACTTTGTGTTGTTTCCAGTGTTGGTCAAACTCGACTGAAATTAATGGACCTTAAGTTAGTCATGCCCATTCATGTCAATGGATCCAGTCCAAGTCTGTCTTAACCGTAGTTACAACCCCATCACGGTGGGCAGGACAGTTCTGTACAAGAAGGGCACCATAGATCTGTGTCTGCGCTGGGCACAGAGACACATCACACACCCAGAGCCTTGTAGCACCTTAGAAACTAACACTTACTGTGGCATACGTTTCCATGCACTTAAGACCACTTTGTCAGATACCTGATGCTGGCACATCCTTTTTTTTTTTTTTTAACTGATCGAACTAATAGTCTTAAGAAGGTAATAACATACTAATTACTTTACCCTGACTCACCCAATCCCTGGCCACTTTTAATGAAAATGTATTCCACAGAGGTGCCAGAAAAAGACTGCAGGCTTGGTATTAGGAATACACCTGTAAGGGGCAGGAGGGGAGTGTTTTAAAGGGATAGTGTGGAAAACAAGTATTAGGCCTATTATGAAATATATATATACTCACACACATAGGATGGTTCTCTTGTAATGCATCAGATCTGAAGAGGAGTAATTAGAAATTTGTATATTTAATTTCTTTAAAGGGGTAGTTTTTATAGCACTAGATGCTATAAAACAGAGTTGTTGTTTTATATATGGGATGCATAATTTATAATAATACATATAATAGTACATATTTTTTATTTTGCAATACACTTGGAGCATGTCATGTAAACTCAAAAGTAAAAATTATAAAGCGGCTGTGGTTGCTTTTCTTTGCCCCTCACCTGTAAATGAATTGGTGCAGGCATCTTGTTTCTGGTTTAGACTGACCCTCTAGCAGTGCCATCTGTTACAGAAAGGGAAAACACGTGTCTGTTTCTGTGCATGTGTGAGAGAGAACTAGATAGCAAAGGGGTGTGGGTGGGTGTGGAGGTGGAATAATATGAAAGGTAAATCACAGTAGGTCCCATTTTGCAGGCCAGGATCACAGAATCTTAAGAGTTGGAAGGGAACGAAGGGTCATCTAGTCCAACCCCCTGCAATGCAGGAATCTCAGCGAAAGCTTCCATGGCAGATGGCCATCCAACCTCTGCCTTAGAAAATCTCCACGGGAAGGAGTCCACCACTTCTCGTGGGAGTCTGTTCCACTGCTGAACAGCTCTGTCAGAAAGTTTTTCCGAATGTTTACTTAGAATCTCCTTTCTTGTAACTTCAAGCCATTGGTTCAAGTCCTGCCCTCAAGAACAGGAGAGCGAAAAAGCATGCTCCCTCTTACATGTGACAGCCCTGAAGATATTTTAAAAGTCCAAAAAGATTCCTGGTCCTGTAGGTAAGAAATCTGAGGGCTCAACTATCACTCGGTTTGCTGTATGTTGCTGTTCTGATCCCCTTCTTTCTTAGGTGTATCGCCATGGTGACCGATCCCCTCTGGGCACCTACCCCACGGATCCCCACAAAGCAGCACCCTGGCCACAAGGCTTCCAGCAACTCACTGAGGTGGGGGCTTGGGGAGTGTGTGTGTGTGTGTGTGCACAGAGGGGCGGGATGAGCACTGGAGGCAAAGGGGGCACTGCCCCTGTCTGGCTGTCTTTTTGCTTTACAACCAGTCAGGAGCTGGCTCTCCCTGCCATTGGCTCAAGCTCCACCTGTCGTGTCTCCTTGTTTTCTGCCCTGCCAATCCCCATGGTCACCTACAGCCACAACTTGGGGAAGGGGGAGAAAGGCACTTGCCAGCATTTCCATGACTGGAGTTTTTGTGTGAGTAAAGGTGAATGAGATTGGTGCCTCACTTCCAAGTTAGGCGATTGATCTCAGCCTTCGCTTTGCACTGGAGCAATGGGACAGCCCTGTTTTGGAGGGTGCTTCATATCTTTCCTCCCCCCCCACTTGCTTTTTTCCTTGTCTGCTGCAGGTAGGTATTTTGCAACAGAAGGCACTGGGACGATTCCTCAGAGAGAGATATACTGGCTTCCTGAGTGCATCCTACAAACCACAGGAGGTAAATATGTGTTTGCTTATTTAATAAAGGCAATATATATATTCCACACCAGCATCCAAGAATTCCCTAGGCAGCAAATATGAATACAGTAATAAATATATATAAAGCATGCAACAATTCAAGTATTAGCTGACATGCAAAAATAAGCAGCACCCTCCCCCAAATGTATCCAAACCCATAACAGCAGCTCTACCCACCTTTTAAAAAGCTAATGGGTGGTGGGTGAAACAAGAGGGAAAAACTGGGTGGCTCTAGAGGCCCAAGTGGACAATGGAGATTTTTGATTTTTACATCCCACCTTTCCTCCAAGGAACTCAATGAGGCATACACAGCTCTTCCCCTCTCCGTATTATTCTCACAACAACCCTGTAAGGTAGGCTAGACTGAGAGATGGTGACTGGCCCAGGGTCACCCAGTAAGTTTCATGTCTGAGTGGGAATTTGAACCCTGGTCTCCCATGTCCTACTCCAACACACAAACACTGGCTTCCCAGGCTATGTTCCAGCCACACAAAAGCCCAAAGCTTCTACGCTCCCACCAACACAACTCTATTGTCTCTTCGGGCAAGCAAGCGACATTAGCACCACAGGTCAAAGAAACATTCCAGGCAGGCCAGAGCACCTCGAGAGGGCGTAGTGGAGGCCAGTGAGATGTGTGCGCTTGGAGAGTCCCAAGGACAGGATAAATAACCCCACTGGCACTCGGGGACAGCCAAGGCTTTCACCCACCTTCAGGCCAACCAATCATTATGCCCCTTTCTAGATCTATATCCGCAGCACAGATTACGACCGCACCTTAATGAGCGCCCAAGCCAACCTGATGGGGCTTTATCCAAGCTCAGATCCAGAGATCAGCTGGAGACCTGTCCCCATCCACACCGTGCCTACTAAGTATGATAAGGTAATCCTTCGCAACCTGTCCAGATTTTACTGGTTCTTATCAGCTGCTTCTCTGCTTTGCATTGATTCTACGTGGCATTTTCTTATATCGCTTTTATTGAACACCATCCTACGAGTCTTCCATTGCAAGGTGGTCAATGCATCAAATGTATTTTTTGATAGAGAAGCTAAGGATTGAAAAAAGGGGGTGCCACTTCACGAAAGCCAACTTTTATCAAGAATGAATTTCTTTCTGCCTCTTTTATTTTGATGTCTTACCACATTTTTGCATGAGTCCTGTCTAGGCCCTGCATATTCATTCTGGTCAAGTTTAAAAATTGGGACAGAAACTCAGGAAGGATATTTACCATTTAGATGGGTGTCATGAAATCTAGCATTTGACCCACTATGCCAGCTTGGTAGTCTGGCAAATATTTTGACCTATAATTCCTATCAACCACCTGTGCTGTCAGAGGCTGATGGGAATGGTTGGCCAAAATATCTGCCCGACACCAGGTTGCTGAAGACAGCACTACACGGCACCTTTTTTTGGGCAGAGCAGGAGTATACGGATGTGAAAGTGAGATTCAATCAGTGTTCCTGCTTCTGCTGAGGTGTAGTCCAATAGTTTACATATGGGAAAGGCAAGAGGGGTCAGCTTTCCCCAAGAATCAGCATTTTCTGTCTTTTCCTACCCCGCACCTCACAGCTGCTGAAGCCGCCAACCCGGACCTGCCTACGATACCAACAGCTGATGAGAGAGACAATTAATTTGCCAAGCTATCAGGCTAAAATGGAGACCTGGAAGGTATCAGGGAAAGGTGGGGTTGGCTAGGAGGAAGGAAGGAAGGAAGAGTGGGGGGAATGGATTCCAAAGTCAGGATTTCTTCTTCATCCAATTCATCAATCCAACTCTTTGCAACCATTGTAAGAGGAATGCACCAACCAGAGGGGGAGTCTTGTTCTCTGCCTTGATCTCACACACACACACACACAGAGAGAGAGAGAGAGAGAGAGAGAGAGAGAGAGAGAGACGGTTCCCAAGATTCCCTGCAGAGTGAATTACATTATACCAGTTCTCTTGTCTTGTCTTACATTGCCATTGACAAGAAAACTGACTGCCTTCTTTTGCTTAAGGCAGCCCTTTGTTTACTTTTGGAAATCTCTGATGACCAGTCTAGCACCCAATCTGAGCATTTTTATTATTCATTTAAAATATTCATATACCGCTTTGTGGGGCAAGAATCTGGGGTGGTTTCCAAAAAATTAAAGCTAAAGCTATTTCGAATGAAATAAAAAACATCAGTAACAACAACAGATACAAGATAAAAAAGCAATACTTTAAAAAAGTGCCCAATAGTGTAATGCAAGCATGTTTATTCAAACATAAATTACTCCTAGGTAAGCATTCGTAGCAGCCTTTGCCAACCCTAGTGCCCTTCAGCTGGTTTGGACTCCCATCAGCCTCAGCTGGCACCTTGTTGGGCCTGAGGGCACATTAAGAAATCTAAGAAACTGTCATGGGAACCACCCATTTCACAAAAGAAAAAAAGCATGTTCAGAACCAAAAAACCCTACAGTCCCCCCCAAAAACAAACAAACAAACAAAAGGCACACACATATATAGTTTTAAAATATATACAAATTTGAGAGGCAGGGGCCCTTGGGCCTAACTTAAGTCATGTTTATTAACTCTAATAGGTCTAGTCTTGAGTGAAACATACACTGAATGCCATCCATAATGGGTCTGTGGTGCTAACCCTACATGGGAGTGGGTTTTTGGAAGCCACACCACTTCACTTACAACATTCAGGCCTATGTCGGTTTACATGGACGTATACCCCCACTGATGTTAGTAAGACCATGTAGGATAGTGGAACTAGCTTCCTCCAGGCGAAGCCCATTGAAGTTCCAATCTATTAGCTAATTCTTCTTCCCCCTTCCCAGGGCTTTATGAGAGAGATGGCAAACCATACAGGGCTTAAACAGGAACAGCTGACCCTGAGGGGCCTTTGGAGGGTCCACGACTCCCTCTTCTGCCAGGTAGGCATACTGCACCGCATTACAGCCTCCCCCCAGTTTGCCTCCAACCACACCTTTCTCTAAGTGTTTTTTCTTTCCTTGCAGAAAACACACAACCTGACCTTGCCTAGCTGGGCCACCCCACAGGTCTTGGCCACCCTTTCTGAGATGGAAGCATTCAATGTCGAAGCCCATGTGGGAATGCATGCAAGCCAGGAGAAGGCGCGATTCACTGGAGGTAAATTTTGATTTTTAGAGGATAAACATTCTAACGCTGCTTTGACAAAACACGGTACTGAGGAAAAAAACCTGGAGAGCCCGTTCACACAGCACCTGAAAACTCACTATTTCCCAGTTCAATGTGTTCCCCATTGTCCTCCACAGATCCATACCTGACCAATTTATGTGTGGGTCATGACATTTCTGTGTTTTTCTTTTTTTGTTACTATGGTTTTTCTTCCACTCAACCCTTCAACTGTTATTGATGGTGCATGCCCCAGTGCTCAGCACATGTGTGTGCTTGCAGGACTCCCATTTTCATATGCAACATGGCACCCCCTTGACCCCAATTATTTGCAGAGCTGCTTGTTTTGTGTTTGTTGGTCAGCTATTCTGCGACATACCATAGGACAGTGTTTTTCAACCACTGTTCCGCGGCACACTAGTGTGCCGCGAGATGTTGCCTGGTGTGCCGTGGGAAAAATTGAAAAATTACTTTATATATAGTCAATATAGGCACAGAGTTAAATTTTTTAACATTTTCTAATGGTGGTGTGCCTCGTGATTTTTTTCATGAAACAAGTGTGCCTTTGCCCAAAAAAGGTTGAAAAACACTGCCATAGGACACCCCTCAGTCAACAATCTCTCTCCCACCCTGCAGGGGTATTACTGGGCGCTATCCTGAGCAACTTCTCCAAAGTAGTGTGCCGAGATCTGCCCCTAAAGATGATCATGTATTCTGCTGTAAGTCTTTTCCCACCTTAAGACTTCAGAGGGACCATGTGGGAAGATTGGGGAGGGGGGATTAAGTGTGTATAGCAGCCTGCCTGTTTAGAAGGATCTCAGGGCTCTTTAGTGGGTTCACTGCAAGCAGTCCTTTTTGAAAGTGCTAGAAATAGTCTCACTAAAACTACAACTATAAAACTAAGCCTGCAAACTACGAAATAAACTTATCACATGAAGGGGAAAAAGGAGGTTCCTGAATAGCACCCTCCATGAAGATGAGGGGGGAAGCAAAGTAATATCATCTAGTCTGCACATGAAAAAGTGGCATGTTTTAGGGAGTGGGGGGCATAGCAATATATTGTAAAATGCAAAACAAAAAAACATGTTGGCTACATTTTTTCTGTTCACCTACTTTTTAGCATGACAGCACCTTAATCGCTCTTCAAGGAGCCCTGGGCATTTACAATGGTCCCCCTCCACCCTATGCTGCCTGTCATGGGTTCGAGTTCTACCAGGAAAGCAATAAGTAAGTCTGGTTCCATCTGTGGGGCAGGAAGAGTTTCTCTCGTTTTGCTGGGTGTTGAATTTGCTCTCCATCACAGAGAAAGGTTTGATGTGCAATGCATGTAAAAACTGCACAGGTGCTGATGAACTACTGATTATCATCCTGGTGAAATAAAATGCTGGCAGTATTTTAAGAAGCAAAAAAATGTCCAGCCTTCAAGACTTGTGAGGGTGAGCTTAAAAGGCTTATAACCTGCAGCAGTATCCCAGGGGGACAGAATGTGCTCAGGCTTTCAGCTTCCTCTATAACTATGTGCCCAATAGAACAAATTATGTACAATTGCTTTTGCATAAAGAACTGAAATTTTTACTTGTTGAAAATGCAGCTTATACATGCCCCACCCCACCCCTGTTCCTTTTGCGGCTCCGCTATCCTCCCACAACTCAATGGTAGGACACATCTCTTCACATGCAAAGGATCACACAGGTTCAATCCCCAGTATTCTCCAGGCAGGGCTGGGGAAAGGCTCCCTGTTTGAAACCATGGCATGTTTTCCCTTGGTTTTTTTAAATTAAAAGCCACCTTTTGGAGTACAGTAAGTCTTCTCTGTCCAGTATTTTTTTTTTAGTTCCGACTTTGATATAAGGAAACATTATTATTACTACCCTTTCTTAAAAGTTGTCCTCTCCAAACCAAGGAGTACACTATTTGGAGGGACTCTCTCTCTCTGTCAGCTCCTAGTATCCCTTGCAGTATTAACAGCTGCCTCCCAGCGACTTATCAGCACATTTGCAGTTGCTGACACATTAACACAAAGCACAGCATAGTTAAGAGGCTGAGACAGTACCAGAACATTTTGAGACACTGCAGGAAGGAAAGCACCAAATATCAGAGCCAATGTTTGGCAGCGCAGGGTTATGAGAGGTGAAGAGTGCAACCTTTACTAAGATCCCGTGTTTTTGATCTTTCCAGCTCCTTCAGTGTATCCATGTTTTATCGGAATGAAAGCAGCCACCAGCCCCACACATTAGCCCTGCCCGACTGCCCCACACCTTGCCCACTGCCGCTCTTCATTCATCTTACGAGGGCAGTCGTCCCACTGGACTGGGATGCCGAATGCCAAAACCCTCAGGAAGGCACAGGTAACGCAAGGTCTTTTCCCTCCCCCTGGGCAGAGGTGCGCAGACTCTCCCACTCACACCTGCTCAATTCCTTCTGCAGGGCGCACCGTAACAGCATTGGCTGTGGCAGTAGGCCTGCTGAGCACGGCATTAATCGGAGCAGGCATCATGTATTGGAGGAGGTGATGGGAATATGGGCTCACGGCAACCACAAATCACCCTCATGGAAAGAGTGGCTGGAGCCAAGGGGTGCAAACTCAGACTCCATCCACAGAAGCTGATGGTCCAAGCAGCACAGGCAAGAGGCACATTTACTGTAGGGAATTATTAGGAGACTTAAAAATAAAGCAAGTAGCGCAATGCTTGTGAGTACTACACTGTGTGTACCTTTCTGTCAGACACGGCAAGGAAATTCTTGTGCCTCCACATTGTTTAGAGGGCCACATGCTTTTCATTTTAGTATGTAATCTGCTCTGACAGACATACACCACAAATTTTTAAAATCAGAGTTGGAAGGGACCTTGAGAATCATCTAGTCCAACCCCCTGCAATGCAGGAATATGCAGCTGTCCCATATGGGGATTGAACCTGCAACTTTGGTATTATCAGCACCACGCTCTAACCACCGGTCCTAAGCTGTGCTTAATGCCTTAGGGCAGGGGTCTGCAACCTTTAAGACACAAAGAGCCACTTGGACCCGTTTCCAAAGGAAAAAAAAAAACCTGGGAGCCGCAAAACCATTGCGACATTTAAAACAAATATAACGCTGCATATATTGTTTCTTACCTTAATGCAATAATAATAAATAACGTATAGGAGCCAATGCAAAGTATAATTAGTAAAAACAACAAGAATAAGTTCTTACTTTTTTGCATTGACTCAGGGGCGTACCCAGGATCAAAACTGGGGGGGGGGGGGCAAGCCATGGTCCTTCAGGTTGTGACATTTCAGCACGGAAAGGCGAATGAAACCAAAATTTTAGGGAAATTATATATAATTATAGCAGTGCTTTATTACAGTAGTTATTACAATTATTTGCTTGGTTTTTTAAAATTTTTATTCTAGTTACATGTCTTATACCAGGGGTGGCCAACTCCCAAGAAACTGTGATCTACTTTCAGCAGTGATCTACCCCCGTTTTTTGGGGTTCAGCTCAAAGTTGTTTTGGGGGGGTGTGGTGGGTGGGAGAGAGGGCTTCCCCCTCTAAGATAGGTTGGCAAGCGAATTAATAAAGAAAGAAAAAGGGGGGTGGGAATGGAAAAGTGGGGTGGAAAAATATAAATTGGGGGTGTGGTGGGTGGGAGAGAGGGCTTCCCCCTCTAAGATAGGTTGGCAAGCGAACTAAGAAAGAAAGAAAAAGGGGGGTGGGAATGGAAAAGTGGGGTGGAAAAATATAAATTGGGGGTGGGGTGGGTGGGAGAGAGGGCTTCCCCCTCTAAGATAGGTTGGCAAGCGAATTAATAAAGAAAGAAAAAGGGGGGTGGGAATGGAAAAGTGGGGTGGGAAAATATAAATTGGGGGTGGGGTGGGGTGGGGAGAATATCTATTAAAAATATGTAGTAGTTTAAAAAATAAAAATAAAGGGGGAAAATCTTTTTCTTCTTTTTCCTTTTTTTGAAAACAAAAACAAAAGGGGAAGAGAAAAGAAAAAGGGGGGAAAGAGGGAGAAAAGGGTAATAATAAAAATTCAAATAGAGTGGCTGCAGCAGCTGTGGGGGGTGTTTGTTTATTTTTCGTTTGTTTGTTTGTTTTAAAAATGGGATTTCTCCCCTTGGATTAAAAAAGGAGGGGAGGAAAAAAAAGAGAGGGGGGGTGGGAGAGCAAGGCAAAAAGCAAAAAAGCAAAAAACAGGTTTTTTTGGGGGGGGAATCGCGCCAGGCTCTGCAGCGCGCCGGCCTCGGGGCTCCGGGCCCCCGAGCCGCCCTTGGGGCCATCGTTGAGCATGTACACCGCCCGCAGCGAGCGCTGGCGAAGCACCGGTTGGCGGAGGTTTCAGAAGCAGCCCGGACGTTTTCGCCGCCGCCGCCCGGCCTTCCTGTTGCACAGCGGCGCAGGAAGGCTCCGAGTCCCGGCCGGGCCCCCGGGCGCCCCCCCGATCCCGCTGCCAAAGAGGCGCCGGACGGCGAGGCGGAGCAGCAAAGCCAGGCGGAGGCGGCAGCAGCACCATCCGGCGACCGACGCCGGGAAGGTCCCCCGCCCGCCCGCCTCTCCGGGGAGCGGGGAAGGCGCAACGGAGCCAAGCCCCACAAGGACACCCCAGCCGCCCGCCGGGCCCGACACTCCAAGGAGGGAAGCGGGCAGGCGCGGCGCGTCAGGAGGATGGCGCGGCGGGCGCAGGCCAGGCGGGCCAGGAGCGCAGCGCAGTGCCCCCACCACTCCGCGCCACCTCCGCGCCCCAGGCAGCCGCCCCAGAGCCGAAGGAGGAGCGCCTGTTGCGCGCTCACAGTGGCGGGCCACGGCGGGGACGGCCCCGCTCCGCCAACTGCGCTGCCACCGTCGCACCAGGCCCTGCCCCCTGCGCCTCCCCCCGGCTGCCCCCTCCCTCCCTCTCACTCTGCCCCCTGCAAACCGCCCCTCCATCGCGGGCAGGGCTGGCGCGTCTTCCCTCCGGCCGAGGAGTTCTCAGGCGCAGTGCCCCCACCACTCCGCGCCACCTCCGCGCCCCAGGCAGCCGCCCCGGAGCCGAAGGAGGAGCGCCTGTTGCGCGCTCACAGTGGCGGGCCGCGGCGGGGACGGCCCCGCTCCGCTCCGCCAACTGCGCTGCCGCCGTCGCACCAGGCCCCGCCCCCCCGCGCCTCCCCCCCGGCTGCCCCCTCCCTCCCTCTCTCTCTCCCCCCTGCAAACCGCCCCTCCATCGCTGGCAGGGCTGGCGCGTCTTCCCTCCGGCCGAGGAGTTCTCAGGCGCAGTGCCCCCACCACTCCGCGCCACCTCCGCGCCCCAGGCAGCCGCCCCGGAGCCGCGGCAGGGCCGCGAAAGAGCCGCATGCGGCTCCAGAGCCACAGGTTCCCTACCCCCGCCTTAGGGGGTTCCCCACACAAGACATCTGTGGTAGATCAACATCTGTATGGCCAGATTTTCCAAACCTTGCCAATGCAAAGAAGAATTAAAGATCAAACCTATCCATTCTGAAGAAAATCAGCCCTGACTGCTCACTGGAATGGCAGATCCTGAAGCTGAGGCTCCAATACTTTGGCCAACTCATGAGAAGAGAAGACTCCCTGGAAAAGACCCTGATATTGAGAAAGACTGAGGGCACAAGGAGAAGGGGACAACATAGGACAAGATGGTTGAATAGTGTTATAGAAGCTACCAACATGAGTTTGACCAAACTGCAGGAGGCAGTGGAAGACAGGAGTGCCGGGTGTGCTCTGGTCCATAGGGTCACAGAGTCGGACACGACTAAACGACTAAGCAACAATGCAAAACAATTTATTGTTTCTACATTTTATTGAAAAAAGTAAATGCTGCACAGAATAACATTGTCCGTGCCTCGAAGCATACAATCCCAAGTTAAAAAGAGTACATGGCAAGGTTGTGCAAAATGCAGCATTCTTTGCAAAAAACCCCAAGATATTCAGGCTGCTTCAGAATCCAAGGTGAAACAAACAGCCTTGCTTTGGAGGATGTGTACGGCTTATGATCAACAATTTATTTAGAGCATTTGTACTCTGCTCTTCAACAAAGGTTACCAGCATGGCTTATATGCAATCAATAAAAGCAAGACAGTTTCTGCCTGCAGGCGTACAATCTTAAAAACACAACACACATGGGGGAAAGGACAAGGAGGGAAGAGGAAAGAAATCAAACTCAGGTACCAGTCCTTAAACAGTTTTTCTTTTAATGACCAACTGGCACAGTTCAGGGGTAGGAGGTGCCCGATACTGCCAATCTTTTGGCAAAGCTGATGGAAGCTCAACTCAACTGCTCTTAACAGAAAGCTGCAGCAAAGAGCCAAGCTACTTGGTTCTGAAACCAAGAACCTTGTTTGAAAGAGTAGGAGGCTGGTGACCAAGCAGAGTTGGGGGGAAAGGTTTGTGTGCAAAGGCTATTTAAATGATGGAAGGCAAAGGGGGGGGGGGATCAGTGGATTTTAAAAAATGTATCAGTGACTTGCTGATAGTCCAGGAGATTCTTTCAAGATTGTGGGAGAAACCCATCCATTTCGGTCTTTGCTGCAGTCACTGAAAAGCACTGTCCCATCTTGCAAAAGAGGCCCCCTTCATCACAACCTTGGCATAACCCTTAAGGATCAACCACTGTGCTTTTCAATGCCCAGATAATCTTTCCTCTGCCTTTCCTGCCCAGTTCTACCTGTGAGCCGTTAGGGCATGGAACCAGTTGCATCTTCCCGTCTGCAAGAGCAGAGCTCAGGTGTTCCCATATCTGGAGGAAGAAAGCAAACCATGTTGGCAATACTTTTTTGCACACTATCCACAAGGTGTAGCCTAGTTTCAGTTTCACAGATCACTCACTACACATATTGGATTTCATGCCTGCAAGCACATTTTCCCTTCCTGCCACGCAGTTCTTTTTTAAAAAGAGAGAATATGTAGAGAAATTAAGTGCTTCACAATTTCAGGAGTAGCCAACATGGTGCGCCACACTATTGCCGTGACTGCAGTTTTCACCCTCCCTGGCCATTTGTTATGCTGGTGAGGGCTAAAGGGAGCCCAACATTTGGAGGACACCATGCTGGTGACCCCCACACAAACTTCAATATCTAAAAAGTTGTGGCAAGTTATGGGCACTGCTTCTCCACTCCAAATTCCCAACTCTCTAAGCAGCTTTAAAATGGGGTGGGGCAATCTGGACAGCATGATACACTGGCCCCCTACCATTAAAAATGTTAATTACTCCAGCTTAACAGAAACGTAGTCCCGTACTTCCAGAAGCTATAACACACACAAACTTTAGCACTAAACAATAGGAAAAGCTCAACTGCTGCAGTGTCATTCCTAAGCCACTCATGCTTACAAGCTGATGGAGCAAGAGCATTAATGCTAGGAGACCATAGTTGTCCCTCTTCAGACACACGAGATGCACAGCCAAGTAGGGACTCTCATATCCAGAACCCCTCAGTCTTCTGGAGTGTCAAGTCCCCAGAAGGCACCCAAATCATCACAGCGATCAGAGCCCAGTGCTGACATCATTGGGGTATCTCACGTTCCCGTCCCACTTCTAGCACTGCACTAACTCTATTCAAATACCCCTCTTCCGACTTGACATTAAGTGAATGCTCACCAACCTTGGCTGCCACTGAAGCACCTATATCCAACTTGCGAGGCAGATATTCATCTTGGGTACATCATCAGGGTCACCTACCAACAATAAAGGTATCATAGTTAGGAGCTGGGAATGCATGGGACTGTTCCCTATATTAGATCAATCCACCACCACCCCTCCCCAAAGCTATGCTGTACACCTGGATGAGAAGAGAGCAGAGAAAGATAGCATCCCAAAAGATTTTCACAAAATTCAACGAGTGCCATGGGGGGGGGAGCTTTCATTCGCCAGTGTTTTGCCATTGTCTCCTCTGCAGGAAGTCCCAGCCGCCACAACTGTACACACGTGTCTCAAAGTTCAACACACGGACCTAATCCCACCAGAGTCTTCCCCCCACCTCAACCTCCCGGGATCAACAGGGATTCTGCTCCTCAGTCCCCCATGATGTCAAAGGCATGGGGGGCACTGTCATCGTCATTACAATCCGCGCCCAGTGCTAACATCATTGGAGAACCCTGTGACCACGGCACTCCCACCTACACACAGCAATGCTCTCCTGGCTTACAATGCACTCCAATCTCCAATGGAAGGAAATTTGGCTCATATACAGGACTTGCCAGACCTTGCATGGAACACCCAACAAATGCTCTGGCACACTAGAAAGGGAGATGGTATTTCACTCTTTACTATCTAACTGAAGTGCCCAGAAAACCTTCTACAGTAGCTCAGGATTTCCCAGGGCAACAGTATTCAGCAGGGCAACACTTACGCAGAACCACAAGTTCATCAGGTCACTGGAGGCCCAAGATGGATGCTCCATTTTAAGCAGGAGATAGACAAAAAGAAGTATTGCTGTAGGAAGGGAAAGCTGGTTAGTAAAATATGCCACTAGAGGCACTCTTCCAGAATCCTGCCTGACAGCACACTGCATTCTCTTATACCAGTCCCTATATAATTTCTCTTATACCAGTCCCATCTGCCAGTTTCAGTCAAAATCCCTTTTCTACCCCCCCAAAATTCTGTTAACTACCACGAGCGTAGCCAGGATTTTTGTTGGAGGGAGCAGGCCTTTTGTTGGGGGGCAGAACCTCAGTTAGACATATTTTATATTGATTTGGGGGAGGCAGCTGCCACTCCCTGCCCCCCTCGGCTACGCCCATGCCAACTACACTATAGCCCTTAACCAAACCCTTTTACAAAACTATTCTCCCTTACGTTGCTGAGCCTCATCAACCCTCCTTTGACTTTACACACTCAGCACCTTTATACAAGTCTTTAGCATCCTCACCTTACCGCAACCCCTTCCCTCTTTACTGCTACATTCCAGTTTATTCACCACACAAGCCCTACGTGCCCTTTCCACTATGGGTCCCTCTCTACCTATTTGTACCCTAACGCCGCCTCTGCAACTCCACCACCCAGCTCTTATTCTAAACCTCTTCCTCTTCCCCCAACAGACAGGCTAGCAGAAGCGGGCGAGGGTGTGGAGGAACCAATAAGGAATAAGCAACCCAGTTACTCGGCCCGTTGCCCGCCCGCCCGCCTGCCTTTGTATCCCGCAGCACCTCCGAACTCCTGCACGCCGCCATTTGAAACAGGAAGAAGACTGGCCGCACGTGGCCCTTTTATACTCCCGCCTCGCCCCGCCCACATCTTCGGAGTCCGAACTCGTCAACTTTCGCGCGCGGCCACCATTCCCGCGCGTGCGCATAGCTGATGAAATGGAACGCGGGCGTCGCCCCTCCCCTCTCGTAACTGGGCGCGCGTGCGCAAGAGAGGGGAGGCAGAGGAAGGCGGCGCGAGGTTCTGCCGGTGGGTTTTGCGGGATTGTTTAGTGCCGGGAGATTCTGCATAGAGAAGCAACTTTGGCTGGTAGCAAAGGAGTCGAGGGTTCAAATGCCTGTTTGGCCCTGAAGCTCTCTGAGCTCCCTTCGGCCAGTCAAAGTGTCTCACCTTCCTCACAGGGTTGTTGTGACTATAAAATGGGGAGGAAATCCGCTTTGAGGTTTTATTTTCTTTAATACAACCAAGAGGTCATGGGAGTGGGGCAACTGACCCACCCACCACAGATCATGTAAAACAATAGAAATATATAACTAACTGATCAGTCATGTCGATTCTGCTCCCCGCCCCGCCCCCCCAAAAATCCTGGCTACGCCCATGCAAGCGGTATATATACATTTTAGTAAATGAAAGCAGTGCACTCCACCTTGAGCTCCAAAGAATAGGTGGGATAAAAATGTGAAAATAAGTGTTGCTGCTGCTGCTCATGTTGATGATGAAAGAGCAGTGGGTATTCTCAGTAGTTTTAAACCCTGGATTTGATGGCATTAATGTGAACACCCCCACCCTTTTACATGGCCATATGCATTGCAAAGCACACAATTCTGGGATAGCTCAGTCGGTAGAGTGCAAGACTTAATCTCAGATCCTGGGTTTGAGCCACACTGACAAAAGATTCCTGCATTGCAGGGGGTTGGACTAGATGACCCTTGTGATCCCTCTCAACTCTGATTCTAAGACCTCTCTCACCACATGTTTTGCAAGACTTTTGCACTGCTATGTTACAGCAATAAACAAAGAGTTTTAAAAAGTGAAATACTCTGAACATGTGCAATTTCAGACTGTAACTTTTCTTAAAGCATAACTACCATACTGCTGTAAGAAAAACTGTTGCTACGTTGAAGGTCAACCACAATGTGCTTCTGAATACCAGCTCCTGGAAAAGTAGGAGGGAAGAGTGCTCTTGTGCTCAGGTCCTGCTGGTGGGCTTTCCATATGCATCTCACTGGCCACTCTGAGAACAGGATGCGGGGCTAGATGGACCACTGACTTGACTCAGCAGGCTCTCCTTATGTTCAGATTTATTGAGCCCTGGTGACACAAGGAGCCTGTGGAAGAGGTGAGACTCAAATCTAGACCCAAGTTGAAATCTCCATCCGCAGTACCAGAATTGGGTCTTCCCTTGCCCTTTTGTCTCAGGTTTTGCTCCCTCTCCTGCCTCCTGAATGTAACATTATTTCCTGTAAATTTATGCCATATTCTCTCTCACCAGGAGTGCATCTTTGACATCTTCTTAATCTTCTACAATGGAAGTGAAGATGCTTCCTGGTTTCTTTCGGTTCCATATTTGCAGTTCTGGAAGATGCAGGCAAGATTATTGTAAATGGCTGGGAATTGAACATCTATGCAACCCAAAATAAGTTGTCTTGGGCACAACCCGGATCATACATCCATGCTATGGGGAGATGTATGATTTGGATCAGCTGTATGACAAGACAAGCAACAACAACAGAAAGAACTTTTATTTGCAGCATTCAATTTGCAAATAGAAATTCTCTTATCTATGGAACCACCCTGGGGTGAGATGGGAATTACAGTATTGGAAAGATGATACATAATTGTATTAGTTAAAAATACAGTAACAGTGATATATGGAATTTGCTGGCACAGTATATGGGGATGACTATTCACTTAGTTGGCTTGACGTTGAAAACTAAGCTAGTGCAATATGAACATAGTGTCCTGATCACAGGAAGGAATCCCTACACTGTGTTTTGCACTGGCAAGGCAACATGTAGAGTGCTGTGTCCAGTTCTGAGTGAACGCCACATTTTAAGAAGAACATCGACCAAGAGTGAATCCAGAGGAGGACAACCAGACTCAGGGTGTGTGGAAGCCAAATGGTTTTTCCTGCAGAAAAAGAAGACTAAAGGGGACCTGATAGATGCCTTCAAATAACCGAGGACCTGTGATGCAGAAGATGGAGTAAACTTGTTTGCTGTAGCTCTGGAGGCAGGACTAGAAGCAGAATCAATGGGGTGGAAATGCAGGGTGGAGGAGTTTCTATTAAATGTTAGGAGAGCCTTCCTGAGAAATAAGGGCTGTTTGACAGTGAATGTCTCAGGAGATGGTGGGCTCTCCTCTGCTGGAGGCATTTAGGCAGAGTTTGGTTGGTCATCTGTTGGGAATGCTGTAGCTGCTTCCTGCATTAGTAGATCTTGCACTGATCACCTCGCAATTCCCTTCCAGCCCTGATTCTGAAAGGGCACTAGATAAATTCATAGAGGTCTATTAATTACTATTAGCTATTATGGCAGGCCGCAGGCCTGGGCAGGCTGGGTCGTCCTCTTATATACCTGCTGGGATTGACAAGGCATCTGACCCTCACCTGAATTTCATAGCTCTCCTGTAGCTGCCTCTGATTAGTTATCATTTAACTCTTGGGGGAAATAATTAGCATCACACGTCATGTGCATGGAAGTAGCCGAACCAATTAACCAACTAGAAGGATTACTGTTAATATCACCAGTTTTCCTATAACTTGATATTGCTGGATAGTTTTGATGAACTGCAAAAACATTTTTAGTTTGCTTTCTGTTGCCACTCTGGAACTTTTCTTTATTAGTGCCACTTTGTTTTGAATGATTCCTTGCAAATGAAGGAAAACAACTTTTCTGCTTGTATATGTTGATAATATAATTTTGGTTACTGAGGACAAACAAGATTGTACAAAAACAAGATTGGGTGCAGGCCTGGCCAGGACATAGGCACTCCTGATTGTGACAAAGGTGACCTGTGTGCTTGCTTGGTTGGTTAACAGCTGTTGGGAACTTCAAGGTCCCTGCTCTCCCTTCTTATGGTCTTTGTACTGGACCTGGAGACTCCAATAGAGAGCATTTCATGTCAAGAAGGAGGGCATGTGGGCACTCTATCAAATGACGGGGCAGGAGTTACATGGAGCAGGGCTACAATGCTGTAGTGTAGTGCTTATGCGACTGTGAATAAAAGGTGGCTGGGCTCACTGTCTCGGGGTTTGGGGGGGGAAGAGGTGACAAAACTGATTTCCAATAAGTGCCCCCCTTTATTTCCATAACAAGTCATGGAGTCTGTACTGTGAATGGTGACACCAGGGACCTAGAAGGTGCAGGGCTTGTCAGTCCAACCCCTGCACAGTCTCATCAGGGCTGACCTTAAGGCAATTGGAGCAATTGGGCCAAACTGGGCCCCGTGGGCCGCTCCTAAGGGGCCCCCTGCACCAGGGCAATCTAGATGGATTTTATTTATATCTATAAGATTTTGCAGACTTTGGCTGTGAACTGTGGCCCTACAAAATAAATAAATAAATAATGTTGCTCCCCACTGCTTAAAATTGGGCCCCACTGGCTAGCCCTGAGTCTAATAGTTGCTGGGCCTGAGTTGCCCTGCCCTCGCATGAAGTCTTGGGTTTACAATTTTGGGAGAGGGGAGATTGCGGCACTGGGGAGTGGGCAGGCTGGCGAGGCCCCCTAGATTTAGAGCCCCTAGGCTTCATCCTACTTAGCGTATAAATCCGGCACTGCAAGTTCCACTCGGAGTAGATGCAATGAGGTGAGTAAACTTAACTTAAGAAGGTAAAGGACCCCTGACAGTTAAGTCCAGTCACAAACGACTCTGGGATTGTGGCGCTCATCTTGCTTTACTGGCTGAGGGAGCTGACGTTTGTCCAGACAGTTTTTCCGGGTCATGTGGCTAGCATGACTAAGCCGCTTCTGGCGAAACCAGAGCAGCGCACGGAAACGCCATTTACCTTCCTGCCAGAGTGGTACCTATTTATCTACTTGCACTTTGACGTGCTTTCGAACTGCTAGGTTGGCAGGAGCTGGGACCGAGCAACGGGAGCTCACCCGGTCATGGGGATTCCGATCGGCAGTGGTTTAGACCACAGCACCACCCGCGTCCCTAAACTTAAATAAACCATCTTAATTAGCACCACTGGGTCTACTCTGAGTAGGACTAGTGTTGACTACAACCTAGGGTTGCCATATTTCAAAAAGTGAAATATGTTTTTGAGCTATTTCTGAGGACATGGGCTGCCATACGTCTGGATTTTCCAGGACATTTTTTTTTGCCAATTTTCTGGATATGTCTGGACATGTGGCTACTCTACTACAACCAAATGTTACTAGCATTTAGCACTTATTGTAGGAATTACTGAGGTGTATTGGTGCTTTTGTTCCAGGGAGGAATGTATGAATTTGCACATCTTTAGCAATGTGTTGAAGGAGGCTTCCCATTGCAGCTGCAAACATTTGGCAGGTGGCTTGAGATAAACTCAGTTTCCATCTTGAATGCCAACCACAGTACCAAGTAGAACGTGCCCAGCCGCAGCCTGCCAGCTCATCATAGAGCCGTGTACGGGAAAATGATACTGCTTTCTATAAATCTTGGAGGATAACAACCACAACATCACCCTTCCACCAGATATATCCAGGTTCCAGAACGTCTAGTTCCATGAGGTCTGTATGACCCCATTTTATCTTAGCTAGAAGTCAAACAAATGTATTTTACCTGTGTCAACCCTTTGGCTCCCTTCTCTCTGCTATATCTGGGTCACTGGAAAACTCATGGCCCTTTTAATGCTGCCCATTTCCTGAGAATTCCTTGTATAGCATCCAAAAAAAGAAAGTTCCAGTCATTTTCTTGTAGTGTTTGAACAAGCCCATCCTCTGGGTGGTTCATGCCCTCAAAATGGCAGCTGAAACCAGATATGCCCCCAAAATAGACAGTTTGTTAATTCCTGCCCTCAGAGGCTGAGCCAAGAGATGGGTATGGGAGTCGGATGTGGGGGATATTTATAGGATGCGTCTAAGAGAAGAAGCAGAACGAAGGCAAAGTGGCATCCTACTCTTCCCCAGTTTTTCTCCATAAGGACAGAGTGGGGCTACCCCCCTTGCTTCTGTTTATTTCATTGTAGTGACCTCCAACGGCCAGAGTGGGTTCTTGTGATAGCCACTGCAGAGAGTCACACTGTTTCATCTACAAAACAAAATAAAAAATAAAAAAATCCTTCCAAAAATCCTTCCTTAGAGACCAACTAAGTTTGTTCTTGGTATGACACGTTTTTTTTTATTTTTTATTTTTTATTGACTATGGCAGACCAACATGGCTACCTACCTGTAACTGTTTATCTACAGCGGTCAAGTGACAACAATGCACATGGAGGCTAGACTTCTGTGAGGCTATCTTGCCAACGCACAGAATACAACACCTTATACAGCACTTGGAATCTTGGGAAGCTAAGCTTTCATTTGTACAAAAACAGTAAGTGACTAGTCCTTATGACTGTGGAGAATAAAGGGTAAGGTTTTTTTATATTAATGGCAGCCTGTGGTAAGTTAATGAAACACCGAAAGACATTGGAACTGGCTGCTCCTGTTCCCCCGTTTTTTATACACTTCTTGCCCTTTGCTCCTAATGTTCCAGATGTCCCCATTTTCCTCCTTCAGTTGCAGTTAGGTAATTTTAGATTCCAGACTTGGCAAGGTGTTATGCCCTCCCCCTGCCCTCCCCCCACTTAAGTTGGTGATGGGTATTAATTCAAAATGAGGTAAGCCGGGTCTGCTAATCGTTCTGCTGAATGGGGCACTGGACTTCCACCCAAAAGCCCTGAGTGTACCCCCCCCACACACACACAGAGAGAGCAAACATTCTGAAGTCCAACACGCACATGCACACACACACGTCAGATACTACAACCGGAATTATATTTGCAAAGAAAATATTTTTTGCTAATTTTACTTACTGCCTTAATTTATTCCCACTGCACCAATCAGTGACTTGGATGGGTGAACATGCCCATTTTGGTTTCTCTCAGTTTCTCATTTTTCCAATCTTAAATTCAGTTCTCTACATTTCCACAACTCTCTGCGATTTTTTTCTGGGTTAAATGTCCTATGGGAAATTCATCAGCATGTTAGTACAAGTTTATCTTAATATACACGTTTATATGCAAGTTTCCTCTAATATACACACTTTTGCACAGCAGTTTCCCCTCAGATAATGTGCTTTTGCACATTATTTTCACTAATGTGTGTATTTATATGCATGCTATACCCAGGTATATACATTTTTGTGCAAATGACTGGAGAACTACATTGCAAAATTTGGAGAAGTGCAGATTTTGAAGGATTGTTTGCATTTTGTGAATTCAGCAAACCTAAAAAAATCCGCCTGCCATTCCTAGTTGTAGAATTTGTAGGTTTTTCCCTGCCTTACAGTATTTGGGGCCATAGAACTTTTGATTCATTTGCTTCCTGGAAAAGTAGCATGTGCGAAGCTCTTCTGAGATCCTTTGGCAAAGGTCTGTTGATGAGAAACATCCCCCCACAACCACCACCTTAGTAAAACATTTAGAATCTGCTGCCCATATGTATGTTATGTTGTCCTCCTGGATTAGAAAAGCCACTCTCCCCTTAGGTTTTGGAAAGGACCCAGGGGTGCAGCTGTGGCAGCTGTCGGGGCGTGGAGTGGCCAGGAATGTGCTGGGACGGCACGTAGGAAACAACTTTATGCCTGCCCAGGACACTGCTGTGCGGGGAAGACTGCTTTATGAGCTTACCTTCAGCAGCGCCCCCAATGCTGTGGGACTGCGAGGATAGTTTGAGTTAGAAGCGATGGCTTAGCAGCAAAGGGTTAACCCGAACATGTGCCTCAGAAGTTCTCCCCCTCTTCCCCTCTGAAGTTTTGACATTCCCCAGCCAGGAATTTTTCCAGGCCTAAATCCATCTTCCACCAGCAACGACCCCCTTTTCCAGATTTGGGTTCTTGCGGACTGGAGGCGGCGGCATGAAAGAAAAAGCAGGAGAGAAGGAGAAAGGGGGAAAGGGTGAGTTAATCAAACTGGTGTGTGCAAATGGCAAGGGAGCAGCCACTGAGGTGGGATGGATGCAAGAGAAAGAAAGAACTGAGTGCGAAATGGGCAAACAGGGAATTAAACTTGATGGAGAGAAGAAAGTGGGAGAAAGGCTGAGGGGAATCTGGGAGGAGTGAATGAGCGTAAAATGATATGTGTGCTATGTGGAGAGAACCGGTGCAGGCTGCTAGATAGTGCACTGGGTTCAAATCCTTCCTTGTCAACAAGGCACTAGTTCTCAGTGTCCGTTTTTGTCACTGGGAAAAATAGGAATAGTCACAAATCAGTCTCATGGCATTTTTTTGTTAGGATTAATGAGGTAAAGGAGGCAAGCTTGCTTGGACCTCAAATCTACCATGAGCACAAGCATTTGTCCGTGCAGCCATAATATACTATGAGAAAAAGAATAAATTTGGTTTTGAAAAGTACAGCAGCTGTAACTGATACTTAGGAAGATCCCCTAATTGTTTGAAAGAAAGGAATGGCAAACCTTATGCAGGATTAAAGCACTGCTTGGATAAAGAGTTAACAGGCATTATACAATTGTTTATTATTTTAATCATATTTTCACGTGGAGCTCGGAGAACGTGGCACACGCTAGTGAATCTGGAGCAATTGTGGACGTGTATCTCTGCTGGATCATGCATACTTTTTTGAGACAAGTCCCAGAGCAGTAGCTGTGTGAGCCCTGCTGCAGCTGAAACAAAAAAGAGCCTCGTGGCACTTTGAAGACTGACATTTATTATTGCGGCATAAGCCGCAATTAAATTGGTTAGTCTGTAAGGCACCACAAGGGTATTTTGCTTGTACTTATTTGGTGGTACAGTCCCATTGAACTCGGCTGCACTTACTTCTGAGTAAGCACACGCAGAACTGAGGCACGGGGATGATAATGAAATGGGTGGATGGATAGATCAAAAGGAAGGAAGAAGAATGGAGATTAGGTTAGATATTAGTAGGGAAAAATAGTGTTTGGAGATGGATGAATAAACAGTAAGATGTGGTGGCTGAGACGGACAGTGTTAGCTAGAGGGAGGTGCTATGAATTAGTGAGTGTGGCAGGCACGGATGGAGAACTAGTAAGCAAGGGAATGTGAGAGAGACAGCAACAGAGGGGAGAGTGGCACAGCTAAGTCCTCCCCTGGCACACTCCCCAATTCACTCTCCTCTTCTCTCCCCTCCACCATCCCACTCGCTGCCGAGCTGCGTGGACACCATCTGTTGCACTGGGACAGAGAGAGTGGACAGGGAGAGAGGCGGGATGGGGGCCCCTCCCCAGGGTAAGTTCCCTTTATTCCCAATAGGAAGCAGGATTGCTCCGTGGGTGTTTGGGGAGGAAAAATAAAGAGGGGAGGGGACATAAAAATTAAGTTGACAGATGCCATAGGGTGAGCAGAACTGCAAGGAAAGGCAGCGGGTGTTCTAGAGATTATTCCAAGCGGGAGAGGAGTGGAGGAGTTATGGGAACGCCATAGGTGAGGGTGCCATGAGGCTTCATATACATCCCTAAGATACGTATGCAGTCAGCTCCCTAGGAATTGTTCCCAGTCTGTCAAAAACAGGCCTGTTTTGCAGGAGAGAACAAATTGGTTTTTTTTGGGGGGGGGAACAGTAGACCTCGTTGGAAGAGGATATAAAGAGTGAGTATCTGCAGACCCAATGGGCAGCTGTAGGATTACAGCATTTATTACATTGTGTTTATTGAACATTTTCTCTCCAGCCCTTTCTTCCAGGGAGCTCGGACACATGGTTCTCTCCCCTCCCCATTTCATCCTCACAGCACCCCGTGAGATAGGTTAGGCCGAGAGATAGCACAGCATAGATGCTTGTGGCGGATATTGCGTGGGTGGGGTCTGACGCTTGTGATACTATGAGCCATAGTTCTGGTAGCAGGGTGAGGCTTGTGGATTTCATTAACACACACATACACCTCGGTCATTTTGCGAAAGTTGACATTTGGGGATATAAATGAGGCCTGGATAATGCGTTGGATCCATTTGTGGAGGGAGGTCCTGGTGGGGCCAAGAGTGAGGGCGCAACGAGAGATAATCTCTGGGGTTCTCAAGGACCATGTAAGGTACAAAAAAAAGAACTAAAAAGGTGTCTTGGACTTTTTGCACAAAATGTGTAATTTTCAAGAAGACAGCTATAAAATGTTTGTAGTGGTTTGGAGAAACTCAAATCTGTGGAGTGTTGGTCATTGTTTAATAGCTCTATGCAGCTTGGCTGAGTGTGGGCTTATTTATTTATTTACTAGTTATTAAATCTCTATACTGCCCTTTATCCAAAGATCACAGGGTGGTTCACAACACAGAGATTATAACATTGGAGGAGCTGGATGCTTGTTTTTTGGGGGGCGGGGACAGTGGCTGTGGAGAACTTTTGAGATGTAGCAGGTGCCTGGAAGGCAGCTACAGTGGTACCTCGGGTTACATACGCTTCAGGTTACATACGCTTCAGGTTACATATGCTTCAGGTTACATACTCTACTAACCCAGAAATAACGCTTCAGGTTAAGAACTTTGCTTCAGGATAAGAACAGAAATTGTGCTCTGGTGATGCAGCAGCAGCGGGAGGTCCCATTAGCTAAAGTGGTGCTTCAGGTTAAGAACAGTGTCAGGTTAAGAACAGACCTCCGGAACGAAGTAAGTACGTAACCAGAGGTACCACTGTATTTGGAAAGCTGTTAAATTTGGGGGGGCGGGGGGGTTGCAAGGGGAACAACTGAACATTAGTTATGTGACTCAGGCCCATCAAAACCAATGGAACGAGTTAGCCGTGACTAACTTGAGCTGGACTGGATCAGGCACATGAAAAGCATCCTGGACCGTTCGGTCGTCCCTGTTGGGATGCCAGCTATCCCCCAATTTGATCATTGAGGCGTTCGGAACAATCTGAGGAAAAATGGGTGGGCAGACACTGATTTAGGAAACCTGGCCTGTACTGATATGGCGGCCCCTGTAGACTGCCTGCCCACCCCCCACTCTCCTGTGGGGAACGAATGAGACAGTCACAATCTGGCAATTTTGCCCATTTTTCGTCTTTCTTTCCCATTCTTCTCTTTCTTGGATGGAAACACAAGCCAGTGAAGCCAGCGGAGGAGGGCCTGTTTCCTTACAACATACCCCAAGCCGTCCTCCTCAGGCCTGCTCCCGCCAACTCCAGCTGGGCCTTCCTCCTATCCTCCTCTATATTTTTCCTGGGCTTTCTTTTTGGCATGTGGAAAAACCAGCTGGAGCCAAGATGAAATGAAATCGCAGAGCTGGATCCCACTGCTGGGAGGGGAAGAAAAGTTTAGTGTATTAGAGGCCATGGGGAAGGGAGGACGGAGGAAGTTTATTTCCCCCCCCCACACACACACTTGCCCTCCCACCAGCTCGATAAGGGGGCCTGAGGTAGGAATAGGTTCAGCAAGACAAAACTCTGAAGATAAAGGATTCTTCAGAGCTGTTGTGCTTAAAATGGAGAATATCCTGTAGTGTCTAGTACTTACAAGTATGCCAATTCCACCCATGGTAGGATTCCTGCACCTTGAACAGCTGCATTGCAGCATGGTAGCAGTTCAACAGATGCAGACTTTCTTGGCATGGAAATGCATTGATGGGGGAAGACTGCACCTGCTGACAACACTCAATCATTTAGGGTGGTAAAAACAGAAAGGGTGTCTCTAAAATGGATGAATGGGAAATTCAGTGGCATGTGCAGTTCAGTGTAAGTAAGTATAAAGTGATGTGCACTGGGCTGGGGGCTGGGAATCCACATATACACTGCTGGGATCAGAGTTGGAAGTCATGGATCAGGACAAGTTTCTTAGGGTCATAGAGAATAATTCAATGAAATTTTTTTGGGCGCTTCCAGATTGTCACTGGTTTTTTTCGGTAGGAGTTAGTCCCATACTGTTGTTGTGTAACAACAACAACTTAGTTGGGGGACCTCGTGCAACAAACCTGCTTCCCAAGAACATTGGACTTTTTGCAATATGGAAAGTGATGAGAAAATTTATTGAGAATTGGAGGGACAACAGTTGCTTGACACCAGCTCCCTCCAAACCAATCAGAATGAATGTTCAATAAATACCCAAAGTTAGGATGAATGTCCAGTAAACAGATAATCTGGAAACACCTTGTACCAAGGTGCAGTAGGCAGCTGTGAAAAAGGCAACTTCCATGCGGGGCAATAATTAAAAAGGGATTGAAAACTGCCTATATCGTAATGCCTCTATACAAGTCTATAGAACAGCCACACCTACCGGTAAATACTGGGTGCTTCCACCACAACAACCTCTTTGTTGAGAATTCACTCAGATTTGTTTACAGGGAAGCTAGATAACGTCTTGTCGAAGCAAGCGTCATCCCACCCTTTGTGTGGGGCCGGGGAAGCATGTTTGTTGCACAAGGCTTCCCACCAGTCAACTATAATTATGCAATCTGAATTTCCCAGTATGTGATTGAAATCCCGCTTGAAAATTGCAGCAGTCCAGAAGTGCCCACCGTTCTGACTGCTGCCCATTGAAAAGGATATTGAGCAGTTGGGAAAGCGTCACAAAGAGGCCAGAAAAACTCCCCTGTGAGGAGGGGTGACGACGTTTGCTCTTCTTTAGTTTACAAAATAGGCAAGTAAAGAGGAGCATGGTAGACATTAGGGAGTTATAAAACTATGTATAAGTTTTTCTTTTGTAATACTATAACGCAGGATCATCCAGTGACTGGTGGGAAATTCAGGAGAGACAAAACGAAGGATTTCTTCACACATGGTGCAAAGCTGGACCGATGGATTTGTTATTACAAGATTTGGCGATGACCACCTTTGGCTTTAAAGCAATTAGAGAAGCTCATGGAGGATAAGACTATTAATGGCTACTAGACATAATGGCCACAAGAACATTAGAGCCTGTGGGATCAGGCAACTGGCCCATCTAGTCCAGCATCCTGTTCTCACAGTGGCCACCCAGATGCCTGTGGGAAAACATCAAACAGGACCCAACCACAAGAGCCCTCTCCCCTCCTCCTGTCGTTTCCAGCAACTGGGATTCAGAAGCATTACTGCCTATGACTATGGAGGCAGAGCATGTGCCTCTGAATGAATATACAGTCAGTGTGTCTCTAAATGAATGCCAGTTGCTGGAGAACAACATCAGGAGAGGGCTGCTGCGCTCGTGGCCTGCTTGTGGGAGGGAGATCTGCCTGTGGTCCAATCCAGCAGGGCTCTTAAGCCCTTTGCACAGTGCAGGGGACTGGGAAGCAGGAGACAAGAGGTTCAGCTGCACTTGGACTGAGGGGGAAGGGGGCAGCCTATGATAGCCTCTCTCAACTTTTGCATACCTCTTTTTTTTAAGTCACATTGGGGGCAAAAGAGCCTTCTGGCTGAAACCAATGCTGCAGTTGCCACAGAGCAATTATTTAAACCACTCAGCTACAGCAGCACAGGAATCAGACACATCTTGGGGCACAAGCCTCTCTGCAGTGCCAACCTCAGGATCATAGATACTAGGAGTGCTGCAAGAGGAGCTTTAGCTGGGTGGAGCAACTCACACTTTACAAGCACTGGGTCCCAATTTTGAACCCAAGGTACAACTGAACAAGTCAAGAAGAGCATAGCACAGACCTATTGCTTGGTTCTTGAATGGGCCTACCAGCTCTTTTGGCCCACCCCTTCTCCCAACAACTCATGTGAACAAACCACCCACCAACCCACCCTGCTACTGTTAGCCCAACCCTGCTGGGGAGCATCTGAGTTGGAATCCTCATCCTTCCCTCATCACTGGGCCTCCCTTGCTGTCAACTGATGGCCTCATACACCTATCCCACTTGTGCACCCTGAGAGGCCTGCCCCACTGCGGCCAAGGAACCCGAGTGAGCCAAGAGTGGAGGGCCAGAAGTCCAGCAAGTTCCCTGTCCAGCTCCTCAGAGCCCCACACAGAGGTCAGCTGATGTCCCATGTGACAGGTACCTGCTTGGTTTTTAGGCAGGGCGATGCTTGCCATGGGCTTAAGTTCCCATGTTTGTTTTAGAGATGGGCTGTACTCATTTTCTTCTTCAAAGCAACTAAAGGCCACAGTGGAGGGCACAAAGAATTTAGCAGAACATTGCTCCAGAGCTACCCTCTGTCATTGTGTGACACACCTTGTTGTGTCTAGTGTAAAAAAATGAGATGGTGCCTTGAGTCAGAGAGCAGGTTTCAGTACTCGCACCTGTCTCCTAGGAAAATCTCAGCAGCTCCTAAGTTTTGCCAGGTCTTGCACCCCTGATTAGTATTTGTGATAAGCCTCAATATTAAAAGCCAATGTTTGTGATTGGAGGGCAGGCAAGATCACTTTCAAACTTTTTGAGGGAGGGTGCAGTTCTCTAAACGTAGCACCTCATGGATTTGCTCCTCTGAGGCCACCTCTCCCTTACAAATCTATGCCTCAAACAATGTGGCGCCCGGGCTGCCTTCCTCTGCAATCTGCCATTTATTCTCCTGCCTGCGGTCCCAGCTAACTGCAAACACATGTCCATCCGTCCCCCCCTCAACCATCTGCAGCCTCTCCATCCTACACCCCCCCTCCTTTGAAATTGCTTTTCCATTTGCAGTTAAAGACAAAAGTGCCGTCAGCGAGTCAGTCCTCCCCGCCTCTTCTTCTTCAAGGGATGCATTCCAAAATCCCTTGGCAGGCTATTTGGGAACTGTGTGTGTGTGTGTGTGTGTGTGTGTGTGTGTGTGTGTGTAGAGGGAGGGACACACAACAGGCAGCCAAGCAAAGCCACACACACAAAACCCAACAGTGTCCTTTGGGATCTAGGGAAATGGGAATTTTAGCAGCAAGGTTAGCTGCTACTTCTCAGCTAGCATTTTGCCTCTCATTTTACAGAGGGAAAATGAAGATCCTTGGTTTTCCCTTTAAATTGCCCAAAATGGTGCAGTTAGGGGCTTTTTGTGCTGAGCTCCCCTCACACTCAACCTGTAGATCTGCTGCCCCTTCCCACTTTGTTGCTTACCGGGCAGCTGTGCATGCAGCAAAGCACAAGGCTGTTGGCCACCCACCCACCAGCGAATCTGCCCTTCTACATTAGCATGTGCAAATTTGATGCAAATTTGAGTAAGGTCCCTGTGCACACTGCCACCGTGTTCAAACAGCTCAAGAGAGCCCACAGGAGCTTTCTGTGCAAACAGCTTCCTCCCCTCTACCAATAAGTCAAGAAGGTCTGTTTCCTCTCCCCCCGCCCCCCAATCGATGGCACTTAAAAGACTCTGGGCACAGGCAAATTACACTAATTTGCATCAGATTTGAACATGCTCTATATGTATAAGTGTATATTTATGTATGTATAGGTGCAGATTTGCCCATTAAGGCTGCATACACAGTAACCCATCTGAAGCAAGAAAATGTCTTAAAAAAAAAAAACCTATCTTGAATCATGCATGCTCATCCTCAACATGCTGTTTTCTGTCTAGATTGATTCTAGAACTTGTTGTCTACAAGGGTGAGTCTGCTTGCTTGACCCACATTTGAAATTCCTTTTCTTGATTAGGTTACCCATGCCTTTTCCTCCCTGCACATGCCCCAGGCGAATGACGAAGGATGTGGTAGATGCAATCTCTGTATAATTCCACCCACAACATCATTGGGTCTCATTGCCAGGACCACTTACATCTATTTCATATGGACACACTGCAGGGCAATGCAGAATCAAGCTGCAGTGAGCGTTTGTTTTCAGAATGAAGCCGGTTCCTCAAGAAGTGCTACTTTTCAGGACCAAAACAAAAAAAACCCACAATAGATCTTGACTGTGCATTTACTGTGTAGAAAAAAAAACAGGTACTTGTTTCCCACTGATTCTAGAATAAAATATTGTGATTCTTGAGTAACATATTGTGTGCACACAACCTAAAAGGTCAGCCGGCAGCCCTGTGCTTTGCTGTAGGCTCATCTGCCCTGTGAGCAACAAAGTGGGAAGACGGCAGTGTGCTGGCCATGACTTAAGCTGTCAGTTCACTGCATTGTTAATTTCCTATTTGATACATGCTAATTCAGCAACTCAACACTGCTCAGAAAGGCAGAAACTGGAGATGCTCTGTTATGCCTATACACAAATACTGGAATTAGGATGCTAAAATATTTAACGGGCAAATTCTTGCAGAGGGATGATGCTGAAAAGCGGTTACAGAAGACTGAGTTGTTGTTTTTTAGTTGTGGCCATGTATGTGATTTTCATTGCTTGGATTAGAAGTACCGGTAGTTCGGTTTTGGAAGAAACCAAATCAGCCGTGCTTATTTAAGGCAAGGCTGTAGCCACCCTTCCCCGCTAGGTGGGGCTGCCACATTTCTTGGAGGGGCCTCAAAGACATGAATGGAAAATCAATCAGTAATTCCTTCCTGAGCAACGTGAACTTCTACAATCCCCATGCCAAGCTGTAGAGTCTGCCTGCTTCTTAACACCGTCAAATTATTAGCATCAGCTAAGCTGCAAAAAAAGAAGGGGGAGGGCAATGTTTACATCCCAAATCCTCTACAATGAACGCTGTGCTTTCCTTAATAGCAATTTCTTTAAAGGATCCCATATCCCATGCCATGAGCACGGTCATGATAGCTAAAGGGAATCTCCACCCACAATGACAAAAGCTTGGAAAGGATGGTTGCGATCTTCTGGAATAACACATCCTGAGTCAGGACAGGGAATCATAGGTGGGCAGGTCATGTGGGTGGAATTTGGACTATTACCACTGGCAGGGTGGAGGTGGTGGCACCATCTGCTGCTGCAGATTTAATTGTGTTTTTAACACATCACACAGAGCTGCCTTATACTGAGTCAGGCCACTGGCTTCCCAGGATCACAGCTAGTGGCCTTTTTCTGCCACCTGTTCTTTTTACCTGGAGATTGAACCTGGGACCTGCTGCAGGCAGCGCATGTGCTATGCTCTTCTATTATAGATACTAATACTGCACAGCTTGAAGCAATAGGGTGAATAAAAACTGACTTCTCTTGGAATAAAAATTGTCCAGACCCATAAATATGATTCACAGAACCCTCTTCAAGTGAGGTACTGCACCCCACTGGCCACACTCTGGCTACAAGTCCTGAGGTGCATCATTGCCCGAGGTAAAGAGTGGGGAACCTGTGGCCCCAGCAGATGTTTATGGGACTACAACTCCCATCATCCCTGATCATTGTCCATGTTGGGATCCATGGTCTAAGGATCTTCCCCAGCTATGGCTGCATACACACCATACATTTAAAGCACACCCACCCCAAGGATCCTGGGAACTGTAGTTTACACCTCACAGTGCTACAGTTCTCAGCACCCTTAACCAACTCAGTTCCCAGGATTCTTGGGGGAATGCGCTTTAAATGTATGGTGTGTATGTACACAGCCTATGTCTTAGCTGCAGCCTGTTCCATAAAATTCCCTGACAGATACTGAGAACTGAGCGTGTCCCACCCTGATTGCTGTTCTTGGTCACACTCAAATGTGACAAAGAGACAGAAGCCAGGAAGTGGGTTTCATCCATATGATTTTACTTATTTGATGCTTTTGACTGTGCACCTACGACACCTGTTTCCTCTACAGGTGACACCATGTCTGTGATATACAGCGAGGTGGCTGCTGATGAGCCTACAACTAGCAGCTTCTGGATGGTGAGTGGATGAAAACAGGGGCCAGTGTCACATAGTTGGGAGAGGGAGAGGAAGGAGATCTCATGGGCATGATGGAGGCAGATTTCTCAAAGAGGTTCATTTGGATTGTCAGCAGAGTCAAGATTGTATGGGTGCTCATTCATTGGTTTCATTTATGTATACTTGCCTGGCCCAATGATTTTCTGTTACGTGAAACCAGCTCTACCTTGGATTGGGTGGGCCACTGTCTCTATTCCTAGTCAAGTGGTCTAGAGCAGAATTAAGGCTCACTTTTTTTTTAAAGGACAAGAGATAAGGTTTGGTTAGCTAAATTAGGAAAGTAAGAAGCTGCCTTATCCAGTGCCAAGCCAATGGTCCACCTGGGGATTATTGGGTTGTCTTTGTTTTTATGTTAGTATGTATTTTGTGTTTTTTATATTGTAATTTTATGTTCCGAACTGCCCTGAGATCTACAGGTATAGGGCGGTCTACAAATTTAATAAACAACAACAACAACAATTCAGTATTGTCTACACTGATACATTGACTGGCAGCAGTTCTTTAGGAGCTCAAGCAAGAGCTTTTCCCAGTCCTACATGCTGCTGGGATTGAACATCGGATTTTTGGCATTGAAAGCGGATGCTCTTGACACTGAATCATGGCCCTTCCCCAAGTCCTTAGGTGCAGAAGTCCTTGTGACTCTGATAAATGCCTACGTTTGAGGATGCACCATACCCCATTCATGCTGTGATTGTTCCCTCCCTATCCGTCTCTCTCCTCTCTGCTCTCCTGCAGCCCAATCACTATCACAGCACAGTAAAGCGGTTGGATGATGGCTATCGCGTCTGCGACCAGATTGTGGCCTGCTTCCAGGACCGGGCAAAGATTGAGCGCAGCTATGCCTTGCAGATGGAGGAGTGGACTCGCAAGTGGCGCCCCCTTGTGGATGCAAGTGAGTTGTTAGGCATTACACATTATTTAAGAGAACTGTGTTGCAAAATTCAAAGCAGTGTAGCTTTCATAGGACATCTGCGTTTTTCTTTGTGTACTGTTTTGGGAAACAATAATTAATGCAAACCACACCAAATTTCTAGCTGAGGTTCCTGCACTGCACTAGAGATTCTTACACCAGATGACCCTCAGGATCCCTTCCAATCCTACAATTCTATGGTTCTACTTGCACTCCCAAAAGAAACAGGACAGTTGCATGATTTTTAGATGCTCAGGATTAATGGGGATCTGTTGCTTTTGTGGGCTGGCTATCCTCATGGGCAAACTATGACATCTGGGCATCACCTGTCCCTCCCTGCAGGTCCAGTGTATGGCTCCTTGCTCCGGGCCTGGCAAGCCTTCCTGGGAGCTTCGGAGCGGCTGAGCCGCTTGCACATGGAGATGCAAAGGGCCCTGGTCTCCGAGGATGCTGGGCGCATCCGGGGCTGGCAACACGACTCCTATCACCGCAAGCTTTTTGGGGGCTTCAAAGAGGCCTGTGAGCTGGAAAGTGGCTTCCAGCGGGCACAGAAACCCTGGACCAAGAAGCTCAAGAAGGTAGGGGAGACTTGGCCCCCTGGATGTCATGGACTGGTTGGGCGCAGAGGAATGGTGAGAGGAACCAGTTGGGGAACCACCAAGAGAAGAAGGCTCATAGCCCGGGGAGTGGTGGTGGGACGATAATGAGTGGTCTGAGGGGGAAGAGGAGGTGCTGGAAGCTGAAGAGGCAACAGGACTTAGTGAGCTGAGAGAGTCTCTGGCAGAGAGAATTCCAGAATCAGAGGCAGAAGCTGAAGTTGGCGAGTAGGAGAAGGGTGACCAAAAGGCAGAGATGAGTGAAGGCTGCTGAAGAAGCCAATGTGTCCCCCCCTCCCTCTGTGACCAGCTCCCTTCCCTACTGGTCTCTCAGAACCAGAAGAGGCATGAAGAGGGTGGAAGAGAAATTGGCTGCATGCAGATGCAGTCTCTGATTGCTTTGTGCTGGGGAGGAGGAGACATAGACAGCTTTTGTCTTGGCAACTGTTTTCATGGAGTAATACCTACAGGGAATGAGCTGCTTTGCTCATTAGGCCTGACTCTCAGCCAAGTCTGTGAAGAGAGTGTTTTGATAATAAAGAGTTAACTGTGTGATTTACTGGCTGGCTTGCTCTGTGACACAGAAAAAGAGGAGAAAAAGAGGATCCTAATGGGGTGAAGGAGCTCAGGAAAAGGAGCTGGGGATTCTGGGTTCCCCAGAAAGGAGAAGAGGCCCAAAAGGGTTAAGGCTGGCCCAGGAGTACCAAATATAGAAGATGAGAGGTTAGCACCACCTGCTTACATGGAGAGTTTGGGGCATATTTGGGTCCTATCCCCTACCTGGGGTGCCCAGCCCATATTTTGAGAACCTAGGGTACAGGTATAGGGGGATTGGGAACCAAGGCACCTGGGCTTTCTAGGGAAGGAATGGGGTGTCCTGGCCTTCCCCAACCCAGTGCCTTCCACAAGTTGTTGGTAAGGACTGATGAGACTTGTAGTCCAACGACATCAGGAGAGAGTCCCAGCTTGGGGAATGCTGGTGTATCTCGACACACTTTGACAGTCCACTCACTATTATTTTCCTTCCCCCTTTCCTGCCTACCCTTGACCGGCCCATCCAGGTCGAGAAGACCAAGTCTTTATACCACAAGGCCTGTCGCAAAGAACACAATGCAGCCGTACGGGAGAATGCAGTCAAGGCTGCACCGGGCTCTGAGGTGCCCCCAGAACGACAGCGGGCCTTGCGGGAGGAACACCAGCGTTGCAGCCAAGAGGCCAACAAGGTGGGATTCTTCCCCACTTTCTTTCTTTATGGGTCCAAAGGCTAATAAATATGGGTCACTGGAACTGCCAGGCACACTAGACACACTTGCTGATACGTTGCCTGGGGCTTGGTTATAAGCAGAGTCATCAGTCTTTCTGAGCTAGTGGGTACGTTTGGAGAGTTTGTGGGCGTCAGTCACAAAATGGCTGCCGTGGCATAGCACAAAATGGCCGGCATATCTAAAAGAACAGAAAGAGAGACGGGACCACAAAATGTTACAGGCATGCCTTCTCTTTGCCCCTCTCCTCTGTTCAGAACAGAAAGGAAGGTGACTGTCCAGTCCTGACATCTAATGAAATGGGGGCATCTTTATGTGTTCAACGTAGGATTGGTCAGTGCAAACAGGAACTGAGCAGGAAGAGCACATGTTCTGTCATGCATTGTGAATTTTTGAGGGGCTATTTACTGAGACCTGTTTGTGGGTGCCATAAGAGGTGCTTGTTGGCACACTGGCACCCATGGTTGCTGCGTTGCCCCCCCAGTGTTGTATCCACCTGTTAGTCCTAGCAGCTCCTAGCTCCCTGGGTCTAGCCATCTTATTATCTCATAGGATTGCCATTTGACCGGGGGGGGGGGATCAGCCTACCCTGTTCTTGTGCCTTTGATAGAAGAAACCATAACTCTGCATAAACCATTAGGCGAAAGTTTTTCAGTGTATGGAGATTATCGCGTGCTAATATCTGCAGAACAAGCTGCTGTAAGATGCACAGAAGCTGGTAAAAAAGGAAGAAGTTGGCAACCTTATTTCCTTATGATACTACTGTGTACGTGCATTTTTCAAAAAGAAAAGCGCATAGAAGCCAGTGTGTCAACACCCACAGGAATGTGATGCTTTTGTGTTGTGTTTTCCTTAGATGATGCTTTTTATTGACATGAGTAGTGCCTTTAAAAAATGTGTGACCTTGCACGGGACTGCCGTGAGCCAAAGAGAGATTATTTGGGAAGGGATGCGAAGAGCCAGTACACTAGGCTATAGCAGAAGGAGAGATGGGCCTGCCAGGCCCCTCCATTAGCTCTGATGAAAGTCCACCAACTTTTTGCCTCACTGTTTTCCTTGAGCATGGTGATTATCTATGTCTGTATACTACTAACCACAAAAGCTATGCTCTACTGTTGGAGGCAGTGTGGGACTCTGAGTCCCAGTTGCTGGTATGCCCAAGTGGGGAGTGTGTTACACCCAGCTTGTGGGGCATCCTATACTGGCTTCTGTGAGAAGCAGATGTTGCATTAGATGGGCATTTGTCTTTGAAGGACAGGCCTTTAGCATGTATTTTCTGCTTCCATGCTCCGTTTTGGGCACATGCCTCTTTTTGACCCTTGACCCCTTACAACAGGTGCGCGAGCGCTATGAGAAGGCCCTGCAAGAGCTCGATCGCTGCAGCCCACGCTACATGGAGGAAATGGAGTCTGTTTTTGAGCAGGGACAGGCGCAGGAGCAGAGACGCATCGCCTTCCTCAAGGGAGCCTTCCTCGCCCTACATCGACGCCTTGATGTCACTGCTGACCCCAGGTGTGGGAGGGGGCAGAGGCACCAGCTTGCCCCCAAGGTTGAGGGCCCCTGACGTGCAGCACATGTGTGACAATGGAGGCTGGGCACTCAGGAGGAGCCAACACGAAGGGCCACCTCAAGATCAGGGCCCTCTGGCCCCCTTAAAACAAATATTGAGGGGGCTGAGGTGCCTTTAGCCCCCTAGAGTTGGCACGCCTGGGGGAGGGTTAACTGAGGCCTAAGTGACACTTTTCAAAGCAGCATACAGAACGGTCACCTGAGAGTCATTTCTGATGGGATCCATTGAAACAAGATTCTGGGCCTGATGCAGCAGAGCTTTTAAAATGTTCATGCTCCTAATATCACCAGAAGCAACTTTTCCTGGTTGGGGAGGGGGCAGGGATTGCAGAGGCACCTTTGACCGTTAGAGTGGTATCCGGAGGTATATTTCCAATTCAGAGTGCTCATTTCCAAGGAAATCTTGCATTTCAGACTAGATCTTATGGTGGTTTGTGTTCCCCAAATCAGAAGACTTCTCCCAGTGTCATGCATCACGCTAAGTAGGAAGGCAGAGTGAAGAAAGCTTTGTAGATGGGATGTTGTGTGTGTGTGTGTTTTGGGGGGAGAGTTGTATGCCACCTGACACCCCTTCCTGATGATTTTCCTCCTTTCCTTTAGCATCCAAGCTGTTTATACTGATTTGCACCAAGCCATTGAGGACATAAATGACCAGGACGACCTGAAATGGTGGCGTAATCGATACGGACCGGGGATGCCTATGAACTGGCCACAGTTCGAGGTGGGGACCTCTCCCTTCCTTAATGGTGAGCTAAGGGCGCTCTGCATATTCTCAGAGGCACTTCCATCTCTAGGCAGCTTTTAGGCACAGGGAGAAACTGCCCCAGATTATATCTGATGCAAGTTCAAGCCCATAACAGTCTCTAGAAAAACTTGTTCTGCTTCTTGCCTGATTCTAAATTTAGCCTTCTTCAGTTCTCTGGGTGCTCCTTTCCGCACAGAACAAAAAGCTCTTTTTTTGTCCTCAGGCCCCTTTGGCTGACAGTTTACTTGTGAGCAGTTAGAATGTCTTTGAACATTCAACATGACAACAATTCAGCCTGTGGCCAGGGAGGCATCTCAGACTTATTAGCAGCAACCACCAACCTGTATTTCGCTTCAGGTTTTGTCCCTCTTTTGACAGATTAACAAAACTCCTTGAATTGGGAGGGGAAGGTGGGCTATGTGATTGTTTATACAGTATTTAACATCCCATTCTTACTTCTTACGACTACAGGGTCTGTACTATAAAGCAGTGTCCACACTGGGATAAGGGGGGAAGTGGGAAACTGAGGAAGAATTAAAAACAGGACAGATTTAAGGCTCAGATTGTAAGTCCTTACCTCAGAATCTAGCTTTAAAAAGAAAATATGAGCTCTATGGTTCACCTCTGTTTCAAGGTTAACTACGGCAAAATGCCCCCCCCCAACTTTCTGCAGGTTTTTGTACAGCTTAGCTAATGGTCTCTACCACTTGAGTTCAGCTCTCAGCAAATGAAGCTTTCTAACGCTTTTCTCTTCCCTCCCTTCATCGCCTGCCATTCAGGGGTGGAGCCCTGACCAGGAGCGGCCACAGGTGAAAGTCCAGAAAGTCCAGAAAGCCAAAGAACCAGAGAAAGCCACACTCCGCAGCATCACCCCCTCCCAGAGCAGGTGAGTCATCCCCGCTCCCAATCACAAGAAGTATGGGAGGAAGCAGCTGGAAACTGAGGCTGAGTATACACCGTACATTCAAAGCACATTCCCCTGCCGCAGAGCACCCTGGGAACTATAGTTCATCAAGGGTGGTAGGAAGCTCTGTGAGGGGTAAAGAGCAGTTCCCAGGATTCTTTGCAGTGGTGGGAATGTGCCCAAAATGTGCTTTAAATATATGGTGTGTGTCCATCCATGCAATTCACCCTATTCACAGGCAGTGAATTTGGGGGGCATTTTGTATGTGTGCTTTAGTACCCCTGGTTTAATACAACTTTACTAAAGCATGGCTTTACGGACTGTAGGGATAGTCCCTCTAGAAACAACCAGACACAGCAGCTCCACCTTAATGTTGTTTGGCTCCAACTCCCATCAACCCCAGCTAGCACAGCCTACAGTCAGGGATGGTGGGAGCTCTAGTCCAGCAAATTCTGAGGGGCCGCCTGGTATCCATCCACGACTTGGTGAGTCATAGGGAGGGATATTAATCCATAAAGAGGGATATTATACACAGTGGTGTAACACTGTAATGGGCACTGGAAACAAGTCCTGGGACTGAATGAGTCCTAGTACAGACTTAGTCTTTCTTTGGCTGCATATGTGTATGTTACCAGCTTAAAATGCAGCTAGGCTGCTCTTTTTCTCAATTCCGAACAAAGTTGGTTTGGAGGGAAAGACCTCAAAGCACAGCATTTCATCAGAAATGGCAGGACAAATATGGGTTGTGACTAATGTCATCATGTGTACGCCACTTTCCAAACCGCTGGAAACAGAGTAAACAGGAGTATGCACAATGCCTCAAAGTTAGTGGCTGTTGACAAAGGGTTTCTTGGAAGACCAGGATTCCTTTGGCTGCAGGGCACACTTGTCTGCCTGGCCCTGAAACACGCTTGGATGGCTGGTCCTTTACAGCATCTCATAATTTGTCCATGCAGAAGGCATTTTTATTTATTTTTTTGGATGCACGAAGCTTAAATTGATCTGATACGAGAAAGTAAACTGAGGTCAGATGGAAGACATTTGTTTTTTAAAAAACAAAAACGAAAAACCAGCTCTCTTCCATGTGCTGTTCCATGTTAACATCACTCTCCTGTTGGCACAAATAACCAGGAGACCAAAGCAGAAGAGGGCTGCCAAAATGATCACATTCCTTCCGTGAGTGAGGAAAGATTACAGCATCCGGGGCTCTTTAGTTCAGACAAAAAGAGAGCAAGTGAGGGAAACACGACAGATATGTATAAAACGATTCAAGGTGTGGAGAAAGTAGACAGACGGGGGGTGGGAATTCTTCCTTACAATTCTAGCACCAGGAATCATCCAATGAAGCTGAGCGTTGGAGATTCAGGGCAAACAAGAGGAAGCACTCCTTCTGCACACAATGCATAGTTAAAACTATGGGAGTTCACTTCCACAAAATGCAGTGATGGCCACCAACCCGGCTGGCTTTAAAAGGGATTAAGACCAATTCATGGAAGATGAGGCTGTCAAGGGCTCCTAGCCATGATGGCTGCATTCTGCCGCTGAATACCAGTCGCTAAGGTGCCCAAGTGCTGTTGTGCTCAGGACCTGCTTGTGGGTTTCCCCGAGACGTTTAGCATTTTCCTTTTATTCCATTACTTTAATCTAAATAGTGCCACCCCCCCAAAAAAAAAACTGTTGTTAGCCCCTCTGGAGAAAAATACAAGCATGGCTTTTTTGCTCCTTAGGGACTAGTAGCTTTAAGGGGGTGAGTTAGGAAAATGGCACTGGGTGAAACTTCTGCCCAGCACTACCATCCCAATCAAACTTGGAGCTTCTGGAAGTAAAAACGTAAACATTCAGGAGAGAATTTGATCATGATCTCTTGTGTCACGTGCTGTTTGGTCCTGAGAGAGACTCAAAAGTGCTCTATTTAAAGCATTGTGTATAGAAGCTACCAGCAACTGTTATATTAGCTTGCCGTACCCTGGACCATCACTAGAGGGAGAAGTGATGCTTGGCATTGATAATGTATTATCAAATTGTAGCATTGATTTTAGGGATGGAGGATAAATTATTATTATTATTATTATTATTATTATACTGTTTGATGTTTTACTGTGGCTTTATAATTTGTTGGAAGCCGCCCAGAGTAGCTGGGGCAACCCAGTCAGACAGGCAGCATATAAATAAATAATCATCACCATTATTGTTATTATTATTATTATTTGAATTTTAAAGTGCACCAACTTAATTTCTCTCCCCCAAACTTATATGTGGATCAGATCAAATTGATCAAGTGTCTTCAGTTCTTCTCCAAATTTTGAGAAGAAATAGGCTGATCTGTCCTCCTCTAGTTGCTATTAAACATTTCACATGGCAGAAAGTGAGGAGGAATTAAAGAGCCTTTTAATGCGGGTGAAAGAGGAGAGCACAAAATATGGTCTGAAGCTCAACATCAAAAAAACTAAGATCATGGCCACTGGTCCCATCACCTCCTGGCAAACAGAAGGGGAAGAAATGGGGGCAGTGAGAGATTTTCCTTTTTTTGGTTCCATGATCACTGCAGATGGTGACAGCAGTCACGAAATTAAAAGACGCCTGCTTCTTGGGAGGAAAGCAATGACAAACCTAGGCAGCATCTTAAAAAGCAGAGACATCACCTTGCCGACAAAGGTCCATATAGTTAAAGCTATGGTTTTCCCAGTAGTAATGTATGGAAGTGAGAGCTGGACCATAAAGAAGACTGATCGTCGAATAATTGATGCTTTTGAATTATGGTGCTTGAGGAGACTCTTGAGAGTCCCATGGACTGCTAGAAGATAAAACCTATCTGTTCTTAAGGAAATCAGGCCTGAGTGTTCACTGGAAGGACAGATCCTGAAGCTGAGGCTCCAGTACTTTGGCCACCTCACGAGAAGAGAAGACTCCCTGGAAAAGACCCTGGTGTTGGGATGGAGGGCACAAGGAGAAGGGGCCGACAGACGACAAGATGGTTGGACAGTGTTCTCGAAGCTACCAACATGAGTCTGACCAAACTGCGGGAGGCAGTGGAAGACAGGAGTGGCTGGCGTGCTCTGGTCCATGGGTCACAAAGAGTCGGACACAACTTAACAACTAAACAACAACAAAACTATTTCACTTGGCCCACTTTTCCAAACAGTGAGAAGTTCCAGGGCCACATCTCTCACCCATATTTTGCTTTCTTTGTAGTTTTGTGGGGCTTAAAGCAGTTTGCAATATTTGCATTCAGTTACAAATGCACAGGTGGAGAAATGCATCAAGTGTTTTTTTTTTTTTAATCAAGACTCCTTGAGCTCTGCTCTACTACTTTCTTCCTGCCCTGGGCAGCCCTGCCCTCTGCCTGCCCCTCAGAGCCAACGCGTCACACAGGGCTGGACCTTGGTGGCAGAAGCCCCTCCTTCTTGCCTGCTCTCATCCAGCTGCTATGAGCTGCCCAAAGGAGGAGACCAGCAGCAGCATGGAGAGGCAACACAATGTTCCCTTGCTGCCACCGTCACCGATCATCCTCCTTCCTAAGCTGGTGGTGGCAGCACTGGCAGGGGAAATAGGGACATTCCGGGATCAAATCAGAAGCCAGGATGGCTTTGGTAATTCCTGGGGACTGTCCCTGGAAAATCGGGACACTTGGAGGGTATGGTATTTCCCCCAAATACCAGGGCAGCAATCTCAGCCTAGTGAAAGGCAGGAAAGGCCATAGCTTGCCATAGAGATACAAGATGACTGGAAGGTTTCTTTAATCTTCCCTGGGGATATGCTCTGAAGCAGCAAGAGGGAGCTTCAGGAAACCCCAGGAGAAAGAGCCAGGCAGCCAAATGCATCCTTTGAGAGGGAGGCTTATCTGTTTGTGGCTGTTTATTGCCTTTTGGGAACTGTTTACTGATTTGCGGGAAATTGTTCTGTTGACTTTCTGCAGTCAGGGTTTTGGATGTTTAAGATACACTAGAAATGCAACTCCGCAAGGGATCGTGTAACTGTTGACAATTGTGTGGGTGGGTGTTATGGAGACGGCGGCGAGGAAGAAGGGTTGGTGACGATGCTGAAGTGAATGTCAAGTGAATAGCTCCCTGTAATGATGTCACAAATCAGAAGTCAAATCTCTTCATTTAACCATGCCAGTGATGCTGCCAAGATACAAGAACTGGTAAGAGAAAGAAGAATCTATCTTCAAAACTGTTTTCTTTCTCAGAACCCACTCAGACTTCAATTTCGACGCAACGTTAGCATCACACTTCCTTCAGATTTCATCTACTTTCTCATTATTTATCTATCCATTGCTAAATTTATTCCCACAACTCAAGGTACCATACACCGATCTTCCTTTCCACATTTTATTGTTACAACGGCCCTGTGAGGTAGGTTAGCCTGAGAGACAATGATTGGCCCAAGGTCACTCGGTGACCTGCATGACTGAGTGGGGATTTGAACCCCGTATTTAAACATGGCATTTATCTTTAGCCAAAAAAAAGTCTCCCAGAATGGCAAAAAAGAAGTGTCAAAACAGTCCCTGACCTCAGGCTTACAATCTAATCAGACATCAAACACATGGAAAATGATATTAAAAAGGTTCAGAAGAGGGCAAGCAAAATGGCTATGGGAGTGGAGGAAAGGTTACAGCATTTGGGACTTTTTTTTAGTTTAGAGAGAAGGTGATTAAGAAATGACATGATAGACGTTTATAAAATTAAGCATGGCGTGGAGAAAGTTAATCTCCCTCTCTGTAACACAAGAACTCATAGACATCCAATTAAGCTGAATGTTGGAAGATTCAAATAAATAAACAAATAAAAGAAAGGGCTTCTTCACACAGCACATAGACAAACTATGCAACTCACTCCCACAGGGGGCAGTGGCAGCCGCCAACTTGGATGTGGCTTTAAAAGCGGATTAGAGAAATTCATGGACAGGAAGGCTATCTCTGTGCTCTACCTCCACAGTCAGAGACAGTAATGCTTCTGAGCATCAGTTTCTGGAAACCGCAGAAGAGGAGAGTTTCCTTGTGCTCAGCTCCTACTTGTGGGTTTCCTACTGCTATCTTCTTGGCCTCTGTGAAAACAGGATGCTGGACTAGATAGGCCCTTGGCCTGATCCAGCGGCACTCTTTTTTTTTTTCTTAAAATGGAATATGACAGAGGAAAGAAAGCAAACTCAAGCACAAGTTCTTAATGTTACGGTTCTTATAATGTAGTTAAGAACAGCATCTCCTTGCTGATGTCAGTGGTGTTTCTGAGTGTCTCTTGCTCATGATAAAGCGTGGTCCCTCCACAGAAGCAATTCTTCCCCTTAGATCAGATCCAGGAATACAGTCTTCAGTCCTTATAGCCAGTGCTTTCTTTCCCAAGAAAAATAGGTGCCGGTGTTCACCATGAAGTTGTTACAGTAAGTGCCACACTTTTTAACAACAACAAAAAATAGGTGCCAGGACTGCGTACCCTTGAGTACCCCCTGAAGAAAAGAAAAAAAGCACTGCTTATAGCAGTTAGAATCCTTCATTGCTGGTGTCGTTCAGTCCTGATCCTAGTCCAACACTCCAAGCCCTAAGCAGACAAAGGTGCTTTGTCAATCCCAACTGTTTACCATAGAAATTTGTCTTGGCAAATTCCAAAGGTGATGAGTATCACTGGTTAAGCAAACAGATTGGAGTTCTGACTAATGATGTAAGAGTTGCATTAGAGAAAGAGATATATTCACTTAAGACATTCACCATCAGTCATCAAACATTATTTCTTGCCTTCCCCTAAATATACACCCACAGAATCTGAACAGTTTCAGTCACTTGCAAACTTCCATTTCTAGCAAACCTTAGACATCCAGAACTCCTGCTGTACAAATGTCATCAGAACAATTACCCCCAAATCAGCATCCCCCCCCCCAAAAAAACCAGTTAACAGTTCTAAGGCACAGGATCACCAAATCATGCATTTTTCTCTCTCCTGGGATTTTTTGAAGTTACAAATCTAGGGTGATTTCTGCTGCTGCACAGATTCAAGGGATGTCTCCAGGAAGATCAAACAAAATGTCAAGATTGACCCGTTGATTCTACTTAGAGCCAGCCCTTCAAAAACATCACAATTTAAATAAACACAATAGGCAAATTAAAACAAAACAAAACACAAAAACAGCCAAAGTCACTATAACAAAACATCAGTGCAGCGGCAACACAGGAGGAGGGCAGACATCAACTCAGCCTTAGGTATGGGGAAAGAGATGTGTCTCCTTGTCCAATCATTGAAAAGCATGCAGTGATGGCATACGACACACCCAGGGCTGGCGTGTCCATTTAGGCGAACTAGGCAGTTGCCTAGGGTGCCAAAATGGAGGGGGTGCTGGCCAGCCTGCCCCCCGCCTCTGCCCAGTGCCGCTCCGCCAGCGGCAGAGTGGCGGGGGAGGGCGGAGCAGCCTGAAATCGGGCTTCTCCGCAGGGCCGGTGCTAGGGATTGGCGGGGTGTGGGTGTGCCAGAAGGTGATCTCGCCTAGGGCGCAAAAAACTCTAGCACCGGCCCTGGACACACCTCAGAGGTAAGGCCATTCCACAACCTAGGGGCCACCACAGAGAAGATGCCAAAGAGCCCCATGTCCTGCCCTCTCCTCCTTCGAGGATATAAATGTAAAATAGGGGCTTGCCTATAGTTTCACTCACACTCTCACCCCTTCCCACAGTGCAAAGCCAGCACCCGCGCCAGTGTCGGGACAGCGGGTCCGTGCTGTGTACGACTATACCGGCCAAGAGGCAGATGAGCTGAGCTTCAAGGCAGGTGAGTGTTGTCTTCTCCCAACTTCTCTGCCTCATTTCATCCTTCAAAGGCAGCCTTACAGGAACATAGGGAGCTGCCTTATATCGAGTCAGACCATTGTTCCATCTAGCTCAATATTGTCTACAACGGCTGGATGCTGCTTTTCCAGAGTTTCACAGAGGGAGTCTTTCCCAGTCCTACGAGATGCTGGGGATTGAACCTAGGACATGCAAAGGAGCAGCTCAGCTTTTGAGCTATGGCTTAGTACGAAGAGGAAATGGGTATAATCGTGTCCTGACTTTTGATGGCGGTCTGGACCCAAGGGCAAAACCTGCGGAGTCTGTGTGTCTCCCTCTACCTACCCTTCTCATCGATATCTGTACATGCTCCTCACTTTCCCACACAGTGAGAAGTTCCAGGGGTGGCACTCACCTGGGTTTGGCTTTCTCTGAGGGAAGTGAGCCCTGGAGATTGATAGTGCTTTTGTAATATTTGCTTTATTTGCAGATATACAATTTGAGCATAAGTGAAGGCAAGAAGCATACACATTCCTGCCACCAAAGCAGATCACATACCCTGCATCAGATTTCTAGAGAGAGAGGGAAAGGGGCACCTTTGCACTCCTAGGTGCTTCCAGGTAGCCTGGGAAAGCTCTCAGCCTTGGGTGCCTCCAGACCATCACCATTTATGTGGGAGGGATTCAAGTGCATGCCAGAACGTTAGCCTTGTGCATTTAAAGCATTGTCTCCATGAGGGAATGAATCCACTTTCCGCTTCCTGTTAGGAAAGTGATTGGGAAACATACTGAAAAATGTGTAATAAACAAATGAGTCATGAGATGGCGTGTAAATATCCCTCAAGCAAATCAGGATGAATGTTTATTGTCATATAGCTGCCTCGTAAACAAATTTGAGACAAAATGTTCAGTGAAGACCGGAAGCAGTCTAACCTCTGTGTAATCTTTGTGCAGACAAATCAGAACAAATGCTTACAAAATAGGTCATCTGGAGGAGCCCTCCTTTGTCCCAAAGCTGCCGGTTTTGCTGCTTCAGAAACACACACGCATAAGCGCGCACATACACCTTGCTTCAGAGCCTCCCTGGAGTGGGAGCATCCCCCCTTCCCTCAAGAGAGATCTCTGGATATTTCTTACCCATTAGCTCCCATTGAGAAAACATCAGCCAGCCACCCTTGGCCATTAACAAGCCATGACCGACCAGAAGCCATAGCATCATGTCCCAAAACATTGCCTGCCACCCATGGTGGTTGCTGCTGACAGCTCAGCCTTGGACCTCGCTTGTTGACTCTGCCCACTATTGTGGCTCTCCCCCCTTTCCAGTATCTGTAATAATTTCTGAGGTTGCCTCTGTCTCTTTCTTTCCTGTTTCAGGAGAGCTGCTTACCAAACTGGAAGATGAGGACGAACAGGGCTGGTGCAAGGGGGTGACCGACAGCGGACGTGTGGGGCTCTACCCCGCCAACTATGTGGAGCCCATACAGGGCTAACTCGATGGGTTAGGGGGTGGCGGGGGGGAATCATGCACCCATACACCAATATTAGGGCTATGTTTAATCTGCACTTCTGAGATCGCACCATGTTGCCAGCCCAGAGTGGTGCAAAATTCAGCTTCCTTAGAGACTGCTTTATTTTTAATAATCATACAACTTCCAGTCCACATGGATGCAAAACTTTCAGTCCATACAGATGCCCTGAAAAGACACGTGAGTGATGCTTGTGAAATCTCAGAAGCCGGGTGGGCTGGTAGGTGGGGCTGCATGGAACTTTGAGTGGGCTGGGCTGCGGCTTCTGAGGTCTACACAGCTTCCTGCCCCTCCCTCTAGTTAGCTATATTATTATGCAAATAAGCCATTGATGCTCCATTTGAATAATCAATTCAGGGGAGGACAGCATTTGACTTTGGGTGGGTGGGGTAGCCCTGCCAACAGGTAAGGATATGGAAACCACCTGGGATAAAACCTGGGGAACAAATTCCTTAAAACAAGCGCAAAGCACACACCCATAACCAGACACACACGTCCGGTCTGAATGGCACACCATGCACAACTCGTGCACAACACCTACACAAGCTGCAGATACCACCACTCCCTGTCCTTGCGTCAGTGACACACACATGCCAAAGAAATCAAGGTGCCTCTGAGCTCTCCTTTGGATGGTGGAACCAGAGAGCACTGCCCCCAAGGGCTTGACAACACCCTTGGAAATCCTGGGATGGACTGAAAATCAGAACAAGAAAGGTGTCTTAGAGTCTCTTGAGGAAACGCTTTTTGGGGATCTTGAGATGATTATCAAACGGAACAGCCACATAATGAGTCACGAAGGGCAGAGGGAGAGGACCACGTAACATAGGGTTGCTGATTTTTAAAATCCCACGTGGACTCTCTGGAGAAGTGACTTCAGCCATACAGTATATTATACTGAGCGTTACTACACTGGCCTTGCCTACAGCTGCCTAGATTCCTGTTTGTTTGTTTGTTTGTTTGTTTGTTTGTTTGTTTGTTTGTTTGTTTGTTTAGGGGGAGGACATGAAATAAGCAACCAGACTAGAAGCAGTTATCTCTGACTCTACCCAAAGAAGCATAACAAGGAGAGGGGGGCGGGGCGTGAAATATGATGAGCTTACGAGAGTGAATGTTTTAAAAATATGTTTTAGCTCATCTGGAAGTTTTGGAAAATAAAAGAAATAAGCATGGTGGCAATCTCTGTGCCTTTTCATTCGTAATATTGTTTAAAGTAACTTGGAGACCCCTTCTTCAAATGGAGGCATGAGATGGGGGCTCTGGAGGGTGACTCCACTTTGCCAGGTGAGCAAGAGCAGCCATGACCTGGAGGGACAATTGGTGGCAGCCATGTTGCAGGAGCCAGCCACAGCCATAGTGGAGGTTGGGGGGCCTGACAGGCAGATTATGAGAGGCGTATTACGGTATTTGCTGTCTCTCCCAATCCACCACCTGAACCATGGTTCATGGTAGGGGTGGCTCTGGTGGGCAGTGCCTGATGAAATCACAGAAACCAGTTTGTGTGTGGTTGTTCTCCCTCCACCACCTAATTTCCCCACTGTCATCTATGTGCATGCTGTTATTTTGATTTATAACAACCCGGTTTTCTGAGCGGTTGGAATCTGGTGCCAAAATCCAAGCCAACTTCCAGAATGTGTGGTTGGCAGATCAGAAGCTGTGCTGTATCCCATATTCAGCTGCCATCTCAGCTCTGCCCACATCAAGTAAAACTTAAGCAAATGACTGCCTTGTGCATTTCGGTATAAATAGCTATCGGAAAGTGTAGTTTTCTTGTGCAGGGGATTATAACAGGAAGGTTATCCATTTCAGGAAGAATTCCACTCATAAAATACAAGTCAGAGAAACACAATCTGAATGTCCCTTCCTCAAACATGCACAACCTGCTCGACTTTTCGGGAGAATGACGCTGCTTGGTGAAATCCATCCTCAAATGAGCCGCAGAACTGCTGTCTCTTGTGGCTAAAAGACAACACTATCTTCATTATCGATTTGGTTTTATTGCCAGGCTTATTTCAGTGCTTCAAGGGGAGACAACCAGGGCTTAATGTGATGCCAGAGCTAATAAAGCCTACCTCAAAGTTCCACATGGCTCATGGGAACAGGCTTTCATTACTATTGATAAAAATGTTACATAGCAAATGTCTTTCTGCACATGCTTAGAGGCATTGTTATTTCCATGATCCAAGAGCAAAGTCCTGGCACATGGAAACACACCCTTGGGCCTCAGTGATGGTGAGCTTTGGTACAAAATAAAACCTGAGGGAAAACATTTCCTAACTCATGAACACAGCTGTGTGTGTGTGTGTGTGAGAGAGAGAGAGAGAGAGAGAGAGCGTGAGAGCGCTATTATTCCCATTTTACATACATGGGAAATGAAAGCTGAGAGACAATTAAGTTGCTCAGGCAGAGATGGCATGACCCAATTTGGCATCTGAGGTAGAAAATTCCAAAGGTAAAAACAAGTGATAAACTAAATAATTGACAGTGTGTTGCCCTTTAATGGCACCCTAAGCTCTGCCACCAGAAGACCTGCCACTGCTGCCACACCCCAAGCATGACTTTGTTGTCTGAGGCCACAGGGCTGAGTTTTATACTGTAAATGGTTCAGAGCAGAGCATTCCAAATTGTGTGTCGTCTGTAGTGTGTAGGTGTGTCTTGCGAACAGCCACCTCTACTCCCGGGGCTGGAAAGGAATTAGTTTAACCTCTGGTTTGCTAGTAAAGCTGAATTACTGTGTCACGAAATGATGCATGTCCAAAAAGTGTGTCGCCAACATGGAAAGTTTGGAAAGCTCTGGTTTAGAGAGAGAAAACATGGGGAAGGGTGAGGGTGGCCAATCATGTGAGGTTGCAGAGACATTGGCAGAGGAAGGTTGCCACGTGGCTAGAACCTCTTCTGGCCTGTGGATATTTAAAAAAAAAAAAAAAGATTCAGACAGCTGCCTGTTCATCCAATGAAAAAGCCATTACTTCTGAGGCAGTCCTGGTTCTGGCCTGCTTAGCAAAGCAGTGCTACAGCAGCAAGTGCAGTTCTCACAGCGCTGCTCCATTAAGTTGGCAGGTAAGGTCTGCACTGCAAATCCTTTCATTCCAACCTGATCAATCCTGCTTTTTTCAGGACTGCTCTTATGAATCACACCGTAATTTCTGGTTTGTCTTTAAAGGGCAGGTCATGACACTTCAGACTGAGCTCAGGTGCTTTTTTTCCCAACTCTAAAAAGATGATTGCATGGACTTGGACACCTTTTGGCTGCTTCTCCTCAGTCTGAGACAATTCCGAGGTGAATGTTGTTGGGGCTGATGTATATTTATTTAAAGGTTTTCCAAATCCACGACCAAGGGGGAAAAGGGGAATTTCCAAGCTTTGCCCCACTGTGACCTAATGATGGGGTATATAATTAATGAGAACCACAAGGAAGATGTCCACAACTGCCCTGCCTGTTTGATGACTTTGGGGGCTATTTTGTTCCTCTACCTTAAGATTTCCCAGTCTATGAAGAGATGAACCCCTGGGGATGCCAGTCAATCATCAACAGAGGCCCACAAACTATCCAGGAGGTGACCTCCCACACAGCCAATCAGATTCTGAACCCTAGAAATCCAACATTCCTCCTCCTTAAGGTGAAACCCTCATCCCAGGTGCTCTTAGCCAATCAGAACAATTTGTCTCCATGAGTGCATGGAATAATTGCAGGATGAACCTATTGGAACCACGAACCCCAATAATTGCAGGAAATAACTGCCTTCTTAACCAATCAGGATCTACAACTAGCATTCCTGAGACCAATGGGCGAGGCACTCACTGTGCTGCTACCCAGCCGGTCCAGATATACATCTAGTCCACCCCTGAGACAAGTAAACCAGGTGCGCCCAAGACAGAAGGAAACACTGCTGGAGGTTGCAAAAGGACCAGTTGAAGATGGGAGGCCGGTTCTGTGTCATGCTGCTGCTGCTGGCGGTTGGGGCTCAAGGGCTGATGCGGTGAGAGAAAGCAAGATGTTTCTTAAGCTCCATGGTGGGAGAGGCTAGTGGGGTGTTCCAGTAGCTAGGACTCCTATGTGGAGTGACAGTTTTGAGTGGGTCAGGGATGCTAGACCTCCAGGAGATGACGGGACAACACAGCTTAATTTGAAGCATCAGCTGGTGCAATGGGTAGCTTGAGTTTCCCGAAAGAGGCGTACAGTCTAGTGGAAGGCAAAGAGACAGCTCAGTTTTAGTAGAACAGGGAGCTGTGGTATACTGAGGGCTTATCTGCACTTAACTCTTTCCCCACTGCTATGCCCCCCCCCCCCCGGGGAGGGGAATCTTTAGGGTGCAATCGGAGCAAATGGCAATTTGGGTTTCCCCCGGATTGCCATTTGTTCTGACCTATCACTAAAGAGTGGGCTCTCCCTTGGAAAGGAGTAGGGCAGGAGGAAAGCTGCTCAGACCCATACTTTCTAGGCACAGCACTAGTGGAAGTTTGGATGAGCCCTGGGTCAGACCATTGGTCTACCCGGCTCAGTATTGTGTTCACTGCCTGGCAGCTGCTCTCCGGAGTTTCAGAGCACCTCTCCCAGCACGGCCTGGAGATGCCAGGAATTGAACCTGGGACCTTCTGCATGCAAAGCAGGTGCTCTTCTTCTTCTTGCATGGGGATGTTCCAGGTTCAATTCCTGGCACCTCCAGTTAGGTCTGGGAATGTCCTCAGCATAGGCACCAACTCCTAGAGGCTTAGGTCCCTTCAGCCCCCACAATAAAATATTTGATACCAGAGTTGATGGGCATTGCTACCTTCCCTTCTTTTCCACGTTTGGACTTTGTTTCCCGACAAGCCCTGTAAACGAACTTATAAAAAGGTTGCTCAATGGCAAGAGAGCTGGGATTGGGCAAAAACCTCTGACATTGGAGTGGAGAGAGAGAGAGAGAGAGAGAGAGAGAGAGAGAGAGAGAGAGCACAAACTGGGCAGGTTTACGGAGTTCTGCTACAACAAGTGAGGAAGCATTTTCCAGATGCTTATCATTTTAAAAAATTAAACTAGGAGCACCTAATTCAGATGACTTGGAGGGTAAAGCAATAAACCCATTGTTGTTGCTGTTGTTGAATGAATGAATGAATGAATGAATGTTGATTATCACAGCTAAACAGCCAGCATAGGTTGCTATTGTTGTTAATTTGCCCTTTACCCCAAAGTCCCAGGGCAGGTTACAACAATCAAAACAATATTTAAAAGCAATTTAAGACAACTTACTGTCGCAGAAATAAGGTGGGTCCTAAAAAATATGCCCAAGCAGGCAAATGCACAATTTTGCAGCCAACCCTCGTTGATTTTAGGCAAGAGGGAGGGGGAGGAGGCAACAGGGTGCATAGAAATTTGGGGTTTTGGAAGAGTTGGGTTCAAGTCCCCTTTTAGCTTTAATAATTCAGAGTAGCCAAGGACCAATCACCAGTCACCCTCACAGAGCTGTTTGGGGGATAAAAAGTGGGGTAGGGGAATAAACCTTCACCAGCACTAGGATTGGAGGCAGGGTTTATCTGGCACACACATCCCAAATATTTTATTCAAGTTGGCATCCCTGGTCCCCAGACTGGAGAGCCTCTGCCAGTCAGTACCCAGCTAGATGGACCAATGGGCTGGCTTAGTGTAAGTCAGATTCCTATGTTCTTGTGGAAGAGAAGAGGAACTCACTATCGTTTTCCACTACAGACTGGGAAGGGAGAAGGGACTAGTGGTTAGTATGGAAGATCAGAAATCTCTTGGTATTGCAAACCAGCACGTTGAAGCAGAGGGAGATGGGCCCCAGAGAGGTGAGGAGGAAGAAAGAAGGCAGATTGTTTTGTGAAAGGAGGAAGACCTTGTGAAATGCAGCAGCAACATTAAGAGCCAGGCTTAGAACTCCAGGATTCTCGGGAATAAAGGTTTGGATTAAATTATAGCGGCAGGCAAAGTTATGCTGAAAACAAGGTTACCACACCCTTTTCCCCCTCTTGAAGACTGCTGTGCTGAATTACAGGCAAAGATTCAACAGAAGAAGCTTTCCTCATGCTCCAGTTCCATACCTGGGAAAACTTTGCCTTTTGAACTTGTGTCTGTCAGACAGCTGCTTTAAAAATATAGATGCTGAGACAAGAAAATGGGTCACTCTCCTAGCAGGACCTCAGGGATAGTGGAGGGTCCAGTGCAGGAGAGGACTGGATTAGTGCAGGACTTCCTACGATGTTGGCTTTCTAGGGGTGCATCCAGACTGCCGGTATTTTGCTGGAGGGATTCAGGTGCATAACAAGTAGATTAAAGGCTCTGCAGAATGAATGCTGATTGCCGTATAACCGCCCTGTAAACAAATTAGAATGAATGCTCAATAAAAACAGGAGGCAGTCTTAAACCCCCTCATAAGCATTGTGCAAACAAACCAGGGAGCATGCCAAATAAATAGGTCACTGGTGGATCCCCTAGCGTTGCCAGTCTGAGTGGGGTTGCCAAGTGACATGCTCCTCTGTCTTTAACAGTAGGTTGATGTGTGGAAACCAGCTACTGAAGCTTTTTCTGGGTACGGAGCTAAATGTCATTGCTTGCTAGTGTCTGCCTGTCAAACTGAAATTTTAAATCCCACCTTTCCTTCAAGGAGCTCAAGGTGACAGGCATCATTCTACCCTGCCCCACCCATTTTGTCCACACGACAACTTTGCAAGGTGGGCTAGGCTGACCAAGACTAAGGTGATCCAGGGAGCTTCATGGCTGACTGGGAATAAGAACCCTGGTCACGCAGGTGGTCCTAAGCCCAGCACTCTAACCTAACCACTGCACCACGCTGTCAAAGGTGCAGGAGCAACAGAGGCGGGTTATACTACAAACAGAAAAGTTGGCACCCCTCTTACCAAAGCCGAGGCACGAGCACATTGTTTTCTGAGTGGGGAGTTTTAGGTCATCAGTTTGACGGTGGGAGTCGCATGTCGTCACACCAAACCTTTACCTAGCACGCACATCCTGTCTGCGCAAGGTGCACGGCCTCAACGCTCAGCGCTCCGTTCTGCTGAGCCAACATCCTTCCGCCTCCCAGCCCAGGTAGGAATACATTAGCCAAAGAGCAAAACAAAACACCTGAGAGCAGCCCTCGTTAAGAAGGTCCCTGTAATTACGACACCGATACTTGGCCATCACCCAGCTGTAGGTAGGAGGGATGGGCAAGGGAGATAATTACAGATATGCTGCGCTGCTCATCAACAGGCAGGGCAGGACATGTGGGCTGGGGCGTGAGGCCAGCCCTTCACCTGGGGTTGAAATCGGAGCTGGCAGGAGGCAGCCCCTGCTGGAGAGGATGTGCTTCGCTGCCTCTTTCATAACCACACGGGAGGGATCAGTTCCCTCTTTTGCATAGGGCTCAGATGACTGCCTGGAACCCCCGTGGGTGGGGAGTTTTCCCTGGCAAGAAAATGGGATTATCCCGAAAGAACTTGGTGGGTGTTATGCTCTGCATGACTTTTGCCTGCCCTGTCCTGAATACAGAGATCTGTACCAAGATCTGTCTTCCTTTGCTCAAGGCCACGCTAAACTCCTAGGGCATCCAGGAGCCTGTAGAGGCAGCTCTTTATTTGTCTTCTAGTCTTCTAGACAGACATATATACTGTGTGTGTGTGTGTGTAAAATAGAACTTGATTGAGGTTGATAATGAGCAGCAAAAAACTTCTGCCAGTCACAGAAATAGGATTCTACAGTACTACATTCTGCTCTGTGTGCTTTTGGAAGAGCAGGGTTTATTATTATTATTATTATTATTATTATTATTATTATTATTATTTTATTTGCAGGAGTGCGGCTAGGAAAAAAAGGTGGCAATTTTATGTGCCCTACCAGTTTCTGGCTCAGTACAGTGGTGCCCCGCTAGACGAATGCCTCGCTAGACAAAAAACTATCTAGACGAAGGAATTCGTCTAGCGGAAGGCTGCCCCACAAGACGAAAAAGTCTATGGGGCTGCCTCGCAAGACGGAAAAAAAATATTTTTTTTGGCGCGAAAACCTCCGTGCTCCATTGCCGCTTCGCTAGACGAAAAATTCGCTCTATTTTCGTCTAGCAGGGCACCACTGTACTGCTGTCACCCCATTGACACCCTCTCCCTTCTAAAATAACCCAGGGCCATTCTTAAATGCGGGAATGCAGAACTTGTGACCCTCCCAGTGTTGCTGGACCAGGCCATATCCCACATCGTTCACTTAAAGCACTCTTACGCCACTTGAACAGTCATGGCTCCCCCCCCCCCAATAATATCGGAAACTGTTAAGGGTGTTGGGAGTCATAGTTCTGTGAGGGGATCTCCTAAACACTCTCTGCACCTTTAACAAACTACACTTCCCAGAATTATTTGGAGGAAGCTGTAAAATAGTGTAAGAGTGCTTGAGATGCGTGGTATGAGCAGCTCTCCTTGCCCATGCTGGCTGGGGCTGATGGTAGCTGGAGTCCAACAGTACTGTTATATGTTCTTAAAGGACTCAGAGCAAAGGCCCATGACACAAGTTTGCACAAAAATTGCAAACACCCCCCCCTCCTTTCCCAAATAATTAATTCCATTCCTTTCCCAAATAACCCAGGCATCCTAGACCTGGGCCCCATAGCTAGTGTCCGAAGTCTGTTTTAGTTTGTTTGGCCAAGTGCTTCCTCATCACCAACTACCCACCACAGGAAATTGGGGGGGGGGGACCACTTGTGGCTCTCCGATGTTGCTGGACTAAAATTCCCATCAGCCTCAGCTCCTCCAGCTGACCTTTATATTCAGCATTTATATTCAGCATTCATGTATATTTGCCAGTGTTGTAAGAATTTTAAGGGCTTTTATTTATATATAATAATTGTTATTAATGTACCAAAACAAATAAGACAACATGTCTGAAAACCAGCACAGGAAGACAGGCCTGACTTCCAACTGGCCAATTATTTCTTTGTCTCACGAACAAAGGGGGGGGGGTTGCCCCTCCAGCTACTCAGCAGCCCTCTGGCTGAGTGATAATCTCTGGCATCCTGATATCTGAGTGTCAGACAAAAAGGTGTTATTAACTTGGCTGGGATATAGGGAAATGTAAATATCTTTTGTTTCACTTGATGGGTTTTTTGTGGAGGGCAAGAGGCATGGGGGCAGGGTCCAAGTTGCCACCAGACCCTCCCAATTTGTGATGTAATTCTAATGTATGGAGGGGTGGTCTTGAGCTGGAGGGGGGGGAATTTCAAAAGTCTATATAGGAGCTTGCACACCTTTGTTGGGGGTCTTTTGCTTGCAAGACACCCTGCTGCAGCAGTAATAAAATACAGGGCAATCGCCTTGCTTTGGGAGATTCTGTATCGTCTCTATTTTATTCATAAGTGCTCTTGAGAGGAGGGGAGCCCTACTAAGGCTCTCCCCCAGGTTCATGGACTCCCTTCTGGGGTTGAACCTAAATTTTTATAACACCAGCACAAAGCTTACATGGTGGTTAGACATGGGGCATTTCCAGGCCACCTGTTTATTGAGCAATCATCCTGATTTGCTTGCAGATGACATTGGCTGTTTAATGATGATTCATTACCATTTGTTTATGGTGAGGTTAGATGACATTGCATCAAAGCAGTTGGTATCCCACACTTTTCCTGTGGGGGGCGGGCGGGCAGGCAGGCAAGTAGATATAGATCACCTGTGTAGGGTAATACATAAAATACTTGGCCAGATCTCTAGATCAAAAGCTCAGGGCTAAACATACTCTCCAGCAAGAGAAAGCCCCCGGTAGTGTTTAAAAAGTCACAAAAGCAAGCAATAGTGTAGCGTGGGGATTTAGAGCGTTAAACCTTTTAATATCCCATTAAGTCCACTACCAGAGCTTCCATGTTTCTACCCCTCTTAGGATTGATCAGACTACAAACCTTAGTAAGTTTTAAAATGCTTTACCTACAACATTCCAAAGGTCGGGTTCATGCATCTATTCATACAGCAGCAAGTGAACACAGGCAGGAATCTTGGAGTACAAAATATAGAGAAATAGCTCTAAGCATGCGGTCTGAGCTTGTAGCGTGCAAGCTCAGGCATGTCCTATCTCAGAGTTCACATTGTTTGCTCTTTTACCATGTGAGGGAGATGACCTAGCTAGCAGCTGAATCTAGCAATTCTGTGGTCTTAACCCCTTCTTGCATTAACTAGCCCTATGATTGCTAGTTATATTTGACTGTAATTTCCCACATTTCCCTGTCACTTTCATTAAGGCAAAAAGTTGTATATTTTGGGGAAGTGGGTTTGTTCTGCAAGACCTCCCAATCAACTATAACTGGGCATTCAGAATTTTCCAGTATGTGACTGAATCCCACCAGAAAATAGCAACAATCTGGAAGCATCCCATGTCAAAACTTGCTTGAGTATTTGTTCTGGTTTCACCAGGCAATTATACAACATTGAGTATTCTGCATTCGTCTTGATTTGCGAGCAGGGTTTTTAATATGTCTTCCCATTATTCATTTGTCCTTTCCACATGTTTCAATACATGTTCAAATCACTTTCCTAAACCAAAACCAAAATGGATTTGTTGCACTAGGGCAATAGAGCGCTTTAATCCACTTTACTTGTTCAAATCTCAGGTGCCTCCAGGTGGTTGGTATTTTTGCGAAAGCGATTTAAGTGCATACATTATGCAGGAAAGTGGTCCCATAATTAAATCCATAAGCCTCCCTCCTCAACTAACTCCTTCAGATTTTAGTCCCCATACTTCTAAAAACAATAATTAGGCTCTGAGACAAAACAGTAAGGGGGGAAAGGTCCCTCTCCTCCTGTAATTCAAGCACTTAGTTCCTGTACTTCACTGCAATGAAGCCTCAAGTCTGTGTAACTGAGGTCACATCCACACCATGCATTTAATCCACTCTTACACCATGGAGTCATGGAGAACCTTGGGAACTGTAGTTTGTTAAGGGTACTGGGCATTCTAGGGCTGGGAGGGTCAGCACCCTTAACAGTTTCCAGGATTCTTCGCTGGAAACTGTAGGAAATGTAGGGCAATTCTGGCACCTGAAAAACCCACAAGCACTAATCTGAGGTCCCTGGCAGTACCAATACAATATTTAAATAATAGTAGTAAACAAAACATTCGGTTTCCCTTTCATGGCACCTAAAACCTGCTGTCTAAGGCGGCCACCTCACTGTCTAACTAAAGGGCCGGTCCTAATAATGCATTCCTTCCAACAACTCTACTCTGCTTATTTTCCTCTCCTTGGCAGGATCCCACTGCAGAAGTTCCCCTCAGTCCGAAGCCGGTTTGGCCGCTCAGGCCTCCCCATCGCTGAGTTGTTAAGACGAGGAAGAGTGAGGTCTGGGACTCCCTCGAAAGAAGGTTCTGTCGCCAGCCAACGCCTGCACAACTACATGGATGTAAGTGCCCACGAGTGGCAGATGGTGCCCATTGGGACATGAAGGGCGGAAGGCAGGGAGCCCAACAGGAGGCAGAGGCAAAGCCCCTGACAGGCACCAATTAATTCTAGTTTTATCCCCATTCTCCTCTCTGCTGATTTCTGAGGGGAAGGAAGCTGATGGGCCGTGCCCCCTGACCCCCCAAATGGTGGGGGTAGGCTAAGCTTGTAGGGGGGGCAATGTCCCTTTTGCCCTAGTGGAACAACCCCCAGTAGTGCCCACTCACCTTCCCTAGGGTAGGGACAGAAACTAGGACAGATGGCACCTTGTACAGGCCCCCTGTCAAACCTGGCACCAGCCCTGGGAAATGGGAGGCCATTTTGGGAATTCTGTGCTGACCCCTTCCTTCCCCATTCTACCCTAGGCACAATACTATGGACAGGTCTGCATTGGAACCCCAAAACAGTGCTTCAATGTTGTCTTCGATACTGGTTCGTCAAATTTGTGGGTGCCCTCCTCCAAATGTTGCCTTTTTCACCTGGCATGCTGTAAGTTTATTTTTTATTCTTATTGGCTTTCTTCACAAAAGTGACCCCAAGCAAACCCACAAGAGCAACAAAACACTAAAACCAAGTGTAACAAACAGCTGACAAAAACCTGAAAACACAACTATACAACATTCTTGATGCCTTGTAGCTCAGTCAGTAGAGCATGAGACTCTTAAATCTCAGGCTCATGGCTTCAAGCCCTACGTTGGGCAAAAGATTCCTGCATTGCATAGAGGGACTAGGTGACCCTTGTGGTCCCTTCCAACTCTATGATTCTATATAAAAGATGGGTCTTACAGATCCCACCCCACTGTAAAGGCCACAATTGTCTGAAACCCTTCGAACTAAGAGCTAAAACCCTGGTTACAAATGAATTGGCACCTAAAAATAGATAAAGATGGCACCAGGCAGGCCTCCCTGGGGAGAGAGTTCTACAAGTGGTGATCTACCACTGAAAAGGCCCATTTGATTTGAGCTTCCTGCACTCAAGCAGAAGCTGCGTTGGACGTTTGGCTTCCAAAAAACGTTCGAAAACCAGAACACTTACTTCTGGGTTTTCGGCGTTCGGGAGCCGAGTTGTTCATCAACTAAGCTGTTCAAGAACCATGGTACCACTGTACTCTGGTTGTTTCTATAGATTACTATTATAGGTTTTTTATTTTATGAGAGCCAGTGTAATAAACCATACAGCCCTTTGTGCTGCAGTTCACAAGCACCAACCATAGTTAATTATTCCTAATCATAGATCATGATTTACTATGAATGCAGAGATGGCTCCTGTTATGCTCCTCCTGTAACACGAGCAACAGTGGCAAACCATTGATGCTTGGCTTTGTTTTCTGTTCAAACTGGGATTTATGGTTTGTTTTGCTATCCCTTCTGCTAGCAAAGGAGCAAAGAGGGAACATCTTCACAATCAAGGTTCACTGTGATGTGTGAATGCAGCTACTACAATGCTATTTTTATAAAAAGAAATCATGTTGCTGTCTTGCCAAGATCTCTCTCTCTCCCTCCCCCCAAATTACCCACTTCCAATCCGTTTTATAAAAATATCAAATATTGGGAAAATACTGCTTAAATGGAAGAGTTTTACAGTGCTGTAACACTATAACGCTAATTTTAAAACAACGAAAAGCTGTCATAGCACACATTTTCCTTCTAATTAAACACTTCCCATATGCACTTCTGATCAAAAACAAACTTTTAAAAATATATATATTTCTTGGGTAGCAATGCACAATCACACTTACATAAATGAGCTTTCAGCACTAAATTAATCATTGATATAAGTACCTATTTATATATAGATTCAGGCGAACTGAATCTTCTCTTTATTCACGCACAGCTGCTCTGTCACAATGCCCACTAGTGGTGGGAAGTAGCATAGCAGCATAGACACACAGAAAACGATACTGTACCCGTGGTAGTGTGGAAAGTCAGTTACAATTCTCCTTCTCACTTCCTGGAGAAGTGTAATTGCTTATTCATGCTCAGGGCATCAGTCTGGAAGAGGGATGGGGAAGAAATCTGATTCAGTTCGCATTTGAAGGCAAATCGGTCAAATTTGCCCTTTCTGAAACAATATGAGAACTGAAACACAGACATCTCTTCATAATTTCCATTTACCTGAATGTTGTGATGCAAGTCTCCCACTAACAGTGTTTACAAAAAACATATGTTAGGGGGAGATGTGTGTGTACACACACACACACACACACACACACCCCATATTCAGGTGCATTATATTTGGAAAAATGCTTACAGAAATGTGCACATGAATCAATACCATGTACAAATAGGTGATTATTTAGGAGACCTTTGCACTAAAATGCTGAATTATTTTCATGAGGATGTTTTGTTTTTCTAAACATTGCAAATGGCTGCAGAAATTTGTAGAACCGAATTTAAGACTGGAAGAATGGGAAATTGAAAGAAGTACTCTGGAAGCAGCCCGGAATAAACGCTGTCCTGAGCGTCTTGCACCAAATGACAGTTCCATAAATTTTCCATAAACAGAAGAAAATACTAGGGTCAGCGATAGTAATGATGTTCCTGGGCCAAATCTAGCCAACCCAAGAGATGCCAATCAGCCCCCTGTGGTGGATGACTTGAGAAGCTGGTTCCACCTGAGACAAGAGAACTTGCTGGCAGGCCATTATAAGGGGTGTGGGTGAAGTGGCTGCTAGGCTATGCTTCACCCACTCCTCAAAGTGTTGCCGTTATCAGTGCTCTAGAGCAGGAGTGAGGAAGTAGATGTGGCCACTGGCCCACCCTCCGCTGGCTATTTTTGGCCAGAGGGCTGGGCCGGCCAGCTGCCAGTCCCATGACATCATACCATGTCAAGCGATTCTGCTTCAAAGGAAGAATCGGAAGTGCACTAATCTTCCTTGGGACTCCTGGGTTGAATTCAAACTTCTGCTGCACTGCCTCGCCCCTTGTAAGCCACAGCTCAAATTCAAGCCAACGATTCCTGCCAAAAGCAAGGCTTGAATTTGGGCTTTCAGCAGGAACCTTGGCAGCTGCAGGTTGAATTCTGCTCCTGAGTGGAAGTGATTCCAGTGAGGCTTGGCAATTGGTGCCCACTTTAAAAGGTGCCCAACCCCACTTGCAGTTGAACCACCAGAGCATCATAACTCTAAGGCTCCCTGTCATTCCTTTGCAACCCTGGCTTTACTTACCTCACACCTGGCACCAGATGATGTCAGGTGGGGGCTTGGGGAATAACAGCCTGACAGGCCACACCAGTATCCCTAGTTGGCCTCACTTGACCTGAGCTTCCCCATCCTTGCTGTGCAGCCTTAGGGAGGAAGGCCCTTATACTATTCTTGATCTCAAGAAAAGATTGTGCAGTTGTTGAATGGTAACAGGACAGTGTCACCTGTAAAGTAGCTGCTGCTAAAGAAACCATAAGCTTTAATAGTAGTAGTAGTAGTAGTAGTAGTAGTAGTAATGTTCCTGGGAGCACTAGAGTTGAAACCAACCCTTATCCTGCCATCACACAGACAGCTGCTTTCTCTCTCCTCAGGGGTACACAGTCACTACCGGAGCTTTTTCTCCTGGACTCACAAGGCCAACGACTCCAAATTTGCCATTCACTATGGAAGCGGGAGTCTCAAAGGATTCTTGAGCCAGGATGTTCTGAGGGTGAGTACAGGGGGCTTTTATGCCTGGCTTCTCCTCCAGGAGACGGGATAAGCTTAACCAGTGGGGGAAGGAAGTGTCTCGACACAAAGGCAAACTTTCCATAAAGGGAAAGAAGCGTTCCCTGTGGATTAAACAAGCGGAAATGCCAGGGTACTAATTTCAACCAGATTTCTGTATGATTTACCTTCAGAACGTAACTTCAGTGTCAGGTCAGCCCTGGAAGTTATCATAGGAAGGGGGTGGAGGATGGGGGAAAGCACCCAAGCATGCAGGGTGTCTTCCCCTTCACAACGAATCACCAGCATCAGCCCACAAGTTCACACACCTCTGTGATAGCTTGTAAGAGAGAGAGAGAGTTGCTCCTGGGAACTTTGCACACCTTCTTTTTATGAAATGGTGGAGACCATGGCCCTTTGGTCGTGAAAGTGATGAAGAGTCTAATATTTAAATATGTTATATACATATATGAACGTTCCAGCTGTTGTGTTGTTGTTGTTTGCCAGGGACAGTTTCTGTGTTCTGGCCCCTGATCCCAGTAAACCACTGCTTCTATTTTTGCCTTTTGACTATTGTGAATGACATTTTTTTTAAAAAAAACCCCACAAAAACCCATACAGCCTTTATCCTTTACCCCTGAATAACAGTGAGGCTGACACAACCAACTAGGTTTTCATAGCGTTCTTGAAAAGCTCACCATGGCTTAGGGCTCTGTGTACCTTCTGTGTGGCGAGTGTATTTTTGTGTGCCAGCACAACAATGTACCACGGGCATAATTGGGCTTCCGCCAAATCCTGTAGCCCTTCAGCTTTCCATAACTCTGGTACAGGGATTGCATCCTAAATCTCTGAGTGAGGCTGAAGGCATTTTGACTTTGCTGCGCATACATGTAAACAAAGGCTTAAGAACTGGTTGTCTGTGGCCTACCGGGTGGAGTGGCTAGCTGCCAGGCCCCTTTGCTACCTACTAAACCTGCATCACTGTAAATACAAGGGAACTTGGGAATCTGCCTTATGCTGAGTCTCTCTTTGCTCCCAGATTGCTGGTGTTTGACAGTGACAAAGCGAACCCGGAAAAAGTCAAGATGCCAATGATTGGATCTGACATGTGGGTTCCAAAGTCACAGAGCGATACGCTCGGCAAACATAGTTTGCAAGGTTTTTCCCTGGATAGGGACAGTGACAAGATAAACCCGGGAAAACCAGGATGCCAATGGATGGGTCTGACATGTGGGTTGAGACATCACAAAGCAGGGAGCGTAAATTCTTCCTGTGGCATGGAGGCATGTACAGAGTACTAAGGCAGGCCTCATACCAAGCTGATTTTACTCACTAGGGATGTTGAGTGCAGTACAGAATGGGAAGGAAATCTGTGTGCTTTCCTAGGCAACACCATTGCTGGAGACTTGGATAGTAAGTCTGTTGCTGTTATAAACGGCAGGTGCACTGAGGTGAGTTCCACTGATACAGTGGAGGAGGTGCTCCAGATGTACAGCTCAGAAGGAGCTACAAAGGGTGAAAGGTCCACCAGGTATGCTCAGGAGTTTGCTAACACAGCTGTTGCAGATTTAGCAGTGGTTAGTGGCCCGGCACAGGTCTTGAAACCCGGAGTCTTGAAAGGGGTACAGGGTTTGTCCTCAAGGGACGGGAAACCACGCCTAAAGGCTGTAAGGGTAGACACTGTTTCCTTGGAGAAGGAAGCTGGACCACGTCCAGAGGTTGTGTGTGCCAACACTGATTCCTCAGAGAGGAACGAGGCTAGTGTTCGAGTCCCAACAAAGCCAGGTGTGAAGTTTCCTGATAGTCAGAAGGGTTATGACACCAAGACTAGTCAGAAGTGCAAGATGGTAAGCCTCAAGGCCAATCCAGTTGCAGGTAGTTCCAAGGGTGGAACGGGTGATACAGAGGTATACTGTGTGTATGACGTCTGTATGGTTGTTGCAGTCACACTGATGACTGATGACTGCAGCAATGTGCATGAAGTTGTTGGAGATTCATTCCCCGTGTGCAGTCATGGTTTATTGTCTATCACATGACTGGGAATGGGATGTGACGTGGACAGGATGTTTGTCTTACTGTGTTCCCTGAAGTAGGACTATTGTCCTTTGTTCTTTTTCTTTGCTGCCTGATGCTAGAGAGAGAGGGAGCCATGTTAAAGTGCTCCATGTGTGTTTATATGTAAATAAAGTAGATTAACCTAAATGCTGAGTTCTGTTATGCAAATGCGCAAACCTCTGCGGATCCCTAAGTGTGCTGATGTCTTCTGGCATCAGTTGCTGTGATGTTCAGGCTGAGGAATGCTTATGAAGCTCCCGAACGATTGTCCAGGAGGGAGGGAACATGCCAGTCGGGCATGAGTCTCTGCCAGGGTCCTACTCGTGTGTAAGATGTATCCTGACAGAGAAACCATCTTGTACCCAAGGTTGAGGATGCCCGACACATGTTGCACACGTGTGATGTCATGTGTGTGTGATGCGCGATGTCACATCGTCAGGGGGAGACCAAGTGCTGAGCCAAGCACAGCCTGGCTTCAGTGGCCAGGAGAAGCCTGCATTGTGCTCAGCACTGAACTCAGCCTCCTCCACCCCAACACTGAGGGGGCCTGGCCCCCTGCCAACAGATACTGAGCAGGACAAAGACACCCCCGCCCTATAGAGTTGGCACGCCTGGTCACACCATTGGCCCACCTAGCTCATTAATATCTATACTGACTGACAGTGGCTCTCTAGGGCTAATCTCAGGCCTACCTGGAGATGCCAGGGATCGAACCTGCATCCAATGCAGATGCTGTACCACTGAGCCATGGCTTTCTGAAGGCAGCCCTGTTTAGGGAAGTTTTTAATGTTTGAAGTTTTGTTCTGTTTTTAATGATCTGTTGAAAGCCGCCCAGAGTGGCTGGGGAAACGCAGCCAGATAGGCAGGGTAGAAATAAATTATTATTATTATTATTATTATTATTATTATTATTATTATTATTATTCCCCATGACCAATGGGCTTCAGCAGATTCATTACTGAGGATGAGGCTGAAGTGTTTGTGTTTACCTTTGGAAGGCATGAGGAAAGTGAGATAGGCTTTCCTTCCAGTGTAACCTGTGACAGCTTCTGTTTGTTAAACTGTAAATTGTCTAAGGCTTACTACTCCAACATCCTCCAGAAGGCACTTTGAGAGATGTTTTGAAAATAGGCAAACTTATTTAAATTATATTGATGGATTACAAAGCTACATGATTAATCAACTAAAAATCTTGCAGTGGCTATGAGCCTTAATTAAAATTATTCAGACATTCATCATGGCGATTTATATATATACGGCATCATTTCATGAATATAGCACTTTGCAATATTGCCTAAGCAAATCCTAAGAGCAGAGCATATTTCAAGATAGTTACCTCTGCATTTGGAGAGAGGAACTGTGGTTTGCTTAAACTATGTTTCGGAACATGCCAATATCTGAAACTGCAGTTTGATCCTTGCTTACCTTCACTATCATTTACTAGATTATAATTTCTGATCTCTTCCTCTGGTTCATGGAAGAGAAGGAGGGGGAGCACACAACCCAGTGGCTTGCCATGATTCAGTCACATAGTGGGAAGCTACAGTCTCCTGTTACACCTCAACCCAGCTACAGCTGAATCCCATTTTCTCTTCTACTAGAAAGTAAGCACTGGATCAGGTGGCACCACAATGGTATTCAGGGACAGAGCCATAAGCTTAAAGTTGCAGCAAGAGGATGCTAAAGCCTTGGTCTTTCAAAACTGAGCGTTGTAGCGGGTATCAAGTTTTTCTAGTTCAGAGATATGAGAGTATCTGTTCGATGGAGCAGAAGACATGATGCTTAACTTCTCTCTCCTCAGATTGGCAACTTGACCGTTGTGAACCAGACATTTGCCGAGGCTACAGATCTGCCAGGTTTGGTTTTTGTAGCTGCAAAGTTTGATGGCATCATGGGGCTGGGCTACCCCAGCATCTCAGTCAACAATATCACCCCACCCTTTGATAACATGATGAAGAATAAGCTGCTTAAGAAGAACGTATTCTCCTTCCATCTCTGCAAGTAGGAAACCTTCATGTTGCCTCCACCTTTCTCTCATCTCAGTCTTACCCTTCCCAAGTCCCAATGCATCCCTTTAGAGTTGCATCCAATGTTAGCCACAATCAGAGTAGACTCTTTGGAATTAATTGGCAGGACTAATGTAGCTGTTAACGAAGCTCTGGCATAATACAATCACACCATCGAGTCCCAGTTAATCTTGCTGCCCTATTCTGGACCAACTGAAGTTTCCAAACCATCTCCAAGGGCAAAAATTTACAATGCATGAAAAACTATTTGCTTTTCCTTCTCAGCTGCTGTTTGCATTGACTCAGTCTCTCCTACACTGAACATGCCCTCAAAAACATGCCCACATTTCATTGGATGTTAGGATTAGGCACACTTTCTCCATTCTCAATAGAAGAGAAGAACAAAGAGCTTCTCTTAGCAAGCACAGTGGTGGCCAATTTCCACATTGGTGGGGGTGGGGAACATGCCTGCTCCTTTTTGCTCTTCTAAATGTGGCCACCATTTTGTCTTACTTGACACACCCCATGGCAGCCATTTTGTGACTGGCACTGAATTATCAGAATTCCAAACGCGTCCACTGTCCCAAAAAGGTTGGCAAACTCTGGCCTAAGTAAGCTATTAAGAGGTACTTTGAGCCGCTGAGTCATCTTGTTGCAGCAGGGTAGCTCTAGGTGACACCTTTTTATGCAGGAATCTGGGCTGTCAGTTTTCCAGTTGGCATAACATTCTTCTTTTCAGTGACTCACAAAGACTGGTTTAGGATTCTGAAATGCCTCTGTGTATACAATACAATTAAAGAGGATGTTGATTGCCAGGTTCAGTACATCTTGCCATGTATATATTATGGGTGGGTACCGTCACACATTATAGGTACATGTGTGGGATGCTGCTGATATTTTCTGTGCATTCTCGGTTGTTCCTCATCTAATGGCAGGTGGCTCCATCACTCTGGTGTTTCATGTAACATGACAGCTTTACTGGGTCTGCTTCTTTTTACTGGAAAATAACATTGTTTTGGTAGTGTCCTTGCTGTTGAACAATTGTAGAGCTCAAAAGGTCCCAAGTTCAATTGCTAGCAGAGCAATTCCAGGCAGAGCTCTTGTCTGAAACCTTGGGTAGCTGCTCCTGGTTACTAGAGACAATACTGAGCAAGTTTAGCCATTGCTCTGACTCAGTGTGGCAGCTTCCTATGTATTTACAGTTATACAGGTTCAGTAGGTGATGAACAAGCACGCCAGGTGGCCACTCTACCCAGAGGCCATGGTCAATCATTCCTAGCCCCAAAACAGTGTTGGCCCATACCCTCAAGATCAAGATCTTAAACAGCTATTTCTGCCAGCCAAGAGCTTCTCAGAAACCTTTCTCAGTCAGCACTAAAGCTCACGCCACAGTTTGTTCAGATTCAAACTGTCCCTTTGAGACCCCACCCAGTTGATGGATGTGACATGTTACAGGAGCATGGAGCAGCCATTGCTCATCAGAGTCCATTATCCACTAGGCAGGGTTGCCAACTGACCAGGGGCTGGGATGACCTGACCTGCTCCTGTACCCTTTAACAGAAATTCAACATGCAGAAATCGGCAGGTGAAGCTTATCAAAGGAACAAAATTAAAAGAATCCCATGGATTTGAGTGACCGTTTGCAATTCCAAGTGTTCCCTTTGAACCACTCTGAGAACTGTAGCTGCATGAAGGGAACAGGGGTCTCCTGACAATCCTCAGCACCCTTAACAAACACCAGCTCCCAGAATTCCTTGGGGGAAGCCATGACTGTTTCAGGTGGCATCATAGTGCTTTAAAGGTATGAATGTGGACTTAAGTTGCCCAGAGGCAATCTATGCATTTATGCCAATGTTAGGTGGCACACAAGTTTTGTTAAGTAAATAAAATATCCTTTTCTCTTGCTTGCCTGCTCCACACACATACCCATTGTTGCTCCTCAGAAGAAGCGCTTTTTTACCCTTCTGATTCTTCTTCTAGCACTGCGAACGGCTACGAAAACAACGGTGGCGAAGTGGTTTTCGGAGATATCAACCATGATGCCTATGAAGGGAAGCTCCACTACATCCCAGTGTCACGCAAGGCTTACTGGCAGATCAAGATAGACAAGTGAGTGCTGCCATTTAGTTCCTGATCTGTGTTTCTGGGATAGATTTATGTACCGCTTAGTCATTCACATTTCCAAGATGGCGCACATAAAAACAAAACAATTAAAAGCTGCCATAGAACTGAACGCTACCTCAGAACACATGCTGGAATAAGAAAGTCTTTTGTTGCGTGGCAAGACTGAGACTAAGAAGGAGGAAGCGGACAGGCAATGCTGCCACCCCCTGCACTGGCAAGTGAAGGCTGGGTGAGGGCAGACTGAGGTTGCTGGGTAAAGTGCCACTCTTGCCCCAATGGACCAGCCTCTGCTGTGCATTATTGAACTGTCCGGTTTTATAATTGGGTTTCCCTGCAAGGTCAATTTAGCATGCGAAAGTGGATCAAATTAATTTTTATTAGACATTATATTCCATTTCTTTCTAACCAACTTAATTGTTTCAAGGGTCTCCCACATTTTCAAATATTTTGATCCTAATATTGTCCAACCCACCAAAGATGCTGTATACGTATATTCTAAAGTTGCCCAGGTTGGATAGTTAACACCAGATGTAGGTTTCCAGTCTTTGGCACACGGCAATTAATAAGCATGATGGTATACCAAATCCAAATTTTGATTTATTTATTTTTGGAAGAGATATTCTTGGAGTTGCTGAACTCCAAAGACATTTCCTAAACAAACAAACAAACAAAATATTTTTCAAAAATATGTTCCAGATATATAAACTGGAAGTCCTTTCAGAATATAAATTCTTGCACGAAGGCAAGAGTTGAAGGTTTTGTTCTACCCACTTTTGATTGTAGCCACACAAACACACTCCCCACCCTCAAGCCATGCCTGCTGCCACCAATATGGATTCCAGAAGACAAATAAACCAGAAATCAACTCCTGCTTTATTTAAAACCACCAGTGTTTAAAAATTCAAACAACAAACCATTAATTTTTTTTTAAAAAAACCATTGACATCCTGAATATGCAGTGAACAAAACACTTTTACAGATGGTACTTGGGTATAGACCTAGAGAATAGCACTTCAAGTCATCAGTGAATAATAGTTATAATTGTCAAACATATTTCAACATTACAGGCTTCCTTGGTGGCATCGGTGTCTAAAATGGCAGATTTAGCTGCTTGGGAGTTTGATAAGATAATTCAGGCTTGCATCCATCCAAATTAATGTCCTAACAGAAAATATATATTGCATTTCCATTACTCAGTATGATTGCAATACCCCCCCACCTGAAAAAGATGTTCTAAGCAAGGCCACATATCTCTTTTTTGCCATCTATGAGAAATGTTTGTGTTTAAATAATAAATGTGAAGCCTATTGCAGGAAATCCTCTACCCTCTGGACTCTTGGGTACAGCAGTCCTTTCCTCTCAGTGATGCCAAGTTGCAGTTATCCTGGTGGGGTTTTCCGCTGGCCCATCTGCGGAGTTTTGCCAGCGTGACTTCATCTCTGCCAGTGGAGAAACACAGCCTTCTCCAACCTGCCAGATGTTTTGGACTACAACTTCCATCAGCCAGTGCTGGCTGGAGCTGATGGGAGTTGTAGTCCTAAACTTCTTGCAAGCACCAATTGGGGAAGGCTGTCTTAAGGATGCTGGGCTGGTGTAATTCAGATAAAGGCTCTCGCCCTAAACCTAAATCGCATTCTGGCTTTTCCAGACAACCACTTTGCAGAGCAGTTGTGCTGATTTAGGATATGTTCACATTAGGGACTTATGATGTGGTGAGGGCATTTTCCTGCCCACTGCATTTCAAGCTGCATTAGCATGGTGTTGTTCACATCAAAGAGTGGGTGGGGATGTCTTCACCGGATATACATGGCCTTTTTGGTTTCCCCTGACGAGGTCAAAGCCACCATGGTGCAAAATGTCAGGCTAAGATCTCTGTGACCAAGGTTCGAATCCCCACTTTAGTCATGGAGCTCACTGGATGACTTTGGACCAGCCAGTCACTATCTCACAGCTTAGCCTGCCTTGCAGAGTTGCTGCAGTGGTAACGTGTGTGTGTGAAGGGGAATCATCTATACTGCCTGAGCTACCTGGAGGGAAGGTGGACTAGAAATGTAGCAATATAAAGAATTGGTATTCTCACCATAGTAGAGTATGAGAGAGAGTGTGTGTGTGTGTAATTTGCAAGCCATTGTTCTGATTTACATCCTCCCAAGGCAGCACCAAAGCAGCGCGGGTGGCGCTGTGGTGTAAACAATCGGAGGATTGGCGGTTCAAATCCGTGAGACGGGGTGAGCTCCCGTTGCTCGGTCCCAGCTCCTGCCAACCTAGCAGTTTGAAAGCACGTCAAAGTGCAAGTAGATAAATAGGGGAAGGTAAACAGTGTTTCCGTGCGCTGCTCTGGTTCGCCAGAAGCGGCTTAGTCATGCTGGCCACATGACCCGGAAGCTGTCTGCGGACAAACGCCGACTCCCTCGGCCAGTAAAGCGAGATGAGCGCTGCAACCCCAGAGTCGTTTGTGACTGGACTTAATTGTCAGGGGTCCCTTTACCTTTTTTAAGGCAGCAAAGAAACAGCATAATATTACAATAAAATTTAAACTTAAATTTCAAAAATGCAAGAAATCAGCAATGCAGTATTGAAATCTAACAACCAGTATAAAACCATTTCAAGAGCCTCAGTTTTAATCATGAGCTTTGAGTACTTGTGTAACACAGGACTTCTGGAGCTCCAAATGCTATCAACATTGCTGATGGTCCCGGGTTGTTGTTTTTTTTAAAAGATACAGTACAGTATTCAATAGGTTGTTTGTTTTGCAAGAATAGCAATAACCACAAGAGGGCAATCCTGCTACATTTTCAACCAACTTTCAGCTACACAGTACTTTACTTGCTGCTCCTGTTTCCTGAGGTTTTTGCTATTTTTGTACTTTACGTGTTCTCTTGGATATTATTTCTGTTATTGTTGTGGAGGTTTTTTTTTAATTGTAAGTTGCCCTGGAGGCAAAAAAGCTGAAAGATGAGAAATTAAATGTTTTTCAATGAATAAATAAAAATAAATATGTGCTGAGCGGAAGCGGAAAATTCCAATCAATCCACGCAGCACCTTCAGGGAAATGCTGGAAACCTGACATCAAGGACACTGCTAGGTCCAAAACAGACTCAGGACACAGGCCCATGACCCAGATTTTGCCGATAGGCAAATTAAAACGGTGGGTGGTTGAGGTCTTAGTTCACATCCATATTCTACATTTAAAGCACTCTTGGACCACTTTTAACAGTCATGAAGAACCTTGGGAACTGTAGTTTGTTAAGAGTGCTGGGAACTATAGCTATGTGAGCTCAGCTACAGTAGTTCCTAAGATTTTCCAGGCTTGTTAAAAGGGCTTTAAATGTAACAGTATAGAGAGAAACAGCACATGCAATTTTTATGCGGATCTGTGTACTCTTTTGGGAATGCAGAACTGGTCAACCTACTGGGGCTCAGTGCAAACCCCCCCCCCAAAAAAAAACAAGGGCTCAGGCCCCTAACAACACTCCCTGCCTGATATGCTAGTTTTCTTGGAGCAGAGATTTATTTATTCAATTAGTGTGTGTAAAGAAGAAAGAGGAACAGCCCAGACACAGGTTCATCCACTTCATCTGCTGTTGGTGAGAACTAGATCTTAAACTGCCAATCCCAAGCTCTTTCAGCGGTGCGTATGAGTTTGGTGGTCAGAGTCCTCCTCCTCACTAGCTTCTGGTTGTCTGGCCACAAATGTGCCCTCTCAACTCTCACCAGGTCTCCAAAACACTGTGAATAAAGGTTGCCAACCACTTTCATTTCCCCTCTGTGTAGGATAACTGTGGAGAAGCAATCCAAGAGTGAAAAATGTTGGCCGTGGAGGCTGTTTGACAAGGACAATTCAACGAAGTTGTGCAAGGACAGTTGCCAAGGCATTGTGGACACTGGCACTTCTCTTATCACAGGGCCTAGTGATGAAATCAAAGAGCTGCAGAAGGCCATTGGGGCTGAACATATCATGGGAGGGCAGGTAAGGAAGAGGGAATGTGTCTAGGATCCTTTAACAACACATCCAAAACAACAACAACATAAAACCCTCCATGCAGATCCTTCCAAATTAACAAATCCACCCCTTGGTTCTGGTTTCATTGGCTTATTCTCTCTGCTGTCCATCTGTCTATGCCAGTGTGATATCCCATCACACTCTAATGTGACCAAGAAGCAGAACTCAGGCTAGGGTTGTGCACCTGAAGGGGTGAGTTTATGCAGGACCATTTTCAGTGACCAGAGTCAGCAGAGGTGAGAAGCAGACTTTGTTCCTATTCCAATGGTATACCCAACATTCTTTTGCTTTCTTCCATATGAATTGGAAATCTTACTACAGTATTTGCACCTTAAAGTCCTGCACTTAAGAGGCCAGTTTTGCAGTGAGGCCAAAACCTGCCTTTCTTCCCTGACCCTGGGGCTCTTCTTGACCACCTCTTTTTTTGATCATTTATCCTGATTTGCTTGCACAAAGCTTAGCATGGAGGTCAGACTATGTCTGGCATTTGTTGAGCATTCTTTCTTGTTTGTTTGCGGGAAGGTTATTTGACAAGGAGCAGCATCAAACTGTGGGGTCGCCCTATGATTATGCGACACACTGCATTTGGCTAAGGAGAGAAGAAGCAATCCCAAGGATGCCATTTTCAGCGACAGCTCCTCATCTGCCGTGGAGTCTAGTACCTTCAACCTCTGGCAAAACGCAGTGGTGGGAGTGAGTGGGGTTTGGGGTAAATGCCCTAGCAGAAGAGGTGTGTTGAGAGAAGAATGGCTGTCCAATCTCTTCCCCTTCCCTTCCTCATGGCACTCTCCCTTTTCCCACCACAGTATGCAATAGATTGCAGTAAACTTCCTGAGCTACCAAACATGACTTTTCATCTTGGTGGAAAGCCCTTCGCTCTGACACCAAAGGACTACGTTCTCCAGGTAAGAGAGACCAACACAAGACCTTTGAGGAAATGGTGATGGCTTTAGCAGGGGGTTGGACTAGATGATCCTTGGGATCCAATCCAACTTTACAATTCTATGATTCTATGAATGTAAAGCTGTACGATGGTGCTTTAAGTGTATAATGCAGATGGGGCCTTAGACCCCTAGACAGTGAAAGTCAGTCCGAATGGGCAATACTGGCCAAGTGAACCCATGGGTCAGGCTCGGTATAAGGCAGCCTCCTATGTTCCTCAGAACTCCTGAGTAAGAGTGAGACCACACCTCGTTCAGGAGTATAGGTGGGGGAGGAATTTGGTTAGCATTTTAATACACAACTCCCTAATTTGCACTTCTTGAAACAATATGCAGACCAAACACAGCTGTCTTTCGAAATCCGCACTTCTCCATCCAAATAATACATACATAAATGTCTACATTTGGGGAAAGTGAGCATAAAAAATGCACATGTTCAGGAAATAACATTCAAAAAAATCCATTACAATAAGCTAAATTGCTTGCAAAAATGTGTGTGTTGGGGAAATTTCCATGCGAAAATGAGAATTGTTGCACATTGCAGGGCATTGGACTAGATGATCCTCAGGGTCCCTTCCAACCCTACTATTCTATGATTCTATGAATATAGGGAGAAATTTCCACTAAATGCTAATGAATTTTCATGAGGATCTTTCTTTAAATAATGCAGAGGTGTGGGGAATTGAATTTAAGATGGAAAAATGGGGGGAAGGGAAATATTCAAACTGATAAATTACTCTATCCCTACTCAGCGGAAAGTACTATAGTGGCATTGCCTAAAGTCTCTAGAAGCTTGTAAGCCTCCTGCAATAGCCTCCCATTGAGCTGTGCTATTTCCCTCCCATCTTCACAGATAAGCCAAGGAGGAGTGACTGTCTGCCTCAGCGGCTTCATGAGTCTTGACATCCCTAAGCCCACCGGACCACTCTGGATCCTGGGTGACGTTTTCCTCCGGCGCTTTTACTCAGTCTTTGACCGAGATCATGACCAAGTTGGCTTAGCTGTCTCCAAACAAACCATATGCGGTGCAACTACAGCTGCAGTAGCAGCTACACCGGCTCCAGATGTCACGAGTACAGCTGCAGCCACCACGACCGCCCATCCGACAGGATGTTAGCTGTCCAATGTTCCAAGTGCTGAATTCAGGAACACAGCAGGGTTGAGAAGCAGGGTGTGTGTATTTGCATAGCACCAGGGGTGGGGTTCCACAGCATGGGATTTGCAGTCGCCCTATTTCTCAGAACAGCTCCTTTTAAAAAAAAATACAAGTTTCTAATCCTCATGGTGGCAGAGGAAAAGATGATGCACCTTGGCAATTCCCCTTTGAACTGCAAATACATTGCTGTGTGCAGGGCTTCTCCCACCAAGTTCTCCTCTTCCATCCTCCTTCCCAGCTTGCTGATCCTATGCATGTCTACTCAGAAGTAATTCCGCTGACTTTCTTCCAAGTAAGTGTGGCTGGAATTGCAGCTTTTAGAGTCCTGTTTTCTACAGCAAATGCAGGAGAGCCACAGACAATGGGATCAACAAGCTGGTGGGGGATAATGCTTTCTTCATGTGACTTGATAGCTCACGGCTTGATGAGTCACCCCTGGATATTTAAGGTGATGTAACATTCTGAGCCCATAGCACAGGCTTTGTGCTCAGAAGGTCCCAGATTCAGTCTCTGGCATGCCTAGCAAAAAAAGAGATGTAGGTTATCAGGACTTTGTTACCAGATCTGCGAGTGTGTCTGTATGCATGCATGCATGCATGTGCAAACATGTATCCTACATGCGTACTCACAGAAAAGGTAATTTTGTGCAATTAGCAATGCTACCCTTGGGAACTGTACTGGAGACAATTGTGTGCGGGCACAGACACACACACACACACACACACACACAGAGAGAGAATTGCTTTGCTTTCTTTAGCACTGATTTAGCGTTGACCAATAATAATTCAGTATTAGTGTGCTTGCTCCTGAGCTATGAACATTTGTAATATACATAGTGCAAATATTGCAATGCATAAAAGAATAAAGTCTGGAAGGAAATAACACACCAATATAAAAATGATTTTGGAATCCACCATTGTTTCAGAAGCTTGAAATGCCGCTACAGAAACTTACAAGACAGAAAGGGTTAATAATGCTGGCGGTGGCTGATGGGAGATGTAGCCCAAAACATCTGGATGGCATCACCTTGGGGAAGGCTGCCCTTGTAGGTCATGCCTTCCTTTCTCCTTCATGAGGATGCTTCCTAAGCCCTTGTGCATTTTGAAATGAAGATGAAATGTTTATGCTTAGGATCAAAGCTCACCTAACATGGGAAGGTGCTTGGATTTGCTTTGCCAGGAGCAGCACTAGGGACTGATGAGGGGAGGGAGAGAGGCTTTCACTCTCTCACTGAGTACTGCAGCACTCCTCCCAGGCCCCCACTTGCTGTGGCATGCCAGCCTATCCTAGCTGCAACACCCTTCAGTATTTGCCCCCTGAATCTCAGCCATTCCATTATAAAGTCCCCATGCCTCGCTTCCACAGCTGCTAGGAATGTGTGGACCAGGCCCATAAGTGGCTCATAGCACGATGGAGAGGATGATGCATGTGGAGTTGGTGGCAAGTCCTTCTGGACATTACAGAAGGACAGGCAGGGTGGCTTGTTTCTCCATGACATCAATGTGCACTTCCCAAGGAGATTGATAACGTTCTTAAGAATTCTTGCAACTTTTAAGACTCTTGCCCTGACATAGCATCTCACGTCCCAAGCAAAGTCAGAGTTCTTCTAGCTAAGCTAGCCTACTAAGCTTTTGTGTTTGTTTCCTAATGTTTCTAGTTGTGTTCTTGTTCTGTTTCCCAGCCCCACAAATAAACGCCCTTTGTTTAAGAAGTCCTGTTTTGCCTTTGATTACTGAAAAGTTCTGGCTGGCCACTGTGTTGTGTCTGTGTCTAATCCACATGATGCTATACTATACTCGGACATATGCTCTTACAAGGGTGAATTGATGTGCTCAGGGCCAGCCAAACTGCACAAAACAACCTTCACAGTAGCTTGGCAGAGGTTGAGGGAGGTAACTGTTTTCCGGGACACCAATGAAGGGGGTGCAGCTATTTCAGGAAGACAACAGTACAATATTTAGGGCCAGCCCCTTGATCACGTGGCAGTTGCACGAATAAACATCATCTGGGCCGCCTTTTGCAAAGTGGCAGTGTCTGCCTGTTATTCCTTGCGCAAAGAAAAGCAGCTGAAAAGCCCCCAAAGGCACAGCGAGAGATGATGAGGTAAAGAGAGAGATTTTAAAAACCCTGTCAGTTGGACGCACGCGCACACCAGCATGTTAAACAGCCTCGTTTGTTCTGCGAGACCCTGTTTGATCACCGGGAAGCATCTCTTCGCTGCTGTCTTGTAATACCAGGTGGGTCCCTGCAGTGCCTGACAGCCGTACAAGACAGCTCTCCCCAGCGCTCCCGACAATTCACTCTGTGCACCAGACGCAGGGGCTCCCAAGTTTAATTAGAATAATTGACACTTGTTTTGGAAATTGGCTAAATAATAACCGCACAGCAAGCCAAGCTTGAGAGGAGGAAGATTGACATTGATGATGGGGGCAGGGACCGTCCTTCGTATTGCACAATTTTGGTTTTTTTTGTTTTTGGTGGGGGGGGGGGGAAAGGGTGATGGGAGTGGGAAAAGGGGATTGGGGAGCAAAATATACTCTGAAAGTTTGAGCAAAGAATGTGAATTCAAAGGGTGCAGATGTTGTATAGCTGACAACCAAAAGCCAGAGTGCTGGATTAGGACCTGGGAGACCAGGATTTATATCCCTGCTCAGCCATGAGGTCCACTGAGTGATATCGGGCCAGTCATTGTCTTTCTGCCTAACCTTCTAGAGAGGGTTGTTGTGAGAATAAAAGGGAGAGTGGGGAAAGTGTTTGTGCCACCTTGAGATCCTTGCAGGAAAAGGTGGGCTATAAATGCAGTGATAAAATAAAATGTTTTCTGATCTCTAAAAAAGGGGAAGCTTAACAGAGTGGGGTCAGTTTTAATAATGAGGACAGGAGGCGGGTATTGGAGCACATTCTAAATAGTGGAGCAGTTCCTTCCACTATACTCGCAGTTGGCTCCTGTGGTCCCAAAACAAAATATTTAGATCTCTGAACACCCCAGTAAGGGGTATAACTATACTACACTATCTTTTATTTTAGTTTTATGCCACAGCTTCCTTCCCCCCCCCAAAAAAAACCATGGGAACTGTGGCTTGGTAAGCGTGCCAAGAATTTTCCATTAGAGATCCCTGCTCTGCACCACCAGCGCCACAGAACTACATTTCCCATGATTCCTGGCAGAGGGATTTGCTACTTAAAACTAATTTAAACCAGTATCATAGAGATATTGTAAATTTTTAAGGGAGTTTGCGACCACAAGGCATGGTGCTGGCCTCTGGCTTTATAAAAGGAGGATTGCCTGCATGGAGTATAGATAAAGGTGTTTCTGATTGTGTGAATAAACTAGCCTGCTGTACAAAGGCAGGCCCTTGCTCTGCCCAGTTTTGCCTCTTGCCCTGCCATGGCTGACATGTGGCCCTTGGAAGGTTTCTCAGAAAGGATCTCAATGTGGAAAAGGCTCCCCAACCTGAGGCTAAGAGATGCTGACTGAAGAAGTGTGTATGCACACGAAAGCTCATACCAATAAAAACTTAGTTGGTCTCTAAGGTGCTACTGGAAGGAATTTTTATTTATTTATTTGTTTATTTGTTTTGACTGGCCCAGCCTCAGTCAATGGCTTCATCATGACGGAGAAGCAATTTGAACCTATGTATCCAAAAACTATTTTAGAGTGGAGGGACATATACATGTTAATAATTCTTTATTCAGGATGCTGTGTGAAATCAGGAATCAACTTCAGCACCACGTAGCACCATTTCCCTGTACAGTGCTGGTAAACTCTATAGCTCCCAGGTCTACAACCCCTGAGACACTGGGTAAGATTCCCATTACTGTCTCTTCTGCATGCTCAGCAACAGAGGCAGAACTGTTGTTATTTCAATAGCAGTAGGAACACAGGAAATTGCTATATGCTGAAACAAGACCACTGGTCCCTCCAGCTCAGTGCTAACTACACAGACTGGCAGAACCTCTCCAGGGTTCCAGGCAGAATATTTTTTTCCTGCCCTTACTGAAGATGCCAGGAATTAGAACTGGGACCTTCTGCATGCAGGGCATGTGCTCTACCAGAGAGCTGCAGCCATTTCCTGTAGTCTGTAGTTGTGGTCACAGAACATGACTAGTGGCCAGATATCTATGGCTCTTCAAAGACCCACAGATTACCACCCATCTGTCTCAGAGGCTTGGAGCAGATTGCAGTCATCCTTATCTCATTTTTATCCTTACAAAAGTGCCTGGATTATTGTTGGGGGGTGGGGATGACAGCTGATCACAAATGGCAAGCCAATTTAGAATGCACATACCCTTGCGGTTAACTAATAAGGCAAAGCCACCCTATCAAATTATGCACCTGGCGTGTGGGAGAAGGTGCGCCACCTTGGCTAGAGTGTTGGACGAGGACGACACAGTCCCGGGTTCAAATCCTGACTCTGCCACATATTTATTTATTACATTTATATACCACCTTTCCCTCCAAGGAGCTCAAGGTGGGGCACTTGGTTCTTCGCTCTCCATCCATTTTATCCTCACAACAACCCTGTGAGGTAGGTCAGGCCAAGAGACAGTGAGTGAAGAGACAGCCTGGAAGCTTGCTGGGTGGCCTTGGGCCAGTGACTCTCTCAGCTTAAGCTACCGCACAAGGTTGTTGTGAGTGAGAGCAAAATTGGGAGGGGGCCGCTAAGCATCACCTCAAGTTCCTTAGAGGAGAGGAGGGGTATAAACTCAATAAACAAGCCAGTCCATACATTTCACCCTGAGATCTAAGACACAAGGGTGGTTCCTCTTTGAAGGCTCCACCTTCCCCAGCCACAGCTCAGGGGGTGCCATGTCCTCTAAATATAGACTTATTTCGTGCCTCCCACACACTTGAGATTTCGCACATTCCAGGCTAAATTCAACTCTTCCCCACTGCAGCTAAATCCCATCACATCCCCTCCAGCTGACTCAGGAATACCCCTCCCAAACTCACCTCAGCCTCTCAGCCCCACTTTTCTTTAAGGTGGCTGTATTTATCTTTACCTGTCCTTCCCCGCTCCTCCACCAGCCTTGGAATTTCATGTTGAGTTTTCAAGTGAGGGGGGTGGCGCATCTTTAAAAAACACCCTTCTCTGCTCCCTGGGTCACCACAGAGTCCGGGGTGGCTCGCTTTGTTTATGTGTGTCGGGGAAACACGCATATGGCCCCAAACGCATCGCCACTTGTTTACCTCCAGTGCCGCGCACAGAGGTGGATGGGAAGCTGCCTCTTAGCAAACAATGGAGCCGTGGCTGCTCTAATCCTGGACTACCTTTCTTTGCGTATATTACTCCCCCCCCCCAAAAAAAAAAATGAAGGAAGAGCGACTGTTCCATGAGATGCCCCAAAATTCCACCTTAAGAGGCAGTGATGTCATCACGGGGTCCGCAGTACCAGAAGGCGCAGCCTGCATCCGGAGACCAGGGGTGGGGGGCGGGAGGCAGAGACGCACAAGGTGTGTGGGGGGGACAGACGGACAGACTGACTCCTATTCGTCGACATCCTGCATCTTCCTTCCCCCACCAAAAAAAAAAAGCAAAAAGCTCCCCATCATCCTCTCCATTCTCCCTCTGCTCTCCGCTTCAAGGGGTTTTCTCAGTCCCCTCAAGGTGCTGGGGGAGCTTCTTATAGCCTCTGTCTTCGCCTCACTGGTTGATTTTTATATTTTTTTAAAAAGAATTTTGGTTGGGGGGAGGTTGGGGGTGAAGATTCCCCCCCCCTCCATCTCTGCTCCTTCCTCTCTCTCAAAAATATTATTAAGCCACAAGGGGTTGGTTTGGCAGGTAAGTATGGGCCTTCAGTGGCTACATTGTGTGTGTTTGTTTGTGTATGTGTGTGTACATCTATAGTGTGTGTTTGTGTGGTGTTTTGTTTTCCCCTGGGGCAGCAGTGGGGGGGGAGGGAAGGTGAGGGGGGGAGAGATCATTGAGTGTCCCCTTTTACCTAACACTGAGATCATAGGACAGAAGGAGGAGGGGGGAGTTTCAGCACCTGTGAGGTGACCGGCTGCATGTTAACATTGGTGTGCTTGTTTTTTGCTCATTAGTGCCAGCCTAGCTGAGAGAGACAGACAGACAGACTTGCTTCTGATGGCTATTTGTCTGTCTGGGTGTATGTGTGTGCGTGCGTGTGTGTGTAAGAGAGAAAGATGACTGTCAGTTTGTGGATATTTGTGTGCTGCCCACTGCAGTGTGTGAATGAGTGAAGGATAGCTTTAAGTGTATATGAGGAAGGGAGGAAGGGAGGAAGGAAAGACAGACAGTCTGCATGTCTGGTGGACATATGAGGGTGTCCGCTAAGGTGTGTGGAAGAGTGGTTCGAGTGTATGGGCAGTTTGTGTGTTCATGTGTATATATGCCTGGGACTGATAGATTGTGATTCAGGCGGTGTGCAGTTTGTGTGGTGTGTGCACTTGTACGATTTCAACTGGTGCATGAAAGAAATTAGCGCGCCTAAAGTATGCTGACAAGTACCAGTTATTAGGATGTGCTTGTTCTAAGGGTCTGGGCGCATCTGTGTCCATGGATACAGGAGAAACAGGTGAGGATTTGTGTGCCGTTGCGTCTTTGTGTGGTGACTGTAAGTGTCTGTGGTGTCCCTTGGGCTTTTCTGTTGTGTGATGTCTGTGTTGGTGTGGTGCGCCAGTGAACTGGAGGGGGAGGGGTTTAAGAAGAGAGAAAGATAACTCCCATGAGAAAACAAACACAAACACACTGACACACTGACACACAACACTGAAGTAAAGTTCACAGAGAACATCATCTCACTTAGCCCTATGTACATACAGAGAGAGAGATCATAACAGAGACAACTAGAAAAAGCAGACACCGTACATGCCCCCCCCGCCCTTATACACTCTCACGCATTGATCATTGTCATACACATGTGCTCACACTTGCATAATAGCTCACCCACATTCACACAAGCCGGCACTCCAGGCACCCTTGCCTTCTTACCCCCATATAGCAAAGGGCAAAGTGAAACATCTGAAACAAATTTTGAGGTAGGAAGAAACGTAAAATCTTATATACAGTAGTTTGAATGCATGTGTAGAAAATAGACAGTGGAAGTTTTTTTAACAAACAAAACAAAACTCAAACCAGCTGTTATATTAAAACTCATACTGACATTATATTATATTATATTATATTATATTATATTATATTATATTATATTATATCCGAACAGCCTTTCGATCATAATGGCTCCCATAATGGTTTCAGATGAGCACAAACTATAATATTTAACAATTCAAATAATTTAACAGTACTGTCTGTAGCATGCTTACTTAGAAGTAAGCCCATCTGAGTTCAGCTGGAACTTATGCTGAAGGAAGTTTGGATAGGGTTACAGTCTTTAATAATAAAACCAGACTGCAGTTCTCTGCCCACTTTCTGGGGAATAATCCCCCACGTAAACCAATGGAGATTATTGTTTAGTAGACCTGTATAGCAGACCTGCTGTTAATCATCTGCAGATGAAGGCACTTGGAGCGGGTGCGTGTGATGCTGTGCATCTGACCTAGACCCCTGAATGTTCTGGCTGCTGCCTTAGCCCCTTCCTATCCCACCCTACGCATTTGTACATTCTGATTTATAAATTTGAAATCTGGGGGATGAGTAATTCTAAGGTAAATGTGTAAAAATGTTCAAAGCTGGGTGGCAATACTTCAAACACATGCACAGCACTCAAAAAGTAGTTTTGAGATTAGACATGCTTCGCTGATTTTTAGCTCTGCCAGTCATCCTATCGTGCAGATAAGTCTTATTCCAGAATCCGATCATGCAGGTGTAACTTACTCCAGAATATGGCCATTTGCAGTCATTTTGCTTTCTGTAAGGTCGCTCTCACATGTAGAGGTCTACGCTTGAACACATGTAAACAGATACAACATTGTTGTACTTTTACTCTTAAGTTACCAGTAACATCTTCTGAAACACACATAAAACGTTGCCTCAGAACACACCATGCTGCCTGTAAACATGCCGGCCCTCATATTCAAACACACCACTTCATTCACACATGCACAAATACCTAAGTGCACACTCAAATCTGTGTCACCGTACAGTTACCTCCACTCACAAAGAAACATACACAGGGGAATAGTGGGTATTGCAGTCCTCTCTTGTGCATTCACACACATCCTTAATTTGAACAAAAAAAAGAGATCACACCAGCATAAATATCACATACACACACTTTATTGCATATTCATTATTTTCATATAAGGCTGATTCACACATGCACACGTCAGTTGATTTCTTATCACGATGAGAGACAGGGACAGCTGAATGTGTGAATGCTCCATTGAAAAATATTGCATTTGAGGTGGAGTCACCGAGTGATCAGTTGTGCATGAAGGAACCAGCTCTGAGATACCAATTATGCGTCTTTTAGGTGCCTTTTAGAATGCACAGCCAGAGCCAAGTAGACACACGATCAACACAGCTATGGCTGTGGTCCTTTGCATTCATCTGGGAGAAAGAGGTACAAAACAGGGTGCAGTTTATTTCTGAGTAAACTGAGCACAGGATCATGTTGCTGGGCTTACAGCATAGCGTTCTCCACACAAAGAATACGAAATAATTTCAGAACACTCATGCTGTGACACACACACACACACACACACACACACACACACACACTATGCATGCCATGTCATCCCAACACAGAGATTCCTGCACACACTCACAACACATGGATCCATCCTCAATTACAGATTTCTTCATATACAAATTCTGTTCGCACCTATAGTTACTTACTACATCCTTACGCACAATACACACATGCATGTTTCACTGAGAACACAGGCCTTTTTCCTTACACACAAACCCACCATATAAACCCATTTTAAGATAGGCAGAAATGCATTGCCCCGAATGTCACTCCCTATCTTAACCAGCGTAATCCTACCTAAAGAGCCCCATTACTCTCTGCACATGCAGCTCCATCTAAACATTTTTCAACAAAGGAAGAACCCAAATGTCAACTTCTTAATTAAAGCAAAAGCCCCTGAATCCAACTTTTCAAAACTTCCATTCTAACATTGATTTATTTGTTTGAGGGATAGTTTTAAAGAACTAAACATTAAGGTTCTGTAGATGCATTTTTAATGCAATAACATGTTCATTTGCTGAATTTAGTATGCATTACGTATTAATTTTCAAAAAGCTCTAAATTCAAAAGTATCCATTACAGTATTTAGTTATTGTATTGATTTCCTGCCTTCCCTTCTTCCGAAGATTCCTGCACTGCAGGCAGTTGGACTAAATAACCCTCATGGTCCCTTCCAACTACAATTCTACAATTCTATGATGAAACCTAAGGTGGTATACACACACAGGCTCCCACACTGGCCCTGGCCCAAATCGAGATCAGTCTTCATTTCAGCTGGGCAGGCTGCATTATGTGTCTAGGAATACTGATGATGATGATGATAGGTGGGTGTTTTAAAAAATAATAATAATATGAATTGAGGGCAAGGGAAATGCAGGCAAAATTAGGTCAGGAGAAATTGTTTGAGAATCTATTTTTTCCTCCACATGTATTTTAAGTCTCTATTATGCACTCATGCAAACCCTCCCACATTATTTCTCTCTCACTAGTTTCTCCTTCCCACTCCACTCCACTTTCCCTACTTCTTCATCTCACAGCCCAGGAAATAGGATGGTGCGGCAATAGTGCTGGAGGAGAGACATTGGTCTCCTCACCTACCTAATGCCAAGCCAATTCTCTCTTTTGTACTGAGAAACATTGCACAGACACACACAGTCCCCCTCTGCAACGAAACAGTACAATATAGGAGAGGTGGGTGTTGGGACTGGGTGAGCTACAGGCCAAGGAGGTTCCTTGGAGGCGGCCCAGGATTGTAGCCAATGCTGGTTCTTCTCAGTGCAGACCATTGAAACGAATAGGCATGATTAACTTAGGCCCACAAATTCTAGTAGGTCTGCTCTGAGTACAGCTAGCACTGGACATAATCCCCAGTGAAAAACTTCAGGTGCAGGAAAGGGGAGAAGGAAGAACTGGAGGGGAGGATGGATAGGTCAGTGGGGACTATAGAGAGGCAAGCAGAGGCCGTAAGGAGGAGGAAGTAGCCATGGGGGGAGGGCAAACAGTGGGGCACTGAAATTTCAAGGGACAGCATGGGATAGAGGGTGAACTGGGGAGACCCACCAAAGGGAGTATAGGAGAGCAACCATAGCTAGGAGAGGAGATTCTGAGGGGGCACCCCACAAGAAAAGTGTGGGTGCACTGGGGTCAAAAGTCATATGGGAGAAAGTGGGGGCAAAGAGAAGACTGAAGGGGTCCTAAAGGTGGAGGCGAGCACAGAAGCCTCTCAGCTTCAGGAAGATCATCATCAGGGTCCGTAGTGAAGTCAGCAAGGGAAGCTGGGTCCACTGCAGGAGGAAGGATCTGGCGGAAGATAGGAGGAGGGGCTGAGAGAGAACCAGAGTCAGGTGGGGCAAGAGTGGGGAGCCATGGGGCAGAGAGGTTGCTACCTGGAAGAGAAAAAGGAATTGGTTCATTAGTGTAAACGCAAGGGTGGGAAGACTCAGAGCCCAGCAGGTGGAGCAGTATGGGGAGAGGGCTGGGAGTGGGAATCGGGGGGGGGGGGAGTAGGAACTGGGGGAGATGGCAAGGAAGGAGGGAGGGAGGGAGGAGGGGGTCAGTGGAGAAGGAAAACTGGCTGGTGAGGGAGAGATGAATTGGGAAGCGGTCAATGGCAGTGGAAGGACAGTGCAGAAGCAGTAGATTGAGTCTCCGTTTGAGAGGAAGGGGACATTGAAGAAAGGGGGCAAAGTGAAGGAGAAGCAAAAAGAAAGAGGGGAGTCCTGGGAAGATGGGGCAGGAGGCAAGCGAAAGAAGGAAGAGAGGGAAGGAAGGGTGGCAGAGGGGTGGAACGAATCGATATAAAAGTGAGCAGGCTGCTAAGGTTGGGTAGGTAGTTTTCGTGGTGAAAGAGATGGGGAGAGGGACAGAAGAGGCCCCTGAATGAGAAGTGACATTTCGCCTACAGGTGAAGCTCTGGCGAGCATCTATTTTGCCACAGTTACACTTTGAGTGTGGAGCTGCTTCCAAACTTAATGTGGTAAAGGGGCAAACTAGGCACTGCCTGCTTTCTGTGCAATGAGGGAGAAGGAGACATGTCTCCGTGCAGGAAAAGTGTGTGTGAAGTGACCCTAGGCTAAGCAGAGGATGGAGGGGGGAAAGGCAGAAGTTCCCCGGGAAAGAAGGACAGCGATAAGAGAGTAGAGAAAGGAGTTATGGCAACACATGGAAGCGGGGAAGGAGAGGAGACCATGAAGAAGGAAGAAAGGAGAAGAGGAAGAGGGTTGATGAAAAAGACAAAGTCAGCAGAAGAATGGAAAGGGGTAGAAAGAGGGAAGGATGTGAGGCTGTGACAGAGAAGAAATGAATGAAGGATGAGAATGAATGGAGGGCAGAAAAGAGGTGAGGGAGGGAGGCCAGAGATGAATGGGTATCCTAGGACGTGGAGATAATGATGGCAGATCTGCATGGACAGGCACTTGGAGAGGATAATGAAGCGCCAGGGGTGATGGCATGAAGCCTGCAGTGAAGGACTGCGGTGATGGTCCACAGGGCTCGAAAAACGATGGTGGCAGAGGGCTATGGAGGGAATTGAAAAAGAGAAGGGGATGCAGAGGGCAGGAGAGAGAGGGGGGAGGGGTAGAAGGAGGGAAGGCTGTGTGTAAGGATGGAAGGGATGGAGTGGGAGTGACAAAAAGAGGAGAGAGTGATAATGGCAGAGGGGTGCAGTGGCAATGCCGGTCATTACGAGAGGGATGGGAGGGAGGGAGGGAGGGAGGAAGGAAGGAGAGGAGAGGACAGTGGAGAAGCGTACATGGTGGAATGGGGAGGGCGAAAGCGTAACGCAGCAGGGAGCGCGAGTGGCCAAGAAGCGCCATGGAGGGAGCGAGAGGAAGAAGGGGTGAGGATGGCAGGGGCCACGGGGAGCGGACAATGGAAGGGACGGCGGCCCGAGCGGAGTGTCGGCGTGCGGATGGATGGTGGGACGGGAGCGATGGAGGGCAGCGAGCGGAGGGAGAGTGGCCGAGGCTGCGGAGGACTGTGGCGGAGCAGCCGTCCGCACTCACCTTCCCTGTCCCTTTCTCTCTCTCTCTCTCTGTCCCTCTCTTTCGCAGACCCCGGCGCTGCGCGGGCTCTTTCTCTGCCAACTCCTGCCTCCTCCTGCTGCTGCGCCCGCCCCGTCTAGAAAGAGCCTCGCCCCCCTCCCCTCTTCGCCGCGCTCCCTCCTGCCTTCTCCTTTCCCCGCGGCAGGAGGGGTGGGGGGAGAGGGCGGTGGGCCGAGGAGGAGGAGGGGCCAGGATGACGCCTCGCGCCCTGATTTGACACCTGCGCACCGTCGGGGGGCGGCCCCCCGCCTCGGCCCGCGCTGCCGATGCTGAGCTCAGTGTGCGTCTCCTCTTTCCGCGGGCGCAAGTCTGGGAACAAGCCGCCGTCCAAGTCATGTTTGAAAGGGGAGATGGGCCGGAACGAAGACAACGACAAGATAGTCATCAACGTGGGCGGCATCCGGCATGAGACGTACCGCAGCACCCTCAAGACCCTGCCGGGCACGCGGCTGTCGTGGCTCACCGAGCCCGACGCGTGCAGCAACTTCGACTACGACCCCAAGGCCGACGAGTTCTTCTTCGACCGGCACCCGCAAGTCTTCGCCTACGTGCTCAACTACTACCGCACGGGGAAGCTGCACTGCCCGGCCGACGTGTGCGGGCCCCTCTTCGAGGAGGAGCTGGCCTTCTGGGGCATCGACGAGACCGACGTGGAAGCCTGCTGCTGGATGAACTACCGGCAGCACCGCGACGCCGAGGAAGCCCTCGACAGCTTCGAGACGCCCGAGAGCCAGGACGATGAGGAGAGCGGAGACCTCAAGCGCCACTGCCTGCAGGAGGACGGGCGCAAGCTGGGCCGGTGGGCCGCCATGCAGCCCAAGGTGTGGGCGCTCTTCGAGGACCCCTACTCCTCCAGGATGGCCAGGGTGAGTAGCGCTGGGCTGGGGGCTCACTTAGTTGCTTCCTCAGGCTCACCTGCTGTGGGCAGCATGGAGGAGCAGGATATAGATACCTATGACTGCTGTTGTTATTGCTGTTAGCATCATGACCACTAGCATTGACGCTCTTGTCCACACTAATGGCACAGGAGAAGGCAAGCAGGGGAGCGGAGAGGCAGGATCCCTGCCCCCAGGAACTTACAGATCTCAATGTTGACAAGAGGAGTCAGGGGAATAGGGGCAAGCATAGTTAAGGCTGGCAGAGCACAGCTTGTTTGCCAAGAAGTTAATCCCACTGTGTTCATTGGGGCTTATTGCCAAGGAAGTGCAGAAGGGTTTGAGGGCAGCCTTGGTTCGTGTAGGGGAGAGAAGAGCACCCTTGCTTTTCTCTCCCTCCCTTACACTGAGTCAGGTCCCAGGTCCATTTAGCCCAGAATGGCTACTCTGACAGGAAATGGCTTTGCAAGGTCTCAGGCAGGGTCTTCCTCAATCCTGCTACTTTTTACTTGGAGAGGCAAAAATTAAAGCTGGGAACCACCTGAGTCCAAAGCATGGGCTCTGCCTCCCTGAACTGAGTTTGCTCTCCCAGTCTCTGGTTACAGCTAGAGGTGGGACAGAGTAAGCAGGAGAAATTTCTCTTTAAATGTTCTTTTGCTCGTTTTGCAATTGTCCCTTAGCTCTGTTCAACAGCAGGCCTTCCAGCCTTCTTCTTTGCTGTAAATCCTGACTTCCCAAAGAAACCCCCCCCCCCCCGCTACCCTGAAATTGTACTTTTAAGAGAAAGGGGTGCAAGGGGCAGATGGAAAAGGTGAGATGTAAATGGTCAAGAGTGGAGGTGCGGGCTAACGTTGGAGGTGCAGTTGAGATGTGCAAGACTTGTCCCAAGCAAAATGGCACAATGCGGAGACTAGCACAGAGGGACTAGTGTGCAAGGGTTCATGTGCAATGCTTGGTAAGCATGGATGGATGTGCAAAAATAAGGGGGGAGAAGGATGTGTGAGTGGCACTGGGTGCTGGAGGTGAAGGCAGATTATGCAGTAGAAAAGATGAGGTTGCCAGTCTTAGTGTGCAAACAGAACAGACTGAGAAATGAAGATGTTCTGCAGGCAGGGATGTTTTTCAGGAGCTGATGGCACCAGTCACATCTTAGGCACACACAAGCGATGTGCACCGTGCACTGAAGTGCCCTGTAAAGAGAACATATAATAGTCAGATGCTGCAAACAGACATCTAGAGGAAGGAATGGTTGGTTGGGAGAATACAGAATGTGGAACGGAGAATGGTGCAGGTTTCAGAGGTGTGCAAGGGCACTGGAAGAGGTGCACTCAGCCATGTTGAGGCATGCAAAATGTTGCAGAAAATAGGAGAGGTTAATGTGCAGGCTAAGAGGGGGTGACTGAACGAGCCTGATAGAGAGGGGCAGTGATTCCTGTTCAGGGAAAGCGTGCAAGAGACCCAAGTGTGAGAAATGGTACTCTAAGAAGGAGAAAGGAGCATGAGGAAAGGAATGGGGATCATGCAAGGAATGCTGCTGGTGGCAGTGAAAAGGGGGTGCAAGAAAAAAAGTTGAGCTCAAGAGTTGAGCACCATGGGACACAAGCGTGCGAATGAGTGTAGTAGTGTGTAGCAGCAGGAGGATCCTGACACGCATGCGCTGGGCTTATGACTTGCTTGTCGGTGTCAGGGTGAATGCCTTGATCTCCAGCAGGAGGTGCTGCTAAAACAGCTCCGAGTACTTTCCTCACTGTCCCCAAAATGAGGTCCCCTGTCCTCCTCCTCCTCCTCTCTGTTCTCCCCCATCCCCTCCACACACAGTTTATCTCAGGTCTCACTTGCGTCTTTCCTGAATTTTGGAATCCTCTGGTCTCACTGCAGTTTTGCATAGTCCCCCCGCCCCCACAGCATGCCCCAGTGCCAAATCTAGGGATCTTTTCTTCTCTCTCCATTCAGCCCAAATCGACATCATCTATCCAGGGAGAAACTCCAGATCTCCTCCCCCAATCTTCAGCAATGCAGTTCTGAATTGCCTCCCCCCCCCTTTCCAGTGTGCTTGAATAATGCTGCTTAAAACTGCCCCCTTCCCAGACACTGCAGTTTAGAATCCCCCATCCTGCACTGCACCCCCTAAATATCGCTCCCCTTACTGCATTACCCCCTGTTCTTTTTTCTTTCAGCCTATGCAGCTAAAACCTTTCCCTAGGTAAAGCACTGTATAACTTCTTTTTGCAGAGCAGCTGAAGGGGGGGGGGTGTTAATGAAAGACTGCTGCTTGTTCTCTCTCTCTCCTTCCTCCCGCCCCCCAACCCCTCCAGTATTACCTCTAGGACAATATTAGTGCTTTGCTATCTCTAGAACTGCAGAGCCAGCGGGTTGAGAAGGGGGGGGGGGGGAAGGGGCACCGCAGTGCAGTGTGGAAGCCCCAGAGTTTGCAGTGCAAAGCCGGCACTCTGCAATACATTTCCCCTCCCCTCGCCCCAGGCAGCTGTTCTCAAGGCTGCAAGGCCTGTCCGATCCCTTTATTCAGCCCCCCCTCCCCCATGCAGTTGGGAATGCAGCCAGAAAAAGTTACAGCAGGGAGGAAGAGAGGGCAGGAGTGTTGGGGAGCAGGGAAGGGAGGGGGGTTGCTGGCAGTGGGAGCCAAGAAACCAACGGGACTATGAGGCAATGCTGCATTCAGATGGACATCACGTCAGGGGTTCCATAAACAGAGGAGCTGGTTGAGAACTGAAGCCAGCATCTCCCCACTACCAGCCGATATAACGGTGGCTCCCCACTTAATGCATTTACAGAAATGGCATATGTGTGCTGTAACTACAGTAGGGCCCCCCCCCCAACCTTCTCTCTTTGGGCATTTGTGTATGAATAAGAAAAAGACGCAAATCGGTACTGAAGTTTGCAAAGTTGAGGGGGCGGGGAGAGTTGAGGTTCATGCCCCAAGCACAGTGTTTGAAGTACCTCCTTATGAAAAAGGATGCAAGGAGATTGGCCCCCATCCACCACTATCCTCGCCAGACAGGCAGACAGAAGGAAAGACTATGGACTGGGGAAGAGGAGATAGAAAACCAGATCAGTTGACAGCATAGTGAATAGATTGATGGGCCAAAATGCACTTCTGAATAATGCTTCTCCAATACGCAAAGACACATTTGCTTTGTTTTCGTTCACTCTGCACACACCAGCATGCATATTTTATAGTGATGCATAGGCAGGCTGGGGCTACAAAATCTGTACCAGAGCATATTTGATAGCTGCATCTAAGTCCCTACATATCAGAGAGGTGTAAAGTGTGTGCGTTGACAAATAGACAATGAATTAATAAAGACACACAGAGAGATACTTTTCTTCCTCTCATTCCCAGATCTTTTCACATCACAATCATTCTTTTTAAGTTTAGCTTTTCTCTATCAGTTTGCACCTTCTTTTAGTCTGGACTGTGTCCCAACTTTGATCCTGGAAGCACTTCAAGTCCCTTCATGGTATATAGACAAGGAAAAAGTTCCAGAGGGGCAGCTGCATTAATATGGTGCACCAAATATAAACCAAGAGGCAACCTTAAAAGTTTTGTCACTGGCTCGACGGCAGTTCCTTGAGTAATTATGTATAATCATGTATCTATTCCCATTTGTGTGGGTAGAGAAACATATTACATAACATAATTTGATTAAACCCAATGTAATTCCAAGCATGTTTGCTTGGAAGTTCAGTGGGACTTTGCAGCTAGCAAATGTGCTCAGGGTTGCAGTCTCAAACTGTCATATTTAGTGTACAAATGGCGCTTACTCATAAATTAAAAACAAAGTGCAGGTATGTGTACATATGCCTGTATGCAAGTGGAATGCATAAATATACGTACTCAGGACTGTTATTTCCATTTCCATTTCTCCCAACACTACTATTTTGTACTTTAACCACATTTGAAGTATGGCATGAGTATTTATTTCTTCATTAGCTGTGTGGACAGCAAACTCATACGTATACTCACAGATACATAATGATTAGGGAAAATATCATACGCAAAGCAGCTTCATCTGTGTAATAAGGTTACTGTATATGTATTATTATATTATATTATATTATATTATATTATATTATATTATATTATATTAATGCATATGTTTTTAGGTATACATGCACGAGGGAACAAAGTAGGGCCACTTAACTCAGACAAGCCTGTTTTCAGTACGCAAAGGGTTATATGGAATAAATGGGGAATGTGTTCTATCAGGGAGCTTGTTTAAAATGATGAAAATAAGATAAGTATCATTTACTACTGCATGCATTTTTAACGCCCAGATCCTTGTTCAGGGCAAATCTGCACTTTTTAATCAAATCGGGAACTAGGAACCCCGACTTCAGCATCATATAAAATGGATGATTTTTTTCTTTTCCTGCCAGCCTTGCAAGGGAAGTTCTGAGTTAAAATCCAATATACCCCTTCTCTGTAATCAGCTATAAAGTTGAACCTTGGACCAAAAAAAGGTTGATGCATCCAAAGTATTTGTGTCTGTCCAGCAGACTGAGAGCCAGTACCAGCTTCTGTGCTAAGGGAATTTATTTTTAACCAAGTTCACCTCTGCCTCTCCATCCCATCCTCACCTGTGATCTGCAAACACTGCTTTTATTCTTGACGCTGAAAGAGAAGGCAAAGTCTTTTTGTCCTATAGGAGGCACTAGAGAGACAGTGCCAACACACTCTGCAACAGAGCCCAGTCTTTCTTTTATCCTTTTAGCAAACTCTGCACAAATTTCCATGTCCCTTCGCTGGAGATCTTTGCTGTGCCCCCTTCCTTTTCATATTAATTCTCTGGCTTTCGTCTTCCCTGCATGATTAGCAAGCCAGTGCAGAAATTCTGGTTCAGCTTCTTAGGGAATTCAAAGGAGAGTAGATATGTGGGGGAAGGGAGGGAGGAGAGAGGGGGTTGTTTTTTTTTAAAGGCTTTTAATGACTCTTGTGAATAATGACTGCAGAAAGGGAACAGATTCCAGATGCTGGCAAGAGCCAGCTACAAAGGGTGGCTTCTCTTATTTATTACAATGTGGGGCTCAAGCATCTCAATTCTCTAGTCTCCTCTTTTTCTAGTTTAAACACCTCCTCACTCAGAGAGTTCTGGCATTCAGCAGCCCAATTCAAATTTGCCAGCCTCCATTCTTGTCCCAAAGGCTACAGAAGCTCTGGTCCTGAACACCATCTTAACCCACAAGCCAGTGTCCTTCTCCAATGAATCTAGGAGTCCTAGTTGCCAGCTCTCACTGTTTTAACCACCTAGACTCAACACTCCTCTAATTCAACCACCCCTATCCCAGTATATCCACTCCTCTGCTTAAAAAAACCAGCAGTTCTGGAGCAGTTCTCATATTTCCCCCTGCAAATCCAACCCCTTTCATGGCAATTGGGGGACTGTCATTGCCATTGTCCCTCCTCATTTCACGCTCTTGGAGCCTTATCTGCTACCTACTCAGTCACCCAGTAAATCTCCCCTTGTATTCCCTAGAGTCACTCTTCGTCCCCCAAATCAAGAGTCCTGCCATGTAATTCTGCCTCTGCTCTTAAACCACTAAACTCAGTGGGTCAAAATTTCAGATATTCAGTTAATTGAATACAGATTCATAATGTAGGTTAGAGCGGTAGGTAGCATTCTGCCCACTCAATTTCCTTCCAAGACCAAGATGATCCTGGCTTTGCACGTACATACATACTCACGCACGCACACATCCCAACTCAGTAATTCCAGTTTTCCCACAGAAGCTCTTGCATATTCTTTCAAACATGCATTCTCACACTGTATCACTCTTGGTCCTGTGGGACCTCGGTGGTGCCATCTGTGCCCCACTCAGAATGAAAGGAAGCCCTCCTCCGGCCCTGAAAATGCAGCAGGACCGGCTTACTGCATTTCAAAGTAAGTGAAGATATATACATTGCCATCTAAACAGGGACCCCATGTGGGACTGCACTGTCCACAATCTTAAATTAACTGCACCGCCATGTGGCTTTGCTCAATAACTCAGCAATCCGAGCACCCCATTCCTTCCCTACTTTCTGTCACTCTGTAGACTCACCCCCGCTTTCAGCTCACAGAGCCCAAACACCTTTACTGTCCATTTAGTCCTCTCTCCCCCAGTGTCTGACCCCTCCAAATGCCCTTCACAGAAACCCCTGGAGTTTCAGAAACCCCTCTTGCCAAATCGCACTTGACTCCTTTCCATCAACTTTCCCCCTGAAAATCTTGGGTGCCCGGGGGTCCCTGAGCAATCCTTTACCCACAGCTCTACACAGGAAGCAACCCCCCCCACTCCCCCTCCAGTATTGTGGAAAGATGTCCACTTCTACCCCAGGAGCTGAAGGGCTATTGCGGTTTAATCCATTCCCTCCCCTTCATTCCTTGCCGCTCTCCATGGTACTGAACTGCAGTGTTACATCCAGTAATAGCGGCAGCAAAGGGAGAGAATACACACACACACACACACACACAGAGAGAGAGAGAGAGCTTTCTCCCTGTTTGTAAGCATTGTTGATAGAGGTTATTCTATGATGCTATGTATAGAGAGAGGAAGAAAATGATAGGAGAGAAAATTAATGAATTAGTACACAGTGTCAGGTGCGGGGCGGTGTTGACATACATAATGTCCAGTTCAGCCATTAATAATCTGAAGAAAGGGCCAAAGCACTGCAGCCTAGGGCACCCCCCCCTTTTAAAGGCTGGCATTGAGGTGTGTGCATTTGAGAGCAAGGTCATTTGAGTATCTTTACTTTGTTGCATAATAGTTTAATGTGACACAGATTTCACATGAGAGGGGCGAAGAGGGGGTGAGGGAGCTGAAAGGTGGGGTGAGGAAGGATGATAGCCAAGGCCTCCTATCGGGAGGTCTGCCTTGCTTTCTGAGCTCCTCGGCCCCTTATTGTGCCCAGGCAGAAGGACGTACAGTATGTGTGGTAGACTTTGGAAAGAGCAGCAAGACTATAATATGGGAATAGGGGGGAGAATGGAGAAAGGAAAGGCTGTCTTAGCCTTCTCCACAAAAATAAGGCTGATTTCTGTTCAATAAAAAACAGAACTTCCTTGCTTCTATATTCAACTCCAGGACCGCAGGCTTGAAACTGGTCTGCTAAATTCCCTCGTCCTCCGCTGCATCTCCAGTGGCCTTTACGCCCCTCCCCATTTTTCTCCCCTTCCAGAAGGGAGCTAAATCACAGCTTGTTTTCTATCTCTGGCCTAAAATCAATCTTAAGTCTTTCCCCTCTCAACACTCCTTTCTCGGTTTTTTCTCCATCCTTCAGCCTCTGACCCATGCCCATAAACCCACGCGCCTTCCCCCTTCTCCTTTTTGCTGATAATGTATCTGCTAACCTTCACCTCATAGATTTCTCTCAGCACCTTTTTCTTCACCTCCCAGTTCTTTCTTGACCTCCATTCCCCATTTTTCTTCTTAACACGCTCCTTGCATTAAGCCAAACTTTGTTCCAAAACACCTTCTCCAAACCATTCTGCTCACTGTGTTCTCACTGCCAGCCCACTCTGCTGCTCCCCACTTGTGAGACACTTGCAGCAGTCAGCACCTTACTCCAGAGCTTCCTCGATGAGGGGGGAAAGAATGAAAGGACTCTCTAGTCCACAAATCTTACGCCATGAAAAAAAAAGAAGTGTTGATCTTTCAGGGGCCACACAGTGCAGCAACAGACTGACATGGCCAGCCCCGTGAAACATGAAAATGAGAAGCACTCCAAAATAATTTCAAAATCCACATTAGGGCAATATCTTTATTAGGTCAACCAAAATATTACAAACCGCATGCAAGCTTTCTCCGGAACCTTTCCTTTTCATGTGTCTCCAAAGTAAGTGATCTGATGAGGGTTGCAGCATAAGGCCACTTCCGCACCCTTCATACGCATGCCGTTGTTTGAAGTCCAACTTACCTCTAAAACTACCCATCCCTGCTATATCTGCTTATTGTGCCTCCCTCCACTTTCAAATATCTTTGCTGGAAACAGTTCTGACACCAGTTATCCTCAGGACGTCATTGCAGCCTGAATCACAGTCCTCTGCAATGACCTGACTCGTTACAATGCCCCTTTATATAACTTCCATCCATCCAATATTAAGTTAATACTATTAACCAATCTGTCTGTCTGTCTGTCTGTCTGTCTGTCTGTCTGTCTGTCTGTCTGTCTCTCTCTGTGTATGTGTGTGTAAGAGGCAGGGAGGGGTTACTTGCTCTTCTTTGACATATTTCGTCATATTTGCCCATCTCAAGGGTCTAAAATAAGCTTCCTGCCACTTCCCTCCACAAATTTCACTCTGTGCCACCGAGTACCCAGGAGTCTTAAGCTTCCAAAGCCCACCCTGTTCTAAACCTCAACCAACACTTCTATTGCTATTCCCAGAGGTCCACAGCTCCCAACAGCCCCAGGCAGCATGCCAATGGTCAGGGATGATGCATGTTGTAGTAAAAAAATACACATTTGGAGCGCATCACATTGGTTAGCCTGCTTTAACTCAATATACCCCATGCTTCTCCCCGAATAGCTAGTATTCTCCCTGAATAAGTAGCTCTTCCCTTCCTGCCCACCTCTGGCAATCCTTTCCCCTTCTGAATGCAGAAGTCCTGCACCAAAGGACACCTCTCTTCCAAGTTCCACATTCATAGGTAACTTTGGCTTTGCAAGGAGTAGAAAGACCAGTGAGAGCTGACTTTCTCTTTTGCTACTCACAAGGAGAGGTGGGTTGTTGATGTGGTGCAGTTAAGTAACTTTGGACTTTGGGGGGGAGTCCTCTTAAGGTGGCAATGTGTATGACTTCACCTACTTCCAAATATAGTCAGCCGGCTGTGCTGTGTTTGAGTCCCTGCTGCTCATTCTGCTGAGCGGGCCCCTGGACTTCTGCCCCAAAGTCCAGCCACCGAAGGTGCCTTGCATAATGTCCAGGGAACACCTCTTAACGTTTGCTGGATTTGTGATAATAATTTGCCTCCATCAGCTGTCCAGTTTGTAGAATAGAAGCTTTGAACAGCCAAGGGGGAGAGCCAAGGTCATCTCAGGGTATCAGTGGCGGCCAAACCATGACTCTTCCAGGGACCAGAATAACATGTCCTCCTTTTTTCTTTTTTCTTGACTTTGTGCCCACCACCAAGCACACACACTTTTCCTTTACTTCTCACCCCTACTGGATTCCCCATCTGCTACTTCAATATGCTCCCCCATTCATTTCAGGCAAAAGGGGCTATTTCTGTGCTGACGGAAGGACAGCTGGATCCCAACCCAGGGGGGTGGGGGCAGGATTGGGTTTGACAGGGTGGTGGTAAGAGGACAAAACCTCTATCTTTTCAAACAGGGTCCTAATAGGTTGGATGGAGAACTGGAGACATAGGATTTGGGGGCTATTTGGAAGATGAGAGGCTCAGAAGGTAGAAAGAAGGTGCTAGCAACATCTTCTCTTCCTGGCTTTTCCATTCATTCTCTGTGTCTGACCTTGCATCAGTCCGCCCCGCACCAAAAAAATAAATTAAAAAACGGTCCAGAATCAGATATATGAATAATATTTCTTCTCTCTCCCATGTATTCTGCCCTGAACTCCATTTGCTGACACACACCATCTTTCCCAGGAGGCATAATTCATTATTTCTACCAAAATGATTTGGGACTCCCAGAGCTGCTAAAAGGGGGACCCATATAGCTGTCTTCTTCGTGTGTGTGTGTGTGTGTGTTGGAGATTATGGCTGTAAAATGGTGCATTTGTGTGGAGGAGGAGGGTGTACAGAGAATAAGGCATCACCAACCCAGTATATCCAGCAGCTGGGAATATTATATGAGAGAACAACTCAAGACTCTGGAAGTGAGTCACCAGTGCTAGATGGTCCCCAGTAACTTTGCCTTCCTTTGGGATCTCAAAAGGCCTCCCTCCCTTTCCTCCCCACCTAAATGCACCTAAAACACACACACACAAAATCAAGACCAGAGCATCAGTTCCATCTATCCTCTATACTTTCTGTTTATTCATCTATCCAATCACTGCTTTCTCTTTCTCTTCTCCTCCCTCCTCCCATGCCTTGTCCTGTGCTTCCTGGATCCCTTGGCTTGCCCATTCTTCTTCTTCTCCTCTCTCTCTCTCTCTCCTCCCCCCCCCCCCACTTCCTGGGCACCGCACTGCGCTTCAAAAGAGATTCTAGGGTTTGTGTGCAGAAACTGCTGACGGGACGGGAATTCTGTGCAGTGCAGAGATCCAGCGAGTGGAAGAGAAAGCAGAGAGATTGCTTTGCAGAAGGAGATGGGGATGGTGTGTCTGTGTGTGTGTGCTTGCACACACACGCACACACACACACACATCCATGTGGAGTGTGTGTACACATATGTGTGAGCAAGAAAGTGTTCCTGCATTGCCCAAGGCTATATGATCTCTGTGTTGGGACATGCATTCTAAGTGTGTGCATAAAGATACATAGGCTTATCAGTATCTGTGTATAGCATGCCCAACTGCATGTGCATGCATGGAAGTACAGTGGTACCTCAGGTTAAGAACTTAATTCATTCTGGAGGTCCCGTTCTTAACCTGAAACTGTTCTTAACCTGAGGTACCACTTTAGTTAATGGGGCCTTCCACTGCCGCCGCACCGCCACTGCGCAATTTCTGTTCACATCCTGAAGCAAAGTTCTTAACTCAAGGTACTATTTCTGGGTTAGCAGAGTCTGTAACCTGAAGCGTCTGTAACCCGAGGTACCACTGTATGTGGGTATGTATGGGTGCAAGAAGTGTTGCCTAGGAAAGTCAAGTTCCATGCAAGTGTAGAAGCATGTTTGGATGTACTCAAATTGAACAGTCATTTGCTATGTGCATAATAACAAAAGATCGCATGTGTGTGTGCGCGCGCAGATCAGGGCTACCTCTATAAAGATCTACATATTGATGGAAATTATATATAACATGATCTATAGAATGTATCCCTATGTAAATCTGCGCACAATGTATACTGAATGTCTTGTGTGCCTATTTGTGCATATTTATGTTTGAATGTGCACACATGCTGAGTTTTGGTTGCAGATTAGTCTGCAACTAAACCAGCTTAAATCTAATTGAAATCAGTAGATACAGCATAAGCTCATTAAGCAATGAACTTGTTTAGGTAGACTTGCGTGGTGGTATGTGTACAACTGCAGAGATGCATGTGCATCCCTGATTGTGTGTTCAGGAAGGGATAGGAGTGCAGTTAAGGGAATACATGAGTGTGTGTTACCTTGTGTGCAAACCCACACTAGGGTCTGTGTATTTACAGGCCTGCAAAAGAGCACAGCACTAAGATGAGTGTGCTCAGTTGGGCTGCCTGTGGTTGGGAGAAAACGGGTGGAAGTTGTGTGTGTGTGTGTGTGTGTGTGTGTGTACATATGTGCAAGGCATGTATATGTGTGCAGGGTGAACACGCAAAGGAATGCCAGATGCAAAAGGGCAGATAGTTTCGTGTATACACATGTGGAACAGTTTTTCGCTGTATGCATTGACACAAGGTCTGTGGGAGAGCATGTGTAGGTGCACAGATGTTGCCCAGTTGTGGATGAATGGCTGAGCAAATGGAGGGGCAGACATGCATGCCCTAATGTAAGGAATCTGTCTCTGAGGACAGCAGTTGGATTGTGCTTCCAGTGACAAAGCATTTTGTGGTGAGGTGGCAATTGTGTGTGTGTGTGTACCCAATCGGAAAGGTGAATGAATTAAAGAATTTTCTGTGGTGAGTCTATGTGCAGGAAAGCACATGACTGTTTACATCATTGGTTCCCTTCACAGGTTTTAGCAAGACACCAGAGAGGGGAAACGGTGTAACAGAAGGTGTCTGGGTGCTAACCATCCAGCACAATCCTGAAGCCTCAGTAGAAACCTCCTAGCGCTCTTTATTCATTAATCAGAATGCAGATGTTAAGACTGTTTAAAAGCTCACTGGTGGGAATATTGCATGAAATAAGTAAAAAACAAGAACAAAAAAACAGGAGGAGGAAGAAGGGGAAAGGGTTTCCCCTCCCCTTCCCGCATCAAAGTTTTGCTGTAAAAATTGGAAAGAGAATGGCGATCAAGCCCCCCACTCAGTCCCAAAGTTTCAGAGACATTTAGAGACAGGGTTATTTTTTTCTTTTCTTTTTCTCATCTATAATTACTCATCTGTAAAAAAAACAATGCAGTGGTACCTCAGGTTACAGATGCTTCAGGTTACAGATGCTTCAGGTTACAGATGCTTCAGGTTACAGACTCCGCTAACCCAGAAATAACACTTCAGGTTAAGAACTTTGCTTCTGGATAAGAACAGAAATCGTGCTCTGGCAGCGCAGCGGCAGCAGGAGGCCCCATTAGCTAAAGTGGTGCTTCAGGTTAAGAACAGTTTCAGGTTAAGAACGGACCTCCAGAACGAATTAAGTTCTTAACCCGAGGTACCACTGTAATGATGATCTGCCCTAATAGGGCTGTGAGAGGCTCAAGGGTAACACCAGGGAAGCAGAACCTGGTGCCCTCCACATTTCGTTAATTCCCATCTTCCATCAGTCCCAGCCAGTATAGATGGGGATCAGGAATGGTGGGAGTCGGAGTCCAAAAAGCATGTGTAAAGGCCACACATTTCCCATCCCTGCCTTATCTTCACCAAAGGCAACTCAAATCTTACCCTGAGGAAAAACAGTTTTTGCAGCCTACGTACTTCATGCAAATCAGGGAATAACTGCAGCCATAAGGTCCATAGAGTTGCTTTCTTAAAATTCAGGCTGAGAATCTTGGGGTATTGAATGAACACTATGCCGGTTTTCAAATCCTGTGCTTCCAAGGTACAACTGCAGACGCATGGAATATTTATTTGATTGCAATATGTTATTTCTTTCCTCCAAGGAGCACAGGGAAGCATGCATGCGTCTTACCACCACAAACTATTTATTCGCACAGGGAACCTATGAAATAGATTAGGCTGAGAGGTAGCAATGGACCCAAAGTCACCCAGTGGGTTTCATGGCTGAGGAGGGATTTGAATCCAGGTCTCCCTTTATTTCAAGTACAAACTTTGGCCTTATGCCACACTGTGATGTATACTTGCATACAGACCCAATTAATAGTTAATAGCAGTAGCAATTTGATATATAGAACCTCATCTATATATCGAGAGAGCCAGTGTGGCACAGTGGACTGTATGATTAGGGAGACTTGGGTTCAAATTCCTGCTCAACCATGAATTTCAGTAGGCCAAGTCACTATCTTGCTACCTAATCTACCACGCAGGGTTGTTGTGGATAAAGCATGAAGGAAGAGAAAGAGATGTGTCGCCCTAAGCCCTTTGGAAGAACGGCAGGATAAAAATGTAATAAGCAGCTGCTCCTGGAGAACACTAATAGATGTGGCGGTTGCTGATATTTTGTATGGCTTTAAGACAGCGTCAGCTCTCAAGATACTGGTATTTCTGGACTTCAGCTCCTGTCATCCCTGATTATTGGCCAATGGTGGCTGGAGCTCATGGCTGCCGGAAGTCACAGCAAAATCTGGAGTGCCAGGTTTCCCCACTCCTGATTTAAAAGATGATTAGACAAATTCATGGAGGATAAGGCTAGCAATGCCTACTAGTAATGAGCCAGTGGAACTTCCATTGAGTATGCCACTGAACATCAGGTGCTGGGGAGCCCATGGTGTTGTGTTCATAAAGAACAGCCTATACTTCAGTGGTGGAGTTATGGCAAAAGTCCCAGGTTCAATCGAATTGACAAATGTCTCAGCTGGCAGGTGCTGGGAAAGAGTTTCCGCCTGCGACTTTGGAGGGCCACGGCCAGTAAGGGCAGTCAGTAATGGACTAAAGATCAATAGCCCTGACGGACTTGGTGTAAGTTACCTTTATAGGCTGCAGAAATGTAAGTCGATAATTGTTTATCATTTATGATTTGTCACTTTCCCTACTCCAACTGTCTTAAGCCTAGTCTACTCATACAGTACAATGAGGTGCTAGAAAGGACTGCAAGGGGTGTGGGGGATGGAATACTATTTTTTAATGCTCCAGTTTTGACCCCCCCCCTTTAAAAAAAAAACCAAAACCGTCTTGCAAGCAGGCAACTAGATCATCAGAAGCTGGACTACTTTTCTACTTGCAAGGATTTAAAAAAAAAAAAACTCAAGGGGGAACATTAAAAAATGTGACCGTAATCTCTCACACTTGTGAAATCCAGTCCAGCCTACAACCCCCAAGTCTTAGCTTTGCCTGCATGCCTTTCCACTTGTTGGCATAGAGAATGAGAAAAGGAAAGGGGATATCTGCCTTCTGCCAGGAGCATACTCTGTTATCATTCGCCATGTGGATGGGTAGGGATGGATGCTTAAGCACAAATGTGTTCCTTTGGTAGGGGATGCTGTTCCTTCTTTGTCTAGTCTTTTCCAAGGATGTGTGAGCACTAATGGCTTTCTTCCCCATTCTCCCCTGTTACACACCCTCTTTCCCCACGTCCTGCCTCTCTCTCCAGTATGTGGCCTTTGCCTCGCTCTTCTTCATCCTCATCTCCATCACCACCTTCTGCCTGGAGACCCACGAGGCTTTCAACCACATCACAAACAAGACAGAGGTCATACAGTCAGAGAACGGCACCACCGTAAAGGTGGACTTTGAGATGGAGACGGAGCCATTCCTCACCTACGTGGAAGGGATGTGTGTCATCTGGTTTACCTTTGAGTTCCTCATGCGTGTCATCTTTTGCCCAGACAAGCTGGAGTTCATCAAGAGCACCCTCAACATCATCGACTTTGTGGCCATCCTGCCCTTCTACCTGGAAGTGGGCCTCAGTGGCCTCTCGTCCAAAGCGGCCAAGGACGTGCTGGGCTTCCTGAGGGTGGTAAGATTTGTCCGGATCCTAAGGATCTTCAAGCTGACAAGGCATTTCGTAGGGCTGAGAGTCCTAGGCCACACATTGAGAGCCAGTACCAATGAGTTCTTGCTCCTCATCATCTTCTTGGCCCTGGGGGTCTTGATCTTTGCCACCATGATCTACTATGCCGAAAGGATCGGGGCTGACCCAGACGACATCACAGGGAGCAAGCACACCACCTTCAAGAACATCCCCATTGGGTTCTGGTGGGCGGTGGTCACCATGACGACTTTGGGCTACGGTGACATGTACCCCGAGACCTGGTCAGGCATGTTGGTGGGAGCACTGTGCGCCTTGGCTGGCGTGCTGACCATTGCCATGCCCGTGCCCGTCATCGTCAACAACTTTGGCATGTATTATTCGCTGGCCATGGCCAAGCAGAAACTACCAAAGAAAAAGAACAAGCACATCCCACGAGCCCCCCAGCCTGGGTCGCCCAACTACTGCAAACCGGACATGCAGTCCCCACATCGCAGCAACCAGGGCGACTCGTGCCCCCTTGCTCAAGAGGAGATCATCGAGATCAACAGGGCAGGTAAGGTGGGAGTGGGAAGCACCCTGAGGGCAGAAATGGCTAAAAATGCAACCTATTTGTATGAACAGTCTCCTAATCTGGCAGCTTTGAAACTTTCTTCCGTCTGGGTTCCTCTTTCCACACTGAGTTACATGCTGAGGAACTGCTGTTAGGAGGTTGACCCAGAACCCATGCATACTGAAGAGGATTCTTGGGCATCTTAGAGAGTGCGCTCTCATTGTTCCCCTCCATGTGAAACTGAGAGTGACCTGTATCCTGTACACCTCTTTGCACTGCAGAGGAAGGTTGGTAGTCATGGGCAAGCTGTCCTTCAGGAAAGCTTGTCCACAGCTCATTTGCTTAATTATTATTATTTAATTAAGCTGTTCTTCTGTAAGCCACTTGTGTAAAAAGGGACCTAGAAATTTAAGTAATAAATAAAATAATAATAAAACAACAAATAAAATACTTCCAGCCTCCTTTCCAGGTCTTGCTGAACCTCATTTGCTTGCCCTATGCATCCCATAGCTGTCTCCATATGGTAGGTTAGGATTCCAGCACCCTCCCTGAGATCAGAAGATCATAGAATCATAGAGTTGGAAGGGACTGTGTGAGTCATCTACTCCAACCCCCTGCAATGCAGGGATCTTTTGCCCAATGTGGGGCTTGAACCCTCAATCCTGAGTCTCACGCTCTACTGACTGAGTCATGTTAGTAGAGTTTTGTCAGTGTCATCAGTATGCTCTCTTTGAGGTTAAACCCTGATGAACCCCAGACATGTAAGAAGAGCCCTGCTGGATCAAACCAAAATCCATCTAGTACAGAATCCTGTTTCCCAGAGTGGTCAGCCAGATGGCTTCAGGAGGCTATAACCAGGACATGCAAGCAACAGACGTCCCCCAGTTTAACCTCCTCCAAAACACAGTGTGTGGTATCCAATGGGATACTGCATCTGAACACAACACTTTTAAATTCTTCTGTCATTGCCAATAGGCCATTAATAGAAACATCATCCTCCATGAATTTGTCTTATCGTCTTTTAAAGCTATCAAAGCCAGAGGCCATCAGCACATCTTGTGGCAGCATATTTCATAAAGTGATCTTACATTTTGTAAATAAACAGTTTGCTTTCTCTGTCCCTGAATCAACTGCTAATTGATTTCAGGTCTCTCTCTCTCTCTCTTACATACACACACACACACACACCACTCAAGTTCTAGTAATATGGGAGAACGAGAAAAGAAATCTCTGTAGATAATTCCACCACATTATTCTGTGGAACATAGTTTGAAAACTGCTATTCTAATCCAACCTGAACCTTGGAATAATTCTTCAACCAACTCATCCCTGCTGCTTCTGACAGCAGCTAATACAATCAGTAGCATGGGAAACAGCAATTTTAAATTCAAATAATAGTCTCCTAGAAACGTGGAGGATATTATTGTGTCACATGCTTTTTCTTGTCTGATGCTTTGCTGCATTGGGTGCTTCTCCCTCCATGCCTTACAGTCTCTATAGCACAGTTTCTGCCCTTGTGAGAGGTGTAATATAAGAGAAAGGCTAGAGGAAAGTGAAGCACGTTCCCTCCAAACAAGCTGGTTGACTGTTACCTGGTATAGTTTCAGTGAAGTCAGTTTACACTGCCAGCCATTCCAGTGTACAATAATGAAGAGCAGACAGCTTTTGCCATATACACGTGTGTGTGAACCAGCACTGTGATTCCAGTTTATGATGTGTACTGTTCAAGTGTCACACATATGTCCTTGTACTCAAAAGTGCAGGTTTGTAAAGTTACCTTAGATAACAATGGTACACTTACTGCAATATTGAATGATAAATTATTTTTTACATTTAAAAAAGTGTCACACATATGCAGAAACCTAAACTCAGTGAGGAATTCAGCATCCAGGGAATCTCTGCTTTATTTCTCTAAGCAAGTTTCCAGCCCTTAACAATTACAGAGAGATGCGAGGAAAACGCTTTGAAATTTCAGAAGTCTTTCCAGCATCCCAAAGAAGGGTCCTGTACTCACTTTCTTGCTCTTTGCCCTTCCCAATAAGCAGAAGAGGAAGCAGAGTAAGTTTCATTAAACAAAATAGATAAGGAAAGATCTATAGCTCATACTTTGTTGATGATATGAAAAAATAGTACAGACTAAACACAGCTCTACTCTTACTTATTCATAAATAATACGAAACCCAACTTTTCTAATGAACCCAGTACTGCTGCTTATGACTGATACAGATCTCTCAGTTAAAATAATAAGCTGCAATTATCCCCCCCCCCCTTTTAGGGTAGGAGTTTCTTTTTCCCATTTTACACATAGCTGAGCCTAAGCCATAGCAGCTTGCCCAAGGCCACACAAATCTGTGAGCAGGACAGAATCACAGGGCTCCTCGAATACAAAACCAGTTATTGATTCCCTGGCTCAAAATCCAGCTGCCAGTCTCTTAAAATTGTATCTCACCCCCCCCCAATTGATTGGCCAAAGTTCCCTGGTGTGACAGTGGATGAGCTGATTCCCTTGGCCATTAGATATGGGGAGAAAGCCAGAAATGTGAGTCAATACATTTTGTAGCTAAAATATTTTGCAATCTGAACAGGCAGTCTTTCTAGTGGGTTGTATCCCATGGGTCAGATCTGTCAGTCTTCCAAGCTGCCACTCTTAATGGCACCAAAAATCGGCTGTCCTGAGACAGCCACCTCTCTTTACCTCATAGTACGTCTGTGTCAGAAATGAGCCAAGATTATACCACATCACCTGACATAAAAAAGCAGGAGTTAGTAGGGCCAAGTTTTAACTGGAGATGAGGAAGCTCCCACTGGATTGATATAATGGATCTTGGACAGGAGATTGGTTATATTAAGAGGCAGAGTTTTACCAAGACAAAGGCTGTAATGTTGGCAAATAAAACTCTTTCTCCTAACTGTCTTCCTCTCTTTGCTTTGTATATAACACCTTTTGATATAAGGGAGGTAGTAAGCTAACAGTATCACAGAGGCAAGGAATGCTCCACGGATATTTTTAGGAGACCTGGGCTCAAATCTTTGCTCAGAGTCAAAGTCACCAAGGGGATGGGGCCAAGTCATTAAGTTTCTGTCTCGGTTCTTCTAACTGTCAAATGAGAATGCCAGTTGAAATGAGGATTTTAAGTGCTATGTTGTGATTATCTGGATAGTGCGGTGGTTTTCAAACTCTCTTCACAGAAACATGGGCATTCCTCAGAAGCTTATTGGTGAGAAGCTTTGAAAACTTGTCCACCGTTAGCAGTCCTCCTCTGCAGTGTGCGGCTGAAGGAGAGTTTGTGTGTGTTTTGATTGGTCTCCTGGCACTGGTGAGGTCAGACATTTTGCGGAGACCTCAGGGCTCATTTCATTTATTTATTTCATTTACTGTATATCCCACCTTTTTCCATTATGAAACCCAAGGCAGCATCCATGGGGTGCCCAGGTGGCTTTCCCAGCAGACCTAGATTTATTGAGACCCAGAGCTGCTTTAAACAATCATTTCCTCTCCCCATTTGCTCTGTGAGGGAAATAGGGGCCTCTTAACAACTCTTTAGTACCCTTAACAAATTACAGCCCCCAGGATTCTTTGGAGGAAACCATGACTGTTTAAAATGATTACAATACTTCTTTAAATGTATACTGCAGATGAGGCTTCAGTTGACCCCCTCACTTAACAGCATTTTGCTGTATAACAAAAACCTTTTTGGTTTTTTATATTGGTATTTTTATTTTTTGCTTTCCAATGCTTTTGTTTTATCAGCTACACCTGTCTTATTTTATTATCTCTGGTTGTATATATTTGACTGTATCCAGTGCTCAGAGTACACCCACTGCAGTTAATGAACATTTCTTACTTAGGTCCATCCATTTCAATAGGTCTGCTTTGGATACAACCTATTGTATTTCCTAGAACATTAATATTTTATAGTGGATTTCAATTGTTGTTAGACTTCCTAAGTAGTATGTAAGTGCTAGAAGGGCAAGATCTAAATGTTCAAACAAATAAATTCAAGGCAAATCACAACCCTTGTAGCGTTCTGAAAAGCTAAGGGTGCCATCCCAAAAGCAAAGGAGAGAAGCCTCCTCCTTCTGTAATCTAAGCACTATAGGGCCCTAATACTAGCAAAGGTACCACTTCGCTTTTCTTGGAGAACCCAAGAAGACCAGAGACTACACAATAAAATTCTCAAATCACCTCTTCCAGATTAAGGGGGACCCACTAAGGGTGCCTTGTGCAAACTCCCCCCAGAATCCTGAAGCTGGAACTGCATCATAAAGTGCATTCTCAGTTCATCCGGAGCAATGCCAAATCCCTGCAAGGGTAACCAGCACCCTTCACAAACCATGCATGCCCCCTAGAATGCATCCCAGAATCCTTTGCAAAGCAGAAGGGTTTGGCAGCAAACCAACGGATGCTGCTGCCAAGGTTCTCTGGGGTCAGCAAGTTTGAAAGCCAGTGGCCTTAATCTCTCATTCTTCATCCCAGTTTCCTCCCTTGGGTTTTTAGCTGCTGATTCTTTGTTGTGGTGCAAAAGCTGCTTCTCCCTCTGCAAGAGAAGACCTGATCTAGCTGTTTTTCAGGGTAAGGATGTCTAGGGTAGCCCATCTCTGGCTGTGGATACTTTGTCCTTCCAAAATGACTCATATGCTAACATTGAAGAGACTGTTTTGGCAACTTGAGCCACATTTGATCAAGAATTGTTATCTTTTTCTTCTGTGGAGGGATGGGGGTGGAGAGGAGGAGAAGGAGAAGGAGAAGGAGGCAAGCTTGGCAGCTATGCTAGGATTTAGGTGATTTAGAAGTACTGGAACATTTCATTTTGATTTACATATAAAAACTGATCCACTAGCCGTTTGTCGGAAAAGGCACTGAGAATCAGGACTGAAGGGCGTTTGCCAATACATACGTTGCCCTCCTAATTCCTCTCCTCTTTGAGCGGAGTAGGGCATCTGTGAAGATTCCCTGGCATTGCTTGCTCTTACAGAGTTAAGGAGGTGACTCTTGCCTGCATTTCTGCATGTGGAAAGAGCATCCCAAATACCCAAGATACACTGGGGCTCAAGTAGCAGATGGGTCCTCCTATGAGCTGGCAAGGACAATCAGGTTGTTGGCAGGGAATCCCACAAGGGAGACAGTCATGCACATCCCCAGCAAAGGCTGAGAGCCAGAATGACTGGGTTCCCTAGGAATCAGCGGGTCCATCTATGAAGATTTCTGGGCTCTTTCAGAGAGCAGTTGTGGGGGGATGAGGAATGTAGGAGCAAGACCACTTGAGATCTTTTAGAATGACTGAGACAAGGAAAGTGCTTGTGGCAGGAAAAGACAGCGAAGGCTAATGCCTTTGAGCAGAGAAGGCTTGAAAAGGCAGGGTGCCTAGTTGACTGGGGATAGTCAAAATTCATATAGAGTGCGGCAGAGGAATGGGAATGCAGACTACAGTCTGAAAAGTATATCACAATGAAAACAGCTGACCGCTACCCCTTTCTGCGCATGCATAGACACACACACACAAGTTCTCCTGCTCTTTGGTGGCCATTCACCCAGCAAATCTTCAAAGACAGGCAACAAGGCAGAGGTGGGGGAAAGTTGCATGCTGTAGGGCCCCCAGGGCTCGCGGCCAGTTCCTGCCATGCTCTCCCAAGCGCTCCAGTTGCCCTGGGCCAGAAAGGCCATTTGCAGCAAGTGCAGTGGAGGAGCAAGGATTCACTTAATTGGACAGGATCTTGGCTATGCATCGAACATGGCAGAGGGAGAAAAGGGGGAGGCCCAGGGGGATGTGGTTGCTAGAACATCTCCTAATGCTGTCAGGGAGACACATCAGCCTCTGTCTCACTGCATCCCGCCCCCCATCACCCGGTGCACCGTTTTATATCTCCGCTCCTTGGTAGGAACTTCACATTTCCCACCTCGGTTCCTCACATCCAAGTGTAAGTGCCTTTCTGTCCCCATGGCAACAACTTCCCCGCAACTTCATCAACTAGGTTTATGCCCTCACTTCCATACACCACGCTGGTAAGGGTCTTCCCTCCTGCTGTTCCACCAGTCCATATTCCCAGGGCTGGTCAAATACATTTTCCTACCTGAGGCAAAAGGCAAGATGGTGTCCTACCCAAATTCCATATTCAGAAGCTGACTGGGCCGGCAGCTGAAACTTGCTTCAACACTGATGATGGGAGAGTGTCCTCCACCGCACCTGAGGACAGCCTAGTGGGTGCATGACAGGTAATGTGGCACACACATAAGTATTTTAGAGTAGAGGAGAACAACCAAGGGGTTCAGGAAGAACGGCTGGGGGGCTGGTTCCACAGCATCTGCTGGGGTGATTCCTTTATTCTGCCAAATGATATGGCTGGCCCCGATTTTTATCTCTGGGTTAGGTAAAGCGTCTTAGGTATTTTCTGCATATAAACAATAGCCCTACTATGAGACAGTGGTGAACCTTAAGAAAGGCAGTGTGTCTTGATATAGGGTATGCGCTTCAGGTGCCAAATTGTCCAACCAGCCCCAGTTCTGTTTGTCAGGCTGCTTTCAAAGGCACAGGAGGAGAGCCAAAAAAAAAAAAAGGAATCTGGCAATTCTTAGGATAGGTTTTCTGTGAAAATTTTAAAGCAAAGAAGAGAAGTATGCTTCAGTTTGGAAAAGTGAGTTCATAAATCTTAAAAACAAAAAAAAAGATGGGAAGGTTCAGGAATTGGCTGAGCCATGTGGAGAGGCTGCTAATTTTGTTCATTGCATTGGCCACTTTTTGTTTTTATTATATTATTTCAGCATTTATACCCCACTGTCTATGACAGTCATACCCAAAGTGGCTTACAAAAGAAAATGTAATGCTACTTATTTCATTTGGGCCTAGCTAGACTACATTCAGAGTACTTAGTTTAGCTCTGGACACAACAGTTTAATAAAGAAGGATGTTGCCAACAGATTCTGAGGAGAGCTACAAAGACGCGAAAGGGTCGGGAAGACAAATCATGCCAGGAACGGCTAAAGGAACTGAGTATGTTTAGCCTAGAGCTGTGGTTTTCAAACTGTTCCTAGAAATCTTTTGCGACATGCGGGGATTCCACGGAGATGTGCAGCGTTTACTCAGCCAACAAATCAGTGCGGAAAAAGGTCCCTGAGGACAGCAATATGAAATTCACTAACCTAGGGGGAAAGATCGGGGGGAGAAGAGTATATGCAACAATTGCCAAGTATTAAAAAAATGTCAGAAAGAGCAGGAGCAGTTGTTCATCCTGTTTGCTAGAAAAGAGGCTAAGAAGCAATGGGATTAAATTTAGGGGCTTATCAGATGACTGGGTTTGGGGTGGATAAACCGTGTTCAATACACATGAAGGTGTTGATTATTAGTTGCACAGGATTCTTCCAGAAATCTTTCTTAAAAAACAACAACAACAACAAAACATTGTTTCAGCACATGACTTTGCCAGCACTCAAACACCATTATTGTGATACTGGGCACATGTGATTTTTCCGCCTATAGTTTGTGAAAATTGATTGTGCAGTGTAATAGGAACCTGATGGATAAGTTTGCCTGTGACATCACTAGCATGAAAGACACATCACCTTCAATAGTTTTCCATGACCTTTCTGAAATTTTGTTTTTAATGTTATTTTTTTGAAATTAAAGGCTGCACCATGCCAGCAAGGGAGTGTTTCAGTCCTTTATTTTGTATGCAGTAAAGCTCCCTCCTGTCTCTGCAATATTGTTCCACAATTTCATGAAGCCTTTCTCTCTCAGAAAAACTGTTCTCTGCAGGGGCGACCCTGTCCCCCTTTCTAGAATAATTGCCTCACAAGATAAGATATAATTATCTATGTTAACCTACAATAACATCACCAATTCTACTCATCAAATGATAGGTGTTGTTATCAGAGGGGGAGAACTCCCCCACTCAAAGTTGTTTGATCAAAACTGAGAGGCTTGATGTGGAGCATTATCTTAAACGAGGACAACAAAGATGCTTTTATTAAGGGATAGCAGCTCATTTAAAAGATATTCACATATCAAAAGGCCATCACAAAATGAATATTATTTCAGACTACTGTAGCTCTAGGAATGAAAACCTAAAAAAAAACCACCCAAATCCAAATGTTATTTATCTGTACATTTTTACTTGGTAGCCACAACAAGCGTATGAGCTACTTACTATGTTATTTTCAATTTGATTAATGAACTGTGCTAAAAATAAATAATGCCATTTTGTAGCTGCTTTCTTTCAGAACACTTCTGCACTACACATTTATTTAGTCTATGTTTTTCTTCACAGAACCTGAGAAATGTTTTGTTAGAGGTTCCTAGTGCTTCCACATAACTACAACTCCCAAGTTTCCCTTAAGGAGGGAATCACTATTCCTAAAACAAGCAACACTCCACATATGATGAGAATCCTCATAATCACATGTTAACAAAGACAAAAGTTTCTTCCTTTTACCCATTTGCTTGAGCAAATCTTAATGTGAGTACAAAAGGGCAGCGAAACAGGTAATCAATTTACATCAACTGAACTTGAATGTGGACCAAATATATTAATAGCAATTGATATGGGCCAATGGCCGTAATAAATTTTACTACTACTACTATTAATAGCAAGTGGAGGAAAGTCCAAAGTTCATTTTCTTTGATGGTGTTTGATGGTGTTTCCTGCTTGGCAGGGGGTTGGACTGGATGGCCCTTGTGGTCTCTTCCTGCTCTATGATTCTATGATTCTCAAAAAGGTTTAGCTGATCCGAAGTTTTCAAAACAGTTTAAATCTAGCAAGATTTTTTGAAATTCTAATCTACAATTTGGACACTGATCATCATTTATATATTTTAAGGCAATTATGCAAAGCATCAACTTGCTCAGTTCAGTAACGTACATCTGATTTGCAGAGTATGTACTTTAAAAACTTACAGCAGCATTCATTAAATGGTGTAAAGTATTCCTGCTAGAAGGATATTGATTTGGTTATAGACAAGCAAATTTGTGTTTGCATAAGAATTTGCTCCACCCACCCACACTCCCAAAAAATATTTGTTGTGTCTCAGGATGGGAATGGTAGCTAGGTGGTTGTTTGGTTCTTTGTCTGCTTTTTGAGCTGGGAATTCTGGGGAAGGTGCAAAGGTACTATTGAAAAGCCAGGAGTTTGAGGCTTCTTCTTACTTCTGCGTCACTTCTCTTTTTTTCAATCTCACTCCTTTCCCTTATCCGTTCACAGATTCCAAGCAGAATGGTGATGCAGCAAATGCAGCATTGGCTAATGAGGACTGCCCCACCATAGACCAGGCTCTGTCACCTGAGGAGAAGTCACCTGTCACACCTGGTGGTCGGGAACGCTACAACCGTGACCGAGCCTGCTTTCTCCTCTCCACAGGTGACTTTGGTCAGTCACCTGATGGGAACATCCGAAAAGGTACACACATGTGCATAATTTTTCCCCTGCCTCTTTCTGCAAGAACATCTAAACAAGTAGTCCAAGTACGACATCTCCCTTCCCCCACATCACCACCGCCTCCATAACCCTTGTCATAGCAAAACCTCAAATTGACACATTTCTGAGGTAAAAAAAAAGCAACTGCTAATGTGTACTTTGTTTAAATATAACCCTGTCATGAGGGTAAAAAGGCCATGACAAATTAAAATGAGGCAGGTGATGCCCTAGCAGCTGGAAGGCCTCAACTTGCCCATCTTTGCTACCATAGCAACAGCATCCATTGTTCCAAGAGCAGCGCCCTCTAGTGCTTCTTTTCAATTGGCAACCCACCAGCACAATTGATCTTGAACAATTTGGGTTCAAATTGGGGAGGGAGAAGTAGGCCCTCCCCTTCCAGCATTCCCAGTTGCTTCCCGTGATTTTCATGACCTCCGAGATTACCAGCTCAGCCCTGTGTTATGTTCCCTGCACACACACACCCAGCTCCATTATCTCATCCACCTCAACAAATATACTGTATGCTTTTTTGGTCAGCCCTTGCTTTGTGTCAGTTCCCCCTCTCCTTCCATGTCCTCTCCCTTACTTGTATCATTTTTGTCCCACAGTGACTGTATGTGCTCTTCACATTCCTGAAGCTGCCATTTTGAAGGACAACAACAGCAGCAAAGAGTAGACTACCTTATTTTCAGTGACTAGTTGTGATGAAAATCCTACAGTAGTAAACTATTCTCCCTCCTACCCATCCTTGCCCTGCTGTTGTTGTCCTTTGAATAGAAAAAAAACAGACTTTAACCCAACTGACCTGGTTTTAAATCCTTACTTAAACATGGATCCCATAAGCACCACTCCCCATCTATAAAATGGGAATAGTAATAATAAGCTACCTCTCAGGAGCGCAGTCAAGAAATATTATGTTTGCTGTGAGCCTTAGGTAGGATGTAAACTTAAGTGAATAATGAGTCAAAAATAAGTAAGCTGGGTGCGTTTTCTATTCATTCATTTTGGGGCCATTTATTGTTTTAAAAAGGGGACGCGGGTGGCACTGTGAGTTAAAACTACAGAGCCTAGGGCTTGTCGATCAGAAGGTCGGCGGTTCGAATCCCCGCGACAGGGTGAGCTCCCGTTGCTCGGTCCCTGCTCCTGCCAACCTAGCAGTTCGAAAGCACGTCAAAGTGCAAGTAGATAAATAGGTACTGCTCCGGCGAGAAGGTAAACGGTGTTTCCGTGTGCTGCTCTGGTTCACCAGAAGCGGCTTAGTCATGCTGGCCACATGACCCGGAAGCTGTACGCCAGCTCCCTCAGCCAATAAAGCGAGATGAGCGCCACAACGCCAGAGTCGTCCACGACTGGACCTAATGGTCAGGGGTCCCTTTACCTTTACCTTGTTTTAAAGCTGCCTGTGCAAACTCTCAAAGTTCAAAATGTGGTTTGACAATTCTGGGCAATAGTAGTTTTATGAGAAATTGCCACCAATGCAGTTAGTGCTTCCACTACCCCTCCTCAATTTCTTTTGAGTGTTCTCATGACAAATCCCCAAACTATTTCAGGACTCAGGTGAAGCTAAAGAGAGGTTTGTTGGGGGACCAGCTTCAGAACACGAAGCTATGCATGTAGACCTTGATGGAAAATGTTTATGTCCCTATAGATCCCAACCTAGAATTTCAGTCTCTCTGCTGAATAAACACAAATTATGTACTTTAAATAGGGTCATTTATAATTTTGAATATTGTGAAAGTTGGCTATAATTGGATAAGGAAGCCAATGAAAGAGGCTTAGGAACTTGTATTTTTTACAAAAAGGAGGCTGAAAGGAGGTCAATTTCAGATTTCTGAAAAGTGGTCCCACCAATGTATTTGTTACAAATTAATCTGTTTAATAGGTTCTCATAGTCATTTACACATATTAGGATTCCCATTAAAAAAACACACACTTAAAAACCACATTTCAGTCTGCATAGACAGAAAGGCTAGTTAGGGCAGGGCAGTTAGCTATTAACATTGGAAGGCATCATTACAATTTAGAATTTACAGTTTAAACACTGGACTGCTGTCACTAATCAATTTGATTTTAGTTCTGCTGCAAAACCTACCAATAGTTCTTATGAGACCTCTTCCATTTGTAGTCCTGCATCCTAAATTAGGTGAGAGCCAATCTTAGTTTTGCCCATCTCACTGTAGAAAGGTATAGGAGAACATTGCCCCTCTGGAGAGGAATCAGCAGCAACGTGTGTTGAGTGTTTTATAACTGCTGGTCTAGCATCTGTCAGAAGCTGATCTTAGCAGCAGGCAGCCTCTCGAACAGGGACAAGGTTGTGCCTGTCACAGCAGGGGAACAGGAGGATGCAGCAAATGAAAGCTGACGAGGTATTTACTTCCACCGAGGGAGAGAACACGACAGATGTTTGAGGTGTTACACAGCAGGGAGAATCGGCAAGGAGCGGGCAAGGAGCAACTACAGAGAGCTCAAGGGAGGAGCGACTTGTCGACTTGCCACTTGTCATTAGGTCCAAATCTTGACAATTATCTTTCTGGTCCACAGCTCTTGAGACATAAAATAGGTTTTGGTATAGGTATGATATTTTATTGGGAAGATTTCATTTGGCATAACAGCATGCAGACCTTTGAATTGCACAGAATTCTTCATCAAGCAGAATTAAAGTTATCACTTGAAGAAATTGTAGTCTATCAACCAACTGAGTTTTAATCAGTCAGTTTGGCATATGATGACTAAAACAATAGCTTTGAAGAAAGGAAGTGTACTTCCTTTGTGTTTTGGTGGTGCATGTACAGCATATGTTACAGCAGGCACTGGCGAATGGCTTTTCTCAGATGGTGTTGGCTGTGCACCATTTCAAATTACCGGTATTATTTTCTTACTAACTGGGGGTGTCTTTTTAGTCAACTAAAAAGGTTCTTAATCACTTAACCAATTAATCAATTTGCAGTTTCAGTCTTGGGCAGTCGAAAAGGAAGCAAAGGGACCACAGGTGCACAACAGAGTTCTTCTTGTCTTACAAGTCACATCATACATCATACAAGTTGCATCATATAAATTGATGCAACGGTCAGTTTCCAGCAAGGGCAGAGTCTCCCAGCTTTCCTGACTAGCAAAACAAGCCGAATGGCTGATCCACACTTACCTTTTGCCCTGTGCTTTCTTGGGCATGGATCTGCACTTTCCCTGTCTATGAGCTTTTTTTTTTTTTTTTTTTTTTTGCCCTACCACTATCCTGAGGAAAACCTGCTCCTTAATGCTGAATCAGAACAGACAGCAATTCATGTTTTCCACAGGATTGTTTTCAGTGGTAAAGAGTGGGTTTTCGCAGGGAAAGTGCTGGGACCAAAAAAAAAAGCACTCAGACATGGAGATTTAAAGCACAGACCTGTGCCTAGAAACGTGACACAAAAGGAAGTCTGGATGAGCTCTGAGTTTCACCTGGTCCCCCAAGGCTTATTGGTGAAAATAGCAGGACTGTCACCAAGATTAAAGGAAACTTTGATGATTAACTATATGAGTTTTAGTCAATTAATAAATTTAAGATTTGCACAAATTTGAATATAGGTAAAGCAGTACCTCTGAAGGGTTTTTTATATATACATCAGATACGTTTGCATCACAGCAGGTATTTTAGAAGAGATTTTCACATGCATACCATGTGTATATGTGCAAGAAAAGTGGAAATGCCTCTTTCAAGTGTGTTTGCGATATGCAGTTGTTAAGGATGCCTGCATTAAAACTAATACCTTTTGGGGAGGGTGGAGTCTGCTATCTGATTAATCAAAGCACCTTTTTAAACCAAGCAGAGATTTTATTAAATGATTAATGTAATTGCTTATTGATTAAACATTGTAGTGCTTAGGAAGAAATTCATTGCTAATGTGACTGATCTGCCTACAGTTCCCTCCATTTATCTGAAATGGGTAGCAGGGCATATTTTGAATCCATCCCTGATATCCTTGCAATTCAATGTATGTCTACCTAGAAGCAAGTCTCACTTAGTTCAATGGATGCTGGTTAGTGTTGTCAGTTTTTCAGCCAAACCTGCATAGCTGCCCCTTTAATTGCTGTTTGTTCTGCAACCATTAGCAATTGATCATACATAGCTGTTTGCCAAAAAAAAAGCTTCACCTGCTGTTTTCTGTTCATAAAATTTCTGTCAATGGGCCAGAGGGGTCCTTCTACAACCACCTCACCCCTGCTGATACTCAATTCTAGCTACTAATGTAAGATTACTGAGGAATAGGGTCGAGACTGTGAGAAAGTTATTCCTGAAGTTCAGGAGTAGTCTACTCAAAAATACTTTCAAGGAGTCTTGTGACATCTTAAGGACTAACAAATGTCACTGAGCTTGAGTCCATGAAAGCTTATGTCATAATAAATTTATTGGAATTTATTATGGGACTACAAGACTCTTAAGTTGTTTTTGCTGCAAGAGATAATATAGCTACCCCTCTGGAATTTATAACAAAATACTTTGGCACTTCAAACACAACCCATCAGTAAAGGTTATGTTTACTGTACTCACAAATTACAATGCAAGAACCCAAGTGCGCTGTTCAGCTAAATGTATTTTGTATTTAACAAGGTAGCAAATTGTAGTTCCCAACCTCTATTTAGTCTCTTGTCCTCTCATAGTCAGCGTTAGGCTTCAAACAGCTGAACAAACAAATGTACCCCGAAAATTTGTTCTTTTGATTTTTTTTAGGTCTTAATTAGAGCCTCAGGCTTTACTCAGTTAATCAACTAAATGTTTGGTTGATTAATGGGGGGGGACTAGTATTAATTGGTGGAGCTGACAGTGAAGTGCACAATCGTATTTTGATCCCGATTGGCTACAGTAATAGTGAGTGAAAAAGAAAACATTCCTTTCGTTCTACCAAAATGTGTAACAGAGGGAGTTTTAGCAGAATTAGCTGCTTGTATTCTTGCACGGGAAACTGTCCCTGGTGATTTTTTTTTTAAATATCTGCCATCTGATTTAAATAAATCTTTGTTATTATTCATAGGAGTTTTAGTTCATTAATCCATCAATCAAATATTTACATGTAGGAAAACCAACAGAGGCATACTTGTCACAGAAGGTATCACCTTGGAAAAGGCATTTCCCCTTTCTCATAAAGGAGGGAATGCAAATGCTAAGATGGTGCTTGCTTTCGGCAGTCTCTCTCTATATTTACATTAAAGCTAATTTCTAAAAAATTAAAATATGATGCTCAATAGCAAAGTGCTTTTGATCAACAAATATTTGCACCTGATTATCATAGGTGGAGTTCAGGGTGTCATAGTGGACAATTTTTGCTTTAATTGGGTAAAGGCCTACCTAGCCTTGTGTGTGCACTAAAGAAAATATCTACCTCTGTTCACTGTATTTGACCCCATTTTCCTTTCTTGGTCCTCCAAGCAAACATGGAAAAGCAGACAAAGGTGTCCCTTCCCCACACTTGGCACACTTAAGCCAGTCTCAGTGGTCCCAGCGATGCCAGAGTGCATTCTGGGATATCACCTAGGAGCGCATGTGTGGGCGGAAATGTCCTTGGCAAAGAGCCACAGCAATCTTACCACCAGATTAAAAAGATGTCTGGACAAGCATGAATAAAGCGATGGTGTTATTGAAATACCACTTGGTAATTTATCACATCACAGCCTCAGGATAAACACGATGCATGAAAAGCAGACTTAAGGCCGCAATCCATTAACCAGGCACTGTGGAGAGAGATCACCTGTTCACTTATATGAGGCTCCTTTTTGGAGTTAAATGTGTTTTGGATTGCTGGATAAGAGAGAAGCAAAGGGCCAAAGGGGAGAAAGCCTATTGTTCATAGGCAATTGCTAATTAATCCCAGTGTGTGTAAATTAAAAAAGGAAGGGAAACCATTGCTCTTATGTTCTTGCTTACTAGCTGAAGTATGAAGAGTGCTATGGCACTTTAGAGCCTAACGGCACAATCCTAACCACATCCACCCAGAATTAAGTCCTGTTGAGGACTTGGGCTTACTTCCAAGAAAGTGGAGTTAGAATTGCACCACAACTAGTTTACTGTGGCGATAGCCTTTTTCATCAGCAGGCTGGTAGTTTTCCAATGTCTTGCCCTGAAGTAGCCCTTTCCATGTCACCTGTTTCCCCCTAGAAGTTCCTGTGCATTGGCCACAGAACCTCTCTGTGTCGCAGATGGTTCTGGGGGATATCCAAGAACTCCGTATGCTCCAACTGCTTCTGTTTATGACGGACAGCCCCTATTTTGGGTTAATCAGTGTCCCTATTTTTGCCTTGTGTGCAGTGCACAACCTACCATATCACTCACTGCAGGTGCTGAGGTATACTTTGGGTTGTGATCCATTAGTAGACAGTTTTGTGGTCTCAAATATATCTTTAATCAAAATAACAACCACCTTGTGAAGGTCAGGCTATTGCAGACTAAAGAAATAAAGCATGCAATGGACAGAGTAGAGTCTTCATTAGCATGCAATGGAGGGCTCTTTTGAATGAGGAGTGTGACAAGCATGTTCCTGTTTTCATCTGTGAAATGCTTGGCACCCAATCAGTTCAAACTGGACATCAGCTGGGGCTGTTAAGCCAATCTGTTGCCCCCATGCAAATAGAGAGTACCCTTACCAACAAGCCCCTAGGAGCCATGCTTTGCAAGGAAGATCTGCAACAGCAGGCAAGTTGTCTTTTTGGGAAGATGTTGTACCTCTTCTCATTGAAGAACCTCTGTAAAGCTTTTAAGGACTCCAAAAAAGGCCATTGCCTAGGAAGACCTTTGCCACAATAAATCAGATAACTTCTAGAGTGCTTACAGCATCTTTCGTATGTTTGCAGTTAAGAGATTAGACCAGCTGTTCATCTGGGATTTTAATCTACAAACACGTTTTTAAAAATACTCAATGTACTATTCATTTGCATACACTTATTAAGCCCTAAGTATGTGAACATTCACTGACGTATGCTTTTAAATCAAATATAATACTCAGGGCAAGACCACTGCTAATTTGCATGTAGACATTAATAAATCTCAATGCGCGCAAACTGTAACAAAATGTTGGAGGTGAGGTTTGAGTTAAGGCACACAGCTACAGAATCTGATTTCAGTACCAGGGCTCATTCCCGGAATACATTACAGTAAAATAAATAAGAGTGTCTGAGCATGTGCAGAGCATCAATTCCACTGAATAGCTGCATAGTGTTTTGCCAGATTTAATATTGGGGAGCAGAATTTTTAGGGCAGATAGTAGGGGGTGATTTGTGCCCTCGTACCTCTTAGAGATTAAGTACTCTTTACATCCTAATCCAAATGTATGCAAATTAACATGGGAAATAGGCCACTGCTTTGTGCATCATTGTTAATCCAGATGTCTGCAAATGGAAATTTTCTTATTGCATAGCACCAAGGCTGAGCACGTGCGCGCACACAATAAAATAAAATTAAAACTTGATATGGAGAGGGAGAGAGATCAAGCCAAGGACTGCTGGGTTAAACATTATGCTAAGTAAACGAGGGAATGGGTCTTCTGTTCAGCATAGTAATCATGTTTCCAATGGGGTGGTGTAGTCCATCCTGTGCCTTGCACCAGTCGCCTATCATATTCCCTGTAACTCAGAATATAATGGATGTTCCTTCATGGGAGGGTAGGGGGAGAGAGAGAGCTGTGTTCCCAGCTGGTGGAAAATTTAGGACATTGGTTGCCTGACCAGCATGAGGAGACTGCTGAATACCATCTGCACCACAGAAAAATTCTTAGGCAAGACAGGATGGGACTGATGGGAGTGAGTCACAGAATCATAGGGTTTTATTTTGTTTTAAGCTCATGTGCTACTGTTTCCTCATTGCCGCACACCATTATTTTCTGGGTCAGTGCAGTGGCAGAGCATATGCCCAGGGCGGGCGCGCTCCCGAGGGGTGTGTGGCGCGGAGGGTGCCCTCCCAGGCGCAGGATAGCCACTCGGGTGTCCGGACCGAGCCGCCCATGGCGGACATTCGGCACGCTGCCCGCCTGCAACTCCCAAGCCTCCCCCAAGCTGTGAAAACAAAGGGGAAAGGGGGGAATGCCACCGGCAAAGCAGCGCAGCTCTTCCCGCCCCTTACCCCGATGGCTCGGGGTAGGCCTGAGAGTCATAGGCGGCACGCCGAATGTTACCCCCCTCAGTGAGGGCACTCAGGGCGGTCTGCCCCCACTGCCCCCCCCTTCCTACACTACACCCCATGGTCAGTGGCAGAAGTCTTGATGAAACAAGGGAGGCCTGTTTGATTCATGACCAATGCTGTGGCCATTTTAGGGAAGGGGCTACAGCTAAGCGGTAGAGCTCACAGTTTGCACACATAGCCCCAGGTTCAGTTGCTAGGGTCTCCTGTTAAAAGCACAGCTTTTCTCTTCTTATTTAACCATTATTTCTAGATTGCCTCCAAACAAAAACATCTACAAGATGCTGTATGTTACTGGCTTTCATTATATTCCACCTTTCCTCTAAGGTGGTCAAGGCAGCAGACAAGCCACCCTCATTTTCATCATCACCATCATCAACACAAAGTAGGGCTGTGCTGACTAATGGTCACTGGCCCAAGGTGAACTCATTCTTGAACTGGGATTTGAGGCTTCCCCCATGCCAGGTCCCAACAATACTACCTTACTAAGGACACTGCTAACCAATTTTGCAGCTCGTTCAGATAGATTGGGAATCAAGCAAGCTAGCAAACAGCAGTGAAAATAATGTGACAGAGATAAGCACCACTGGAGTCTACTGTCCCAAATCAGGATAAGCTTAGCAGGAGATCACCTGCCTGTTTTAACAAGAAATTAATTACAAGCCAAGTAATAATAAAATATGCAAGCAGCCTTGTTACTTAATAATAATAATGCCACATTTATTAAACAACAGCACTATCCAGTCATAATTAAGTAATAATACAGCAATGAAAATTATAGCTGTAGTTTAAAAACAGCTTAGAATGATTGGACTTTGTTTTTCTCCACATGAAGCAGAAGCCTGCTCTGTTATTAAACATGATATACTAATGGCCCTCTCCTTCCTCTCTGAAGGCTGCACAGAGAACCATCCCCCACCACTTTTATCCTCATAAACAACACAGTGAGTTAGGTTAGGCACAGAGATAGTGCCGCCTAGTGAATTCCATGGTTAAGTAGGGATTTGAACCCAGGTCTCTCTCATCTCTGGCAAGCGTCCTAACCATGACATCATGCAGATTTACCTCTTAGTGGTAGTGTGTTAGAAGCTAAAGGCTAAAAAAGCAGGACCCCTGAGAACCCTGGGGAGGGAAACCCAATGTATCAGGACAGGTGAGTCTGGGCACCAGGAGCCCTGAGCTCAGGTTGGGAGATGGGCAAGAGAGGGGTGAGGGGTGGGAGGGGATGTTTCACAGCTGTGCCTTCCTCTACTTCATCACATGCCCATCTTCAGTGCCTCCTCCTCACACATCCTCTGTCTGTTTCTCCTACCCCCTTTTCATTTCCATCCATTGCTCCTACCCCCTATCCTTCCCCCTCTACCCCACTGCCCACCAAACCCGGGCCCCATAGGCGCCCGCCGCCTGCCGCAGCCAGCATCAGACTCCTCTGCCACCTCCTGGTACCTGCATGACTACAATGCCAACGCGGCCCCCTGGAAGCATGAGTAGGATGCCTGGAATGCAGGGAATTGGTGAGTAGGCTCCCCACATCACCCCACTCCCCACCCCATTACTCACTCTTGCAATTTAGTCCTCCTTGTCGCTTGCCTTCCCTCCCTGCAAAACTCGCCACCATTGACCACTTTGCAGCTCCCCTCCTCCAGCACCTAGAGTTACCAGCTGCATTTCTGGTAGGGCTCAGGTGAAGAACAAACCAGTTGAAGTGAGGAACCAAAATGTTCCACCCATAGTTGCATGGAGAGGAAAGCAAATATGAAAAAAAAATGCCACAAAACGGAAGCAGCCATTTTGGGGCTTGTTGAAGAATGCAGGAGAATGAAGTCATACTAGAACCTGCTGGATCACTACTGACCTATGTAGCATCTAGCTGGATTCTCAGGATTTCCCTGGGGGAAGAGGACTGGGCTATATTGGTTCTCCTTGGTGTGGTGGAGATAGTAATGTCAAAACAAGGCCCCTAAAAGCATGCATGCATGCACGCATAAATAAATAAATAAAATAAAATAAAATTTGCACATTGATATAGGTTGCAGGTTTCACTCCCCCCCCCCGCCCCCCAATTCGTGTTGCTGCATTGAAGTTATCTTGGCACAGGATGCTGCTCTCCGTTTTTACTTCAGACTACATATAACGCTGAGTCTCTGAGGCAATTCCACCAGTGCTACCTGTAGGGTTTAAGGGGAGCCCTATTAGATGTTCCCAGAGATGGTTTTCCTTCTCTTTCTTTTTCTTCTGCTACTGTTGCTATTCAACTCTTCCTTCTGAAGGAGTTCCAGGTGGTCATTCAACACCATCAAAAAGGCAACAGAATTCTAGTCAACTATTTCTAAGCTGCTGATCCTCTTTTGTCTGTCCTGATCCTGAATCAATAGCCAATTTCACTGAACAATTTCCAAGCTTCAATATTAGGAGAGAAACTTCTCACATGGCAGGCACGAGGCAACTGGCTGGTTCTGCCCCCAGCACCCACCTTCACTTTGGCTCCTGGCAGTGGCACAAGCCTCGTATACCATGATCACTTGCTGATTGGCATATCTGACGGCGTGAGTAAGGGCATACGAGGGGGGCGCCCCTTCAGCTCTTGTTGCCTTATAAGTGCACATGCTGGTGAACACCATGGAGAGGAGGTGGGCCACCCACCAGCCTCTCTCTGGCACTTGCTTGCAGGGGTGTTACACTCTTGGGCAGGCATAGGCAAACTCTGGCCCTCCAGATGTTTGGGACTACAATTCCCATAATCCCTGACCACTGGTCCTGTTAGCTAGGGATGATGGGAATTGTAGTCCCACACATCTGGAGGGCTGGAGTTTGCCTTTGCCTGCTTTTGGGCTTACCTGTTGGTGACATAACGAGCCACTGTCATCAGTCACACCTGTTCACATGCATGCACAAATCACAGAATTATAGAACTGTAGAGTTGGAAGGGACCTTGAGGGTCAACTAGTCCACCCCCCTGCAATGCAGGACTCAAGTGAGGGTAGCCACTAGAGGGCATTAAGAAGAGCCTGCTCAGGCAGCCCCTAAAACCTGGATCCAGCCCCACTTCTCTTGAACCACTTTCTTCAGCTCATGAATCAATTTATAAACCCGTATTACTTCAAATTTCCATGGAGGGAGGGTGGGCTCTGCCTGTGTGATTTGTGCAAAGCTGTTTAGTCCTGCCTTTCTCAAAATCCAAAATGACATGGCGATTGGAATGAACTGAAACCTGTCCCTGAACAGACACTGCACACAGTTCCCCAGAGGCCCTGCATATGTGTGAAATACATTTAGCATACGGTTGCATAAAAACACACCCTTCACTGAGCTGTGAGAAATTCTGGAGGCAGCACCAGTGGGCTTAATTTCCTTTGGATGGGAGAGCACTGGTAGAGATTCAGTAAGAGTGCCTTGGTAATATTTATTTGACAAATATACCAGCAGAATATAAGTGGAAGCGAGCAGGCACTGCTACAGGCAGACAGCATCTTGGGCAACCCCCTAGGCTCCATCACTCATTTCAACAAACCCCACATAGAAACTCTTTGCTCTGAGCCTTCTGGACTGCTACATTGCAGTCGCTCACTCTTTTTACACACACACACCACTCTCACTTACAGGTGGGTAGCCGTGTTGGTCTGCCATAGTCAAAACAAAATCGAAAATTCTTTCTAGTAGCACCTTAGAGACCAACTGAGTTTGTTCCTGGTATGAGCTTTCGTGTGCATGCACACTTCTTCCACTCTCACTGTTCACCAGAAAAAGCATTACTTTCTCCAAGTTCTGATAGGGCGCTTCCAGAATGTCACCATTTTGGCATAGGATTCAGTCACATACTGGAAAATTCAGGCTGTGCAATTATAGAAGAAGAGGAGGAGTTTGGATTTGATATCCCGCTTTATCACTACCCGAAGGAGTCTCAAAGCGGCTCACATTCTCCTTTCCCTTCCTCCCCCACAACAAACACTCTGTGAAGTGAGTGGGGCTGAGAGACTTCAAAGAAGTGTGACTAGCCCAAGGTCACCCAGCAGCTGCATGTGGAGGAGGGGAGACACGAACCCAGTTCCCCAGATTACGAGTCTACCACTCTTAACCACTACACCACACTGGCTCTCTTATAGTTGATTGGGAAATCTTGCACAACAAACCAGCTGCCCCACCCACCCCCCAAAACGGAAAGTGACAGAAAATTACGCTGGAAACTTAGGGATAACACTTGTTTGACACAGCACTATCTATTCTCCCCACAAACAAATCAGGGGGAATGTGCTGATAGAGTCTAATCTCTCAACAAACAAATCAGAATAAATGCTCATTAAACAGGTAGTGTAGAAGTGACCTTGTTCAAAGGACCAGAGAGATTCCTCTCCTATCTATTGGCCTTCTCCTGACTAGTAGCTTCTGTTGATCAGCCAGCCATTGACCAGTCATCCTAGACTATTAATGAGCTGTACATTACAATGAAATGCTGATAGGTTGGCAGGCCCTGTCTAGAATCATAGTATCGTAGAGTTTGAAGGGACTCCCAAGAGTCATCTAGACCCCTAGATCCTTTTCACATGTACTACAGGCAAGCCAGGTCTATTATTTTTAAAATCACAACTCAAGCTTAACAAAGTAAAACAAAAACAAAAACAAAGAGCCTCTACCCCAAGGAGCTTACAATCTCAATTTTGACAATGAGAGGGACAAAGGGGAGGGGAATGAAGGGGAGAGGCAAGGCAAGAAAATATGAATGCGAGTATATGCAGTTATGTACCATTCAATGGGAGCATTCTGTATAAGTGTGTACAGGACTGCAGCTTAAGTTTCAGGTAGGGATTAGGTCCCTAAACCAGGCCCATCATGAAACAGCTCTAAATTCTGTTTGCTTTGAGGGGGGAGCTCTATATTTCTACCCCTTTCCCCACCTTTCATAACTATAGGCACTCAGATGTCTTTACAACCCACCCACCCCGGTATCCCATGTGCTTGTGGCTTACTTCATATTATCTGTTTTCATTTTCAGGGCAAATATTGCGCCTGTCCACAGAAGGGAACACGATTGGGGGGCCCCCATAGCTCTGGATTTGAGGATGCCCATAGAGACACAACAGGGTGCGGATGAGTGCAGGAGCTGTACTCCACAGCACACACAGAGAGAGTAAAGAAACATGCTCAGAAGATGAAACTGAGAAATGGGTGTTGCTGGAGGAGTCAGCAGGGATGGTGAGAAAGAGGGATGGGGGGGATGAAGTGCACTTGGGAGTGTGGGCTTGATTTGGTGTAAGGCTAGAAGCATAAAAGGAAATAGGGATAGGTTAGCACAAAGGATAAATATATTTGAACTGCACAAGGACCTATTAAGGTGCTGGGCTCCCCTCGTGTTCTCCCCAAAGATGGGCTGCACCAATATTTGATTCCAATTAATGCCCCATTTCATACGTCTTGTAGGGTCCACCCTGTATTCTCGTAACGCCCCGACCGCGTGAGCCAGGTACGTAACTCGCTCCACACACCTTAGCCTGCTTGTTTTTTGCACCCAGGGGGAATATTTCCCGTTTTCCACAGGGAGCCGTTTGGATGAGGCTGACACCTCTTGCAGCCTCACCCCAGCGTCCAATGCATGGGGGTGGGGTGGGAAAGTGGAGGAGAGCATCAGAAAGAATGCCTTCTTACACCAGACTTGTGAAAAAGACCACAAAAGTTATTCTAGGGTCGCCATACGCCCAGAATTTCCCGGAGATATCCGGAATACTGCAATTGGAAGCAGTGTCCGGGCATAATCCGCTAAAAAAACCTCTATGTCCGGGAAAATCTGGACGTATGGCAACCTGTGTTGGTGCAATGTTGTTTTTTGGGTGGTTTTCCTTCAAAATAGCTCAAAAACATCCTTTCTCTTGTGAATTTGCCAAAAGAAAATTATTCAAAAATAAATAAATAAATAAATCACAACAACTTTCCTGTCCGGATTTTCACCGTTTGAAATTTGGCAACCCTAGTTATTTGCCTGTCTAATCTCCTTTTGTTATCCATTTGTGGTGTTAAAGAAATAAAGGCATCAATTTAGGTGGAGGTTGTATGCATGGTTGCTTGGATACAGTTCTTAACTTACCCCAGATAACAAGGTGAATGACTGATTCTGCCTGCCCTTGAGGTTTCCTAGGATTAGCTATACACTCCCCCATCCCCAGCACCTTGGCCCTTCCTAAACTGCTGTCCAACACGGCTGGTGCCAGAAAGCCACTGTTGCAAATCCTGTGGGTGCACTCTTCTCCCCATCTGTAGACAATCTCCACTATCCTGTTTCTTGGTGCAGATTGCCATGCATATGGAATTGAGACCTATGTGCAAAATCCTATTTAAAAGTGTGAAGGAGATAAAGGTGCACCTTTGTTGTGGTTGTAAAATCAAATTGTGTGTGTGTGTGTGTGTGTGTGTGTGTAAGTGCAGAAGAGGTAAGTGTGAAACTGGGCACCTGGTGAACATGTTCAAAAAGTGCTGCATGTCAGGGAAGCTCTGCTCTCCATCTGCACATGCAAAACCTGGATAAGCAAATGAAAGGAAATGTGACAAGCACAATCAAAGTGTTTGCACATCTGCATTTGTACCTGTTTGCAGGTGAAGCTTTTTCTGCTCTTGAAAAATGGGCTAAATGTGCAACTTGCTGGTGGGTTGCATATGGTTATGAAGACTTGCATGTGCAAATAGAAGAGATAAGCTCTGTGTCTCTGAAGTTTTGTTTCACAGAAGTGACTTCTATGTAGGAAACATCTGTGAAGCAATCCTCAGAATGTGCAAATTTGACTCTCATGCAAGTGCTGCCTGTGCCATTGAAAAGTGCACCTGGCAGCATGAGGAATGTGCACTTTTGCACGTGCCGTTTTTCTCCCCCTCCTCATTCCCCTTGTGTGCATAAGTAAAGTTCCTTGCAAAATTAACCACCTTTCTCATGCACACAAAGGAAGTGAACGTTGCTCTTTGCTGCTTGCACAACCTGTCCTGCTTAGCATTTTCAGCGCGGTGTGATCAGGTCTCCGTGTCTTTCTCTGTCTCCAGCTCTGATTACCGCCTGAGACTGGCTGGGCATGTGAACTCCAGCGCCCCCCCGGAGGCAGGTCAGCCCTGCTCAATGCTTTCAATCCAAACTCAGCGTGTTGTCGCTACTGCTCCTGGGGTGGGCTGCCTGGCAGATGGGAATCCTCAGGGCATCACACTCTGTGCAATAAGGTCCTTTTTCTTCACCCCGATCAGAGTTGAGTTGGGAACACTTGTTCATGCAGGGATCCTTTGTGTAGTGGTGTTGAGATGCAGCTGTCTCCATGGTGGAGCAGCTCTTCCACATGCAGGTAAGCCTCACTGTAAGGCTTCCATGGGCAGAGAAACTGGGCCTTGCTTTGCAGTAGGTTTAGTGTGATACCCTGAAGGGAAGGCTGGCATCTCTGTATTGCATACTTTAAACATCCAGCAACATGCTAGTCTGGTAAACAGAGCATGCTGTATAGACACTGCTTATCTGCATGCATAACATAACACATTACATGGCATGTAGTATGCCACAGACGTATGTGGTGGCATGTTTTCCATGTGCATGTTATGCAGCATAGTTTCTAAGACATTCTACTCCAACACACAGTGTGCTACAGAAATGCACAGTACATATATTGACATGCCACAGACACACAGGGTCACAGATAGTGTGCTGTAAACGTGGTACATGAAGTTTCACCGTATTCATAAATATGCATACACACCGTTTATAACCGTGCTATATATTGGTCCAGCACAGCACATGCTTGCATTTGTGGTTCACGTGTTAACACACTAGCAACACATACTACGTGCATTCTGATAAGCAGGTCCACACACCCTACGGCAGGCTTCCACAGCCCACTGCATTCTAGATGCTGTTGGACTACAGTTCCCATCATGCTTGACCACTGGCCATGCTGGCTGAGGTTAGTGGGAGTTGTAGGCCAGCAGCATCTGGAAGGTACCAGATTGGGGACAGCTGCACTGTGATACATGCTTGGCCACGGGCAGAATATGCAACCCCTGTTGATGTCATTTTTGCATACTGCTCCATTCTGATTAAATGCATACTATTAATATCCATACACATATCTGCTCTAGTTCACAGTCTGCATCGTACCCAGTACCATATTGTTCCAACACATACATTTTATACATAGTTCATGCTACCAACATAATGCAGTCTGTTGTGACCTCCAAACCCATGCATACATATGTGATTACATGTTATTCAGCTCCGAGGTGCCCTTTATTATGTACTCCGATGGCAGATCACTGACATGTAAGTATCTATTTATTTCTTTATTTGTTTTTGTGTATATAAGCTTTTCTTAGAGAGGCTCCAACTGTGTGTTGTCTGCACTGTAAACTGCAGTCCCTTCCCTTGGAAGCTGCTGTGACTGAACACACCACATGTAGTGATCACCTTCTGCCCTTAGGTGCCATGTAGGATGCCACGGGGGCACTAACGTGTCCCCTTTTCACACATAATATGCTAAGCAACTATGTTACAGTTCAAAACAGGCTCAATTCCCATGCATCTCGTCCCCCTGGACTGTTGTAAGAGGAATGCGAGCACGGTGTGCATGTTTTTGCTTGTGTTGCATGCCTAGCTTTGTGGGGAACCTATCTGTGAGCATGTAATGGGGGGGGGGCAGTGAGCATTTCTGCATCCTAGGAAAACACAGGAGAGATGTAGGAAAGGTTATAGGATGGAGCAGCAGGAAGCCAGGCTAGGATTCTCCAGAGAATGAAAGGCATATAGTCAGTTCCCCACAGCACAAGATCAGCTTATATGAAAGACTATTTGCTACTTCTAATTATGTTTACAAAAAAAAACCCCACCACAATCTTTAAATGGCAATCATGTAAGCCAAGTCAGTATTATTATTAGCAATGCTAATTTCAGGAGGGTTTTTTTTGGGGGGGGGGGAGCAGTCCCTTGGGTAAGACATCCTCAGTGCTCCCATCAACCAAACGGGCCCACTTTTTTCTGCTTGCCACTGTTCCCACTGCCCATTTCCTTGCCTCTCCCTCTGTGCCCAATTCACAGCACTTTCCAGAGGGAAAGGGCAAAACATGCAGAGGTTACTGCAGAGGCATGTAGCAGTTCTCCTCACCCATATATGGTAGATGAACAGGCTGCATCAACAGCAGAGAGGAGGAGCATTCAGGCTAGGAGGCTCTGAGGTTCAACAGTGGCAACCCTTGACAGCAGCCCTAATTATTACGGCTACAACATTTAATTGATTAATCAGGTAGGTTAACCAGCTAATGACAAGTATGGCTTTTTCTTCAAAATTATGATTTGGGTCGAACACAAATTCATTCAGATTTAATCTACTAAGACTTATTTAATTGAATAGTATCATAGAATCACAGAGTTGGAAGGGTTATCTTGTCTAACCCACTGCAGTGCAGGAATATTTTGCTCAATGTCAGGCTCAAATCTATGACTCTGAGATTAAGAGTCTCATGGTCTACTGACTGAGCTTTCCCAGCTGAGCTGTAGTCCTGATGATGATGATGATGATTATCATTATTATCATTATCATCTTCACCCCTGTATTATAGGATGAGAAGAAAGAATGGCTTGCCAAGGCAGCTTCTTAAGGGCCAAAATAGCTGTGATACTTAATGTGTCTTTTTGGGTTTCAAAAATGCAAAACAGCAGCTACTGGGGGCAGGGGCTAATAATTATCGATATCATTACCAAGCAGGGAGGGAAAGTTTAACCTTTTCCTCCTTTGCTGTGCTCTTGACAAAAAGTGTTCCTTTGAATCTGCTCTTTGCAGGAAGAAGAAACTGGGGCAAATGGGAGATTTCTTCACAGTGCAGTACCGGTTTCAGAGACAGGATTCCCCCTCCCTCCACACCTGCTGTGTTTCTAAACATGATCAGCTCCCTCCAGCTGATGTTAAGAGTTTGGTTTTATTTTTTTTTAAGGCTGAATGTTAAATGCAAAGAGGCATCCATTTAAGGTCACGTCTAGTTTGGCCCTCAGCAAGTTCAGTTTCAGCTAACAGCTCATGCTCTTCAAGACTGAGGCCACAGAGCTTCCAGTTAAGGAATGCTTTGGCTTAAAACTATGATTGTGGAATGATGTTTCCAGGTTCAACATGGAGGATCGAGCCTGAGACTGGTTGTAGAAGGTAACATTGATTTGGGAGATGGTCAGGAATGGTGGTATGAGCAGCAGGCAGGCACAGGCTGACTGACAGCCCAAGAAACCCAAACCAGGGTTGGCAGCTTTACAGAGCTTGGTGGGACTTCTTGTCCGCATGTGGCATCTGAAGCTTGCTGAGCTGATAGCTACAACCCTGCCCTCTAGCAATCTAGAGCAGCAGCACTGGGAAAGGGTTATAGTTCAGTGGTAGAGCACAAGCACTGTGTGCAGAACATCCCAGATTCAATTCCTTGCATTTCTAGGTGGCAAGTCTAAGAAAGACCTTGGCCTGAAACCTTGGAGAACTGCTGGCAATTAGAGTAAGACACTGGCTGTGTTTGAACATCAGCCAGCGGCTTCATAAACCTTCAGAAATTTGGCTTAATGTCATTTAACAAGCTGGGATCTGATCGGCCAAAATTATCCTGGTTTGTTAATCAGCATCACGACAGAGTTGCTTGCTTCAGACGTAACAGGGAACTTTTGGTTAAAGCAAAATCTTTGCCAAATCCCAGGGCATGAAGGAAAGGTCTAAGGAGAAGCACCAGACCGCAGTGCGCAGCCACAGCTTCATAAAATGTATGAAGCCATCAACAAATCTCCAGATGTGGCCAGTGCTGAGCTAAGAGGACCAAGAATCTAGTATATTAGGCATATGAAGTGTAGCAGAGGGCAGCTCCCTCCTCTAGCATGCTGCTATGGTAGCTAGTGCCAGAGTCCCTACTGTGAGAGAGTCAGGGCCTTAAGTTGACCTATGTTCCTCTTCCCTCGTTCACCCCTTTCACTTCTCTCCTTTCCCCACAGCGCTTCCAACAGGCTATGAGAAGTCCCACAGCCTGAACAGCATTGCTGGACTGCGCCTGTCTCCGGCGCCCACTCCTTTCGGCTCGCCTGGTTCCGTCCGACGTCCCCGCTCGCCCATCCCTTCCATCCTATAGAGACGCACCAGGGATGCTTGGGGTTAGCTTGTATGTTTATTTTTTAAAAAAAATATATAGAGAAGAAAAAGAAAAAAAATAAGGTAATGCCAAAAAAGGAAAAAGAAAACAAAGGCGGCCAAATGCATTGGAACAAGTAAAACACAGGAGGCATCTCACAGGTCGTGTTGCACTAAAGTTTGCACTTTCTGGAGTGTCCATGAGAATCCCGAGGCCTGAAGCCTTCTGTTCCCGTGGCTATGGATCAAGAGTGGGGCTTAAATAATTTACCGATGGGAGGGCGAATGCGGGGGGCTGGCTTGCTCAGAAAATCCAAATACTCTGAAGAGGAGGAGGTCACTGAGAGATGGACACTGCAGGAAAGGGGCTCTGGCCCTCCTCTCTGGGTTGCCTGCATTTCTCCCCCTCTTCAACCTCACTAGAGTGCACGATTTTTCTCTGGCCCTGGCTTTGCGCTTTATTTCTCTCCCTTTAGTGCTCTCCCCCTTTTCATCATCTTACTCAGGACTGCAATGAGCCATAGAGCTTAGTGACAAACTTCCTTGGACTTCTCTCTCTCTCTCTCTCTCTAACACTGTAATCTGTCTACCCATCTCCATAAAACATCTTTCCAAGTGTCAAAACAATCCACACTTTAGATATCCATCCAGTCTCTCTCTCTCTCTCTCTCTCTCTCTCTCTCTCTCTCTCTCTCTCTCCTCCCTCCCTCCCTCCCTCCCTCCCTCCCTCCCTCCTTACTTACTGAGCAATTCTGGTTCTTTGACCACATGGACACTCCACAGTCTCCCAGGAGAAGGCCACCCCACCCATCTGCCTTTGGCCTTCTATTATCTTTCCTTGGAATTGTTCTCTTTTGTGCATGGATCTTCCATCAATCACAAGCAATAAGGTCAAGTGCTCCCTTCTGCCTGATGCATGATAATGACTTTCCTATGATGTAGATATTCCAAGAACACTCAAGTTCCTACAGATGAAGGAGCTGAGGGCAGGCATGGAAACCGGAATGTGGTTGGGGAGCACGAAATTCCAGGATTTGACTGGGTCTGAAGGAGAAAGCTTAAGAGACCCAGCCTTCTTCCTTCACGTCTCCCCGCCCCCCTTCTCTTCTGTTCCTTTTTTCGTTTTCCGCACACAGAAAAAAAACGATAATGGAGCACTCCTTGTTAAGGTGAGTGCTTTCACTGTGATTTTTTTCCTGATTCCATCCGAAGTTGGGATGGAGTGGCGCTTTGATCTGATTGCAAAAAAAAAAGGAGCGGGGAGAGATAAAGAGACTCAACAACAACAAAAATGAAATGCAGGAAAACAAAAATAAACATATTTTTCAGCAGATATATATATATATAGAACAACAGGATCAGAACATTTGTTGGTGACCATGCGTGGGGAAATATTTCACCTGTAAGCTTCTCCTGGAGCAACAGAATATGGGAACACATTATTTAGCAGCAGAGTACGGGACATATTATTTTTCAAAGCAATGCTGCTGAGACAGACAAAATAAAAGCTTAAGGAATAGTGTCGCCGAGCTAAACTATTTAGAATCTGCATTTTCCAAGCCAGCATGTATTTGCATGTGATACTGTAAGCGACAATATTTAATGTTATATGCAAAAACAAAAGAAAAAAGAACAACACAAAAAAGAACAACTACAACAAGAGAGAGGTATACTTTCCTTCTGGACTTGCAATGCCCTGCAACAATAAAAATCACCAAATTTAGCCAGTGCCCACTCCCCTGACCTGTTCCCATCCCGCAAGGGTGTTGGAGGCACCACACATTGTAGGAGCCTGGTGTATCCTAAAGGGCTTTTTCCTTCCCTGGGTGTGGGGTTATTGATGGTTGTAAGATGCCAGCAAGGAGAGCTCTCTGTCACAGAGCAGAATTCAAAAGCCTCATGTTTGTAAGAAAATGTTTATAAATCTGAAACAATGCAAGAGGGAGGAGAATGTTGTGCACACTGTCAACTCATATAAGTAAGCCCCTGAGGAAAAGACAGGACGCAGCAAGGCTGGTGTTTTATTATGTGAGTGTTCAGAGATTTGGTCCAGCAGGACTGCAAAAAGCAGTGGTTTTGAAGGGTGGCCAAGCTGAAAACAGGAAGTGAGAGATGCTCTGATGTGTTGCAAACTCCATACATAGAGGTATACTCTGTAGCTGATGTATTTTGGTGAAAGAATTCTATTTTGTCAGTGGGGTATAATACAGAGTGGCATGTTCCCTTTGTAGATGTTCTGGGAGATGGGAATCTTCAGTGCCTCAGCTACCATTAAAAACCGGTTCCCCAAGCAATTAGCAGTTATAAAAGAGGAAAAAACAAACAAACAGCAAAGCACCACCGCTTGTTTGAAAAGTATAGGACCAATCTGATTGAATATTTTTTTAGGTGTGTTAAGATTTGCAAATTTGCACAGCTCCAGTTTTTCCAATTAATGCACTTTTGAAAAATGCAAAACTATGTTTTGTAAGAGGCTTAGGAAACGAAGAGTGAACTGTTGGAAGATGTCTCCTTACAGTTTTTAAAGAGAATTCCTCCAGAAATAGTTCTGGAGCTTGACTGAGCCAGTGATGGAGGCAGGGTGACCCCTGTGGCAGCCAAAATATTTTGTGTGTGGTCTGAAAGTGAGCTTAATAGGGCAGGATTCTGTCCTCAACCTTGTTGCTTGTTCCATAAGCAGTCTTAAAAGTCGCTCTCTAGGAACGAATATTATGCGTAGCTGAAGTGATTGGTATCCCATAGTTCAATGCTTCTTGTTGGCAGGCCTTGCATTCACAGGGTAAAGACATTCATATCCTTGATGGCTGATGTGTGATAGCCAGAGTTGCACAAAAACAAGCTATCTTGTGGTTATGAAATGGCAGCTGGTAGGCACTGGCCAAACTGATTTATATGTTAACCATTATTTATTCCATGTAAAGCCTGTGCTAAATGCATCACATCTTCATCAGCATCTGATTAGCCTTATGGAGTACAGAGCTGGTCTATTAAATGTTGACCTTAAAGGTCATAGATACCTTGTTGTCATTAAACTTATCAACACCAGTAGCTGCATATCATTGTGGTGGCCAAGTGATCAGCTCTCAGAGAGCTTAGAAACCTTTCCCTTTCCACCACTACACATTTGATAAAACATGTTTATTTGTTTATTTAAAATATTTCTGTCCCAAATGTCTATCTCTCCCAACAGAATGCCATGGCAGCTAACAAAAGTTACAGTACAACTGTAAAAATTCAAGAGCAAGATATGTTAAAAGAACATGTAGTTCATTTCTCTTAGGCTAGCCAGACAGGAGCAAACTCATTTAGTTCAGACAGTGGATGCTTAACCCATAGTCTGTGTCAAGCTATCCATAGTAAACAGTTACCAGTTCTTGTCCAGTAGAAAAAGCTACCTACCATTCACATTTAAGAGATAAAATGACAAATACTCTTCTCTTATGCCTTCCATACTTTGGTTCTCGTAACTAGAAGTTCAAAATCTCCTCGTACTCATCATTGTAGCAGTATAAGTAGCCTGCTTTTTGTAGTTTAAGCTTATTACTCAAAGCATTTGGTCTGCTGTTGCCAAAGCTACATTGGTACCCATAAAGACTTTAGAAACCTTTGTGTTAAATGAGGAGCAATAAGACAAGCTAAAAGCAAACGGAAGAAGCCAACAGCATGCCCATTGAGAGAAGGACAGTGGAGACAAGACTTCATTCAGACAATCATATCTCAGCCTGATAAACCAAACTATGAATGAGGCTTGTGTCTGCACATGCAATCCCTTCCTCCATTCTCAGAGTACTGTAGTTAAACTTGGAAGCCTTCAATTATTAACTGTATTTTTTCCATTTCATTTGAACCAAGACACTATCATCATGTTCGGGACAGGACAGGACCTTAAGCCACCTTCAAACCATGGTTTAAGATCCTGGCTTGGCAACCATCATTTCCCAGTTTAGATGAAGTAGGAAATTGTAGTTGATTCACAATTTCAAGGCTTATTGTGGCACACCAACAGTGCAAGAACAGAGGCAAAATGCTTGTGTACATCTTGGCTTATTTAGCAGAGATATGATTGTCCAATGGCTATTTTATTAGACTATTGTCTGCATTGTACCCAGTTGTAATATTTTTTCACAGACCAAATTGATCAAAGGAGTTATCTCATGTGAAAGTAACTTTTTTAAAATGCCCATAAAATAGCTCTCTTATAGATATAACCAAGGGGCTTCTGAGACTGATTTGAGGGTGTAGGAAGTCAGCCAATCTGAGAATCAATGACAGTCATGTGAATGAACAAGTTCCCCATTATTCTGAACTTGGAAAATCAGGTTTGTTCTGTGGTTAGTTTAAAAAAAAAAAACCAGGACCAAACTATGGTTTAAAATCCTGGTTTGTTAACTACCTGTTAGTTAGGCAAAATCACAGATTCCCAAATTTGGAAATAATGAGGAACTGTAACTGGTTCAAAAGTGGAAGTTTTTTATCTTCTTTTTGTGCATGCAGAAAATGAAGAAAGGGAAGGACTGGGTGTGCTAGCTTGAGCTTTGTGCAGGCTTGCTCTCATAACAACAAGCCATTGTTTGCTATCATACCTAGATCGGACATGGGAATGCATTTATGACAAATTATATCAGTTTATACCAATTAAACTGTCATAGCTCACAGGCACAAACACCCTTTCCTGGGAATTGCAGTTGATTGTAAGGTTATTGGAAATTCTGTGTTAAGAAATCTTTATAAATCTTCCTCCATCTCTCAGTGCTATTGTCCCTACGTTTCTTGGGGATAATGAACGAATATTAAACCAGTTCAGGTCTGTGGGGTGAATGCTTAGTTTTGTTTTGTTTTGTTTTAACATTTCAGCCTTGATAATGCAGCTAAAAATAATCTGAATTTAGCTGAAACATCAGTAAATAAAATATAAGAAAACAATAATATGAAATATAACCCCAACATAGCAGATTAAACACTTCAATATAAAAACCAAAAGCCTGTTGAACTAAAACTGTCTTCGCTGCCCATCTGGAGGCCAATAAAGATGGAGCTGAGCTGTCCTTTCTTGAGAAGAGTGCACTCCAGAGTCCTTGTATTACAGCAGAGAAGACCTTGCTTATTGTGTCCACCTGCTGTACATCCAACAGTATGCCCCATAATTCAGAATGGCGATTGGGCACCTGCTATTTCTTATATGTGTGTATGTTTGATTTCCAGACCACCTTTAGGGCCCTCTACTAAGGCAGCTACTAATATATAAAACTCAATATATCACTGAAGTCAGAAACATATCAAAATTCCATAAAGCAGCAGAGTCTGTTTAAACAGCCTTGCATAATAACCTTTAAAATATTTAAAAATATTTCTAGCCAAGATAAATCCAAATTAAAACATCAGTACTCAATATCTGTCAAAAGGAAACAACTTAAAGCAAATTGGTCTTTGGAACCCATTTGAAGGCATCCCACATACGTTGGGGCCACAGCAAAAGAGGCACTGACCCTCATGCCACCAACCTAATCAATCTCACTGACCAGGAGGGCCTCTGTAAATGAATCTCAGAGTTTGTATAGGTGAAAGTGCTAATCCAGATAACTGGGCCCCAAACCATTACAGCTTTAATGGTCAGTGTCAAGTCTGAATGAATTTAACCAGCCCAAAGTCAATTCCAAGAGCCTTCCCAGTTGAAGGATCGACAAAAGCATTGTTAGATGCAACCAAAACGTTGCCACACATTGTTTACATGTTAATCTAGTATGTTTGCAAAAGGATTTCAGGGCAAATGACAAAATACAGCATAACATTCATTAGTCAGCTGATTTTAATGGTATTCATAGAGATTCTGGTTAACCTTAATATTAAGGTCTTGTTGTGTCGAATACGTTCATTATGTGCTAGCCTAGGGATTATTTACTTCCTCATTGGTAATTTAGGTTACATTTGTTCCTTTGGTCTAGTTAAGAGTGGAAGTTCTGTTGAAATCAGTGGGGCTATATTCCTACTAAATGTATTTCTGGATTAGAGCCGTGTTTTGTAGTTTGGGTAAACATCTCCTGATCTTGCCAACTATGCTCTCTCATCTTCATCAGCATGTGATTGGCTTCTCAGCATCACATGCTATTGAAATTGTTCCATCGGTCGAATGCTGCCGTGACACTAGCAAATGCCAGCAGTGACAAATAAGGCCTAGTTTACATCAAGGTGGTCGATCTGTATCTGGGCTGTACCAGTTAAGATTGCAAACTGGGGCTTCCTTGAATTAATGCCACATACAAAAAAATAAATAAATCCAATAGCATAGAAAATTATGTGTCAAGGAAATGGGTTCTTCCAGCCAATATAGGTCCTTGATGCTAGTTACATATCTGTGTGCAGCATTTTATTTTTTATAGATGACCATTCAATTACAGGTGAAACTCGAAAAATGAGAATATCGTGGAAAGGTTCATTTCTTTCAGTAATTCAACTTAAAAGGTGAAATTAATATATGTGATAGACTCATGACATGCAAAGCGAGATATGTCAAGCCTTTATTTTTTATAAATGTGATGATTATGGCGTACAGCTGATGAGAACCCCAAATTAACAATCTAAACTTTGGGGTTTTCATCAGCTGGGCGCCATAATCATCACAATTATAACAAATAAAGGCATGACATATCTCGCTTTGCATGTCATATCTCATATATTAAACTCCAGTAGCTAATGAAGACAATTGCTTACATAAATGAACTTTTCCACAATATTCTAATTTTTCGAGTTTCCCCTGTATGTGTCCCATTCCCTGCAGTCCAGAATGCTACAACCATTGTGAGGAACTAAACATCAGGTGTTCATAGAGGCAGTAATTCAAAGGACCATTTTTCTCAATGATCTTTCAAATCTCATAATTCTACTACCCTGGTTAGCAACTAGGTAGGACTACTTTAGGAAGGGAATAAGGGGTGTTGGGCCAATGCTTACATCCCTTAAAAGTGGTCTGTGAGCATGTTCTGTTACACCAGTGCCACCTTCTTTACACATTTTATGACTTTAGGTTGCCTCTGTTCATCCTTCAGGGGGCTGGACTTGACCCAGAAATGTCCAGTTGCTGACCCCTGTTCTTTGTTTTCATCTAAATCTTATTGAGAAAGGAGCACTGAGTCCAACAACAGGTCTTTGGTTAGCTGAACCCTAGGGTTGCCATATTTCAAAAAGTGAAAATTCGAACACAAAAGTTGAGCTATTTTTAAGGAAATTCACCAAAATCTACACTTCTGACAAGAGTTGCCATATGTCTGGATTTTCCCTGACATTTGAGCAATTTCTGCCCAGACACTGTTTCCAATGGAAGAATACCGACTAGGTCCGGGAAATCCAGGTGTATAGCAGCCCTACTGAATCCTAACCTCTGAACTTGAGGACTTTGTGGCCTGTGTTCTTTAATGCAGAATAGTAACCCCAATGTTATTGAAAGTACACATATTGGCCTGTAGGGTTGTGTGTGATTTAACTATTTCACTCTGATTATTCCCCCCCCCCCCCATTTTCTTAAGAGCTACCACTCCCTATTTGGAAACCCATCCATCTCACATACTATGCAAACATTTCCCCTGCTTCTGTGGAGGCGCATACATCCCCCTCCTCCCCAAGAATCCTATCTAACCTCAACCTGTGAACCCCGTGCCCCCCCCCCACTGATAGTGGAAGCTCTTTATGCAATGATTCCTATGCAAAAACAAATAAAAATAAATAGCTGGCTAGATTCAGGAGAGTGATTGGGAGCCCCTCTCCTCTGGCAAATTTGGGAGAGGGGTTAATTAATGCAAGCTCCTGTCTGAAATAAAATCCCCTTTGCAGTGCATTTTCCTTCTACCCACTTCTGGGCTGGGAAAATGGGGGGCAGTTTGTTAAGTTGGTCATATTGACCAAGATTTCCCTTTAAAGGACACACAGAGTCCCATATTAAGTTGATTTAAGAAATGTCCAGGTGTGTAACTGAGATAAGGGGTGGGGAGGCATTTGAGGGAAGGGGTGTGTTGACTAAGGCCACAATCCTGTGGATTCTTACTAGGGAGTAGGGCCCATTAAACACAATGAGATTTCTAAGTAAACATACTTTGGACCCTACTGTACAAGTCTGCTCCCCTTTGATGTGGTGCCCTGCGCCATTCTACAGTATTGATACCCTAAAACATAACTAAGCAAACAAGCCAGTGTGCTTTCTAACCTGCAGGTGCTTCTGCAGCAGACGACATTCTTTATACATCATAGTAACTATAGATTTTCTAGAAATGACTCCCCACCACCACTTTAAAAGTTATATATGTAGGAGAGGAACGGGACTGGTTAGCCTTGGGACTTCTGTGTCCGTGTTGCATTTCTGCACTTTAAATCCTGCCTCCCACTCACCTATCAGGGTTAATGGGCAATTTCCTTTCACAACATTTTCATTTGTTGTAACTGGTTTCCTTCCTTTGTATGGTTTGGTTTGGCTGGTTTGTTGGAGCTGATCTTCATGTTCATGAGCTACAGCTCTCCTGCACTATACCACTTCAGAATACAGGGGGTTTTGGGGGGGGGGGGGTCACAGTTTACATAGGTTCATAAACAGCCACTGATTCATCTGGGATGAATAAAATTGTCTGCAGGTGAGCAGTGGGGGAGGAAATTTCTGCAAACTGGATTGAAATAGGTTCTTTGCTTTTTCAGTCTGTAGATGGCTTACATGACTATGCATGAACATGACCGCTAATATTTATTTGTTGATAGTAAACTTGGTGGAGCTGGTTTGCCAATTTGAATGCTTCCCCATTTTAAAAATTGCGTATCTGTAGAAAACTAACATCTCAAGGAGAAGAAGAGCCTAGAATCAGCAACATGCTAGCTTTCCATGGATAATTTTTATTTTGTTTTATTTATACCTGTCAAGCGTTCTGAAGTAGTACAGTCAAGCCATCCTGCATCCTGAAATGGTGTAACGTTGTAACAGCATCTCTACCCAAAAGTACCACAGACCCCACCTAGTAATATTGTCACTTTATTTGTATGTCCTCCTTTTGCTCTAGTTTTGGGATATTTTCTTCCCTGCCCAGATGAAGAAACATGATTTTTCTATGAAAAAAATGTAACAGCAACATCAATGTTGCTCTCACATTCATTATGTTAATTTTAGTAGAATCGTTTTCTCTTTTTTAGTACCGGTATTTCTTTAGAAAGCATTTGACATTTACATGGCAATAGAAATAAGTTATTTGCAGCTTCAAAATGTCTTGATTTCTTTTTAATTTAAACAATTTTGGTTTCTAAATTCATTTTGTGCAATATAGGGCTCATCCAGACTTCTGTTTGCCCCACTGTTTTCCCCTGGGGAAATCCAGGCCTAGTGCCTGATCTTTAGCACTCAGTTTGAGCATCTTTCTGGGTGGCACAAGACAAGCAGAAGTGTGGATGAGCCCATAGTTGAGTTGCCAAAAAAAACCCCTGCATTTTTAGGGGGGAAATGATACATGCATTTGAGTTGCCAAAAAATGAAGCAAAGAATGTGGTTTTTTAATATAAAATATATATTCCAGGACATGTGGGAAATTAATAATAAAATAAAATGTAACCCCTTTTTGTAAGAAATATGGGGGAATGCCAGTTGTCATTGATATTTTCCACATGCATAATGCTACCAGCTCTCATTTTTGCTTCAAAAACCAAAACATGTATGCAATTTGTTCAAATTTTTGACATTTCTGACCCCCCGCCCCTTTCTCCAAAGCAGAACAAAACAATCAAATTCAAGGTGTTTACACCTCCCCTGAGATTTTCAGGGGGGGAATAAATTATGATTTAAGAAATAATTTTTTAACTTGTGACATGTTGCGTTTTATTTTCAGTGTGCAAGAAGAGATGAAGAATATTGTTTTATAAACTTGCACATAAAATATTCATAAATATGGAGGGTTGGAAATTTTAAAATTTGAAGAATGTCATGGGTTTTGAACAAGCTTCTACTATTTAAATTAAAAAAAACTGATTTGTTTTGGTTTTCATCCAAGCCAGACCGAGATGTTGTATAGAAGAGTATAGCAGCCCATAATTGAAAATGTCCAGCTCAACAAAGACTATGGGGTTAATGATGTCTTACATCAGTATTTCACCTGCATACCCTGGTTTTAAACTGGGTACAGAAAGTGCACTTGTGGTAGTTGTTTGCTGAGCGTTCTTTGTGTATGGTTGCCCGCAGGGCTTCTTTTGGCCAGAGTTCATCTAGGTATAACCTCAGAAACTTTCCAGAGCACAGCTTTGGAACACAAAAATCAGTAACGCCTCTGAGGATGCACGGAGTGCCTTTCCTTCACTACTAACTACAATCCATCTCCAATAATCTGGGAGCTTCTGAGTCAGAAGGTGAAGTTTCTGAGCAGGCTTGTGTCCTGGCACATCTTTTTTTGGAGCTTATTTTAGAAAGCTTGCATGACAAATCTGTAGGTTGGTACAATGCGTATCAAGGTGGGAGTGCTTGTAGGGAGAGGTTGAAATCTATGAGCCCCACTCACTGACTCAACTTTAGCCAAAACATGCCCCACAGTTATTGTAAAAGGTAAGGAGCCAGGCCCCCAACCTCCCTGTAATTCAAGCACTGTGTAGCCAAACAAACAGGAGACACACAGTCTAAAGGCCTAAGGAAGACTTCATATGTTAACAGAGAAGTGAAGCAATAAAGATCTCTGGGAATCATCCTCTGCCCTTCACATGTTTTATTGCAAAGTCCTAGTCAGAAGTATGGGAGCTTTGGATGATGAATTGGCAAGGGAAAGGCACCCTGTACATGTTCAGAGGAATTATTCGCTTCAACCAGTACCGGCAGTAGAAAAGAAAACACACTTCCAGCTAGGGCATTATAGGAGAGGAGTGAATCCCAAAGCCAGATCTCTGGCTCAAGGTGAACAGGCTCAAGCACTAATGTGAATGTGAGTAAATGTCCCCAGGGAGTGCATGTGGTGGTTTTGAGAGTGTCAGTCTGAAGTAGTTCTAGGTTTGTGTGTTGTTGTTGGCCCAAAGATGGATGCTAACAGCTGCCCACTAAGAGTGCGCAAGAATAAGCATGATTTATTTCCACTGTATGATCATAAGGTAGAAACAGCCCAGGACTTGGGTGTCTGAAGCAGAAAATCCAAATGGTTCCTTCACCCCATGATTGTGAAAATAGTAAAATAAATAACTTGACAACATGCTGGTATTTATCTGTGTGCCAGAATGTGCTGACTGCCTTGTTCTATGGGTGGTAGTTAGAAGCAGGCCTTGTAGCGATGAACCATAAAACTGACCGTGAATGATAACTGAAATTTCTCATGCAAATCTCTGCATTTGATTGAATATGGGCATTAGTGGAATAGTCCATTTGATCTTTTAGCCATTAGTGTAGGAGTAATTTGTATTTATGTCACTCTTTAGAAGGAAAGTAGTCTTTCAAGTCTTTTCAATGGCAGACTAGGCCACATCTATCCAATTTGATGGATTAAGTTCACCCAGTAGCTGGAAACAGTTCTGATCAAAGGTGGGCTGTTTTTATTCAACATCCTTTAGCTCTGCCAAACTATGCCCTGTGTCTGTGTGCCTGTGCGACTGTCTGGGTGTGTCTGCTACAAGACAATCTCTCCTTACCTTTGCTAAGCTGGATACCTGCATCTAGGTGCATCCCCAAGGTGGGTGGTGGGAGGGGGGGAAATGTACATGGATAAAACCCTGATTCATTCTGGAGGTACAGGGGACAGAGTGCCCTATTCTCTTGCAAATGGTAGGGGTGATTGAGGCCTTGGGAGGGGAGGGATGAGTAGACAGCAGGTGCTGGGGGGGGGCTCCTACCTTTCAGCACTGCTTTTCCCCAATGCTGGATTAAATTGGGAGCAAGGGTGAGACATGGAGGAAAGACGGGTGATTTCAGACTCAGGTTGGGTGTGGGCGGGGGGAGTGGAAGTGTGGTTTTGCCCCATGTTGGTGGGGGTGTGGCTTATTGGGGGGAAGGTTGATTATGTTTGGCAGAGGATGGTGCCAAAAGAGGGGAAGGAGGGGTGGGCTCAGGGATGGTGGGGGAGGGACACAGAGCTATTTTTTCAAGCAGATGTAATATAATAATTATAATAATAAAATTTAGAAAGTGATGCTATTTTTTCACAAATCCCTCTTTTTCCCTCTTCGAGTTGCCACAGCAACATTTTTAAAAGTCCTGTACTGGAGGCATAAGGATTTCCCACGGGGCCAATCGAGGGAGAGAGGACCATTGAAAACGTAGGGGGTGAAGGAAGAGTATTATTTTGCCAAAAATAATAATAATAATAATATGTAAGAGAAAGATTTCTTTGTGGTTTTCAAAGTGTTCTTCTCCCAAATGTGAGTGATCTTTCTTCTGCTCACAATGAGCAAAAATATTAAATCATGTCAATTGCTCAAGACAAGAGGAACAAAACAAACGAACTTTTATATTTTTTTTTACTCACCCAAAACTTTTCACTCTCTGAAAATGTGCAATTTGACTTAAAAAACCCAAAACCTTTATCTACGCTCAATCCCAAAATTGAACCTTTAATATGGAATACTATATTTTAATGCCTTGAAACTTGAAATTATTTTTTACTACTTTGTCATTATAGGTGACCAAAATAAATAAACTAAACTGGGGAAAAAATTAAATCCTAAACGTTAAGTTTTCAGGAATTTCAGTGTTTAAAAAAAAAACAACCAACAACATTTCTTTGATCATTCCAAAAAGAAATTGGACAGGAAAATTTCAAACAGTTCAAGAGAGAATTGTAAATGTGGGGGAGATGAACATTTCTCTGACACACACAACAGAAATGCCAGGGTCTTTATTCTACCCGACACCCCGTGGTATTTCCTTCCTTCACATGCAATTCATGTGCCAAAATGTTTTGAATCCTCAAATGAATGTTGAACTGTTAAGTGTTGGGAGGCATTTGGGGGTGGGCTGGAGGGTCAATGGGGACAACATACACACTTGTATTTATGTACCGAACCCCTTATCCCTTCTGTCTTTGTTTCATTCTTCATTTTCTTATGCTTCTCCGCCTCCCGCACAGCCTCATTCTTCCTTCATTCTAGAGGAGCAGCCCTATTAGACTATTGCAGCAAAACCAAACAAACCAAGAGTCTTGTTGTGGCACCTTAAAAACTCAGCGTAAATTCACTATAAATTCATGTCTTTAGTTTCAGTAATCCCAATTAACTGTCATGGGCTTCCCCCAAAAGAATCCCAATTTTTGTTTGTTTGGTGGGACTATTCCACCCGACTCTTGTACTTTCATTACTACAATTTCCCAAGACAGAGGGGAAGATTATTAAATTAGTTTCTGTCTTTGGTGTAGATAAGAGCTAACAAATTTATTGTGACGGATGCTTTCTAATTAAACAGGGTGGTCGCCTGTTCAAGTTCCTGCGGCAATAAAATGTTGTCTTTAAGGTGTCACAAGAATAAGATTCTTTGTTATTGTTTTGCTAGGTAACATGGCCTCCTTTTTGCCCTCTTGACAGGAAATTATTTCTAATAATTTTGTTCATTCATTCCATTCACATCCAAACCATTCTTGGTTCCAACAAAATAAGCAAACTATGTTCTCTTTCCACTCCCTCCCCGCACCCCAGCATGCCTTTCAAAGGACTTGAAGATGAAAAGGCAAGACAAGAACACAGGCTTAAAAAAAACCAAACAAAAAAAAAAAACCTCAAGTGCAGAACTGGTGACTCTTGCCTCTGTCCAGCTCCAGGCACTGATATCTGTGGAAGGAAACAGAGTGTTCCACATATAAGTATTCCTAGCTAGATGGGCACCTGCACGTGCAAGTAAGTGTTCCATGTGCAGTTCCATCCTCGGATCTGGTAGGAGAGCCTCTTTTAAAAAGTTAACATCCCAATGATTGGCTGCTTTGGAGGGGCAGCATGGATTTACTTACCCTTCCATGCCAAATAGCAAATTGGTAGGGTTTCTCGTTCTGTTTTTAAGAGCTGAATGTGCACAGCCCCATCTCTGCACATGCTCCAGGGGATCCCACAGAACAACTTCTGGCAAAATGCATCAAGAGTTTGCAATCCTGTGTGTGCACAGAAATTGTGTCTTGTCTGTGTATATTACATATGGACACAGATGTGCACAAGCATAGGGCAAAGTTTCTGCACACACATACAGTCGCACACAGGGGTAATAATAAAAGAGTACAGTTGCAGTTTGCATGGATAATCTCTCTCTCTCTCTCTCTCTCTCTCTCTCTCTCTCTCTCTCACACACACACACACACACAACAGTACTAGAGACCCATGTGAGAAAACATCCCCCGTTTTTCAGAAAGGCAACAATCACATTGGCAGTGAGCACATAAGCATAGGTAATACACTTCCACACAACCATTTCTCCAAATACACATACATTCCAAAAGATGTGCACACCATCAGAAAACAAAAGTGGTTTGCATACGCATCGTGTCTCACCAAAACTATCAGCATATAGGGCCCCTCCAGAAATTCTTTTTATTGCTCATTCATGACAATTTGTGCCCCCCTGGTGCTATTAAGGCAGTCACACGCGATCCCACTTTCGGTATGGTTTGTCCCTACAAAGATTTTGTGGGCAGTCACACTGCTTCATTTCCAAGCAGTGCATAGCTTGTAACGTCCTCCTGAAATCCCATAGCTTTCTATACCCCAAGCGTTCTGGTTTATTTTTGTCCCAGCTTTGTTGCATGATTGCCCTTTTGGCCAGCAATAATGTGGTAGCATTGGGGAAGCATCGCAGAGCAAACTAAAGCAGAATAAGCCTACCACTAATGCACTATTGTGTCAAGAACATGTTGCAGAACATACCCACAATAAAAACAACAATCTGGAGGGTCCCTATATGTTATATAAAGCAGCCCAAACCAATTTAACTGCTATTATAGCTGCTCCCAAGATTCCCGGGTTGATACTTTTGTGAGGTGTTGAATGTTCACAGTTTGACCTTCTCAATAGGGTTTCCAGCTTTTTCCAATTACTCTCTCTAGCTGTGCCCTAAACAACAGCTTGATCAGCAACTGGCAGGCAACAGGGTGGCCACATGTCAGACTTTACAGAGAACATTCCTCTATTTGGAGGGCTGTCTAGTCCTAGTTCACAGCTTTAAAAAATCCTAATAAAGAAAGCAGCAGGTGCCTTGAAGTGGCTGGTCAATTTTTAACACCTGGACAGAAAACTCAGCAGGCACATGGGTCATGGTCTTCCTAATTATGGTGAGATATGTTGTATTTAGATTTAAGTTACAGTAATTATTTCTAAATTTGCATCTATATATCTATATTAGCAGTTTTAAATTTAAACAAACCTATGCCCCCTTTGTCCTCTGATTTGGACAACATATAAGGGCCCACCCTAGAAAGCAATAACATTTATGTCCATAATTACCAGTGCCAACTGAAAATTTGGAAACCCTACTTACTTAGCTGCTGTTAAAAAATCACTTGTTGAAGGAAAGGTGTTTCTTTAAAGAAACAACTAATTTGCATTTGCAGTGTAATAAATATATTGTCTAGATGACCTGCATAACCTGGTTTCTCTGCCATGGCTTCCCGCACTGTCAGCTGAGCAGAGTAAGAAGACGCCAAAGCTCTCTTAACAGGAAAAAAAAAATAGTAGCCTCTGCAAAGTAGAGTTCTCTGAGGTCCATGGAAGAAACCATGGCCATTAAACTGATTTATTACTGGTTTAGGTTGTAATACAGACGTGTCCCCTAGGGATATACTTGAATAAACATTCATGACTGGGTAATCCACACTCAGTATACACACACTGGGCAACACACAGAAGTGTGTAGCCCATGCATTTACGCACAAACCAACACATCTATGCAAAGCATGGGCTGATGGCGCCCACACTTGCCCACATAATTTTGACTCACATTCTCAGGGCATTTCCACACTATAATTTTTTTAATCAGTTATAATAAAGATTCAGAAGTCATGGCAACCCCCAACAAATTCTGGGAACCGTAGTTTGGTGAGGGTGCCGAGACTTCTTTGTTAGAGATCCCTAGCCCCCCACGTAAAACTCCAGTTCTCAGGGTCCCCTGGGGAGAGGCAGGTGTTGATAATGCCCACGCTCAACACAGATATAAAGAAAGCATATATACACATGTACACCCACAGTCAGAGAGTAGCAGGACCCCACAATATGTAAACCGTCTAGCTGGACATGTGTACCACAACCGCATCAGTCCCACACTTTGCAGCTGTTTCTTGTGGGCCATTGAGTTCTCCCATTGCTGGGCTGGGCTACGGGGACAGAAAGGCAGCCATTTTGGACTGCAATACAAGGAGGCAACGTTGCTCCTTTTTCAGAGACTTTTATGCTGCTCCCTCCATGGCACACATGCTCTCCCTTTGTGGAAGAGCTACCGCCAGGTCAGTCTCATACAGAAAGCAATAAACCAGCCCCCATTGCCAGCCTGTCCCAATAAGGGAGAGGCTCTCTGTACACAGCAATGCACTCTCACACTCTGCCTTGTGGCGACAGGACAGCACGGGGCAGCAATTGCATCACATCACCCTCTCTCCAAAGCCAGCCAATTCAGCAAAGCCCCTTTCGTCCTTCCCACCTATGCCCTTTTCTCCTTCCATTGTGGCTTAAACTCAACTATCCCTTATCATTCTAGCTATTCCTTCTCAGTCACAGCCAGCAAGCCCCTATTTTCTCTTTCCGCTCATTCAGTCCAACTTATACCCTTCCATCAATTTACCCAGCCAATTGTCCACGGCCCACATATTTTCCCATCCACCTTTCTAGTTTCCTTCACATTTCCCCCGCGCCCCCCAAGTCAATCCAGCTCAAACATCACATTAAATCAGAATGTATTTCATCAGTAATTTCACCAAAATATGTAGGAAAGCCAGAAACCTAAGGTGTTGGCAATCTCCCATATTTTATCCATCCATGCCGCATGGTTTCTTAAAGTGACTCACCAATTCTTCTGTCTTTATGAAGCCGTGCACATCATATTCTCAAAGGCTGATCCATCCACGTAACAGATTTGTACGTGATCTCGGTGATACTGGCTCCAGTTTGCACCATGGCTACGGTTTGCATCCACTCCGTCATAAATCTATTCATGGTTTCTGTTGGTGAACATCATTGGTCCATCGTCATTAAGCATTCGTCCATTTTCCCTTCCAACTGTTTTTCACCTCTCTAGTCCTCCTTCATTAACTTCTTCACATGCACCCTGATGCCTCATTTGTCTTGTACTGCAATTTGCCCAAGAGAGGGAGGGATTAACCAGCGAAATCCAGGCCTTTTGAACCTAGAAGGAGCATCTGGGCCAGACTGGTTTTGGTTGCTCACTACCACCCACCCTTGCATCCTTCCATTAACATTCAACTCTGGTGCTACAAGGGACTCCTGGATGAGGGTTTGGGCCTGTGTTCCCCTGAAAACTCTGTTAAGAACTGGCCCTGCCTCCCATCCCTATGCATCTCCCCTTGATGGCGATAGAGAGGGAGGTGCATCTCACCTTTTCCCCATTCACAGTTTTTTTTTTTTATTTATTCTCTCATTTTACATTTCATCCACTCTGCTTCCCCACCAACACTCCATCCTCCCCCCAACCCTTATCGTCCCCTGGTCTTTGGTCTCTGGGACATTATACTGTCTGCATGAGCTGACATGCCGAGGTTACAGCATGTAATAAAATTATTTCCTTTTCATTTAAAACTTTCAAAAAAACAACAACAACCTGCATCCAGACTATTATTCACAGGTGGAAAGAGGGTTGGAGGGAGGGACACGGAAGAAGGAAAGCCGGCTTGATGGTGAAACCTGTACTATTTCCTCTTTGTTCCTCTGTTGGCCAGAGAAGACAAGATGGCAGCACCCTAGGTAAACACCACCCTAGAATACCAGCACCATCTAGGGGATTCTTCCCTAATCAGCAGAGGAAGAAGATTAACACACGTAGTGCCTCCAACAGATGGCAGCTGATTGTGGTGTCTGGCCTGGAAGAGGATCGCAGGCTACAGGAAGAGTCCCCTTGCCTGCCCTTTGCTTTGAAGTTTTAAGGTCTTTCCAGATCGGAGGCTGGGGTAGGGGTGGGAAGCACCTGCTATTACCATAGGTGCTAATAGACCCAGCACCTATGGCACTACATCAGTCCCCACACCTTGTTGCTGTGGAAGATAGGGATTCCATTACAGGGGATCAAGAGTGTGTGACCTCTAAAAAAGGGGGGTGGCAAGAAAGACGAAGGAAACAGGTAAATCAGCTAGTGGGATATTTAAACTTCTTAAATGGCAGATTTAGGGAGGAGGGTGAGTGACATGTACTAGCCAAAAGTTCTTGTGACAGTAGCACTATTGCAGTCTACCCAACACTGCTTTATCACATTTATATCCCACCCTTCTTCCATGGAGTTTGGGGATTATATGGGAATTTATTTGCCACATTTTATCCCCACAACGACCCTGTGGGACTGAAGAAGAAGAGTTTGGATTTTATATCCCTCATTTCACTACCCGAAGGAGTCTCAAAGTGGCTAACATTCTCCTTTCCCTTCCTCCCCCACAACAAACACTCTGTGAGGTGAGTGGGGCTGAGAGACTTCAAAGTAGTGTGACTAGCCCAAGGTCACCCAGCAGCTGCATGTGGAGGAGCGGAGACACGAACCCGATTCCCCAGATTACGAGTCTACCACTCTTAACCACTACACCACACTGGCTCTCTGGTTAGACTGGGAAATAATGACTGGCCAAAAATCACCCTTCGTGGTTGTTTGGGGCATCATCGTTGGGGATTTGAACCTAGGACTCTGGGCCAACACTTCACAGGTTCCTATTACTGCTGCAGCTGTGGAAGGGGGCTGCATTTTCCCTTCAACACAGCCTTGCAGACTGAGTGCAGAGAAAATGTGATTTTTTACATTTCACATTCACATAGTAATGCACTGGTTGAGGTTATTTCATATGTGAAGAAGTCGGAGAGTCATGGATAACTGTTCCACAATTCCTCTGCAAAATCACTGCCACCAAGTAATACCCTTATCACCCAACAAAGAAATGATTCACACATACAACCAAACCACAGCTTGGCTCTACATGAACAAGCCTAGCAGCGCTCTAGCTTATGTGCTCCCTCCTTCCTCCTTTCACATATACCGGTTCCTTTCTTGAGCTGTCCAAACCATGAAACACTAGTTTCTGATCCTGTTTCGCAGGGAAAGTACAAACCATATTTTGCCAGTTCAGGCAAATCAGCCAACAATGGTTTGCCATAAACCACCAAAGAAGTAGGTGGGGATGCTACCTATAATGATATATTTGCCTTTTTCTGTGGTTGGTTTTGCCTCCATTGCAATTTTCCAAAGCAATCTTACTGCTGATAAGTTGGGCTCTGTTTCCTGGATCAAAGAAAAACTCTGGGTGACAGAAGTCTGCAGGAACTCTCAGCTAATTTGCAAGTGAGTAATGACAAAGCTGAGCTGCAATGGAGGGCCTGTGAACACCTATCACCCACATCTGTTAGGCTCAATGGAGATCACACAGGGCAATCCAAATCAACTCAGTCTCAACCTTTGCTTCCATATGGATGTTGCCACCCCACATCTACATTAGGGGTGACTTTTAGAAAAACCAGTGCTTAATCTCTACAAACGAGGTGCTGTAGTCCAAGCACCCCTGGGAACTATCAGTTGGGAATGCCTTCGCATTGCTCAGAAAATGGCCAAGTGGTTGCAATACTTAGATATGCTATACCATTTAACATGGAACCAGCAAACCAAATGGAGCCTTTCAGCCACCTAACTCACTTGTCACCAGGAGCTCATTGGCCTGCTCATTTTTTAGAATCACATAAAGTGGAGAGACATTGACAGGCAAACAGCAGGCTACACAGTACATGGCTGCTGAGAATGATTAGCTGGTAAATTATGAGCTGCACAGGCCTGCATTTAAGCATAACCCAGATCTAAAGTCAGGCAAGTAGCATCTCTGAACAATTTCTAGCCTACCCATTTAGATTGCTCGAAGCATCTGCGAGGATTGGGCAGAGATCACATTGACTTTTTACCTTACCCAAGTCAGTTCCAGCATCTTTTCCTGCCCTGACATTGATGCTTAACAAAAATGTGAGAGGTGCCACTGAACAGACCACACCAAGGGATCCCCCATTGTCAAAGATGTCCTCGTTTTGAATCATATTATTCGAGCCCTTGTAAAGTTTCTGCATCTCACTTGGCTTTCTTTATCCTGCAACTGCATCCAACAGCTACTGGGAGGCTGTCCGGCAGACTGAACCACGTCTACACAACACATGATAATCTGTCTTGAAACTGAAAACAAAATAAAAAATAATAAAATTCCTTCCAGTAGCACCTTAGAGGCCAACTAAGTTTGTTCTTGGTATGAGCTTTCGTGTGCATGCACACTGGTTTAATTCTGGCTCCCCAGCCTGACCAAAGGATTGTGGGAATGCTTTGCTAAACTGCTCTTAAGTTCTGCATAAAATGTGAGCTCTGAAGGTGTTTGGTTCAGAGCCATGACAAACAGGTTTTGAAAACACTTTTTTAAGTTTGTACCATAGACAAGGGATAGTATTCAGTGAAGTCAGGCTCACCGCACACACTGATACAGTGGTGCCCCACTAGACGAATGCCTCGCTAGACGAAAAACTCGCTAGACGAAGGCATTTGTCTAGCGGAAGGCTGCCCTGCAAGACGAAAAAGTCTATGGGGCTGCCTCACAAGACGAGTTTTTTTCGGGTTTTTTTTTTTTTGTCTAGCGAAAACCGCGGTTTACATTGCCGCTTCGCTAGACGAAAAACCCGCTAGACGAAAATACTCGCAGAACGAATTATTTTCGTCTAGCGGGGCACCACTGTATTAATTAAGCTGAGTTAGCAATATCTATTCACTTCAATGGGTCTTCTCAGAGTAGTGCTAGTGTTGGATACCACATATGGTATGTTTGCTCAGCTGCTTATGCTGCTTCGTAACATCTTCTACCACAGTGCTATCAACCCAACTTGGAACAGTCGCCTTTTAAAAAGTGGCAGCACCGTGTAAAGAAATTACTAAAGATGATTTTCAAGGAACGCAAGAAGAGAGGACGTGAGGAAGTCAACCCACAATTAAAAGAAAGTAAGATAGGTGTACTGTATTAAGATTTGAATGTTGTTTTTGTTTAATATTTGTGTTACTGTTTTTGTTTTTTGTAATAGTTTGTTATGTTATATTTTGTTAAAACCAATAAAAAAATTGGGGGGGGGGGGTAAAAAAATAAAAAGTGGCAGCATCAGCACCATCAGCAAAGATTAGTCCATAGCAGTGATGGCTGCTGCCCACGGGGACTGGGAAAGCAGAATGCAGAGAGTCCAATAGTAGGCAGAGCTGGAACCAATGAGAAGCAGAGCCAGCTAACTCTAGCTTTGTCTAGAATGAGTCTTTCAGACTAAGGAGGAGGAAGCTAACAGCCAGCGGCACCTCCTGGAGGTTGGAGGTGCAGTGTCCCATTTGTCCTAATGGACCAGCCTCCCCTCCTACACAGGCCTATTTAATTCTTTATAACATCAGTCACTATGCAGAAGCAGCGAAACGATCAAATATATAAGTACTTCTGAGGAAACGGGGGTGGGTGGGGGTGGGTGGGAGAGCTATGCCACCTATGTAAATGACTCTCCTCTGCCCACCCTAAATGGCACCCTTGAATGGGATCCCAAGCTTTTTACGGGAGACAAATTCGTCATCTCTGCCCTTGTTTTTGAGCCAGCTGTTTTTATTCTTTAATGAATCGGCTCCCCCATTAAATGGATTCCGCGTCCTTCCAAGGGGCCCCGGTGGAATTTGGATGCTTCTGAGGTTAGCAAAGAGGCTTCTGGGCCTCCCAGCCACCGACGGGAAATGGCTTTTGGCTGGCAGCACAGGAGGACTGGCTACTTGCCAAATCCCTTGATCTATGCCAGGAACTCCTTGAGCCCAGCCACGGACAAGGATATTGGCAGAGAAAAATGCAGACAGATTGTAGGGGGAACAGGAGCGGTGAGGACAAGGGGCTGTCAGAATTGGTGCCCTACAGATATGGAAAAGACTGCACACGCAACGCCCTCAGAAGGGCATGTGTAAACCAGACATTATGAACTAGTTTAAGGATGCAATGCCATACACAATTAAACACATTTAAGCCTCATTGAACTCAGCAAGATTTAACTTCTGAGGGGACTTACACAGAATGGTGTTGTAATGCTAAGCTTGGCTGTTATGGCCGCGCCAGCTAAGGAACTTTAGGAAACTTGAGTTTTGTGAAGAAGCCAGTAGCATTTCCAACCACAAAATTATTTCAGCTACATACTCAGTACTTTTGCATCCAGGTTCACTATCTGGTACTTGGTTGAATGTCAAGTATTTAACGTCTGGTGGTTTTTGCTGTTAATAAATATACAATGATGCTCCTTGGATCACAAGCACACACACCCTTACCTTTTTGATAGGCCATCTAACCGCTATTTTTATAAGGCTATGGTGCAGGGGAGGCTAAAACTGGGGACAAATCAGGCCATGGAACTGAAGCATTTCATTAAGAGACATTCTTATCTTTCCCCTCATAATTTGAACACAGGTTATATGTGCATGCCAATCCTGGTCAGAACCTCTCAGAAGCAAACTTAAAACATATTGCACTCCACTAGGCCCCAAGCGCTGGCTCACCAGGAGGAGATCCCACTAATCTTCCACCTCCAGACCGGTCTGAATCCAACCTGCTACCGATACTGACCAGTCATTAAAAAATAAATAAACCAACAACTGCAAGTTAGAAGTGGCTAAGGATCAAGAACACACAATTCTCAGCACTATCGTACAAAAAACCGGGAAATTCTGGAGCAACCTATGTCAACTGAGTTTCAAAACTGTTTGGATCTACTGAGGCATTTTCTAAGAGGTGCCTCACAGTGTAGGTGCTCAATTATTTCCATGGACTCTGGCCAAAATAGATCCCCCCACCCGAAGGTACTTCAAAATCCCTGCAAAACCTGTGAATACAATAATGCTCACCAGGCAATTATGCTTCTACGATACAACTTTAAACTCACCTGACAAAAATCTTCTCGACTCCTGCTTTACATGTGCTCTTAATCCGACTTCAAATAAGTTCCAGGCTATTTTAACAGTCTGAAGGCCTAATTCTGAAGGCCAAAGCAGACATGCGGATGCAGCCATCCATACTGCCTGTCCTGACTGAAGCTGAAGTGGGGAAATGGGTGTGTGAAGAAATTTTATTCTTGCTGTTCTCTGTAGCTTTAAGGCTAAGCAATTTCACCCCACAATCCCACTTCAGTATGGGAAGTAAACCAGGCTTAGACAATATTGCTTAAAGCAACAAGAGGCGTGGGAAGGGAAGGCTGGAGAAGGAGACATGGTTTGCTCCCCTAACAAATATGTATCTTTTCATGTAAAGAACAGGAACGCACCAACGCAGCCCTGTTTTATATGTGAATGAAGCCAGACAAATTGATAAACCACATGCAGCTATTACAACTGGTATGGTCCTCACAGAAGCAGTAACTCTGTGCCTGGGTTGTACCACTTCAGGTGGTAGTTCGCATAACTCCACACAAAAGTTTTTAAATATATATATAAAGAAAACTTGCATAGTAGCAAAGAAGAGTAGGATAGATCCCTAGTCTTGCTGACACTGTCAGGTTTCTACATGTAGGTCCGTTTTTGAGAGAGGAAGAACATTCATGGTACCTTCTCACCCATACCTGTAGACTGGAAAGGTGGTCCAGTCCAGACACAAACTAACCATGGTTGGTTGGGGGGGGGGTGGAACAAGGTTTAGGAACTGTAGCGTCTTGCTAAGGTTTACGGGGAGGAGGAATCATAGTTCCCAGGTGCATTGACACATTCCTCTCCCTCCCAGGAGGAAACGGAGGGGACAACCCATTTACAGCTTCCTAGCTTCCTTGTTTTTGCTCCTTCGTTTGTGTTCCTTCATAGCTAATTAAATGTCTTAGCCCAGAGGGGCTGAGTTAATGAGAACTGAGTGCACTGGCTCCCCAGAGGGATTCTGGTCAGATTTCTCTCTGTGTTTTACACACACACACACAGCTCTGCCAATGCAATTAAATTCTATATCGCACAACAAAGGTAAAGATATGTTACAACCTGCTATTATTAGATCCGGACATTTCTGAACTAAGGCAGGAGACTTAACAGGCATTTACATACGTACTCCTCACTTAGGTCAGTCCAGTTTTTTATTTGATGGGGATAGTTAAAAAAAATAATAAAGATTTTGAGCTTTGACCAGACCTCTGTAAACAAAGGGCCCGTTTATGAGCAGCATCTGTGGTGGCGGCCATCTCTACAGCCTGTGTGGAGCCATGCCTTGACCTGAGAGCCCAACCCCTGTATTTTGGACCTCACTATCAACAGGTTTAAAAATGGAGGAGGGGGAGGCCACACTACAACTGTAAACAGGTGAAAATAGAGACACATTTGTAACATGCTCTAAAGAACCACTGTCCATCGACCAGCCCACCACCACCACACACACTGCCAAAGGATCTCCATCTCCTATAAAGTTATACACTGAATTGATTTCCTGTGTAGTTGCCTGGGGGAAAATATATGTGTATAATTGGCCCACAATTGGTTCTGAACAGTTAACATTTTACCTCAGAAGTAGCTGCAGAGGGTGAAATTGCAGGCTCTGTGCTGAGCGGGTCTTGGACACTGGAGATGATGCAACGTCTCTTACCTCAGTTTCTTGGGAGACAAGCCATATTCACACCACACATTCGAAGCATGACAATGCCACTCTCGGCAATAATTCTGGGAGCTGTCGTTTGTTAAGAGTGCTGAGAGATGTTAGGAAACCCCAATTACCATTCCCAGAGTGGTTTGACAGTCTATCACTCTTCCCAGAGAGCTATGGGAATTAATTGTCCCTCTGTGAGGGGAACAGGGGTATCCTAACAATAAAATCAAGAAGAAACGTAATAATATGGCCAATTTGATTCAATGTCCCAAGCAAGCAGGGTCGCTGTTGTTTTAAGTGGACACAAAATGTGCAGCTGAGAAAACTGCACAATTGGGAAGCTGATAATGTGCAGATAGGTAAAATGGGGACTGGGAACGATATATTTAGGCATATAAGTGTGTTTAGCACTTAAATAATAGGAAATGTCAGGGACAGCATGCACACAAATCACACAGGGTAGTAAAGTGCATACTTAAAACAAACTGCTCAACCCATATTAAAACACCTTCTTCTTTTGGGCCAGGACCTCCTCTTCTTTGCCTTCAACTTTGGGCAGTTAACTTTATTGAACTAAGCTAAGGCAGATTCGTAAATGAATCACTGCTGTAGAGTAGAGAATAATGACTGACTCCCATGGGGAAACTGCCATTGATACAAGGAGCAAAACACACACAGTGTTTGACCGGGAATTTGTGCAGTTGGAAAGCCTGCTTTAAATAAAACTCTGTAAGCAACTGTAAAGTGATGCACATTGGGGCAAAAATATTCCTAACTTTGCAATTATGCTTATGTGGTTTGAACCAGCAGTTTCTGACCAAATAACTCAATTACAATGCCAACCCAGTATATGGCAGCTGTGGAAAAAAGCTGATTTCTTTGTTAGGAATCATTAGGAAAGAGATTGAAAAGAAACCTGTCAACATCATAACACCTTGATACAAATCAGCAGTATGACTGCATGGAAAATTACAACATTTGGGATTTGGTTTTTGGTTTGGTTGGTTGGTTGGTGTTTTTGGTTTGTTTCTTTGTTTTGTTTTTTTTAAAAAAGGCAAGTAATAAGGGGAATATGACAGAGGACCAAGTAATTATGCAGAATGTGGAGAAAGTGGAAAGAAAAAGGTTTTCACCCTCTTGTGTAATACTACAACCCAGCCTGGATGATTCAGGACAGAAAAAAGGAAGTGTTTTTTCACACAGTGCATATTAAGTAGGCAATTCACAAGCAGCAGGTGTAGTGATGGTCACCAACTCATACAGCTTTAAAAGGCATTTAGACCAAGGGGGGGGCGGTGATCTTCCCAACTTCCACCTGTCAATCCCCTGATGTCTCCTGACACCAGGTGATTCAACTTCTAGTTGTGCTGGCAAAATAAGATTTTTGCCTTTGTAGCCTGGCTTGAATTCAGAGAACTGAGAGTGCACTCAGAGTCCACTCCCAATTAGTCTGGTCTAGCTTTTTGGACAGTGTTCTCGAAGCTACTAACATGAGTTTGGCCAAACTACGAGAAGCAGTGAAGGATAGGTGTGCCTGGCGTGCTCTGGTCCATGGGGTCACGAAGAGTCGGACACGACTGAACGACTGAACAACAACAACAAAGCTTAAATTTGGCATCTACTGAATATAAAAGGTGCCCAGCTGGCATTGGCACCTGAGGGAAGGGAAGGAAAAATCGAAAATGGACTTGGAGTGGGCTCCATCCTTTTCTGATGGGTCCCATGGGCTAACTTGGCTTTGTACCTGATGTAATATGATGCCAGATGATGGGCAAACAGGCAGGCACGTGGTTTGAGCCAAACTATCCTGCAAGCTACATGGGGAGGCCTGGTAGATCTAATTAGGCTTGTGGGATTGAGGTTTAACCACTGCTAGTTTAAACCAGTGTTTCCCAAACTGTTTTTGGGCTACAATTCCCATCATCCCTGACCACTAGTCCTGCTAGCTAGAGATGATGGGAGTTGTAGTACAACAACAGCTGGAGACCCAAGATTGGGAAACCCTGGTTTAAACCAACTCATGGGGGACAATAAGGTTATTTCAGGCTAATAGCCATGATAGCTACCGGTATGTACTATCTCCAGTATCGGGGGAGGTAGTACATGTCTGTCCTGGGAGAGCACTGTTGCACTCAGGTCTTGCTTGCAGGCTTCCCGTAGAAATCTGGCTAGCCTCTGTGACAACAGAATGCTGGACTACATGGGCAACTAGCTGGATTCAGCAGGGCTCTTCTGATATCAAGATACCATACAATTTAAAAGAACCAGTGTCATGCTGTGTACCATTTAGGGGGCTGGATTGGGACCAGGGAGATCCAGGCTCTCTATTTGGGCCAGCCATCCTCTTTCAACCTAAACCACCTCACAAGCTTGTTATTCTGAATATAAAATATGTGGCAGGGGAGGGAGAAGAGGAACTTGGTGTGCTAAAAATATAGCAAATATCAGAGCAGCTGAAAGGCTTGAGGGAATTTCATTTCTAAACCTTTTCCCCATAGCTAATTTGTTTTCCTTTCATAGTTTACTAAGGTTGGGTTTCTTTAAAAAAAAAAATCTAAATATATATTTTATCCAGTCTTCTACTCCTGTTTAGGAAAGGGGGAGAAAGGGTTGCTTAAGTGCAACTACTCTATTGCTTTTGAGCATGTGCAGAATGCCTAGCAAAGGTATCGTATTTCAGAGGGAGAAGAGTTGTTTTAAAAAAAGGCAAATTGCATCTTACGTAGTATAATGCAGTGTTTTTCAACCACTGTTCCGCGGCACACTAGTGTGCCGCAAGATGTTGCCTGGTGTGCCGTGGGAAAAATTGAAAAATTACTTTATATATAGTCAATATAGGCACAGAGTTAAATTTTTTAACATTTTCTAATGGTGGTGTGCCTCGTGATTTTTTTTCATGAAACAAGTGTGCCTTTGCCCAAAAAAGGTTGAAAAACACTGGTATAATGAATATCAACAAAAAGTCAAAATACTAGACACACACACACACACACACACTTTGCAAACTCCTGTGCTTTTCAAATGTGCCAAGTTCGGGCTGCTTGGCGACCCTAGTGGGGAGCTGCGGATCAAGACCGGATTCTGGCACTGTTGGATGGAAGGTAGATCAGGAATATGGGTAGACCTGGCATCACCTAGGTGAGCCCTGGGATTAAATAGGCAGCATCTAGTTTCTGGGCAAGGATAAAGGACCATTAACAGCTGGATGAAGTTGAGCACAGACAAAACATAGACAGGAGGTCGGTGGAGGGTGGCCGACTCAGCTCCCTGGCCTGGGGTACATATGGCACTACTGAAGTGGGGTCTGATTTTGGTTGTCACAGCATGCATGCTCCCAGCCTGGATAAAAATAGGTTTGCTCCCCGGGGACACAGGCAGTTGCATAACGGGGGCTGCAGTTCCAGAAATAAACCCCCTCTATTGGGGCAGCGATGGAAGAGGAGGTGTGGATATGCGTGTTGCAGCTTTGCTGGGGTGACCTAGATTTCCCGTAGCTTAAGCTGAGAAGGACATTAATGCAATTTTTTTGTTGCCGCTAAAATCTTTTGCTGCCAGCCACAATCCTTAGCCGTGCCGGATCAAGAAGGTGCCCCTGGCACCCAGGAGCCCTTCAGTTGCTTGCACCGGACTCACGGCTTTTTGTTTGTCAGAATTTTAATAGTACCCTCAGTGCAGAAGGCACTTTACACAGTCCTCATTCTCCGTCTCACAAGAGCCCTGTGAAAGTACGCCAACTGGTGTAGCCACATTTTACAGAGCTCACTCCGTCACAGGGATTTGAACCGACCTTCCGATTGGCAAGCCCAAGAGGCTCAGTGGTTTAGACCACAGCGCCACCCGCGTCCCTAGAAAAGTTGTTATCCTTCTCTCATAACACAAGAATTCATGGGCATCCAATGAGGCTTATGCATATGCTGTGTACAGTCTGCAACATTAAGGAAAAAAATTGTGTGGAGGGAAGCTAGTTTCAGCAACATACATTTTATGTGAATAATTTTGTGTTGCAGAAGTAAACAAACAGGAGCAGCAAGACCTGAAACCCACAAACCTCCTACCCTATCTTTTCCTTTTGAGATCCCACTAGGAAGTTCCCCAATATGCAGCAATAAAAACAAGAACTCCTAAGGTATGTGCTGAGACATTCTGAAGATACAGGACTTTTTTCCCTTTTTCCTTTTTTACCATTGTTCAGTCGTTCAGTCGTGTCCGACTCTTCGTGACCCCATGGACCAGAGCACGCCAGGCACGCCTAGCTTTCACTGCCTCCCACAGATTGGCCAAAGTTAATTTGTAATGGTTCGAAACACATGCTAGAGCCAACCCTGCAACTGATGGGAGGTAATTGTCAACCTAAGGCCCCATCTCTGCACTATGCCTTTAGAGCAGCATCTTATCACTTTTAAAAATCGTAGCTTTTCCCCAAAAAACTGTGGGAGCTGTAGTTTGCAAAGGGTGCCGAGAGTTCTCTTCAGAGCTCCAGATCTCAAGAGTGGCTTAACTGCCAATCCCTCTTCCCAGGGAACTCCGACAACTGTAGCTCTGTGAGGGGAACAACTTGTCAAGGGTTTTTATTTTTTAACAAACTACAATTCCCAGGGTTATTTGGGCAAAGGCATGGCTGTTTAAAGTGGTATGGTACTGCTTTAAATGTATTGTGCAGGAAACTGGGAAGAAAAATTCACTCAACTCACTTGACCTGTAGCCAGTTCCAGACACACACAAACACACACAGCATAACCTACTTCATGGGCAAAACAAAATTTAAAAAAAATCCTTCCAGTAGCACCTTAGAGACCAACTAAGTTTGTTATCGGTATGAGCTTTCGTGTGCACGAAAGCTCATACCGATAACAAACTTAGTTGGTCTCTAAGGTGCTACTGGTTGTTGGTCTTTTCTTGGATCAGTTTGCAGGATGTGGGCACCATTTTAAGATGCTCTGCCTCTGCCAAAAGCTGTATGCCGGGAAAACAAACAACTGTTATACAAAGGAGAACGATGGCAGCCAGATCTCTAGTCTGGTTGCTTTCTACTTGCAAGTAGGCAACCCAAGAGCCTTGGAGAGCATTAGAGGTAACATCCCTCCTGTACCTGTCATATGAAACAGTACAGCCTTTCTGCTCCGTGTACAGCTCCAGCCTAAGGATGAATGCATCTGACACACGTCAAAGTCTGTAAAATGCTATATAAAGGCCAGGTTATTGCAGATATTAACAAGAAGGAGGCAGAGCAAGCCAGACCCTCGAGCTGAAATGGAGGTGAATCTCTCCCTGGCTCTCATCTCTGATGGAGGGGCAAGGTAGTCTGGGACGCCCATTTGGTAGCAGGGAGCAGTAGCTTGAGGGTAGGTTCAGGTGGGAAATGGGTTTGCAGCTGCCTTCAAGGAGGGAGGTAAGGTAAAGGGACCCCTGACCATTAGGTCCAGTCGTGTCCGACTCTGGGGTTGCGGCGCTCATCTTGCGTTACTGGCCGAGGGAGCCGGCGTTTGTCTGCAGACAGCTTCCGGGTCATGTGGCCAGTATGACTACCGTAAGCTGCTTCTGGTGAACCAGAGCAGCGCATGGAAACGCCATTTACCTTCCCGCCAGACCGGTACCTATTTATCTACTTGCACTCAATGTGCTTTCGAACTGCTAGGTGGGCAGGAGCTCACCCTGTCGTGGGGATTCGAACCGCCAACCCTCTGATCGGCAAGCCCTAGGCTCTGTGGTTTAACCCACAGCGCCACCCGCATCCCTTCAAGAAGGGAAGGGATGCACCAAACAGCAGGCAGTCAGGGAGGGACCTGGCTGTTATTCCCCCTTTTGCAGATGCCCCCGGTATCTAGGACTGCTGCTGAGGGAGATGCAGACCTCTCTTCTTCTTTTTTCTTCTTCACCTGCTCTGACCTCCTTCTCCGACTCTGCAGCTGAATTCTTCCTCCTCCCCTCCCCCCCCTTTATGAATGAAACCAGGTTGCTGCAAGTGGCCGTTTTATGAATGCAGCTGGAGGCGCTGGGGGACACAAGAAGAGGACAGAAGCCCCAAGATCCAGCTCCCCCTGCAGTGCTTTGCGGAGGCTCCTTCTCTCTCTCCCCTTCCCATCCACCCCCTTCCCCATCCCCAAACCCACCGGTGGATGTCTAAGCAAGCAAGAGAGAAAAGGAGGGCACAGAAGCGCAAGGAAAGCCAGGCAAATAGCCAAGCGTTGTGATACTGCGTGAATAGCCAGTTAGTACTGCATCATCACCTCCCTGCATTACTCTCCTGCAGCGCTGGGCGGGGGGAGGGGGGGAGGAAAGCAATGCTGCTGCATTCACTGCAGTGGTCTCTTTTGCTCTGCTGCAGAGAATGTAAAAAAAAAAAAAAAGGCAAATTCTCGAGCCTGTTCTCTTTTCAAATCCACTGTGAGGTGAAGAAGTAGATGATTACTTTTTTCCCTTTTTTTGCAGACGCTGAAGCTTGCACTCTTTCTGCAACACAGACACGTGCAACTAGGCCACTCTTGGACAGCAGCTTGAACACGCAAGGGTTAGCAACTGGATGGCCCTGGGGCCAAATCAGTCTCCTGAGAATAAACCATCTGCTCTCTGCTCTCCCCTGCCCCTCCTCCCAGTTGCCAACCAATATAGCTATGGAGAGGCCACCTCTCCCAACAACTGTCCTCCCTCTCCTGGGTCCCACAGCCTCACATGCCACTTTGTTCTCTTTTCCAAGCCCCCGTGGCCTTTCCATCTTCTAGGATCCCAGTCACACTAGCTCTTGTACACCCACATCCCATCCAGAGAATATCCCAATATCCAAGGTCTCTTTTGGCACCAATCTTCTGGAATGATGAGCAGCAGAACATATACAGTACACTCTTTTTCAAACAAACAAACCCACATGGCCTTTTTGATGGAAACCTACCATGCTTGCAAATCTTGGGTGGTCCCTTGCCTGCTTTTCTTTTCAAGCATCTTAGTGGCACTAGAAATCAGGCCCATGCAGAGTAGGGGGGCGGGCAGCCAGATACACTTGCTCTGGGCCTCGGACAACTAAGCTGACCAAGGCCCCCTGCTTTTTGGCTTGAGTTTATAACTTTATTCTAACAAGGCTCAAGTTTTATCTCATTATACACTACGTAATTTAAATCCCTCCTCTGGAGTGTTTGACCTATTTTGACCTCCCAAACCCTGTTCCCAGCGCAACCACACAGGCCAAAGGCAACAGCTCTAGTTTCCAAGTCCTTTCTTATCAGAAATCCCGCCTTCCTTCTAGATTGCCCTTTCCCCCTTTCCCTAAACCCAGGACTCCTAGCTAGTCTTCCGTTCTCCCCCATAAGAAGTCCAGTAACAACAGATAGGCTTTATTAAGCGGTAAGACAAAAAACATTTGGTACTGCAGGGGTTAAAATCCATGAGTTCCCCAGAAGCTGGGGAGGGGTCATAGCTCAGTAGCAGAGCATGTGCTCTGTATGCAAAAGGACCAGAGTTCAGTCCCTGGCATCTCCAGTCAGGACAGAGAAGAGCCTTCCTGAAGCCTGGAGGGCCACTGCCAGGTCATATATTGGAACAGTTTCCTATGTTCCAAGTGACAACCAACAGCTGAGACCACTGAATCTACCCTGAAGACACAGCGGTAGGGTAGTATGATCTCACAGCGGCAGGGTAATATGATCTCACTCACCACTTGGGAGGTTAGGCTGGGTCTTGCTTTGTTTGGAGATGTGGAGTCACCCACACGGGGGGGGGGGCAGAAATGAGTGAAAAGTCGCCTCATCTTTACAGCAGGGTTTCGCAAACTTGGGTCTCCAGCTGTTGCTGGACTACAACTCCCATCGTCCTTAGCCACCAGGGCCAGGGTTGATGGGAATTGTAGTCCAACAACAACTGGAGACCCAAGTTTGGGAAACACTTCCTAAGGCAAAATGACACGTCGTGGTCTCACACAGACTCCGTGGTTTTCTACATGCACAAAGGCACAGGTGTGCCCTAGCTGTAAGTAGGCAAAGCTATCGCGGGCTTCTATTTCGGGTAGCCTAGGAATTCCAATTCTGGAAGGAGCAGCATTTTGATGGTTGAGGGATCTTTGGGAGAACCAAGGGATCAAACTAGTTTTAAATGAGCAATGCAGGCGAAGGTAAGAGGAGTGCATATGCACTGTGGGAGACAGAGGTCCATGCACCATAGTATTTTAGGAAGAAAGGGGAAACGGACATCGCCAGCCCCTTCGTTCCCTCCCACCTCTCAGCTCAGCCTAGCCAACACAAGCAGCTCGGAACAGTTTTCCATCCAAGATACAGAAACACCAATGAGTGACACTACATTTTTAATGTTATGTTATAAAGGAAACGAAGGAGCCAAGGTAAGGGCTGAGGAGGATGCAGTTCAATAATCAGAAGTGGGGCATATGCAGACAAAGCATCGAACCCGCTAGGCTGGAGAGGCACAGAAGAACAAAATCAGAGATCCTTTCCCCTCGTATCCTTACTGTTGTCAGTTCATAAGCAACCCACTAAAAAAAGGAATGCGGCAAGTAGGGAGGGAGCCAATCTTCCAGCCAAGGGAGGGAAGCACAAGGAGCTACGTCAACAGGAACTCCCTGGCAAAGGACCAAGGAACTAAGAGCTCTGCCTTGCAGCCTCCGCTGCCGTAACCACTGACTCCATGTTCTTCTCAGAGAGAACCAAGCCTCCCTCCACCAACTAGCCTCTGGTTAAGGATTCCTCATTTCCAGTTGCTCTGATCTGCTGCCCCCTCAATTCTCTTTGCCAAAGAGCTTGTGTTTCCTAGCTTTTGTGGGCTGAGGCGCAGGTTTCATTAGCAACTGGAAACAGTAACAAAAATAATAAAGATGTTGCCGTCAGACTGATGCTTAGTAAACAAGCCTCAAGAAGCAAAACAGGTGTGTCACGAAAAAAGGCAGCGGGAACAGAAGGGAGAATTTAGGAGACTCAGCTGCAACACTTCAGAACCCAAAGTGGAAGAGAAAGGCATGGGTGCCTTCAACTTGCTCCTTTCTGTCTCCGCGCATCCTGGGAAAGAAGGAAGCTGACCTCAAAAACGAGCCCTTCCACATTCTGAGAGAGGTGGCCGTGCCCCGGTGCATTGTGGGAAAGGCACACTGAGCACTGGGGAACTCTGGAAGAACACAGCCGTTCCCAAGCCCTACTTGCCTTTAGAGAGGGTTGATGTTTGTTTGAGTAATTAAATCCTAGGGAGGGGGGGGGGACACATCTCAAAGCCTCTACCCTGCCTCCCTTCCCAGCCCTCACCCTTATCTGGTTAAAGTGCTTGTGTTAAGAAGATGGTGTTGGTGGCAGCAGCAGCAGCAGCAGCAACAACAGGTTTTCAAGGAGAGAGAGACTGCGAGGTGGAGGCCTCCTCAGTAGGCAGGATTTCGATGCTGCTGTCTGGCTGGCTTGGGGAAACACTGTCCGTCAGCTCCATCTCCTGGGCCTGGCTGGGTGACAGCGGCTGCGGGGAGCTGGCTGTGTCAGTGCTGGGAGTTGGAGATTTGCCCTCAGAGAGCCCCAGCAATTCCTGGACATTACGGGGTAAATCCTGGGAGAAAGGGAGGGAAAAGAGATTTTATTTGTTGGGGAAAGTTATCCCCCTCTGGCTCACACCCGATTCAAAAGCACACTGCCACAGTGGTGTGGCTCAGTTTCACACTGCTTCAGTGGCATATGAAGGCTGGGACCACATGGAGCAGGGACCACGTGCAGGCAGAAAACCCCCAAGTTCCATGACTGCCATCTCCAGCTGAAAGGATCAAATACATAGCAAGAGGAAAGAGCTCTGCCTGAGACCTTAGAGAACCACCAGCAAATGTGCCCTTAGAGCCGAATTCATTATTTTAGCTGCCTTTAATAAGATGTACAAACAAGCAACAACAAAAACCAAACCCTTGAAGTGTGGCACATAAGAAGATTCCTGCTGGATCAGACCAAATACCAATCTAATCCAGGGTTCTTTATCGCCCAATGGCCAACCAGATGCTTCTGGCAACCCTCAAACAGTGCCTGGAGGCAGCAGCCCTCTCCCCTGCAGGGTCCCCCCAGCAACTGGTATTCATACTCCCTCTGAATGTGGAAGCTTCCCTTAGTCATCATGGCTCCAGGCCATGGCTGACAGAACCACTCTACACCAGCCAGTGTGTAGGGTATCATCACCTTATCCTAGGGGCAGTGAATTATGTAGATTACACATGGTGTGAAATGCCAAACTGTGTTCGTTCCCTGAGCAGTGTCTTCAGCACCCCAGCTAAAACTTCAAGCATGTAGATAACAGTGTGGAAAGTTAACAGGGGTCCGATTCCCAGAGTCGATGTTCCAGTGGCAAACAACATTCTTTGGGTCTCCTCCCCAAACAGGGAAAACCCTCAAAAAACAACATCATAAGGACTGAGAATGCTCATCGGACATAGAATACTGACTTACTATTGGAGGGGGGGGGAGGGATACCAGGGTGTGTGGCAATGGAGTACCCTGGGAAAGGGTATGGCTGGCTGGCTCCCTGGACAGCAACACTCCAGGCAGCAAGCATTTTTGTTTGTAAGAAAAGATGACATGCATGGCATGGAGGGCCTACTGAGCTGAATTTTGGGGCCTCCCATTTGGCAACCCTTATCTTTAAATCTGCTCTTGGTAGTGCTATATTTTGAAGCCACAAGGGGAACCAGCTGCATTTCCATTTTGCTTAACATGTCTCCCTGAGCAAGTGAGATGCTTGCTACCTTGTTCACTCGCAGAAGCTTGCTAGCTAGATGATGATCATGTTATGTATCCGTTTTGCTATGAGGTGGCCAAGGGTAAGGATAGAGGACTGTTGGCTTGCCCAGGGTGTTCAGCATTAAGGAATGCTTGGAGGCTCCATGCCTCTTCAGAGGATACCGAGCTACAGGGGTCTTCATTCATGCTGGACTGGGGGTGGGGGCGGCACAAGACTCACTGGAGTAGCTGCCAGCTGCCTGTAGATCGCCTCAGCCCGGCATAAGATGTCTTCCACACTCATCTTCATGGTAAGCTCATTGATGTGCTGTGAAAATGCAGACACAGAAATCAAGAAACTCTGAAGGCAAACAAGGAACAACAAAGAGGAGGGGGGAAACACACAAAGAAATGCACATCTTTTTGAGAGAGAGAGAGAGAGAGAGAGAGAGAGAGAGAGAAGGAAAGAAGGGCAGGTTGTGGCAAAGGGTTGATTATATATTTCTGGAAAATAGCTTCTGGTTATAATGCTGCAACTGGAAAAATACAAGCAGCATTAGTTAGGAATGTGCTATACAAAGTGGACTAGGAAAGCCTTACAGAGGAAAGCCAGGTATCTAGAAAGGCAAAGGGCCCAGCTCAAGATGCTCCTGGGGAAGACTGAGATCTTGGGGGGGGGGGGGGAGAGATAAGCATTGCTCCTTAACCAAACAGATGGATCGTACTATGGCTTGTCTGCTATTTAAGTGTTCAGCAGGAACTTTCCATACCAGCAGGGGGCAGTATGGTGCAAAGGCAGAATGGAGCCAAGCCCAAGAAAATGAAGAGCCAGGAGGAGGAGAGGAAGTGAGGGAGGATGAATGGGGCCCTTGTTTGTTTTGGCTTTTGAGCCTTCAGAGCAACCCTGACCATACTTTTCAGAAGCAGGTGTAGCGCATAAATCATCTTTTGCTTCTTTAAAGAAAAAACAACCACCTACGAACACTGCACAGCTTAATGTACTAGAGCAGGCATGGGGAACCTGCAGTCATCCAGATGTTGTTGCTGAACCACAGCTCCCACTGCCCCTGACCATCGGTCATGCTAGCTGGTGCTGATGATGGGAGTGGGAGTCCAGCAGCTACTGGAGGGCCACAACTTCCCCATCTCTGTCCTACACATGGCAAGAGTTAGGCCCCCAACCTCCACGGTGCTCACCTTCAGGATCTCATTGAAGCCAAAGCCAGAGTTCATGAGTGCCTGTCTCTCTGCATCCAGAATGCCACAGGCCACCAGCAGGTGGAAATTGGGGCACGGCAGTCCCGTCCACAGCACCTGGGATCAGGGGGACAGACACACGGCATGGATTGAGGAAGCGTGCCATAACCCATTGTCAGGAGTGTTCTGTACCATACTGCTGGGTGTAATCCTCTGCTAATGTCTGGCTCTGCATTAGCCAGAGCAAATCTATTTCTAATGGGACGCGCTGCTCGTAGCTGTTGGTGGGCGATGTCCCCCAGAAGCTGGAAGTCATCCCAGATACGTATTGGCTGGCTAGAAGCCTGGGCTTCCCAGGTCATGCTGTGCCCTCGGACTAAGCCCCAGACAAGAACACAGCTCAGGTTAGAGTAAGCCAGCTTTAGCAAAATGCTCAGACAGCACTCCTCCATCAAAAAGAGGGACAATGAGATTTCTACGTTTGCTCCGCGATACGGCTCTCCTGCAACCAAGTAAACTGCAGCACCTGCCTGCTTCATCTAGGGCAGGAATTAAGTGAGAAGCAACATTTTGCTTTCCTTTTTTTGTTCCCTGAACACAACCTTGCATTCTTAA